>NC_133328.1:154538690-155153545 GCF_042186555.1 Aquarana catesbeiana | reverse complement strand
CTTTTTTTAACCCTTTCATGCCCTCTCCTGCAAAAACTCTCTCTCTGTGCTGTCTCGTGTGACCTGAATATTAACCCCATTCAACCCTCTTATACTGCACATATGAACATTAACCCTTTTATCTCCATCCTGCCACTGTACAGTACATTAACCCCTTCACTTCCTCCTTGATCTGTGTATGACCTGTACATTTAATGTATCCAGTGCATCATTTGCAAGCTCCATATTTAATTCCCTCAGTACTGGCATTTTTCTTCATTTCTCTAAAAAGTGGCAATAAAATGGGTCTAAAAAAGGGTCATTTTAGTTTTTTGTAGTATTCTGGTACTTTGTTTCCCTAACTCTCTATAAAAACAATGTTTTAAAAAAAGGAAATACAAAACAGCTGTTAATAATACCACAAAATATAACTATCCAAAATATGAGTAATGGTGAGTCAGACTATCACAGCAGTGAAAACTGAAATATCCTGGACAGCGAGGGGTATTACAGGCTTGTACACAAGTGGTTAATCAGACATATCATATACTTTATTAGTTTGTTCATATTTCTTTTAACCACTTCAACCCCAGAAAGATTTACCACTTCCTGACCAGGCAATTTTTTGCGATACGGCACTGCGTCGCTTTAGCTGATGTCCTTTTTTTTTTCTACAAATAGAGCTTTCTTTTGGTGGTATTTGATCACCTCTGCGGTTTTTATTTTTTGAGCTATAAATGAAAAAAGAGTGACAATTTTGAAAAAAAAAACAATATCTTTAACTTTTTGCTATAATAAATATCCCAAAAAAAACAAACACATTTCTTCATCAGTTTAGACCGCTATGTATTCTTCTACATATTTTTGGTTAAAAAAATTGCAATAAGCGTATATTGATTGGTTTGCACAAAAGTTATAGCGTCTACTAAGTAGGGGATATAGTTATGGCATTTGTATTATTATTTTTTTTACTAGTAATGGCAGTGATCAGCGATTTTCAGTGGGACTGCAACATTGCAGCAGACAGATCGGACACGTTTCACACTTTTTTGGGACAATTGACATTTATACAGCGATCAGAGCTAAGTATAGCCACTGATTACTCTATAAATGTCACTGGCAGGGAAGAGGTTAACATCGGGAGGCGATCAAGGTGTTAAGTGTTCCCTAGAGAGGTGTTTCTCACTGTGGGGGGAGTGTACTGACAGGGAGTAGAGAGAGATCGCTGTTCCTGATCACTAGAAACAGCAGATCTCTCTCTACTTCCCTGACCGAACGGGGATCTGTCAGAAACCATGAAATCAGACCAAGACAGAAGTACAGTTAAATCACACTTGTTTAATAATAAAAATAAATAGAACAAACGTAGTCAAAACATAGCCAGAGTTCAGGAACCGGAACAGATAGTCAGACAAGCCAAACGTCAGGGAGCCAGAGATGAGCGTAGTAAAACAGCAAGCAGGATCTGGAGCCAGAAGAGATGTCAGCCAAGCAAGTCTTTAAACAGGAATGCAGGAGAGCGTCTCTTTGATGTTGACTAAGGCAAAGGCAGAGATCCTCAGGGCTGAACAGCTTATGTAGGCAGGACTGACGAGCAGGATATCCAACAGCTGAGTAACTGTGGAGAGATAGGAGCTGGCAATTAGCTGAGTGGCCAGTTCAGAGAAGGAAGGGCTGAGCCCAGCCCTGACAGGATCTGTCTGTTTACATTGACAGATCCCCGTTCTGGCTCTCTGAGGAGCGATTGCGGGTTACCTGACATCGCAGCCGCTGGTCATGCGCATTGGTTTCGGCGTTGTGCCGTGGGCGCGCCCCCTATAGCTCTTAGAGCGGCTGCCGTACACTTACGGCGATTAATGTAGGGGAGTCAACCTGCCCCCATATAATAACGGTGGCTGGATTGCAAGCAGTTAAAGGCTAAGTTCACATTTTGGTTTTTAAATTCCAACTTCCCAATGTACCCAATGCAGAAAAGAACAAGCTTTCCCTATGTTCTAGGGCTGGCTTCACTTCAGTCTCCAGTTTCTTCTATAGAAAACTCCTCCCTCACTTCCTAGTATACATCCTGCAGGATGGAAAAAACATTAGTAGAGTGAGGAAGTACTGACCAGCTGACCTCATTAAAACACACCCTGCACCTGTCCTCCCCCTCCAGGAGATTTTAAAAGAAAAAAAACTGGGCTTGGAAAAATTATATATATATGGCAAGCTGAGGCTACAAGTGAGGCACACCAAACAAAATATTATAACAGAGAAACCGCGCTATAAACAAACAACAAAATAGAAATCAATATTGTGAAGTATAGTCCCATGTGCATTAATTAGTCCCTTGTATAAATCAAACATAAGTCTTGTCATAGATGAGTGACTTGAATTTCATCCAGAATAAATATGTAGTGAACAGGCATAAATCTGGAACAATTTGTGAGGTAATGTGCTTACCAGAAGTAAGCCACAATTGGGGCAAGTGGCTAAAACCCAGACTGGGCCTTGAGATGATCAATCCCGGTGAGGCAGGATAAACGCGCTCATCCCGTGTATACAATCCACAGAGGTTAGCAAAAAATATATGAAGCAAACATAGCGTAAGGCCCCTTTCACACATGCGGACCGTATGTCCGTATTTCATCCATCCGTTTTCGGATGAAATACGGACATACATGCATCCCTATAGGATAGCGGGTGTCAGCGGATGTACATCCGCTAACACCCGATGTCGTCCGCCTCCGCTCTCGTCCGATTCTGCGGACGGAAGAAAATCCTATTTTTCTATCCGTCTGCAGAGCGGATCGGAGGAACACGGACAGACGGTCCGTGTTCCTCCGATCCCCCATAGGAGAGAGCAGAGATCTGACAGGGCGGTCCCTGCACAGTGTGCGGGTCCCACCCTGTCATCTGCCCGCTCAGCTGGGGAAAGCGGAGCGATCCCCGCTGAGCAGCGGATAAACACGGGGCGGATCAACACGGATCCGTCCCGTGTGAAAGGGGCCTAATACTGATACGTAAAACACTTCAAAAAAGAAATGTGCAAGACTCAATCTTAGCCCAAAAAATCATACGTGATCATAAAAAATCCAGTGTAAGTGATAACAACTGGGGGTGATTATATGAGTGTCAAGCAAAACATGCAAGATGTAGATACTAGAGTGAATAAAATAAAAATAAAAAAATAAAAAACGTGAATAACATCCAGATCTGCTTACCAGATATAGAGGAAAAAATAGACCTGTAATAGTCACCCAGGAAAAGACATAAATCCCTCTAGGTGAAGCAAATCACATGTGCAAACTGCTTACCAGATAAGAAAACAGTGTGAGCGGAGTAAATCTAGCCAAAGACTGTCCACCATACATGGAAAAAACACCGGATACAAAGCAGCAGCAAACCTTCGAGAGATCCTGCTTACCAGAACCCCAAATGGGATAGACAGATGAAACGAGATCCCAAAACGAGCTCCTATAGGAACGGTGAGGATACGTCCTGCCACAGTAGGTTCCAGGACGAACAAGGAAAATATGAAACGAAAGTAAAATGGAGCCGGCCGGCACTTCAGACACTCTCCCGTCCTCGATATGGCAACATGGTGAAGTCAGCACGTCCCTCCCAGACACGTTTCGTCATACGTTGACGTTCTCAATGGGGAACCCCATTGAGAACGTCAACGTATGACGAAACGTGTCTGGGAGGGACGTGCTGACTTCACCATGTTGCCATATCGAGGACGGGAGAGTGTCTGAAGTGCCGGCCGGCTCCATTTTACTTTCGTTTCATATTTTCCTTGTTCGTCCTGGAACCTACTGTGGCAGGACGTATCCTCACCGTTCCTATAGGAGCTCGTTTTGGGATCTCGTTTCATCTGTCTATCCCATTTGGGGTTCTGGTAAGCAGGATCTCTCGAAGGTTTGCTGCTGCTTTGTATCCGGTGTTTTTTGCATGTATGGTGGACAGTCTTTGGCTAGATTTACTCCGCTCACACTGTTTTCTTATCTGGTAAGCAGTTTGCACATGTGATTTGCTTCACCTAGAGGGATTTATGTCTTTTCCTGGGTGACTATTACAGGTCTATTTTTTCCTCTATATCTGGTAAGCAGATCTGGATGTTATTCACGTTTTTTATTTTTTTATTTTTATTTTATTCACTCTAGTATCTACATCTTGCATGTTTTGCTTGACACTCATATAATCACCCCCAGTTGTTATCACTTACACTGGATTTTTTATGATCACATATGATTTTTTGGGCTAAGATTGAGTGTTGCACATTTCTTTTTTGAAGTGTTTTACGTATCAGTATTACGCTATGTTTGCTTCCTATATTTTTTGCTAACCTCTGTGGATTGTATACACGGGACGAGCGCGTTTATCCTGCCTCACCGGGATTGATCATCTCAAGGCCCAGGCTGGGTTTTAGCCACTTGCCCCAATTGTGGCTTACTTCTGGTAAGCACATTACCTCACAAATTGTTCCAGATTTATGCCTGTTCACTACATATTTATTCTGGATGAAATTCACGTCCCTCCAGGAGATTGCTCCCACCCACCTCTGTAGTTACATGCTTCTCCAATGCAGTCATTGCCAGAGGGATCTATTCTCTCTCAATACATAGCCAGTGTTTTCCTCTGCTGATGGATCATTTTACCTTCTACCTTACCTTCTTCTTGCATAGATCATTGATTTGGCAGAGTGTGCAGGAGCTGAGTGATCACATAACAGCCTATGTGGAGCAGAGCTGTAGTATTGAAAACAGAGAAGAAGAAGTGTGTCCCTGGAAGTCTGCAAAGCTCACCATACACTATACAAACTGATACAGAGTAATTGGATAGATGGTGTGTCCTCTTATTATATAGTTTTGGTAAATCTAAAGGAAACTGTGCAGAGATTGCACAATACGATTGTATACAGTATGGCCACCTTTGTACACCTAAAATGAACTAATCATGCTTTTGGTGCAATTAGTTGTTAATGGCACTCCAAACTCAGAAGCAAACATGGGGCATTTTTCCGTGTTGTGGTTTGCACAATTTTTACTGTGCGTTTTGCTGCATTTGTTGGGCTTTTTTGCAAGCGGTAAAATGCGTGTTTGCATCTGCATTTGGGGTGCTGTTAACAATAATTGCACCAAAAGCACAACTAGTTAATTTTAGATGTATAAAAGTTGGCCCTAAACTATACAATCAGATTGTACAATCCCCTTTGGATTCAACAAAACTATGTAAAGAGAGAACACACTTAAATAACCAATCAGTCAGACCCTTGCACTACATAGTTGATGGTAGACATGTGCAAAACGTAAAAAATGTGTTGTTTTGTTTCGATTCGTTATTTACATAAATGTGTTTAGTTAAATTTGTTTAATTCATTTTCAGAATTTGTTTTGTTTCTTCAAATTCAAATAGATTCAAATTTTTCTAATTCGAACAGAATTCCATTCGAATCGCATTTAAATTGTATTCAAATCTAATTCCATTTGAAATCAAATTTATTCTATTCAAAATTCGAATTTTAGAAGATGGTTATATTCTTTGTGTTGCATTCTATTCTATTGTTTTTTTATATTCTATTCTTTTATTTTCTATTCTATTCTTTTATTTCCCATTATATGCTTTTATTTTATTTTCTATTCTATTCAAATTCTAATTTATTCTATTTGAAATTTGAATTTCGGAAAATGGTTATATTGTTATATTCTTTTCTTTTCTATTTAATGATTTTATTTTCTATTCTATTCATTTCTATTATATTCTATTCTTTTTTTATTATATTTAAAACGTGAATTTCTGAAGATGGTTATATTCTATGTTATGCTATTCTGTTTTTTTATACTCCTATATTTTCTATTCTATTTTATAATTTCCTATTCTGTTTTGTACAGTTTTACTCTATTAATTTATTTTCTATCTCATCCTTTTTTTTATTCAGTTTTTTTCTATTCTATTTTTTTCTATTCTTTTATTCTGTATTCTGTTCTGTTTTACTCTATTATATTCTATTATTTTATTTTCTATTCTATTATTTTCTATTCTATTATATTCTATTCATTTATTTTATATTCTATTTTATTCCCTTTTGAAATTTTAATTAGATTCGAAAACTATTCAAATTTGATTCGAGAACTATTTGAATTTAAATTTCGTCCAAAACTTTTATTTTTTATCTTGGATTAATGTAAATTACTACTGTAATTCGTAAATTCAAATACATCCGAATTTCCAAATACCCAAAAATTTGGCTGAATTTCAATATGAAACAACCTGCACATGTCTATGGTAGATCCATTGGTGTGCGCACAGGGTGTTTATTAGACAGAGAAGGGTTGCTGCTCCAGGTGAGATGAGGAAGCCTGATGAAACTTGTGGGTGCCCACCTCGGCTCGCCTCCGCAATCAATATGTAAAAAGAAGAATAGGCTGCACACCACGATTGTGATCAAAAATCCTTTATTGGGACATCCCAGAGTGACACCACAAGAGCAAAGTGCCCGGTAAACACGTTTCACACTCTTATAAGTGCTTAATCATTAGGGCACACCCTAATAACCCTGTACAGCACAGATTCCCCCTACTGCCCTGGCTCCCCCCTCCTTTCCCCCTGCAGCGCTACCGGCTTCTCTTCTCTCCTCTCCCACTGGCTGTTTCTGCTAGGTTAAATATTGATGTTGATGTAAACGCCTTTATTGATAACTCCTAGTGGGTTTTGATGTAAACTCGATCTGAGTCGCGTGTGTAGATTTTTATAAAATTTGATCTATTTGTGTTTTTGTTTTGCCGAGTATTGGTGTGTATGTGCTTTAATTAGTAAATGCACCCATGTTCAATTGAAATTCTACTTGTAGTTTTATTATATTCATTTAATTCATTTTCCTTTTTAATTTTATTTTCATTTTTATTTTTATTTTTTATTTTTCCTTTTTTACCATATGTATGCATAACAAGTCATGTGTAGTAATACATTTGGGTTTATTATATTTTTTATATATATGTGTGTGTGGTGTATATATACATCAATATATTTAGAATTTTTTGGGACTAGGTTCCACTATATAGGAGGGTGACAGGTTTACACATAATAGTTCACGGCATTTGCTGGTTGACCATTAGGACAATTAGATAATTTTGTTTATTCGTTATTGATTCTTAATATTCAATAGTGTTAGCACTTCTAAATAATTGATATTTACTATACATTAATATATACTGCACAGATTGTCATTTAGCAATGGTTAAGATGCCTGGTATTGACAAATCCACATTTAATTTAAATATATATTTACACTAGCTATACATATTATTTATTGATCAATTTAATAATTATTATTAGTGGTTTCTTATATTCAAGTAGTTTTTTCACTACATTCACAAGTATATCAGGGGTTAAAACCAAAGGTATGTTTGCATGTATTGAGATACTTTAATTGGGGAGGTTATTTTCTTGCACATATTAGTAGTAATCATAATAAACATCTAACTGAGGTGTTCGTTTATATATTTTTTATTTTTGTTTAGTATTAGTATATTCAATTCACTATTCCTTCAATGAGAGATGGGCTGCCAACATCCAAAATGGCGTTTGTAGCTCCGCAGACGGCACTCAGAATGAGGTGTGGTTGTATATATAAAGTGGTGGATCAACACGTTCCCCGTTCCCCATTGACAACGTCACATATGACGAAACGCGTCTGGAGGAGGATACGTGTTGACGTCACCACACTGTCTCATTAGGAGGACGGAGTTTGTTTGTAGTCGGCCGGCTCTGTATTTTATGCACAATTTTTAAACTTCTACAATGTAAATGCAATGTTGTTTTTATATATATAAATATCCAATTAGGCAATATTACACTATGGTAGTGCTCTCTTTCTGGGTTTACTGCTGAGTGGGTTGCTGTACTAATGGTCCTGGATTGAGCGGTGTCACAGGTCACAGGTATTTGAATATATTTACGCAACCATCCATCCAGAGCCTATCTCTGCGATCTTCTGTGGAAGCAAAGGCCTTGGCTGGGCTATAGCCACATGCCTGGTTTTGCTTTCCATCTGGTAAGCGAGTTTTTCTTACGGTGGTGGCATACTTATTGAACGAACTCACTGTTCAAGAATTTGATTATTATTCCACATTTTTCTTGCCATATGAGAGATGATCTTCAATTCTACAATCAAATACTTATAAATCAGACTTTTTTAGCGCGGCTTCTTCTTTCCTATGTTTTTCTATTTGTATAGCTCATATTAAGCTACTGCTTATTGAATTTTATGATTCATTTTTAAATTGGTACATTAGCGCTGTTTTTTCCCCTTTATTTCCCCTTTAGATTGTACAGTGTATGGCCACTCTAAAGGAAGAAGTAGGAAAGGGGGTGGAGATAAAAAAGACGTGGTACAGAAATGAGGGAGTGGTGGTCCAGAGAGGTAAAACACACCCTATTCTGTGATGCAGTAAGGCAGTGCATGATGGGATAAGGAGTTTCCTGGATGGTCACATGATGCTACAGAAAGTGATAGGCAAAAAATGCATCTTTTTAAACTTGGAAATTAGAAGCTCAAATTGAAGGCTGACATAGATGAGGTAAGTGCAAGTGATAAGTACATTGGGATGGCTTGGGCAGAAATGACATTAGAAAGGGTTCTATTTCTTAAGAAAAGTGAAATTCTGACTAAAAATGTAAACAAATTTAGCCTTTAATATCTTGCTTCAGCTCTCACGTCTACGTGAAACATAGAAATGATTTCTATAGCAGGAAACAATGATTTAACCTTTTCACACAGAATTGTAAAGCTTGCTTGCACAACTAGCTGATTTATAAAAGGAAGTAGCAAATTGCTTATTGAATTTCACACTTCAGATCCTACTTTACTTACTTTTAGAACCACTAAACATTTACAAGACTAAACACAACTGCAGTCCTTTAAAATGCTGCACTTATTATTCATGGAAGTGTGTTGTGTTGTGAGCTTCAACAAGCTCAGAAATTACTGAACATCTATGTAAAGAATAAAGAGGAGAGAGAGAAGGACTTGCTATTCATGAGTATGGGAGAGGAAGTCAGTGAGTTCATTGTGGCACAAGGCCAGGCATGATGAAAGAAGGGAAAGCAGAGAAAGCTGTCAGTAGGAGGCGTGATGGACAGGTTTATTCTGTCTTGCAAACTCGACAAAAATAGAAATAAATAGAAATGTAAACACAGTAAAAATAGTTGAACATTCTGTAGCTTTTTTCTAGTGTAAGTAATTTTAGGTAGATGAAAACCCAATCGCTAAAATGTCAAATTGATTTTTTTTCGCTATTAAAGGGAAAAAAAGGGAAGAAGAACTTTTTGTACCTGAAATACTGGTCACCAGAACCAGTCATTTTCACTGACAGCGATAAAAACCTACAAGGGTTATAACACACCTTACTCAGTTTTAACCACTTAAGGACCGGGCCTTTTTTGAGATTTGGTGTTTACAAGTTAAAAACTGTTTTTTTTTTGCTAGAAAATTACTTAGAACCCCCAAACATTGTACATTTTTTTTCTAACACCCTAGGGAATAAAATGGCGGTCGTTGCAATACTTTCTGTCACACCATATTTGCGCAGCGGTCTTACAAGCGCACTTTTTTTGAAAAAATACACTTTTTTAAATTAAAAAATAAGTCAACAGTAAATTTAGCCCAATTTGGGTTTTTTTATATTGTGAAAGATAATGTTATGCCGAGTAAAGTGATACCCAACATGTCACGCTTCAAAATTGCGCCCGCTTGTGGAATGGCGACAAACTTTTACCCTTAAAAATCTCCATAGGCGACATTTAAAAAATCCTACCCGTTGCATGTTTTGCATTACAGAGGAGGTCTAGGGCTAGAATTATTGCTCTCACTCTACCAATCGCAGCGATACCTCACATGTGTGGTTTAAACACTGTTTTCATATGCGGGTGCTACTCACGTATGCGTTCGCTTCTGCACGTGAGCTCAGTGGGACGGGGCACGTTTAAAATGTTTTTTTTTCTTATTTATTTTACCTTTTATTTTTTATTTTTACACTGTTTAAAAAAAAAATTGTCACTTTTAATGTAAACATTCCTTGTAATAGAAAAAAAGCATGACAGGACCTCTTAAATATGAGATCCGGGGTCAAAAGACCTCAGATCTCATATTTACACTAAAATGCAATTAAAAAAAAAAATTTTGTCATTTAAAAAAATGAAAAAAATAAAATGGCCCTTTAAGAGCTATGAGCGGAAGTGACGTTTTGACGTTGCTTCCGCCCTGCAGTGTCATGGAGATGGGTGGGGGCCATCTTCCCCTCACTCGTCTCCTTGCACAGCCACAGGAAGGATCCAATTGACTCCGCCGCTGCCGATGGCTCTGGTAAGCGGCGGAGGACACCGGATCGCAGAGGGAGGGGGTTGCCCTCTCCCGCCACCGATAAAAGTGATTTAGCAGTGAATCAGTCGTAGAGACCACTTTTATCTTGTACCGGACCGCCGGCCGAATACGGGGATACCAGGGTTATGGCAGCTAGCTGCTGCCATAACAACAATATCCGTCCTCAAAGTAGGGACGTACATCGGCGTGTGGCGATCCGGAAGTGGTTAAAAAAAAAAGATATACAGTAAAACCTTGGTTTGAGAGTAACTTGGTTTGAGAGCGTTTTGCAAGACAAGAAAAATGTTTAAATAAATTTTGACTTGATATACAAGCAATGTCTTGATATACAAGTAGCGTCATGTCACAACTGAGTATAAAAGAGAAGAGCGCCGCCTCTAAGTGTAGCAATACAGTTACATTTAACGAAGGTACAACATTTAGCAACTCACATGGTTGATGATTAAAACAGGCACATCTAAGTATGCAGGCATCTGGGGTAAAGATGTCAACATAGACCTTCCTTCGCACCGCCATCGACGTTGTTCCTTCCACGCTGCGCTCCACGATCGCTTCAAGCCATGCTTTCAGATTGCTCTACTGCAGGGTAGTCTTACCGGTCACAATTGCATATAGCTTGCCTGCATACTTACAGTACATGTGCCTCTTTTAATCATCAACCATGTGAGTTGCTAAATGTTGTACCTTCATTAACCACTTAAGCCCCGGACCATTTGGCTGGCCAAAGACCAGAGCACTTCTTGCAATTCGGCATTGCGCCGCTTTAACTGACAATTGCGCGGTCGTGCGACGTGGCTTCCAAACAAAATTGACGTCCTTTTTTCCCCACAAATAGAGCTTTCTTTTGGTGGTATTTGATCACCTCTGCGGTTTTTATTTTTTGCGCTATAAACAAACAATAGAGACAATTTTGAAAAAAACGCATATTTTTTTACTTTTTGCTATAATAAATATCCCCAAAAAATATATAAAAAAACATTTTTTTCCTCAGTTTAGGACTATACATATTCTTCTACATATTTTTGGTTAAAAACAAATCACAATAAGCGTTTATTGATTGGTTTGCGCAAAAGTTATAGCGTCTACAAAATAGGGGATAGTTTTATGGCATTTTTATTCATTTTTTTTACTAGTAATGGCAGTGATCAGCGATTTTTATCGTGACTGCAATATTATGGTGGACACATCGGACACTTTTGGCGCTATTTTGGGACCATTCACATTTATACAGCGATCAGTGCGATTAAAAATGCATTGATTACTGTGTAAATGTGACTGTCAGTGAAGGGGTTAACCAGGAGGGGGCACTGTAGGGGTTAAGTGTGTCCTAGGGATGTGTTCTAACTGTAGGGGGGATGGGCTACGTGTGTCACGACACTGATCACCGCTCCCGATCACAGGGTACTGTGATCAGTGTCCTGTCACTGGGCAGAACGGGGAAATGCTTGTTTACATCAGCATCTCCCCGTTCGTCCTCTCCGTGAGACGATCGCGGGTATCCTCGCAAACATAGAGTCCGCAGGACCCGCGATCACACTCACGGAACTGGCGGCAGGGTCGCGCACATGACCACACGGCAGCAAATTTAAAGGGACGTACCTGTACGCTCATTTGCCTGTCCATGCCATTCTGCCAACGTAAATGTTCGTGCGGCGGTTGGCAAGCGGATAACCTCCCTGGTGGTATTACCGAGTGTGGCTCGGGGTGGAATTTCAGAACCAAAAGCGGTAACCCCGAGCCAGACTCGGGATCGCATCACAGGATCCAGGAAGAGCTTATTTACCTTGTCCCCTGGATCCTGCGATGTCTCCCCACAATGTGAGAGGCTCGTCCACCGCTCGATTCATCACAGAGCCGATCTCCGTTCCCTACGAGCGTTGCAACGCACGGGGACGGAGAACGGCGCCAGATTCAAAAAGTGAAACACACACAATACATACAGTATAATGTAATCTTACAGATTACATTATTGTATGAAATTTTTTCACCTCCCTTTTGTCCCTAGTGGTTTCTCCAGTGCCCTGCATGCAGTTTTATATTATAAAAACTGTTCTTTCTGCTTGGAAACTGGAGATTGTCCATAGCAACCAAAACCGTCCATTTACATCAAAAGTGGTTTTAGACCAGCTAGAAAACAGCGATAATAAATTAGAATCACTCGCAGAACTGAGCGATAGTGATTTGTGGGGAGATCCATCCTCAAACACTGAAAAGTAATGATAGAGACAATTCTGCAACTGAGCAAATTTCAGTGTTATTGATGTGATTACATTATTGAAAAATGTTTAATATTATTATATTATTATTTGTTATAATTATTTATAGTTATTTATTATATTATAATTTATGATTTCGTGTTCAAACTTTATCATACCCGGGATGTCTACTAGAGTCTTGTTTGGACAGATTTAAGTGAGTTATTCCTAAGAATTACAGGCCTACAATATAAAACGCCAAATTCCCATGCAAAATAATTGTACCACTTTCAGCATCAAAAATCTGAAATAATAATACCGCCAGGGAGGTTAAATGTAACCATATTGCTACATGTAGAGGTGCCTCTCTTCTCTTTTATACTCTGTAGCTCCTGCTGGATTTTGCTTCCCCTTGTGGAAGCTTCCATTTGTGGATGGACATTTTACGGTTACACAACCTATCACATTGCTATTATCTTTTTATATGGACTATAAACCGAAGGACTTATGAATAAATGATTGTGGAACAAATCATTTGAGTTTCCATTATTTCTTATGGGGAAAGTTGCTTTGATATACAAGTGCTTTGGATTACAAGCATGCTTCCGGAACAAATTATGCTCGCAATCCAAAGTTTTACTATATATTGTACATAGATGGCACAGTGGACAAGTGGTTAGCGCTTTCGCCTGGCAGCACTAGAGTTTTCGGTTTGAATCCCAACCACAGCACTACCTACCTGGAGTCTGCATGTTCTCCCTGTCTCCTCCGGGTACTCCGGTTTCCTTCCACCCTTCAAAGACATGCTAGTAGCTTAAAGTGGTTGTAAAGGCTCAAGGTCTTTCACCTTAAAGTGGATGTAAACTCTCACATATACCCAGTGAAGTGAACAGCCTCAGATGATACACAGAGATGAAACAAATCCTCCTATATAAGTTTTACTTGTATATCTACTGTCTTCAGCTTTATATACTGTTTAGAAAGCGCGTGTCCTGTTAGAATTTTCTCTTCCTGATTCACCTGTGGATGTGGATTCTTTCCATACACTGTGAGGCAGCTTATTGGAGGAGAAGACTTGCAGAGCTGTGCTGTGAATAGACCAGCTCTCTGTTAATCTATTTATAGCACCCACCCAGACACAAAATTCAGGCTGGTTTTATCACAGTTGTTGGAGAACTTGTCAGAAGTTATCATACTGATAACAGAAGAACGGAGGTGGAGAAAGCCATGGGACTTAGGATTTTGAAGAGAGATAAGAAAACACTCCAGATATGTGCCCAGCTCAAATTTCATGAATCTGGTTTGCATCCACTTTAAAGTGATTGTAAAGGCAGAAGGGGTTTTATCTTAATGCATTCTATGCATAAATATAGAAAACCTGTGTGCAGAAGCCCCTCTCAGCCCCCATAATACTTACCTGAGCCCCATCTCAATTCAACGATGTCCACAAGTGCCTCGACTGTCCGGGACTCTCCCTCTTAATTGGCTGAGACACAGCAGCGGTGCCATTGGCTCCCACTGCTGTCAATCAAAGTCAGTTAGCCAATGAGAAGAGAGAGGGGGCCAGGCCGAACTGCAGCTCCATGTCTGAATGGACACACGGAGCTGCAGCTCGGGTGCCCCCATAGCAAGCTGCCTGCTGTTAGGGCACTCAACAGGACAAAGGGGCCAGGAGCTCTTGCCAGGGACCTGAGAAGAGGAGGATCAAGGCTGCTCTGTGTAAAACCACTACACAGAGCAGGTACTGTAAGTATAACATGTTTGTTATTTTTTTTTTAAAAATGAGACTTTAATATCACTTTAATGCATTCTTTGCATTAAGTTGAAAAACCTTCTGTGCTGCAGCTCCCCCCAGACCCCCCTTCCCCCTTTTTCTTACCTGAGCCCGATCCGATCCAGTAATGTGCACGAGTGCAGTGGCTCCAGCCACTGTCTCTCTCCTCATTGAACAGATTGACAATGGCTCCTGCTGCTTTCAATCAAATCCAGTTACACAGTTGTGGGGCCGAGTCCTGCTGTCTCTATCAATGGAAATATCAGCGGGACTCAGACAGAGGCTTTCTGTGGGGGCACCCAATGAAGAGGAGGGGCCTGGAGCATCAGGGGGGACCCCAGAAGAGGAGGATCAGGGATGCTCTGTGGCAAAACGATTGCATAGAGCAGGTAAGTATAGGCATGTTTGTTATTTTTATAAAAAAAAAAAAAAAAAAGGGTTTACAACCCCTTTAATTAGATCCTCTCTTGATTGTCCCTAGAATGTGGGTTCGGAATCTTAGACTGTAAGCTCCTTGAGGGCAGAGACTGATATGAATCTACAATATACAGCGCTATGTAAATTGTCAGAGCTATATAAGTACATATATATATATATATATATATATATATATATATATATATATATATCAATCAAGGTCCCCGGCCTCCTTCGGTCTAATGAGAACCTCCAGGGCCAGAGACAGCCGACATCCTTCTGTATATGATGGGTTGTGAGGCATGGTGGGTTCAAAGCAGTTAGATTCATTGGGCGTCAGGCACTTCTTGAATGCAAAAGAGATTTTAATTCTTTTAACAGAACTTTGGGAGAGAGGGTTAGGGCCAGGACACCCTTAAGTAGTTGCAAGGTTAATTGTCAGACTCCGAGACTGTAACAGGAGGACAGCCATGCAGGGAAAGGCATCCAACAAGACGCCACATCTCCATGTGTAGGAATGCTGTCTCCTATGGCAACAACCACTTACCGACCGGCCACTGTATATATACGTCATTACTTTGAAGGTGGATATCTCGGTAACAGCAGCAGCTGCTGCCACAACCGAGGTTACCATCTTTAGGGCCGACGGTTCTGTTTATGATAATGGTGGTCTCTGCGGCGGATTCGCTGCAAAATCACCGTTATCGGTGGCGGGAGAGGTGCCACCCCCCTCCCGCTGCTCTCCCGCGCCCTCCGCCGCTTACCAGGGCCGTCGGTAGCGGCGGAGGTGATCGGGACCTGTCCGTGGCTGTGTATGGAGACAAGTGAGGGGAAGATGGCCCCCACCTGTCTCCATATCATAGAAGGGCGGAAGCGACGTCATAATGTCAGCTCCGCCCATACGTCTTAAAGGCATATTTTTTTTTTTTTTTGCATTTAAGTCCAAATATGAGATCTGAGGACTTTTTGACCCCAGATCTCATATTTAAGAGGACCTGTCATGCTTTTTTCTATTACAAGGGATGTTTACATTCCTTGTACTAGGAATAAAAGTGATCCTTTTTTTTTTTTTTTTTTAACAGTGAAAAAATAAATAAAATACAGTAAAATAAATTAGAAATGTTTTTTTTTTTTTTAAAGCGCCCCTTCCCGACGAGCTCGTGTGCAGAAGCGAACGCATACGTGAGTAGCGCCCACATATGAAAACGGTGGTCAAACCACACATGTGAGGTATTGCCGTGACCGGTAGAGCGAGAGCAATAATTTTAGCCATAGACCTCCTCTGTAACTTAAAACATGCAACCTGTAGAATTTTTTAAACATCGCCTATGGAGATTTTTAAGGGTAAAAGTTTGACGCCATTCCACGAGCGGGCGCAATTTTGAAGCGTGACATGTTGGGTATCAATTTACTTGGCATAACATTATATTTCACAATATTAAAAAAATGGGCTAACTTTACTGTTGTCTTATTTTTTTTTTCAAAAAAGTGAATTTTTTCCAAAAATTTGCGCTTATAAGACCGCTGCGCAAATACGGTGCAAAAAAAAAGTATTGCATTGACCGCCATTTTATTCTCTAGGGTGTTAGAAAAAAAAACAATATATAATGTTTGGTAGTTCTAAGTAATTTTCTAGCAAAAAAACCTGTTTTAAACATGTAAACACCTAAAATCCAAAACGAGGCTAGTCCTTAAGTGGTTAACAGTTTCTAACAGAAAGTGTAATGCCCCGTACACATGGTCGGACATTGATCGGACATTCCGACAACAAAATCCTAGGATTTTTTCCGACGGATGTTGGCTCAAACTTGTCTTGCATACACACGGTCACACAAAGTTGTCGGAAAATCCGATCATTCTGAACGCGGTGACGTAAAACACGTACGTCGGGACTATAAACGGGGCAGTAGCCAATAGCTTTCATCTCTTTATTTATTCTGAGCATGCGTGGCACTTTGTGCGTCGGATTTGTGTACACACGATCGGAAATTCCAACAATGGATTTTGTTGTCGGAAAATTTTATAGCCTGCTCTCAAACTTTGTGTGTCAGAAAATCCAATGGAAAATGTGTGATGGAGCCTACACAATTTCTGACAACAAGGTCCTATCACACATTTTCCATCGGAAAATCCGACCGCGTGTACGGGGCATAACAGTTCCTTCACTTTCACTACAATCACTTCTTGTAGTTCTTCAACTCACTGACCTCCCAGTCTCTCACCAGACTGGTTGATTCACTGCCACTGAATCCCTTGAACTCCTCCAATCTTCACTGTAGTATTTTCCTCAAGCGTCACCCCCCGCCTCTCTGCTGGGTCCCTAGCTTGGCACTCAAGATACTTTTCAAGCTTCACCCCACTGGCCTGCTCAGTCCCTTGCTTGACACACAAGGCTGCTCTGCAAGTGTCACCTCCGCTGGCTGGGTCCCTGGCTTGATACCCGCTGAAGTTTCCCGATTCTTCGTCGTCCCCGGTTGGTGAGAATATTGCTCCGGTACTTGCTTCAGCTATCCACAGTGGTCCCTGTTAATAAGGTGGTTGGTGCTTTAGTGGTGACAGCTTCCCCTCTACCTCCGACCATGACAGGTTCTCCAGCCGGCACAATTGTCACTTCTGGTTGGACTGCGAGCCGCAATCCCAACCCTGTGCTGCACTCTAGCTTCTGGACAGGCCCTCAGACAGCCTAGCAGCCAGATGTGCCCGGGATAGGCCCAAACTCCGGCCTAGCAGCCTGGGCAATACAACACACGTCCCCTCAGACAGCCGTTCAGGTGGCACAGAAAAGTGATCACCTGACTCCACCCAAGTATATAGGCTCTCCCAGCAGGCCAAGGGATTTAAGAAAACCCCTGCCCATTGGCTGGGATACCCCATATACCCATAATCTGCCCTTGCATTGCCCTTCTCATATCTAATGCCACCAGGTACCCGGCCACCTAGCGGCAAAAAAGAGAAGTGCAGCAATTACAGACTTATGCCCCGTACACACGGTCGGATTTTCCGACAGAAAATGTGTGATAGGACCTTGTTGTCGGAAATTCCGACCGTGTGTAGGCTCCATCACACATTTTCCATCGGATTTTCCGACACACAAAGTTTGGGAGCAGGATATAAAATTTTCCGACAACAAAATCCGTTGTCGGAAATTCTGATCGTGTGTACACAAATCCGACGGACAAAGTGCCACGCATGCTCAGAATAAATAAAGAGATGAAAGCTATTGGCCATTGCCCAGTTTATAGTCCCGACGTACGTATTTTACGTCACCGCGTTTAGAACGATCGGATTTTCCGACAACTTTGTGTGACCATGTGTATGCAAGACAAGTTTGAGCCAACATCCGTCGGAAAACATCCTAGGATTTTGTTGTCGGAATGTCCGAACAAAGTCCGACCGTGTGTACAGGGCATTAGAGTGAAATCAATTGATCCTCAACATACCTGGCAGGTAAATTTAGGAGCAACCCTGCCTAAACACAGGGTGCTACATATCTATATAGGATAAAAAAAAAATGCATACTCGCCTCTATGCTGCAGCTTTGGTCTGATGCTGCAGCTGTCCCCTGCAGGCTCTTAGCCTGAGAACTAAGCAATCAAAGATCGATGATCACTCAGTTCTCGTGAGCTCTGAGCAGAAAGCAGTGATTGTAAGAGATCCCCCTTCATTCACAAACTGAAGCATAGGAAACACAGTTTACTATGTTTCAGTTATGAATAGACAGTCAGTGATCAGTACGAATCACTGACTCTCCTTTCAGAAAGGGCTTCATCCTGACAGATCCCCAGTAGCAGCCAGCAGGAGAGAGGAGAACCCTGCAGAGCTGTGGGACAAGGGGGGAGAGGCAGGAAAAAGCACAGGGGGGCTGGAGAGCACATGGGGGCAGCAAAAAGAAGCTGCATAGGAGAAGCTGGGGGGGTAGCTGCATAAAGGAACCGATCTCTACATTTTTCCCCTGCTTCTCCTCCTCTCCCTCCCATAGGCATTAAGCGGCTGCAGGAGGAAAATGGAGAAATTGGTTCCTCTATGCCAGTTTTTCCTAATCTTTTTCCAGTCAGGGCACCCTTGAAGTATACCCCTAGCTGAATGGGGCTGCACTGCAACCACCCCGCAACTGTGTGCATTGCACAGTTGCAGCATAGTGATGATGCATTTAGGGGGTTAAAACAAGCAGTTAGGAGGCAACATATTGCCTCTTTACTGCCTGTCAAATGCCTCTAAAAAAGCGATCTGAACATGGATCGCTTTTCAGAGAAACAGCATTTTCTGGCTGGCACTATGAACAAGCAGTAAAAAAAAAAAAGTCAGTTCTGATTGTACTCATATAGGGGGTCTGGATTAAAAGTAATGTGCACACATGCACACGCATGTAAACACACATGTACGCACAAACACACACATTTAAATACACATATATAAACAAACACACACATACATGCACACACACACATAAAACACACGCAAATACATGCACCCCCACACATAGATGTACACATACACATGCATATAAAAACATACACATACATACATACACCCTTGCCGCTCCTCCTATCTAGACATACAGGGGGGGCCCGGTCACGATGGTGACTCCTGCGACCCTTGTTCGTCCTCCCCTGGTAGGGATTCTTCTAGAGCCTGGAGTGGCTTTAGCCCACTATTAGCTGACTTTAGGTCACAGGAGAGCTAACGTAAATGCACTTCTGTGACCCAGAAAAGAGGTATGATGAAAAAATCTTTGGACATACTTCTCTTTTAAAGTAGAACTAGACACATTATTTTTTTTTATTTTAGGTAGAGCAAGAGAAGGTTATAATCATTGTCAGTTTTTTTTTTTTTTTTTTTTTACCATCTGTGTCCTGTTGGGAAATTCCATGTCTTCACTTTCTGCCCTAGAGCCAAAACAGAAAGTGATAGAATATCCCTCCAAAGTGACAGAAACTCTAGTTGTTACCAGCCTCACCTTAACTTATAAGTTCCTTTTTACTGTTGATGATAACGGTAAGCATGACAAATGGCAAGGGTGAATCAGACAGACAGCAATCTAAACCTGACAAATGTTCTAGTCCCTCTACCCCTTAATCCCCAAAAAATTCATTTAGCTATACTTGCTATAAATTAATATAATTTCCAAAGCCATCTTCTTAAAACTACAGTATTCATTAAAATACCTGGTACTCCTGAAATAAAGTTCCTAGTCCAGGCACTTTCTATTATAGGGTGACAAAGCTCTGCCCATGTTTAAGAGTCAGTTTCCTGGGTTGTCACCCTGTCACATACACTTTCATTAGAGCTTATATGGAGCTGTGCCAATATTTATTCAGTTTGCGTTATCACCCTGTCACATGCACGTTCAGTAGATACTATACATTAATCGGCTGTTCCAGGCTCATTCAGTGGGCGTAATCCAAGCCATAATCTGTAAACTCCACCTGAGAATGATATGCAGCTGGTATTGGAGTGCCTGAATGTAGACAGGAAGTAGGTAAAACGAAGTTGGAGAGGATCAGCAGCACTGAGAATTAAAAAATTGAAAAAATGTAAACATGAAAACAGTATTTTTGAAAGAAAAACACATGGCAGTTGTTAAAGATACACAGTACTTTATCAAACGAAAAGCCATCCAGTTAGGTTTTAACTAGTTCCTGCCAGCAATTTGATGGCTGAGCTGGACTTTCGTTGTTCCGGGTGGGCATCACATGACATCCTCCAGGAACGAGCCTCCTGTGTGGACATAGCTGATGACTAGTCAGTGTGCTGGCCCGCTGCCGGTACCATGTGATTGCTGTGACCAATCACAGCAGATCACATGACAATTGTAAACAACGAATGGCTTTGACTCATGCCATTCACTGTTACAATTGAGTTGTTAGCTGTAATTAGTCACAGTGATCACATGATTCATTCAGTAAAATGCTTGCTTATAGCAATGAAATTCACTGCTATAAAAAATCATAATGTGTAAAAAAAAAATAAACATCCTGATCACTTCCCCTTAGTAGTACAATGTTACTAAAAATTGTAAAAAATATATATACTTTTTTTCGTACTCTCACCAGTCAGTGTCCCTGTTCACCGCCACACCAGTTATATGATGACGCTGTACTGCACTGGTGACAGTATGTAAAAAATTATAAAATAATTGTGAAAAAAAACAAAATTTTTTAATTTGTTAATTTTTCAACTTCAAAAAACTTGCCATGCCTCTTACTAAATACCTTGGACTGTCTAATTTCCAAGAAGGGGTCATTTGGGGGATATATCTGTACTGTCCTGACATTTTTGGGCCTCATGAAATTAGGTCGTAAATACCTCAGGATTGATCAATTGTCAAATATACCATAGTTTGTGGACTCTATAACTTTCCTACAAACTAGATAATTGACACTGATTGTGGTTATTTTCATCAGAGAAATGTAGCAGAATACATTTTGGCCTAAATTTATGAAAAATAATTATTTATTTGCAAAATTGTATTTTTTTTTTCAAAATTTTCTGTCTTTTTTCACGTATTTAGCAAAAAAAAAAAAAAAAAAACAGTGGTGATTAAATACCACCAAAAGAAACCTCTAGTTGTGTGAACAAACTGATAAAAATAAAGTTTGGGTACAGTGTTGCATGACCGTGCAATTGTCATTCAAACTGCGACAGTGCTGAAAGCTGAAAACTGGCCTGGGCAGTAAGGGGGTAAAAATGCTCAGTATTAAACTAAATCGTATCTAAACCCAAAAACATATAATATATTGCAGCTTACCAGTTTTAGATGTGGTGGCAACATTAGTTTTACATTTTCTCAGGCGTGTTACCTACCTACTAATTTTTTCCACTGTATCTATGGATCAAGCCATGGTTGTCACACAGGCTTTTTGTTATTATCACAGAAAGTTACAAGCACACTGCATTTCTGCCAAGATCAGTAGTTATTTTCTGTGCTTGCTAAAAACGTTCTTAGCATGAAGAAAGATAAAACTAGTGCAGCCACCACATCTAAGGACTAGTAAGCTGCAATATATTGCATTTATGTTTTTGGTTTAGGTAAGCTTTAAGAAAAGGTATAATTTATAATTACTGCGCTGTCCTATACATAAAATAATATCAAATATATATTTAAATACACAAAATGATAAAACATGAACAGCTGCAACTTTGTTGCTAGATACTTATTATTATTATTATTATTATACAGGATTTATATAGCGCCGACAGTTTACGCAGCGCTTTACAACAACATTAGGGCAGACAGTACAAGTACAATACAATTCAATACAGGAGGAATCAGAGGGCCCTGCTCGTTAGAGCTTACAATCTAGGAGGGAGGGTCAAGTTATACAAAAGGGTAATAGCTGTGGGGGATGAGCTAATGGAGAAAATAATGCAGTTGTTAGATGGAGGCAGGATAGGCTTCTCTGAAGAGGAAAGTCTTCAGGGATCGCCTAAAAGTGGATAAATTTGGAGACAGTCTGACAGATTGGGGTAGGGAATTCCAGAGGATGGGCGAGGCTCGGGAGAAGTCCTGGAGGCGGATATGGGAGGAGGTGATGAGGGAGCTAGAGAGCAGGAGATCTTGGGAGGAACGGAGATGGCGTTTAGGTTGGTATTTTGAGACTAGGTTAGTGATGTAGCTGGGGGCACAGTTGTGGATGGCTTTGTAACTTATTGTTAGTATTTTGAATTTAATTCGTTGGGCGAGTGGCAGCCAATGGAGGGATTGGCAGAGAGGGGTAGCAGACACTGATCGGTTTGTAAGGTGGATGAGTCTGGCAGCAGCATTCATGATGGACTGAAGGGGAGATAGTCTATTTAAAGGTAAGCCAATGAGGAGGGAGTTGCAGTAGTCGAGGCGAGAGATAACCAGGGAGTGAATCAGGAGCTTTGTAGTTTCACTGGTTAGAAAGGGACGTAGTTTAGAGATGTTGCGGAGGTTGAGGCGGCAAGCTTTGGAAAGTGATTGGATGTGGGGCTGAAAGGAGAGTTCAGAATCTAGGATAACACCTAGCACCCTGACATGTGGGGACGGGTGGATGGTTTTGCCATTGCTCTTCACAGAGAAGTCAGGGGAAGAGGCACGTGGGGGAGGAAATATTATAAGCTCGGTTTTGGACAAGTTGAGTTTGAGGAAGTGGTGTGACATCCATACAGATATGTCGGTTAGTAAGTTAGTGATGCGTGAGGAGACTGATGGAGTGAGTTGAGGGGTGGAGAGATAGATTTGTGTGTCATCAGCATAGAAATGATATTGAAAGCCATGAGAGGCTATCAGCTGACCCAGGGAAGAGGTGTAGATTGAAAATAAAAGAGGTCCAAGAACAGAACCTTGGGGGACCCCGACAGAGAAGGGAAGAGGAGTGGAGTAAGTAGAATTGTAAGTGACACTGAAGGTGCGTTGGGATAGGTAGGATGAGAGCCACTGAAGAGCACAGTCACGGAGACCGATGGAGTGAAGTTTTTTGAGGAGGAGGGGGTGGTCAACCGTGTCAAAGGCAGCTGAAAGATCCAGAAGTAGGAGTACAGAATAGTGTCCGTTGGTTTTTGCAGTTAGTAGGTCATTTGTGAGTTTTAAAAGAGCAGTTTCTGTGGAGTGTTGAGGGCGAAATCCAGATTGAAGGGGATCAAGAAGGTTGTTTTTAATGAGGTGGTCACTCAGTTGGTTGTAAACCAGGCGTTCAAGGAGTTTAGAGGAAAAGGGGAGCATACTCGCATACACAAACAATTTACCAATAATAAGTCGCGCTGTAATCTGAACTAAGGGTACATATAATAAGGTGACTTAGTACAAACTAATGCATATAAATGTGATTGATCAAAATGATAAAGGATTCGAGGTCCATTCAAATTATCAATCAATACATGTAATAATGTGACTTAGTGCAAACTGATACATAAAAATGTGATTAATCAAAATAATGAAGGATTGAGAGACCATTCAATTTATCAAAAATAAAGATATGATTAATCAAAATAGTGAAGGATTAAGAGTCCATTCAAATTATCAATCAATATCCTTGGTGCGATTATCACAAACAACACCCGAGTAGTGATATAGAAAAGGATCTGTCTTCCACCTTCACACAAACTGTCGCTTACCAGCTCGTATGGATCTCTTAATTACAGGAGATCGTATGCGCCTATGGCTTAGTACCCAGCCCGGGCCTTTGGTTGCTCTCAGTGAGGATCCCAGCACCATGGGGTCGGTAGCTCAATCATGGGGTGGGTGGCAGCTTCTATCTGCCCAGTAAGAGTCAAGAGCTCTTTCAGGCCATTGATTTGAATGGAAGTCACATCCAACTCGAATCATCATGATCCGACTTGTGGTGCGACTTGCACTTTGAGGATCTTGAAGGGGAACCCCATGCCATAATTAAGATAGAAAAATTCATAAGGTCCCCCTGAGATCCATACCAGGTCCTTTGAGTCTGGTTTGAATCTGGAAGGGTACCCCATCCAAAAATGAAATGAAAACGGCATGGGGTCCCCCCCCAAGACCATACCAGATCAGGTCTGGTATGGATTTTGAGGGGAAATCCAATGCCAAAAAAAAAAGCGTGGGGTCTCCCCAAATTCCATACCAGACCCTTATCTGAGCATGCAACTCAGCAGGTCAGGAAAGGGGGGATACGAGTGAGTACCCCCCTTCTGGATCATACCAGGCCACATGCCCTCAACAAGGGGTGTGTGGGTGCTTTGGGGCAGGGGAGGCTCTGTGCCACCCACCCCAACGCACCTTGCCCCCATGTTGATGGGGACAAGGGTCTCTTCCCGGTAACCCTGGGCGGTGGTTGTGGGGGTCTGCGGGTAGAGGGCTTATCAGAATCTGGAGGCCCCCCTTAACAAGAGGTCCCCCACATCCTGGCCCCACATTGTACCCCTTCACCCCAAAAAAAGGCAGTGTAGTGTAAATAACAACAAGAGACGGTTTTGACAAGTCCTTTATTAAAAATCTTCCTCTGACCTTCTCCCTCCTGTCTTTTCCCTCCGGTCTTCTTCCTCCAATGCTGTCTTCTCCTCTGGTGCTGTTTTCTCTGCCGCTGCTGTCTTCATGTCATGTGACAGCACAATGGGCGGGGTCTCACAGTGACATCACCAGATGGCCACGCACCATGGCTATATAGGTATTGACAGAGAGCGGAGCTGGCACAACAATGAGAGACAGCGTTGGAGGAGGACCAGGTCGGCGGCAGAGAAGACAGCAGCGGCAGAGAAAACAGCACCATAGAGAAGACAGCACCGAAGGAAGAAGACCGGAGGAAGATTTTTAATAAAGGACTTGTCAAAACTGTCTTTTGTTGTTAATTACACTACACTGCCTTTTTTTGGGTTGAAAAGGTAAGGGTACAATGTATCCTTTACTCATTCACATGGGGGGGGGCGGGATCTGGGGGCCCCCTTCTTAAAGAGGGCCTCCAGATTCCAATAAGCCCCCTGCCCGCATACCCCCACAACCACCGCCCAGGATTGTCGGGAAGAGGCCCTTGTTCCCATCTACATGGAGATAAGGTGCACCCCCGCCCCAAAGCACTCACACCCCCATGTTGAGGGAGTGTGGTCTGGAATGTTCCGGGGGGGTGACCTGTCGGGCTGCCGGATAAGGGTCTGGTATGGATTTTATGGGGGACCCCACACCTTTTTTTTTTACATTTTGGCGTGGGGTTCCCCTTCAAGATCCTCAGAGCACAAGTCGCACCACAAGTCGGATCATGATGATCCGACCTGGATGAGACTTCTATTCAAATCAATGGGCTGAAATTCAGGTCAGTTAAGACGGCTCTCATAGGGAACCATTGATTTTGACATATCAAAAAAAATGCTTGACGCAGCTTAACCCTGCATCTTAACATTTACACACGTTTACAAGCAGTTACAAGCATTTGTCATTTGAAATGCCGGTAAACAACCGTCCTGAATGCGATTTACAGTGAAGGTGCAGCCTCACTACAGGGGATAATTTTAATTTTAGTTCCCCAGAATTGAGCTTTAATGACAATTGTTAAAGCAACATTAATTTGTGAGTTTAGATACACTATACTGTATGTAGGCATAGTTATATAACAGAAAGATTTAAAGGGACTCATTATCAATGAATTGTGAATTAATGAGAGGTATCAGAATGGTATTGAAAGGGCAGAGTGTCAAAGATTAGGTCAGGGATCAGTTAAGAGAGCAAGCACATAGCAACACTGTATGAGATGTGATGATGTAAAACTATAAATAAAATGCTTAAACTTCTGCCATTGCCAGGACAGTGTGATCTTTGGTCACTTGTGCCATTCTGTTGCTGTAAAAGTATCAGCATTTTACTTTATATTACATACAGGCATTTGTATTACCTTTGTAATTATTTATCATTTTGGTGAGTGATATAGACTTTGAAGGACATAATTTGATTATTAAATGTATGAATGTAAACATGTCATACATGCCAGGATTTTAAATGCTGTAAAAATCCATTTCAGTGTCATTATAAAACAATGCATAAGAAAAAATTGGAAAGACCATTCGTATCTTTGGAAATCCAGAAATGCACAATATGAGATGTGTTTTATAAGCACCCAAGTACATTTTCTTTCTATTATGCATTATACAAAAAATCTTCAAAAACATACATTTTTCCCATATTGCATATAAAGTCGCATGTTTGCTGCATTGCAATACCTCCTAAGAAACCTAAATTGGGGCTTATGGGCTTATCCAGGTCTGGAGTCTTTATGGGTACCTTACTAAATCTGCATAACCAGCTCTTACAACCTCCTCATTATGGGGGTTACCATAGACCCAAAATCATCCTGTCCAACCAGACTAATAGAGCACCAAATTTAACATATCAAAAAAGTTCCTGTAATACAAATTGTAATGAGGATACCACTCCATCAAGCTAATATTTTGTCTGTATTTGCTGGAGTACAGATATAAATCTCTTGTGTCCAATGAACAGAATGTTTTTTTTTTTATTTTTTTTATAACTATAAACTAAAATTCCTTGATCTAGATAGTCCTTTAATGGCAACATTGTTTATAATCAAATCAGCCTTTTGTGTAATGTTTGCTCATTTGTAATCCACTGGACATAGAGTTATTGCAAGATTAAATTTTTTTCACTTGAATTTTATTAGCAATACATTAAAAGGTACAACATTGCATCTGCATAAAATACATTTACATATTCTGACAAATGGATATAAGAGGTATAAAAAAAAGTAGTATGCTCAGACCAAGAAATGGTGAGTAAAGTACAGAAAGGTTACATTTCGATAATGGGTATTGTAATTTATAGGTAAGGTAAATGGGATTCCTGACATCAGAAAACCAGTGTGGATTTGTGCTCGTGCTCATGCTCGTGTACATTGCAGACGTACTAATTTTTCCGAGCGAAGAGGCAATGTTAAATATACTATGCCAGTTTGTAGTGTGGATATCCGAGTACATGCGCATTCCAATTAGCACTTGGCACCCAGTGGTCTACTTGAACTGGTCTATCACTTTGAGCAGTTGCTGAATGGTCTTTAGCTTGTTCCTGTGTTCCTGAGACCTAATCTGCTGTACCTGCAGTGGCGGCTGGTGAAGTTTGTGAGTGCTGCTTGATACCCCTTATTTAAACTGCTTGTAACTTACTAATCAATAACACAAAAATGGCGGAACCCTCTAATGTATTGAAATCCCAATATACTCCAATATCATCACAATACCGGTCTCTGTAATATGTAACATCACATATAATACACATCACACTATAAATAAGACATACAGTGTCAGTAAAGCAGTGAACAGTGTCAGTAGGGCAGTGGACGGTGTTGATTGCTTATCATTGCAGCCTCATCAGTGCAGCATATCAGTGCAGGCTCATCTGTGCCCATCAGTGCCGCCTATCTGTGCCCATAAGTGCCGCCTGCCTGTGCCCATCACTGCAGTCTAATCTGTGCCCACCAGTGCAGTCTTATCTTTGCCCACCAGTGCGGTCTCATCCGTGCCCACTAGTGCGGTCTCATCTGTGCCCACTAGTGCGGTCTCATCTGTGCCCACTAGTGCAGTCTCAGCTGTGCCCACCAGTGCGGTCTCATCGGTGCCCACCAGTGCCGCCTCATCTGTGCCCACCAGTGCTGTCTCATCTGTGCCCACCAGTGCCATCTCATCTGTGCCCACCACTGCGGTCTCATCTGTGCCCACCAGTGCGGTCTCATCTGTGCCTACCAGTGCGGTCTCATCTGTGCCCACTAATGCGGTCTCATATACAACTATATATACCCACCTTCCTTCCTGTATATACAGACATTCCTCCATCATCACAGACTGCATATATACTGTATATCATCTGTCCTGTATACAGCTTTATATACAGTAACAGGACAGATGATGTATATCTGCAGCCAATGATGATGGAGGAAGGTCTCTATTAACAGGAAGGAAGAAGGTGGGTATATATAGCTGTATACACTATTACACAGATAATATACACAAGTTGTGAGTACATCTGTCCTGTGTAGTGTATACAGCTATATACACCTACTTTCTTCCTTCCTGTTAATAGAGACCTTCCTCCATCCTCCTGTGGGTGCATGTATAACTGTATACACTACCCAGGATAGATGTACTCACATATTGTGTATATTATGTAGTGTATATATAGCTATATGCATGACATCCAGGAAGAAGACAAATAATCCCCAAAAAAGGCCTCCTGATGGCACCAGTCCAGCCACGCATCGTGATCATCTGCCCTGGCCTGGCTGGGCCCAGTGTCTGAGTGGAGAATTCAGTCAGTCAGCGCTGCATAGGGAAGTGTCAGTGTGTGCGGAATGGAGGCACGAGTGGCTAGATCTCTGAGACGAGTGCAGAAGACTGAGCCTTAGGACCTGTGGCACCGGCTCTTACCTTTACTCACAGGCGCCACTCAGGCCTCAATCCACCGCACCCACACTAGTCGACTCCACTGTGGCCGGGAAACTGGAAGTGACGCTGCGGTGCCTGAAAAAGCACCGCCCACCATTCTCAGGTCCCCGCCAATACAAAACCAATTACTGGAGCCATACACAAATGAGTGGAGAGTGGGAGTGTTTGTGGGCACATCGCTTGCACCCCGAACATTCGCTAAACAACAGGCAAATCAGCTTCCCGACTTGCAATCAGCTTATTGCAAGCTGGGAAGCTTCCCATAGACCGCTGTGTGTCTGGCGCCTGGACACTCTCAAAGTGACTTTTTTATTTTATTTTATTTTTTTTTGAGAACAGCTTGGGGGGTTGGCGCCTGTGCGCACCCTATGGATGGGCCGCCACTGTGTACTCGCTCACACGTGCATGACCCGACTTGCCTTTGGACTATGCTTCTGCTCTTGTTCTAGATCTGTTACTTAATTACTCTGACCTCGACCAGTTTACCGGACTTGACCTGTCTGCTGGCTCTGTACTGCTTTGCCCAGCTGTTGCTGACCTTGGCCTGCCTTCTGGACCTGCTTTGCCTGCTGATTCAGGTCCTCGCTGCCCAGTTGTTGCAGACTGCTGCTCGCCTCCTGGTTCTGTTTCTGTCCCCTGCTCTGGTGCCAAACTCTATCAACTCTACCCACCTACAGAGTGGACATTACCAGCCAGCTACTGTGGCATTCATGCCACTCCTTGCCCTTACACTCTCTGTATCTATATTTAGGAGTGTTGGGTGGAAGGTGCAAGAGAGGCCTCCACAAGTTCCATTCTTCACCAGGTATGTGATATCATGGCACATAGGGTACTCATAGGGTAATGTCACAGGAAACCATAGGCTGATAATAAGAATTAATGCTGATTAGGGTTGAGCTTTATGTTCGGGTCGAACATGAGTTCGACTCGAACATTGGCTGTTCGCCCACTCATAGAAAACCAAACATTATGGGGCGTTTGTGACAAGTTCGAGCGCCGCATAACATCCCATAATGCACCAAGGGAGCGCAGTGCATTTATGTATGATGATTGGCCAAAGCATATGCACCATGACCTGCATGCTTTGGCCAATCCCAGCACCCTCAGCTAAGGTGCCTTTTGCCAATCATGGCTCAGGGGGACTAAGTCCACGCCCCACACTATATAAGGCTGCCTGCCCCATGTAGTGTGTTCTTGGCGTGGACGGAGAGAGAGTGTCATTTAGACTGAGCAGGCAGGCAGGCAGGTTATTCAGTTAGCTGCAGTGTACTTAATATATATATATATATATATATATATATATATATATACATACATATATATATATATATATATATATATATATATATATATATATATATATATATATCCACTGCATCCAGTTTAGCTATATCTGACTACAGGCCATTCCTGGTGTACTTTTTCTAAAACACTTAAGGCGGGCAGGTTATTCTGTTAGCTGAAGTGTATTTAATATATATATACAGACAGTCTTGTGTATATATATATATATATATATATATATATATATATATATATATATATATATATATATATATATATATATATATATATATATATATACACTGCATCCAGTGTAGCCAAGCCTATATCTGACTGCAGGCCATTCCTGGTATACTTTTTCTAATGTACTTCAGGTGGTGTACAGTGCACCCATAGTGCAGTTGCTACTACTTTTTTGGTGGTGTACACAATACAGTACACCCATAGTTGTTATTACACTTCTGTTGGTGTACACAGTACCGTGCACCCATAGTGCAGTTGCTACTACTTTTCTGGTGGTGTACACAGTACACAATACATACAGTGCACCCATAGTTGCTATTAGACTTCTGGTGGTGTACACAATACCGTTCACCCCTAGTACAGTGGCTACTACTTTTCTGGTGGTGTACACAATACATACAGTGCACCCATAGTTGTTATTACACTTCTGTTGATGTACACAGTACCGTGCACCCATAGTGCAGTTGCTACTACTTTTCTGGTGATGTACACAGTACACAATACATATAGTACACCCATAGTTGTTCTTACACTTCTGTTGGTGTACATAGTACCGTGCACCCCTAGTGCAGTTGCTACTAATTTTCTGGTGGTGTACACAGTACACAATACAGTGTAGTGTGGTTTTGCTAAACAAAGTTTACAACATGTCCGGAAGGCCACCAAGGAGAGGCTCACAGGCCACTAAAAGAGGGCAAGCAGGCTCTTTGTCTACAATCGACAGTGCTGGTTGTGGACACGGTGCATCCTCAGCACACGGCCGTGGGGCACGCTTGTCCTTTTTTTCTGCAGATGGCCGTGTTATTGAGCCACAACATGCAGAAGAGTTGGTGGAATGGATAACATTCCTCATCCTCTTCATCCTCTGTCATCCAGACTCAGAGTAGTTTGTCTGCCAATGCAGCTGCCAAAGTGGCCTATTCCATTGGCTCCATGTCAACAGTCACTCCTTCCCTAGCCCCACCATCATGCATGGAGGAGTCCCCTGAACTATTCGACCACAGTGTCGGGTACATGCTGCAGGAGGATGCGCAGCGATTTGAAGGCTCTGATGATGGTACCCAGGTTGAGGAAGGGAGTAACGTGAGCCTAGAGAGAGGGGGTGCCCAAGAAGGTCAAGATACTGGCAGTCATGTTCCCCCAGCTGCAGCATACTGCCAAGTTTGGTCCAGTGACGAGGAGGGAGGGGATGATGTGATCACTGACTCTACCTGGGTGCCTGATAGAAGAGAGGAGGAGGAGGAGGCACATCTCCAATGAGGCAGGATGCCCTCCAGGGGGCAGCTTAAGGGCAGCCACCCTATTGCATCACACCACAGAGCTAAGCAGGTGCAGGGCGCTGCTGACTCCCCGCATATTTTGAAAAGTTCTTTGGTGTGGGCCTTTTTTGACACGTGTGCAGCAGATCGCACCATTGCTGTTTGCAACATATGGCTGAAGCGTATCAAGCATGGCCAAAACAGCAGCCGCTTGGGCACCACATGCTTGACCAGACATATGATGACCTCCCATGCAGTCCATTGGCAAAAGCACCTAAAAGACCCACCTCAAAGAACAAGGTGGACCTCTCCTTGCTCCTCATCAGCTGGGATCTCCAACCCCACTATACCTCCAGTCCTCTCAGAAACCTGCACTGAGAAGAATAAAGGTATAGAAATAGGTGTCACAAGTACTTACATCTTCTAGTGGTACACCAACATCTGATTTTAGCAGGCAAATTTCCCTATCCCAGTTGCTAAACCGTCGAAAGAAATTCTGTCCCAGCCATCCACATACTGAGTGTCTGAATGCTAGGTTGGCCAAATTGCTAGCACTGCAACTGCTGCCTATTCAGCTGGTAGACTGCCCCCTTTTGTGAATTTGTGGAATGTGTGGTACCTCAGTGGCAGGTTCCCAAACGCCATTTCTTTTCACGGAAGGCCATTCCAGCTCTCTACCAGCATGTGGAAGGCAATGTCTTGGCCTCGTTGGACAGGGCAGTCAGCAGAAAGGTGCATATTACCGCTGACTCATGGTCCAGCAGGAATAGTCCGGGATGTTATCTTTCTTTCACGGCACACTGGGTAATTCTGCTGGCAGCTGGGAAGGATGTAGAACAGGGTTCAGTGTTGTTGGAGCTTGTTCTGCCCCCACACCTCCAAAATGCGCCAAATCCCCCAAAATAGTGGTGATTCTGCCACAGCTTTCTCCTCCACCCCTCCTCTTCTTCTTCCTCTATGGCCTCTTTCTCTGCAGATTTATCATCTGAACCAGCGGTGCTCCGTAGGCGTTCAAGGGGCTACGCAAGCACTCAGGCAAAAAGATGCCATGCGGTGCTTGAGTTGGTCTGCTTAGGGGACAGGAGCCACTCTGGGCAGAGATTCTGGCAGATCTGCAGGGGCAGGCTCGGAGGTGGTTGACGCCACACCAGCTTCAGCCAGGAATGGTTGTATGCGACAATGGCACCAACCTCCTCTCCGCCCTCCGACAGGGACACTTGACCCATGTTCCCTGTTTGGCTCATGTCCTGAATTTGGTGGTGCAGCAGTTCTTGAGCAGGTACCCGGGCTTACAGCATCTCCTGAGGCAGGCCAGGAAAGTCTGTGGTCATATAATGCCAGTGCTTGGCTGGCTGACATTCAAAGAGAATGCAACCTGCCCAAGAACCGCCTCATTTATGACATGCCCACCAGGTGGAACTCAACGTTGGCAATGCTGCAGCGGCTGCACACGCAGCAGAGGGCCATCAATGAGTACCTGTGTGAGTATGGCACCAGGACAGGGTCAGGGGAGCTTGGCTTTTTTTCGCCATGCCAGTGGCTACTGATCAAGGATGCATGCACTATCATGTCACCATTTGAGGAGGCCACGAGGATGGTGAGCAGTGACAGTGTATGCATCAGTGATACTGTCCCTCTTGTCTTCCTGTTGGAGCACACGCTGCATGGAATAATGGACAGAGCACTTGAGGCAGAACAGAGGGAGGAAGAGGAGGACTTCCTTACCCCTCAAGGCCCCCTTTATCCAGACAGTATTCCTACGGGCCTGCCGATCACACAGGAAGAAAAAGAGGAGGGGTAGGAGGATTGTGTCAGCATAGAGGTGGAGGATAACACATAGCATCAGCAGTAGTCTTCAAGGGATCGTTTTCAGTCCCCAGAAACCCATGGAGTTGTACGTAGCTGGGAGGAGGTGGTTGAGGATCATGTGATCCTTAGTGACCCAGAGGACTCAGGATGGAATGCCTCTGCAAACTTACACTGCATGGCCTCCCTGATCCTGTAAAGCCTGCAAAAGGACCCTAGGATTTGTGATCAAGGAAAGGGATCATTACTGACTGGCAATCCTTCTTGATCCACATTACAAGGGTAAGGTTGCAGAACTTATCGCAGAGAGAGCAGAGGATGAAACATCTTCGGGAGGCCTTGCAGAAAGGTTTGTGCAATGCGTTTCCAGGGCCTGGGAGGTTACAATTTCCTCGTGCTGGACAACGTGTTGCTGAGGCTTCGTTCAGTCACAGGAAGAGCAGTGAAGAAGGTGGCCAGCTGACTGATGCTTTCGGACAAATTTTCAGTTCTCAGTGCCAAGTTCTGATTGGTTCAAGCAACCATCGCCAGTGTCTAAATTACATGTTGCAGGAATATCTAGGGGCAAGATCAGACTTGGAGACCTTTCCAACAGAACATCCACTGGGTTACTGGGTCTTGAGAATGGACCACTGACCAGAGCTTGCTCAATATGCATTTGAGCTACTGGCCTGTCCTGCATCCATTCAGTGCTGCTGGAGGCTTTGTAACTGGTCACAGAGTGCACCTGTCCACAGACTCTGTTGCTCGGCTCACATTCATAAAAATGAATCAGTCTTGGATCACCAGCTACCAAGCACCTGATGCTGATGTAACCGATTGATTTTTCTATGAATGTGGGATGCCTTGAAGACTGCATATGCTGAGTGACTATCCTATTATGCTGAGTGACTATCCTATTCCTCCTCAATCTTCATGATGATAGCTTCTAAGAATATTTTTGGTTCAGGGCACCACCACCACTGCCTAAGGCCCAATTTTTCTGCCCCTGTTTAACAGGGGCATGTGATTACAATTTTTGATCAAATATTTAACAGCGGGGCTCGTTCCTGCGCTCAACAAGAGTATCTGTGAGGCTTTACAGTGTTGTGCCACCACCACTGCCTAAGGCCCAATTTTTCTGCCCCTGTTTAACAGGGGCATGTAATTACAATTCTTGATATAATATTTCACAGCAGGGCCGTTCCAGCGCCCACCAAGAGTAACTGTGAGGTCTTACAGTGTTCTGGTACCACCAACACCTAAGACCCAATTTTCCGCAGAGTGTATAGGGCAGGCCATATAGTATATACAGGCGGCCCCCTATTTTCAAACATCCGACTTACAAATGACTCCTACTTACAAACAGAGGGAGACATCAGGAAGTGAGAGGAAATCCTGTAACAGTTAATATGGGAAAAAGGTGTCTCCACCAATGCTTTATCACCAATCCTAGTTTCCCTAATAACCCAAAATGTTCAAAATCCAATTTTCATTGGGACAGAAAGTGAGTGAAATCTTCTGAACGGGGCACAGACAGCAAAACAAATGTTACAGGGGTGATAACCCTTCCCTATGTTCTCCTTTTACCATCCAAGCAGGAACATCTGCCAAGTTTGAGAACTGATTACCCAGCTCATCGATCGAATTCTGATCAACCCTCGGACATTAATTGCAAGTATTCTTCCTTCACAATTCTACCTTATTTCTTTGTGGCTGTATATAGTCATCTCTTTGAAACATCTTTTTTATGTAAATGTTTATTTGCATCAACTTGGACCTTTTCATAATAAACCCTGACTATTGTCTTGGCTTCTCTTCTTTTCTGTCAAATCAAAGGGGGTGTTGACAGCGACCAGTGACCAATCGTCTGATCATCTTTTTTAGGGGTTGGTTGCTGGGAGGTGTCTACACTCATGACCCTGTCCCAGGTAGATTTTGTGATAAATATTCATATCTCTGCATCTATAGTGTTTACAGAATCCATATTATTGTTCAGCGTGAGAGTTGCTTCAAAACAAATATAAACATGCTACATATCTAACTACTTAGGAGGAATAAGGGGTACCAGTGGTTTCCCATATGACCTGACATAGGGGTGTCTGGACTTGAAATGTTAGAAATTATCTGAGGAAACAAAATATGTCTACATTATGGCTGTGCTATTATTACTTTGGAAGTTATGAAACATGCTGAAATTTCATACTTATGTCACTTATGTGCATTCAGGTATTTATGACCGATGCCTGATGGTTCTCTGAATGGAGAGGGTGACAGAATGGAGGGTGGCAGACTGGGCAAGACGCAGACATTATGGCTCTGTCCCGAGTGGCTCTGCCACGAGTGATGCACAATTTCACCGCCGCAGTTATCAATTCTGATCATGTCTTCTCCTCTGCTTTTTTACAGGTAAATGTCTATCCATCTGTACACTCTACTCTGCTGAACTGACATTACTGTAACATATTTGGTAAATGTCTTCTGCTGTCATATCTTTAACCACCTCAATACAGGGCACAAACCCCCTTCCTGCCCAGACCAATTTTCAGCTTTCGGTGCTCTCACACTTTGAATGGCAATTACTCAGTCATGCAACACTGTACCCAAATGAAATGTATGTCCTTTTTTCACACAAATAGAGCTTTCTTTTGGTGGTATTTAATCACTAAATCACTGGATTTTTTCTTTTTTGTGCTACAAATGAAAAAAGACTGTAAATTTTGTGAAAAATTGCCTTTTTCTTTGTTTTTGTCATAAAATTTAGCAAATTAGTAATTTTTCTTCATAAATTTTGGCCAAAATTTACACTGCTATATATCTTTTGTAAAAATAACCCAAATTAGTGTATATTATTTGGTCTTTGTGAAAGTTATAGAGTCTACAAACTATGGTGCCAATCACTGAAAATTGAAAACATCTGATCAGGAGGGGCAGGAGGCGGAGCCTAGCGGAGCAGACATGCATTGTTAGAGCTCCACACCGCTGAGGAGAGAAGAGAAGGACAAAGCGGAGCCTGCAGGCTCAAAAGGTATCCATTTGAACCTTTTTGCCCCTGGGAACAAACTGTGAAAGTTTGGGCAGGAAATATGGTACTGGGAGGAAACCGTGGCAGAAATAAAAATCACCTCACAAAGAGCTCACAGGCACTCACTGCAGCTGAAGCAGCTCCAGTCACCTCACAAGATACAGCATCAGGGCGCTCTCACAGACAGAAAATGTCACAGCAAGACTTTCCATTTGAGTCAGATACAGAACAAATCCTCTTACAAACTTCTCCACAAGCCTCCTCAGCATCCCCAGTAATATTATTACAATTTGAAAAGATGCTTCATAAGGCTTTAAAACAAACCTCAGACCAAATAACAAAAAGCCTAACCAAAGAAATAAGAGAGCTGGGAAACCACACCGCAGCCCTAGAAATAAAAATGGATGAAATTGAAATTACAACCCAAGAAAATATAACAGAATTGGAACAATTAAAAAAAGAGAATTTAATACTTCAAACTAAGCTCGAAGATTACGAAAATAGAGCCAGACGTTCAAACTTGCGCATAAGGAGAATACCTGAAACTGTGACAGACCTGCAATCTACTATTACTGCTCTATTACAAGAACTAAAGCCAGATATCCCTATTGAACGTTTAGAACTGGACAGAGTACACAGAGCCCTCACAGCCAAAAAGAAAGATGGACCCCCACATGATATAATCACAAAATTTCATTATTACAGAACGAAAGAACAAATACTAATTGCTGCAAGAGAAAAAAAGGAACTTAATTTTCAAGGACACAATTATCAAATTTTTGCTGACCTATCCCAACTTACTATTACTAAAAGACGATCCATGAAACCCCAACTAATGGAACTGCAACGCCACAACATTATGTATCAATGGGGCTTCCCCTTTTCAGTCAGATTTAACTACCAAGGTACAATTTACAGAAGCAGATCAGCAGATGAACTACAACAAACCCTTTTAAAATTAAATCTGACAGAACCCACAAGCAGCAACACTCCCACACGCAGAAGAATGGCATCATCTTCACCTTCAGGCAGCACCCAGAAAATTTCAGAACAAAATGGGAATCATCATTCTCACAAAAGAGGCCATTATGCCACATCATCCATGGACCAAGAAGATTCAATGGACTGACATCCTAATTCCTGATATCTCTTCATTTATTATACTAAGAGATGGTTCTCTATAAAAAACCTATATTTATAACTGAATGTAACAGCATTCTGATAATCACACACTGTGTGGGATCATGTTACATTCCAGTTATATTTCTTATTACTTCTGATTCATATAGCCTTAGAATATATAAGTGAAATAAGGAAATTCTTGTTCAGTTATATATTATCAGGTAATAACAATAGATTTATTACTTTTTAGGACAAATATGTTCAATAATCCAGAAGTAATGGAAGCTTTTTCTTTCTTTTCTTAAAACAAATATATTATTACCTAACTAGTTCCTAGAATTATGTTTTTGTTTATTCTAATCTGAAGCAATACAACCTCAATTTTATGAGTTAACATATCTAAACAGTTGCATATGAATAAAATATGTAATTGTTTACTCTAAAAGGGTTAAAATCCCAAAATAATTCAAACTATCTTCATCAATACCAAAGTTATTAACAGTACCTTTCTAACTGAATTATTTAGCCTAGGGCAAGACTAACCATATACAACCACCCTGGAATAAATAATTTCAACAAAAACTATATTCTGCACTCCAATTAATGAAACATCATTTTGATGTCTTTTGACATAGCACTTCTCTCCTGTAAGCGGAAGATCCGTGTACCCCCATTAGCCCTCCTTAATTGTGATTACTTGCAAAAAATAATTTATACAATGTATCATCTAATCTCATATGTTTTTTGTTTACTCTTTACTCCAGAATTCACTGGTTTCTTTTCTATCTATTCATCTCTTCAGTCCACACAGGTTGATCTGCATAACAAAAAGTAAGTCAAAACTATTTGATCTATTGCCATGGCACCACTGAATATACTTTCCCTGAATGTTCAGGGAATAAATGTCCCTCAAAAAAGGACCAAAGCCTTCCGTACTTTCCATAACAAGAAGGCTCACATAGTATGCCTCCAAGAAACACACTTCACCAAAGATTCTACTCCAAAATATATTTCTCCTTTTTATCAACAAATTTACATGGCTTCTGCCTGTACCAAACAAAGGGGAACTCTAATTGCATTTCACCGATCCACACCATTCACCTTATCATCAGAAATTAAAGACCCAGAAGGTAGATACCTGATACTCATGGGTTATATAATGGATACAGCAATCACGGTGATTTCCTACTACGCTCCTAACAAACAACCTACACCATTCCTCTCACATATATTACAAGTGATTAATACACACAAAATAGGAACAGTGATAATGTGTGGGGATTCGAACCAGGTCCTCCTCCCATTTCTAGATAAATCACCTTTTACACCATCCAAAATAACCTCTAGATTACCTTTTTCTCAACTTCTTTCCAAATACAATCTGGTAGATTCGTGGAGAGAAAGTAACCCAATGAAAAAGAAATTCACTTATTTCTCGCACCCTCATCAAACATTTACCAGAATAGATCATATTTTTCTAACAATAGGAATGATACCAGAAATTATTGCATCAGATATAATTCCGATTCCGTGGTCTGACCATAATGCAGTATACACTACTATAGCCTCAGCCATACCAAAAGCGCATGACCCAACGTGGTACTTACCGGACATAATGCTCAAACACCCACTACATCAGATGGCCATTGAACAAGCTTTAAAGGAATACATATCAATTAATAATACGACAGACATCTCCCCAATAACACTGTGGGAAGCTCATAAGCCTGTCTTGCGTGGTACAATACAAAGACAAATGGCACTATTTAAACGGGAACGCAAAAATCTAGCAAAAAAACTAGAACTCAATTTTAATGCAGCCTACATATAATTTCAAGATAATCCATCTCAGAGTACAAAATCTCATCTGGAAAAATCTAGATTGGAATACGATCTATTTCTCACTGAGTCAGTTGATAAATCCCTCAAACGCTCCAAACACAATTTCTACATGAATACAAACAAACCAGGTACATATTTGGCTCGGGCATTAAATTCAACTAACAAATCTTTCAAACCAATACGTTTGAAATTATCAAAAAATGTTTACACTTGTAATCCAGTTAAAATAGTCCATAAATTTCACTCACATCTCGCAACTTTATATAAGACAAACAATGAATTTAATCCTACAGAGGCTGAATCCTTCTTCTCAAAAATAACCTTACCTGAGTTATCTCAGAATCAAAAAAGCAGTTTGGATGAGCCTATAACTATAGATGAAGTTGCTAACGCCATAAAAGACCTAAAACTTAACAAAAGACCAGGCCCAGACGGCTACTCTGCTTTATACTATAAAACATTCTCAGAAATACTTTCTCCCATTCTCACTGAAACGTTTAACAAACTTCTAGATGGACATTCTTTTCGGCAAGAAACACTAATGGCAATTGTTTGTATGATCCCAAAACCCCTTTCTGATGATACTTCCTGTGTGAATTATCGGCCTATCTCTCTGTTAAACCTCGATATTAAATTATTAGCAAAAATAATAGCAAAACGCCTTAATAGCATTATAGGAAAATTAATACATAGAGATCAAGTAGGCTTCATGCCAAATAGACAGGCAGGCGATAATATACGCAGGGCAGTGTTATTGGCACATATTGCTAAAAAACGGAAAATCCCTTTATGTTTTCTATCTCTCGATATTAAGAGGGCATTTGACACAGTATCCTGGCAATATATGCAATATTCATTACAAAAATGGGGTTTTGGACCCCACTTTTTAACATGGATCAAAGCATTATATAATAAACCCAAAGCCTATATAAAATATGCTGGATACAAATCTGAAGCCTTTAATATCGAAAGAGGTACCCGACAGGGTTGCCCATTATCTCCCTTATTATTTGCCCTTATACTCGAACCCATGGCCCAATACATCAGAACAAACCAAACTATAACTGGCATTGAAGTAGGAGGTATTACACACAAATTATGTATATTTGCAGACGATATATTACTTTTTCTATCATCACCACAGGTCTCTGGTCCTAACTTAATACCAGCTCTTGATGGATTTGCAGCCCTATCCGCCCTTATGATTAATCCTAAGAAATGCCTAATGCTTAATATTTCACTCACAAACATGGAATTGATCCCGGCTAGGGCTGCACTCCCATTCACATGGGCAGAAAAATCAATCCCATATCTTGGAATTCATTTAACAGCATCTCATTCTGACTTATTCTCAACCAATTATCCTCCTGTATTAAGACAGATCACAAATCTAATAAAACAATGGTCGCAACTTCCTTTATCCTGGATAGGGAAGATTAATGCAATCAAAATGACTATTCTACCCAAATTGCTTTATCTATTCAGAGTCCTCCCTATTCCAATTCCTTCCTATTTTTTGAGAATAGTACAAAAAAGAGCAACTTCATTTATATGGGGCTCTTCTAAACCACGTATACCTATACACACACTACATCTTCCCAAAAATAAAGGAGGCCTGGGATACCCTAATTTTACTAACTACTACAGAGCAGCACATTTGGCCAGTCTGTCCAAATACCATGCAAAACAGGAAATCCCATTATGGGTATTTATAGAGGCTTCAGAAAATGACCCACTATTAATATCAAATTTATTATGGCTTGATCCTAAAGACCGCTTTAAAATTCATAATCCCATAACTAAACACTTCTTATCTCTCTGGGATAAACTAAAAACCAAATATCAGTTACAATCTCCACACAATCCTCTCCTTTCTTTTATCAGAAATCCGGCCTTTTATCCGGCATGGATCTACCCAAATTCTTTTAAAGCTTGGACAACATCAGGCATTCAGACACTAAATGACTTCATAGCATCTAAATCATTCCTTTCATTCCCATCGCTTAGAGAAAAATATGATCTACCAAACTCTGAGATATTTAGATATCTCCAAATCAAAAATTTCTATATACCTTTCCTAAAGGGGGATACACCATTATCCCAATTATCCATTTTTGAATCAATCTGTACAAAAGATCCATTTGCTAAAGGTACAATTTCATCACTTTATAATCAATTATATGGAGTAGCAAAGCTTAATAGACCCTCTTACGTTCAGAGGTGGGAGGAGGACCTGGGACGAACTTTAGAAGACACGGACTGGTCTAACATATGGCTCACATCTAAGTCATCTTCACCCAACATCTTAGCACTGGAGACAAATTATAAAGTCCTAACTCGCTGGTACCTTGTACCCGCTAGAGTGGCAAAATATTCACCTAATACCTCAGCTCTTTGTTTTCGAGGATGCCCAGAAATAGGCACATATTTACACATATGGTGGACGTGCCCAGTAATCCAAACCTTCTGGAAGGAAGTCTTTGTGATTGCATCTAAAATATTTAAAAAAATAATACAACCAGATCCATATTTAACTTTACTTAATCTAAAACCGGAATGGTTAACACTCTCTCAATTCAAACTTATGATCCAACTAATAACGGCTGCAAAACAAACAGTGGCCAAGGCATGGAAATCTCCTACATTGGTACTAGCAGAAACAATTCACAGAATGAATAATACAATGTCCCATGCTAAGATGGTAGCCATCGATCAAAATCAAATTCCAAAATTTGAAAAACTTTGGCATTCTTGGATAAAACAACAGTTCCTGTCAAACTTCAATGACTCTGTCCTGTTGCCATGGTAACAGATTAAATGACTTACAGAGACACCCATTCTAAGGCTTCAAAGAGAACTAAAAAGAATAATAAACTGACGAGCGGGACAACCTTGTGGACCATACCTCTACCTTTCAACCCTTTTTCTTCTTTTTCTTTCCTTTTCTCCACCTTACGATTAAAGCTCATTATCAGAATTTATTTGACCTATATACACTCTACTTGTAAACAATATGTATAGTAGGTATAAATCATTTAAATACCTACAAAAGTAACTAAGGAAATGATATATATCTTTAATTTAGGTTTACGTAAACCCAATGTTTATTATTTGAAATTTCATTATATTTACCTATAGAAACCCTACTGTAAAACAATGAGCTTACTTTATAGATCCTTGTAAACTTACTTTATGTATCTTTATAACATTGTATACTCAATAAACTTCTTTTGACAAGGAAAACATCTGATCAGGCCTTCAGTACATCAGGTGAATCTCATTTGTTGAGGTACTAACAAGTCAGAAAAGTACAAATACCCCCCAAATGACCCCTTTTTAGAAAGTAGACATTCCAAGTAAGTAGCATGGTGAGTTTTTTTAAGTTGTAATTTTTTCCCACAATTCTTTGCAAAAGATTTTTTTTTTTTTTTTACAAAATTGTCAAATTAACTGGTTATGTCTCTCACAGAGCATATGCATACAACAAATTACAACCCAAAATATATTCTGCCACTCCTCCTGAGTATTGGGATACCACATGTGTGGGACTTTTACACAGCCTGGCCACATACAAAGGCCCAACATTGAAGTAGCGCCATCAGGCGATCTACGAGCATAAATTGCACATCTCATTTCTCAACCACCTATTACACTTTTGAAGGCCCTGGAGCACCAGGACAATGGAATTGCCCACAAAATGACACCATTTTGGAAAGCAAACACCCCAATTTATAATCTATGAGGCATAATGAGTCTTTTGAACGGTTATTTTTTTTCCAGAAGTTTTTGGAAAATGTGGAAAAAAAATAAAAACACATTTTTTTACACAAAGTTGTCCATTTATAAGATATTTCCAACAGATAGCAAATACATAGCAAAAATAGCACCCCAAAATACATTCTGCTACTCCTCGTGAGTATGGCGATACCACATGTGTGGGACTTTTACACAGCCTGGTCACATACAAAGATACAACATTGAAGTAGCGCCATCAGGCGATATACGAGCATAAATTGCACATCTCATTTCTCAACCACCTATTACACTTTTGAAGGCCCTGGAGCACCAGGACAATGGAATTGCCCACAAAATGACCGTATTTTGGAAAGCAAATACCCCAACGTATAATCTATGAGGCATAATGAGTCTTTTGAACGGTTATTTTTTTTACAGAAGTTTTTGGAAAATGTGGAAAAAAAACAAAAAACACATTTTTTTTTACACAAAGTTGTCCATTTATAAGACATTTCGAACACATAGCAAAAATGACACCCCAAAATACATTCTGCTACTCCTCCTGAGTATGGGGATACCACATGTTTGAGACTTTTACACAGCTTGGCCACATACAGAGGCCCAACATCCAAGTAGCACCATCAGGCGTTCTAGGAGGATACATTACATAGATAATTTCCTGGCAACCTATCATTTTTGAAGGCCCTTCATATTTCTAACACATAGCATGTACATACCAAGAATTACAATCCAAAATAAATTCTATTGCGGAAAGGGTAAAAAAAAGTATTACCTGTGCTTTTAGTAGTGTCCACAGAAGAGAGCACTGGTCCAGGCAGCAGTCAGGGATGTGCTTAGCGACAGCAATAGTAATTATACAGGCAGCAGGCAGGAATATTGTCTATAGTCAGCACAAGGATATTGTCAGCACAGCCAAAGCATTTGTCCATAGAAATTTTCCAGGCAGAGACAGCCAGCACAGCCATAATATTGGTCCTGGTACACTGTTACCTGCAGACACTCATTATTGTACCGCTCTCCAGCCTTTCATAAACATACTGCCTCTTGCTACAGCTAATTATTTGCATAGTCCAGGTAGTAGGCAGAGGTGTGGTCCGTTCATGCGGCAGGCAAAGGCATAATGGCAGTAAGTCAGCAGCAGGCTGAGGGCCGCAATTGGGTAAGACCTGTGCACAGGGACACAGGGGTAGAGGCTTCGACCCACCCAAATCTCTATGAAGCCTCCGGACTCCAGACCCTAGTCCGGAAATTACAAAACCCGGAGAAAACAAAAAAAATTGTTTTCTCCATCCAGAAAAACTATTCTGGAGCTCCTCACATATGTGAGACCCATGTGTACTACAGTAGCAGGGCAACAGATCAGTCCAAGCGGTAGGCAAAAGCATAGTCCATAAAACAGGCCAGGGTCAGTTCACGTGCAAGCAGTCCAAGCGGTAGGTAGAAGCATAGTCACAAAACAGGCCAGGGTCAGTTCATGTGGAGGCAGTCCAAACGGTAGGCAGAGGCATAGTCACAAAACAGGCCAGGGTCAGTTCACGTGCAAGCAGTCCAAACGGTGGGCAGAGGCATAGTCACAAAACAGGCCAGGGTCAGTTCATTTAGAAGCAGTCCAAACGGTAGGCAGAGGCATAGTCAAAAAATAGGCCAGGGTCAGTTCACATGGAAGGCAGTGGGATGGTTATTTGGGGAAGCATGGGAAATGGTCAGCACAGATGATGAAAATGGGGAAAATATGGGCTAATATTTTAGGGATGTATGATAAAGTTTGAAGCATTCACCATTGCAAAGGCCAGGTTGGCAGGGACACTGGGAAAGCTGGTATCTTTTCGAAACTCTCTTCTGCTGCACACGCGACATCTTTTTTGTCGTCTTCGGCCTGCTTCTGATGGTGGAATGTTGTACGGGAAGTGGCGTTCATGAAGTCGGCTAACAGCATCAGAGCGAAGGTCTTCTGGGGGGGGGTCTTTGTTGATAGATGAGGGACGTGACTACCACTTCTATGAATTTTAGGAAGGGGACGGGGCTTTCTGCGGATTTTGTGTAGACTATGTAGGAATTGTAAACGGACAAATGGATGAGATAAATTGCTACCTTCTTGTACCAGAATCGGGACCTCCTTATTGACAAATAGGGCTGAATCATTTCATCATTGAAATCCACCCCCCCATGTAGAGATTATAATCTTGAACACATGTCGGTTTTTCAATGGGACCTCTTCTTCGCTGAACTACAACTGTAATGTCATCGTGAATGGTGGACATCATGTGCACGTTCCTGTTATCCTTCTACCTCAAGGCCAGCACTTCATTGCATCTCAGTGTTGCTCTTTCCCCACTTTGCAGCTTTTTGTTTACTATAGATTGTGGGAAGCCCTTCTTATTTTTTCTTGAGGTTCCGCAGGCCAGGGTTTTTTCGATATATAGGTGTCTGAAAAGGGGCAGGCTGGTATAAAAGTTGTCAAGGTATATATGATATCCTTTTTTCAGAAGTGGGTAAGCCAGGTCCCATACGATTTTTCCAGTTGTGCCCATGTAGGCCGGGCACTCAGGGGGCTGGAGCTGGGAATCTCTTCCTTCATATATGCGGAACGCATACAGATATCCTGTGGCTCCCTCACAGAGCTTGTAAAATCTTACTCCGTATTTGGCCTTTTTGCTAGGAATATATTGTTTTATTCCTAGCCGGCCTGAAAATGGTACCAGGGACTCATCCACACATATATTCTTCTTGGGGACATAGAGTTCTGCAAATCGTTGGGAGAATAAGTTTATCAGTGGGCAAATCTTATATAACTTATCAGAATTTGGATGATTGCGGGGAGGGCACTGGGTGTTGTCGTTAAAATTAAAGAATATCATAATCATCTCATATCGGGACCTAGGCATTGCGACAGAATACATGGGCATATGGTGGATGGCGTTGGTGGACCAATAGGCATGTCCTTCATTTTTTTTTGTAAGTCCCATGTTTAGGGTGAGGCCCAAAAACAATTTGAACTCCTCCAAATTTAGATCTCTCCACTCAAACAGACGGGCATAAGATGATTGGGGGTTGCTGGCAATATACTGCTGGACATACAAATTTGTCTGATCCACAATAAATTGCAGCATAGTGTCGGGCAAAAACAGGTGAAAGCAATCGATCTCTGTGAAATTTTGGGTGTTGGCCTGTACACCTGGCTGTGCTGTGAAAGGGGGAATAATTGGCGATCCCGAGTTGGAAGGCAGCCATGTTGGGTTGGCAAGACCATCTGGCATGTATGTAGCAGCCCTGGCTCTTGGAGGACGTGACACTCCAGTAGTTGGGGGAGTTGAATTTCCTGTGCTGGTACTCAGGTGTGATGTGGCAGCACTGGTACTGGGCCTGGGCATTTGTGCGCGGGGCCTATCGCTGGCAGCAGCACTGGTACTGGGCCTTTGTTCCTGGGGCCTATTGCAGGCGGCAGCGCTGATACTGGGCCTTTGTTCCTGGGGTCTATCGCTGGCAGCAACGCTGGTACTGGGCCTAGGAATATAATCCTGATTGCTGGCGGCTGCCTGGTTTCCAGAGTGTCGTGTCCTTTTAGGAGGGACCCATTCTTCATCCGATTCATTACTACTCTCGATTGGTTCAAATGCCGAATTTGATTTGGAATCAGAATTGGAATTGGAATCTGATGAGAACTCCTCGGTGCTCTCATCAGTCATGGAGAGGATCTGGAATGCCTCCTCACTAGTATATACTCTTTTGGACATGGCTGTGTGGCGGGTAGCTGTGCGACGGGTGACAGATGGGTGGCAGGTGACGGTCACTGATGGGCTGTGCGATGGGTGGCAAGTGACGTTCGTTGAGAGGTGATGATGGTGTGATGGATGATGGTCACTGATGGGTGACAGGCGATGGTCACTGATGGGTGACAGGCCACGGACGGTGACGGGTGATGGTCACAGATGGTTGACAGGCGACGGTCACTGATGGGTGACAGGGCTCGGTCACTGATGGGTGACGGGTACACCGCTGATGGTCACTGATGGGTGCCGGATTACAGGGCATGGTCACTGATGGGTGACAGGGCAGGTCACTGATGGGTGACAGGCCACGGTCACTGATGGGTGACGGGTGATGGGTGACAGGCCATGGTCACTGATGGGTGACGGGTGCATCGCTGATGGTCACTGATGAGTGACAGGGCAGGTCACTTGTGGGTGACGGGTGATGTGTGACCGGGCACGGTCACTGACGGGTGATGGCACGGTCACTGATGGGTGACGGGTGACAGGGCACGGTCACTGATGGGTGACGGTTGCACCGCTGATGGTTACTGATGGCAGTCTCTTATGTGACAGGTGCACTTTTATGGGGTGGCTGTTGGGTGACAGATGACAATTAGGGGGGCGATGGAACAGGTGTGGTGTTGGTGCAGACACTACTAAACATCTAAACAACAGATCTGTAACTCACTGCTCCTGGCTCTTCTCTCCTCACACTGGAAACAATGTGTGAGGAGAGAAGAGCTGGTAACAGCTAGTGACAGCTCTATGTTTATCGGCTGTGAATGGATCACAGCCGATCACGTGATACACAGCCCTGGCCAATGGCTTTGTACTATCGTCGGTGGCGAGCAGTGTTCCTGGGAACACACCGCCACCGACGTGCACGCGCAGCGCGCTCACGATCGTGCGCATGCGCCGTGCAATGCGGGAGTTACCATTCGTGATCGCCCATGATTTTATCACGGCCGATCACGTGGTAAACAGCCATGCCCAGTGACTGTTCACCCCTGTCAGTGACGAGCGGTGTCTCGGTGACACGCCGCCACCGACAGTACAGGGCTGCGCGCACACGATCGCGCGCATGCCCTGTTTAAAAGGGCTCACGTCATATGACGTCCACCCAGAACTAGAGCCTTACCGTCCCGCTGTCATATGACAGTGGGCAGTAGGCTAGTGGTTAAACTTCTATATTTAATGCTAGCTATATAATAAGCACACTACAATAGCAACATTACTGGTGATTGATTCAATACCCCATTTGGCTTGAGTGATCAAGAGAGGCAATTAGCTTTGTGACCCTAGCCTGTGTCTGTTCTGGTATTGGCCATCTTCTCTCCCATATTCAGGTGTCTCAAATCAGACCCAATGATGACCAATAGAGAAATGCATGCCTTCTTAGTCTCCCTATAAATTTAAAGCAGCCTATGTGGTGGCGCAGACAGGGGCAAGGCGCAGACATCATGGCTCTGTCCTGAGTGGCTCTGTCACGAGTGATACGCAGTTTCACCGTGGCAGTTTAACGAAAGCAGGATAACTAAAGCTGGATCAAGATACAACAAGAACTCTGCTCCACTCTACAAGACGGCAAGCAAACCAGCATTTGACATTTATTTTATATCAATTCAGATTCCCACTCTATTCACTAACATGCTCCTCATTCTCTTCCTTCTGACATCAGTGTCTTCTATCCTCAAATTATCCTTACTCTACCCCTCCTCTCTACCCTGCAGCATGCACATATCACCCTCACTCCTACCCTCTCCCTACTACTGCACCCATCATCTCCTGCATTTGCTGCACCCACATACTGGCATAAACACCAGGCCCACTAGACACATGCGCTCATGCACATCCCACTCCCATCTTGCCTTCCTCGCCCTCCATCTTCTCCTAGTCTCAGGTGACAATTCTCCAAAATCCCAGTCCGCCATTTTCAAACTGTAAGCCACATCTCCAATACCCCTCCCTCACTGGCAACCACCGCAATCCATTTAATTTAGTTTCTATCCCCCTGCTTCCTCAAAGCAGCCCACCTATCTCATGCACCCTTTGTAATGCCCGCTCCATCTGTAACAAGCTAACATCTGCACTTGACCTCTTCATCTCTCATGGCTTTAACATACTTGCCATAACCGAAACCTGGCTTCAAAATTTGGACTCAGCTTCTCCTGCTGCCCTTTCCCATGGTGGCCGCCATTGGACTCCCCCAGACGCAATGGACAGAAAGGAGGTGGAGTTGGATTCCTTCTATCCCCACAAAGCACCTTACAAGTCCTTCCTATCCCTCCCTCTCTATCCCTCTCTTCTTTTGAGATGCACTGTATTCGTCTGTTTTCTCCTATTTCTCTGAGGATTGCAGCAATTTATCGGCCTCCTGGACCGGTGTTGCGCTTTCTTGATGACTTTGCTGCCTGGCTACTCTACTTTCTCTCCTCTGAAATACCCACGATCATTCTTGGTGACTTCAACATTCGTGTCAATGTTAACAGCCCAACTACAGGTAAACTTCTTGACTTAACCTCATCTTTTGACCTAACACAATGGACACATACTTCCACTCACTCCAATGGTAATACCCTTGACCTTGTATTCTCCCATCTTTGCAAAACTGGCAACCTCACAAACACCCCCTTTCCTCTCTCTCATCACAAACTCATTAGTTTCACTGTATCCTTGCCTCCAACCACCCATCCCTCCAAGCAGCAAACAATTACTTGTAGGAACCTTCGCCACCTTAACCCTTCTCTTCTCTATTCTGCTACTGACCACCTATATGACATAATTTCTCCCCTGTCCTGTCCTTACCTGGCCAACTCTGTCTACAATAGCTTGCTCTCATCATCACTATATGCACTTGCACCTCTAACCACACGCAGAATCAGGCCCCGACCGTTACAACCCTGGCAAACTGACAACACTAGAAATCTCAAGAGACATTGTCGTGCTCTTGAATGACTGTCCCCATGCTGCCAAACAAGCCTACTTTGTTTCTGTTATTAATACTTTGTCATCCAGACCACGTCAGCTCTTCTCAACATTTAACTCTCTGCTTCGTCCCCCACCCCCTCTACCCACTAACTCACTCACTGCCCAAGAGATTGCCAATCACTTCAAAGACAAGATTGATGCAATTCGTAAGGCCACCTCCACTGTGCGTACATCTTCCCCACCAAACATACCTGGCCTAACAGCACATTCAACACTCTCCTCTTTTGAATTGGCTACTACTGAAGAGGTTACAAAACTTTTCTCAGATGCCCACCTAACCAATTGTCCCTTGGATCCTGTTCCCTCACAACTACTAATGTCACCCTCTTATTCTATTCTATGCTCCCTCACTCACATCTTCAATCTCTCCCTCTCTAGTGGCACCTTCCCCTCCCCTTTAAAACATGCGCAGATCACTCCCATACTTAAAAAGCCCTCACTGGACCCCACCAATCTAAACAACTTAAGACCCATCTCATTGCTCCCATTCACCTCTAAACTTCTAGAACGCTTAGTCTAGAACCGTCCTAGCTCCTACCTCAGTGAAAATAACCTTCTTCACCCATTACAGTCTGGCTTTCGCTCCCAGCACTCCACAGAAACTGCCTTACTAAAACTCACTAACGATTTACTAACTGCTAAAACCAACAGCCAATACTCCATACTCCTACTACTTGACCTCTCTGCAGCCTTTAATACTGTTAACCATCCGCTCCTTCTCAATAAACTACATTCCCTTGGCCTCCGAGATTCTGCTCTATCCTGGTTCTCTGCTTATGTATCACAGCGCTCCTTCAGTGTCACCTACAACTCTGTCTCCTTCTTTCCATTGCCCTTTTCTGTGGGGGTCCCCCAAGGCTCTGTTCTTGGACCCCTTCTCTTCTCTATCTACACCTCCTCCTTTGGTCACTTGATAAGTGCCCATGGCTTCCAGTACCACTTATATGCCGATGACACCCAAATCTATCTGTCTACTCCTCACTTCACTCCCTCAGTCTCCTCTCGCATTACTAACTTACTAGCTGACATATCAGCATGGATGTCGCACCACTTCCTTAAACTAAATCTGTCTAAAACTGAGCTATTAATATTCCCCCCTGCACATGCCCCCTCCATGACTTTTCCATCAAAATCAACAATGCAACCATCAGGCCCTCCCTTACGTCAGGGTACTAGGTGTAATCTTAGACTCTGATTTGTCATTTCAACCCCAAGTCCATTCGTTGTCAAAAGTTTGTAGAATTCATCTCCATAACATCTCTAAAATTCGCCCCTTTTTAGCAAATGAAACCACCAAGCTCCTTATTCACTAATCTCTCGCCTTGACTATTGCAACTCCCTTCTCATTGGCCTGCCTCTCCATAGGCTATCCCCTCGTCAGTCTATCATGAATGCTGCTGCCAGACTTATCCACCTTACCAACCACTCGGTGTCTGCCAACCCTCTCCTCCAATCCCTGCACTGGCTCCCAATCACCCAGCGAATTAAATTCAAAATACTAACCACAACATACAAAGCCATTCACAACTCCCCCCCGACCTACATCAGCAATCTTGTCTCCAAATATCACCCAAATCGTCCCCTCCGCTCTTCTCAAGACCTCCTACTCTCAAGCTCTCTCATTTCCTCCTCCCATGCTCGTCTCCAGGCAGCGGCATCTCAAGGTGGGTGCGGGGGGTGCGGCCCGCACCGGGTGACACCCACCAGAGGGGTGACACCCGCGGGCAGCAGCACCGCTAACGCCACACGTTCCTCACCCCCTACCCTGATCTCTCGCATGATCTCTCCGGCTTTCTCCCCGTCTCACACAGCGGAGCAGACCAAAGCCACCACATTTACACAGGAGGAGGAGGAGGGAGTCCAAGGGACACACTGCTGTGCCTACCCCGTCCCCGTGCTGTTCTGAGATCTGTAAAAATGTAATGCAAATTGACATGTGCTGGGGGTGCAATGGGAGGGGTGGGTCTGCACTGGCACTGATGGAGGGGGTGGTCTGCACTGAGGGGGCCTGCACTGATAGAGGGGGGTCTGCACCAATGGAGGGGGTCTGCACTGAGGGGGGTCTGGACTGATGGAGGGGGGTCTGCACTGATGGAGGGAGGGTCTGCACTGAGGGGGTCTGCACTGATGGAGGGGGTCTGCACTGAGTGGGGTCTGCACTGATAGAGGAGGGGTGTCTGCACTGATGGAGGGGGGTCTGCACTGATGGGGGGGTCTGCACTGAGGGGGGTTGGCACTGAGGGGGGTCTGCACTGATAGAAGAGAGGGGTCTGCACTGATGGGGTGTCTATACTGATGGAGGGGGGTCTGCACTGATGGAGGGGGGTCTGGACTGATGGAGGGGGGTCTGCACTGATGGAGGGAGGGTCTGCACTGAGGGGATCTGCACTGATGTAGGGGGTCTGCACTGAGGGGGGTCTGCACTGATGGAGGGGGGTCTGCACTGATGGAGGAGGGGTGTCTGCACTGAGGGGGAGGGATCTGCACTGATGGGGGGGTCTGCACTGAGGGGGTCTGCACTGATAGAGGAGAGGGGTCTGCACTGATTGGGTGTCTATACTGATGGAGGGGGGTCTGCACTGAGGGGGTCTATACTGATAGATGGGGGTCCGCACTGAGGGGGGTCTGTATTGAGGGAGAGGGGTCTGTACTGAGGGGGTCTATACTGATGAGGGGGGTCTACACTGAGGGGGTCTAAGCTGATGGAGGGGTCTGTATTTAGTGGGGGGGTCTGTACAGAGGGAGGAGGATCTATACTGCTGGAGGGGTGGTCTGTACTTGGTGGGGGGTCTGTACTGAAGGGGGACCATAGTTGGTGGAGGGGGGGTGACACCAATTTTTTTCCGCACCGGGTGACACCAGCTGTAGTGACACCACTGTCTCCATGATTTCTCCAGAGCCTCTCCCATCCTCTGGAACTCGCTACCTTCACCAGTCTGGCTATCCCGTACTCTTGCTACCTTCAGGCGATCCCTGAAAACTCATCTCTTCAGGGAAGCCTATCATGTCTCCCACTAATTTCCTACCACTTTCATCAGCTCATTCCCAACAGTTACAACCTTTTGTACCACCTGCCCCACCCTATTAGATTGTTAGCTCTTCTGAGCAGGGCCCTCTTAATCCTCTTGTATTTTATTGTATTGTAACTGTATTGTCTCCTTTTATATTGTAAAGCGCTGCATAAACTGTTGGCGCTATATAAATCCTGTATAATAATAATAATAATAATATCCAAAAAGCTTAAAAATAGATTTTTTGGCTGGAGTTACACTTTAAAAATATACCTGTTCCAAATTACAAACATATTCAACTTAAGAACAAACCTACAGTCCCTATCTTGTTTGTAACCCAGGGACCGCCTGTATACTGCTGTTCAGAGTATATAGGGCCTGGGGGCCCCACGCCTTTTTATTTTTTAAATCTGGGTGCAGGGTTCCCCTTAATATCCAAATATCCATACCAGACCCAAAGGGCCTGGTAATGGGCTGGGGAGGGGGGGGGGACCCATGCCATTTTTCTCAGTGATTTTCATAGTTACATAGTTACATAGTAGGTGAGGTTGAAAAAAGACACAAGTCCATCAAGTCCAACCTATGTGTGATTATGTGTCAGTATTACATTGTATATCCCTGTATGTTGCTGTCATTCAGGTGCTTATCTAATAGTTTCTTGAAGCTATCGATGCTCCCCGCTGAGACCACCGCCTGTGGAGGGGAAATGTCATTTTGTGCAGGGACTGTTCTAAACACTGAAAAAATGCGCCCCTTTACAGGCATACTATAGTCACCCCCCAGGCACGATATTTAACCACTTAAGGACCGCCTAACGCCGATTTACGTCGGCAAAGCGGCACGGGCAGGCAAAATCACGTACATGTACGTGATTTGCCTTCCGCGGGTGGGGGGTCCGATCGGACCCCCCCCGCCGCCCGAGGCGGTCCCGTTCTGTTCCCCGGCGATCCGAGATGAGGGGGAGGCCATCCGTTCGTGGCCCCCCCCTCGCGATCGCCGCCGGCCAATGGGAACATTCCTTTGCTGCTGTATGCTAAACAGCAGCAAAGGAAATGATGTCATCTCCCCTCAGCTCGGTATTCCGTTCGAGCGCCGAGGGGAGAAGACATCAATGTAAGTGCACAACACACTACACACACAGTAGAACATGCCAGGCATACAAAACACCCCGATCCCCCCCCCCGATCGCCCCCCGATCCCCCCCCAATCACCCCCCCCCCCGTCACAAACTGACACCAGCAGGTTTTTTTTTTTTTTTTTTTTCTGATTACTGCATAGTGTCAGTTTGTGACAGTTACAGTGTTGGGACAGTTAGTATTACCCCCCTTTAGGTCTAGGGTACCCCCCTAACCCCCCCTAATAAAGTTTTAACCCCTTGATCACCCCCTGTCACCAGTGTTGCTAAGCGATCATTTTTCTGATCGCTGTATTAGTGTCACTGGTGACGCTAGTTAGGGACGTAAATATTTAGGTTCGCCGTCAGCGTTTTATAGTGTCAGGGACCCCCATATACTATCTAATAAATGTTTTAACCCCTTGATTGCCCCCTAGTTAACCCTTTCACCACTGATCACCGTATAAACGTTACGGTTGACGCTGGTTAGTTCGTTTATTTTTTTATAGTGTCAGGGCACCCGCCGTTTATTACCGAATAAAGGTTTAGCCCCCTGATCGCCCGGCGGTGATATGCGTCGCCCCAGGCAGCGTCAGATTAGCGCCAGTACCGCTAACACCCACGCACGCAGCATACGCCTCCCTTAGTGGTATAGTATCTGATCGGATCAATATCTGATCCGATCAGATCTATACTAGCGTCCCCAGCAGTTTAGGGTTCCCAAAAACGCAGTGTTAGCGGGATCAGCCCAGATACCCGCTAGCACCTGCGTTTTGCCCCTCCGCCCGGCCCACCCAAGTGCAGTATCGATTGATCGCTGTCACTTACAAAACATTAAACGCATAACTGCAGCGTTCGCAGAGTCAGGCCTGATCCCTGCGATCGCTAACAGTTTTTTTGGTAGCATTTTGGTGAACTGGCAAGCAAGCACCAGGCAGCGTCAGGTTAGTGCCAGTAGCGCTAACACCCACGCACGCACCGTACACCTCCCTTAGTGGTATAGTATCTAATCGGATCAATATCCGATCCGATCAGATCTATACTAGCGTCCCCAGCAGTTTAGGGTTCCCAAAAACGCAGTGTTAGCGGGATCAGCCCAGATACCTGCTAGCACCTGCGTTTTGCCCCTCCGCCCGGCCCGGCCCACCCAAGTGCAGTATCGATCGATCACTGTCCCTTACAAAACACTAAACGCATAACTGCAGCGTTCGCAGAGTCAGGCCTGATCCCTGCGATCGCTAACAGTTTTTTTGGTAGCGTTTTGGTGAACTGGCAAGCTCCAGCCCCAGGCAGCGTCAGGTTAGCGCCAGTACCGCTAACACCCACGCACGCAGCATACAACTCTCTTAGTGGTATAGTATCTGAACGGATCAATATCTGATCCGATCAGATCTATACTATCGTCCCCAGCAGTTTAGGGTTCCCAAAAACGCAGTGTTAGCGGGATCAGCCCAGATACCTGCTAGCACCTGTGTTTTGCCCCTCCGCCCGGCCCAGCCCACCCAAGTGCAGTATCGATCGATCACTGACACTTACAAAACACTAAACACATAACTGCAGCGTTCGCAGAGTCAGGCCTTGATCCCTGCGATCGCTAACAGTTTTTTTGGTAGCGTTTTGGTGAACTGGCAAGCACCAGCGGCGTAGTACACCCCGGTCGTAGTCAAACCAGCACTGCAGCAACACTTGGTGACGTGGCGAGTCCCATAAGTGCAGTTCAAGCTGGTGAGGTGGCAAGCACAAGTAGTGTCCCGCTGCCACCAAGAAGACAAACACAGGCCCGTCGTGCCCATAGTGCCCTTCCTGCTGCATTCGCCAATCCTAATTGGGAACCCACCACTTCTGCAGGGCCCGTACTTCCCCCATTCACATCCCCAATCAAATGCAGTCGGCTGCATGAGAGGCATTTTCTTTATGTCCTCCCGAGTACCCCTACCCAACGAACCCCCCCAAAAAAGATGTTGTGTCTGCAGGAAGCGCGGATATAGGCGTGACACCCGCTATTATTGTCCCTCCTGTCCTGACAATCCTGGTCTTTGCATTGGTGAATGTTTTGAACGCTACCATTCACTAGTTGAGTATTAGCGTAGGGTACAGCATTGCACAGACTAGGCACACTTTCACAGGGTCTCCCAAGATGCCATCGCATTTTGAGAGACCCGAACCTGGAACCGGTTACAGTTACAAAAGTTAGTTACAAAAAAAGTGTCAAAAAAAAAATATATATATAAAATAAAAAAAAATAGTTGTCGTTTTATTGTTCTCTCTCTCTCTATTCTCTCTCTATTGTTCTGCTCTTTTTTACTGTATTCTATTCTGCAATGTTTTATTGTTATTATGTTTTATCATGTTTGCTTTTTCAGGTATGCAATTTTTTATACTTTACCGTTTACTGTGCTTTATTGTTAACCATTTTTTTGTTTTCAGGTACGCCATTCACGACTTTGAGTGGTTATACCAGAATGATGCCTGCAGGTTTAGGTATCATCTTGGTATCATTCTTTTCAGCCAGCGGTCGGCTTTCATGTAAAAGCAATCCTAGCGGCTAATTAGCCTCTAGACTGCTTTTACAAGCCGTGGGAGGGAATGCCCCCCCCCCCACCGTCTTCCGTGTTTTTCTCTGGCTCTCCTGTCTCAACAGGGAACCTGAGAATGCAGCCGGTGATTCAGCCAGCTGACCATAGAGCTGATCAGAGACCAGAGTGGCTCCAAACATCTCTATGGCCTAAGAAACCGGAAGTTACGAGCATTTTATGACTTAGATTTCGCCGGATGTAAATAGCGCCATTGGGAAATTGGGGAAGCATTTTATCACACCGATCTTGGTGTGGTCAGATGCTTTGAGGGCAGAGGAGAGATCTAGGGTCTAATAGACCCCAATTTTTTCAAAAAAGAGTACCTGTCACTACTTATTGCTATCATAGGGGATATTTACATTCCCCGAGATAACAATAAAAATGATTAAAAAAAAAAAATATGAAAGGAACAGTTTAAAAATAAGATAAAAAAAGCAGAAAAATAATAAAGAAAAAAAAAAAAAAAAAAGCACCCCTGTCGCCCCCTGCTCTCGCGCTAAGGCGAACGCAATCGGCGGTCTGTCGTCAAACGTAAACAGCAATTGCACCATGCATGTGAGGTATCACCGCGAAGGTCAGATCGAGGGCAGTAATTTTTGCAGTAGACCTCCTCTGTAGATCTAAAGTGGTAACCTGTAAAGGCTTTTAAAGGCTTTTAAAAATTTATTTATTTTGTTGCCACTGCACGTTTGTGCGCAATTTTAAAGCATGTCATGTTTGGTATCCATGTACTCGGCCTAAGATCATCTTTTTTATTTCATCAAACATTTGGGCAATATAGTGTGTTTTAGTGCATTAAAATTTAAAAAAGTGTGTTTTTTCCCCAAAAAATGCGTTTGAAAAATCGCTGCGCAAATACTGTGTGAAAAAAAAAAATGAAACACCCACCATTTTAATCTGTAGGGCATTTGCTTTAAAAAAATATATAATGTTTGGGGGTTCAAAGTAATTTTTTTGCAAAAAAAAAAATAACTTTTTCATGTAAACAATAAGTGTCAGAAAGGGCTTTGTCTTCAAGTGGTTAGAAGAGTGGGTGATGTGTGACATAAGCTTCTAAATGTTGTGCATAAAATGCCAGGACAGTTCAAAACCCCCCCAAATGACCACATTTTGGAAAGTAGACACCCCAAGCTATTTGCTGAGAGGCATGTCGAGTCCATGGAATATTTTATATTGCGACACAAGATGCGGGAAAGAGACATTTTTTTTTTTTTTTTTTTTTTTTTTTGCACAAAGTTGTCACTAAATGTTATATTGCTCAAACATGCCATGGGAATATGTGAAATTACACCCCAAAATACATTCTGCTGCTTCTCCTGAGTACGGGGATACCACATGTGTGAGACTTTTTGGGAGCCTAGCCACGTACGGGACCCCGAAAACCAAGCACCGCCTTCAGGCTTTCTAAGGGCGTGAATTTTTGATTTCACTCTTCACTGCCTATCACAGTTTTGGAGGCCATGGAAAGCCCAGGTGGCACAAACCCCCCCCAAATGACCCCATTTTGGAAAGTAGACACCCCAAGCTATTTGCTGAGAGGTATAGTGAGTATTTTGCAGACCTCACTTTTTGTCACAAAGTTTTGAAAATTGAAAAAAGAAAAAAAAAAAATGTTTTTTCTTGTCTTTCTTCATTTTCAAAAACAAATGAGAGCTGCAAAATACTCACCATGCCTCTCAGCAAATAGCTTGGGGTGTCTACTTTCCAAAATGGGGTCATTTGGGGGGGTTTTGTGCCACCTGGGCATTCCATGGCCTCCGAAACTGTGATAGGCAGTGAAGAGTGAAATCAAAAATTTTCACCCTTAGAAATCCTGAAGGCGGTGATTGGTTTTCGGGGTCCCGTACGCGGCTAGGCTCCCAAAAAGTCCCACACATGTGGTATCCCCATACTCAGGAGAAGCAGCTAAATGTATTTTGGGGTGCAATTCCACATATGCCCATGGCCTGTGTGAGCAATATATCATTTAGTGACAACTTTATGCAAAAAAAAAAAAAAAAAAAAGTGTCACTTTCCCACAACTTGTGTCAAAATATAAAATATTCCATGGACTCAATATGCCTCTCAGCAAATAGCTTGGGGTGTCTACTTTCCAAAATGGGGTCATTTTGGGGGGTTTTGTGCCACCTGGGCATTCCATGGCCTCCGAAACTGTGATAGGTAGTGAGGAGTAAAATCAAAAATTTACACCCTTAGAAATCCTGAAGGTGGTGATTGGTTTTCGGGGCCCCGTACGCGGCTAGGCTCCCAAAAAGTCCCACACATGTGGTATCCCCATACTCAGGAGAAGCAGCTGAATGTATTTTGGGGTGCAATTCCACATAGGCCCATGGCCTGTGTGAGCAATATATCATTTAGTGACAACTTTTTGTAAATATTTTTTTTTTTTTTTTTTTTGTCATTATTCAATCACTTGGGACAAAAAAAAAAAATATTCAATGGGTTCAACATGCCTCTCAGCAATTTCCTTGGGGTGTCTACTTTCCAAAATGGGGTCACTTGGGGGGGTTTTGTACTGCCCTGCCATTTTAGCACCTCAAGAAATGACATAGGCAGTCATAAACTAAAAGCTGTGTAAATTACAGAAAATGTACCCTAGTTTGTAGACGCTATAACTTTTGCGTAAACCAATAAATATACGCTTATTGACATTTTTTTTACCAAAGACATGTGGCCGAATACATTTTGGCCTAAATGTATGACTAAAATTTAGTTTATTGGATTTTTTTTATAACAAAAAGTAGAAAATATAATTTTTTTTCAAAATTTTCGGTCTTTTTCCGTTTATAGCGCAAAAAATAAAAACCGCAGAGGTGATCAAATACCATCAAAAGAAAGCTCTATTTGTGGGAAGAAAAGGACGCAAATTTCGTTTGGGTACAGCATTGCATGACCGCGCAATTAGCAGTTAAAGCGACGCAGTGCCAAATTGGAAAAAGACCTCTGGTCCTTAGGCAGCATAATGGTCCGGGGCTCAAGTGGTTAAAGGAATGTTTCACTTTTATTGTTTCACTTTAAGCATTATTAAGATCACTGCTTCTGAAAAAACGTCAGTTTTTAAAACTTTTTTTTGCATTGATACATGTCCCCTGGGGCAGGATCCGGGTACCCAAACACTTTTTATGACAATAACTTGCATATTAGCCTTTAAAATTAGTCCCATAGACTTTTACGGTGTTCGGCTCATCCCTAATGCTGATAGCTGAGATATGTATTATTAACCTTTGTTGTACAGGGGCCATTGATATGAGGCAGAATAGGAGAGAGTGGACAAAAAGCATTCTCTACACTTAAGCAGAATATCTAGATGGGAAAAAAAAGAAGAGTGGAAGAAAAAGAAAGAAAGAAAACAAGGATGAGAGAGGAGAAGATGAAAAAAGGGGGAGGAGGGAAGTAATAGGGAAGGTAGGGTGGAATGAAAGGAAGGAGAGAAAGGAATGTGGTAGAAATAAGGAATATCCCAGAGGCTATCAGGGGTGGTTGACTGAATTCAGTGCAAACCCAGGATTAGAATGGGTACTACCAAATTCACTCCATAAGTGCCTTCCTTGTGAATACATTATTTACTCCTCAAAATGTATCAACATGGGTCATTCAAGGAGAAAGTAGAATAAAACCTCTCCCAGAATTTCTCTCCCCATCAGGGTTTAGAGCTTTCAATATCCAAGCAATCCTGTGCTTTGGCAGCATGGACAGGAGAGATATTAGCAAGTCTAATGCCGTGTACACACGGTTGGACTTTTCAGCTACAAAAGTCAGACAGCCCGTCCGACAGACTTTCGACAGACTTTCGACGGACATTTGGTGGACTTTCGACGGACTTTTGGCGGACTTTCGACGGACTTTCTAACGACCGGACTTGCCTACACACGATCATACCAAAGTCCGACGGATTTGTACGTGATGATGTACACCGGACTAAAATAAGGAAGTTGATAGCCAGTAGCCAATAGTTGCCCTAGCGTCGGTTTTTGTCCGTCGGACTAGCATACAGACGAGCGAATTTCTGGGTCTGGCGGAGTTACGACGTAAAGATTTGAAGCATGTTCCAAATCTAAAGTCTGTCAGATTTGCGACTGGAAAGGCCCGCTGAAGGTCCGTTGAAGCCCACACACGATTGTTTGCCGGATTTGGTCCGTCGGCGTCCATCAGACCAGTCCGGTCGAAAAGTCCGACTGTGTGTATGCCCCATAAGAACCCTTGCCTTTTCCAAAAAGAAGACTTATCACCTGCTCAGTGCTATCAAATTGCATGTCAGCCCTCTTGGGATAGCAATAAAGTTAAAAGAGAAGTATGGCTTTAAAAAAACAAACAGTCATATTCTCCTAGATAGCTGCAGCACCGATCCCATATGCAGCTGTCACCTGCCACCTCTAAGACTCCTTTCACACTGGGGTGCTTTGCAGGCGCTGTAACGCTAAAAATAGCACCTGCAAAGCGCCCTGAAAGAGCCACTGCTGTCTCTCCAATGTGAAAGCCTAAAGGGCTTTCACACTGGAGCTGTGCGCTGGCAGGACACTAAAAAATGTCCTGCTAGCAGCATCTTTGGAGCAGTGAAATCAATAGGGCAGCTCGGCTATACCGCCGACATAGCGCTGCTGCAGCAGCGCTTTGCGGTGGTTTTAACCCTTTCTTGGCCGCTAGCGGGGGGTAAAAGTGCCTGCTAGTGGCCGAATAGCGTCGCAAAATTGACGGTAAAGCGCCACTAAAAATAGTTTTACCGACGACGCACCCTCCGCCCCAGTGTGAAAGGGGTTTAAGATCGAGAACTGAGCTATCAAAGACCTCTCAGCCTGTGTTGTGGAGGGGGCGGGAGTGGCACAGCTGCCAGTTTAGGCATCTGGGTGGATCCCGACCATATGTCCAGGAGATTTTCAGAGCCTGGACCACCTCTGTGGCTAAAGCCCGCTGCCAACTGAAAATGGGTCACAGAATGAACTGCCCTGCTCTGATCGGAGAAGTACAGCCCAACTAGTGTTGGCTATACTTCTTTTAAAAATAAAATGTAATTTAAAAAAAAGAATAAATTATTAAAACAACTTTGTCGCCCTATGCACACCTGCAAAAACACAAACACATGCACAGGGTGCACACATGTACAGTATGTTAACTGCAATTTTGCTATAAATGTTATTTAATGTTATGAACGTCAGAATAAAAGCAATAATTCTAGGGCCATCATTTGTGGTTTACTCTAAAACTGATAAGCTGTAACAGCATTTAATGTGTCTCCTACTGATAATTTTTAATACTGTAATTTTTAACTTAATTTTTTAACGAGTGCACGCAGTTATTAGCTCTGACACATTTGGTATCTATTTATTCTATTTACTCTACGCTATCTCATCTTTTATTTTGAACAGAAAAATGAATGATTAAATTGTGTTTGTGTTTAAAAAAAATTTATATTAGTGTGATTTTTCTGGAAATTATAGATTTGATAACCAGTTGAGCAAATACCGTATGCAAATGGCAACTACTATCTTTTTATTCCACAAGGCCTGTTTTAAAAAAACATATAATGGTCAGGAGGTTTTAAGTACATTTATAGCCAAAAATGCAAATTTTAACATGTGTGCAAAAAGTAAAAAAATGTCTCTAGAGGCAAAGTGGTTATACCAAATTTGTTAGCTATCAATCAAGCCCACTATAGTTTTGTCGTCTGCAAGGAGACCAATAAGAATCCTTTATTGCAGAAAAGCCCTTGTACTAAATGTTCCTTTTGCTATAAAACAAAAAAAAAAAAAGACTCTTATTGCATAATGCAGCAAGAAATGTGGCATTTAATGTATGCGCAGCCAACACACATATTGTCAAAAGTATTGGGACACTTGCCTTTACACTCACATGACCTTTAATGGCATCCCAGTCTTAGTCCGTAGGGTTCAATATTGAGCTGGCCCACCCTGTGCAACTATACCAACTTCAACTCTTCTGGGAAGGCTGTCCACAAGGTTTAGGAGTGTGTCTATGGGAATGTTTGACCATTCTTTCAGAACTGCATTTGTGAGATCAGGCACTGATGTTGGATGAGGTCCTCCACAAGTTCCTCCACCCCAAGCTAGCTCATTCATGTCTTTATAGACCTTGCTTTGTGCACTGGTCCAAATAATTTGGTGGAGAGGGATTATGGTGTGTGGTTATTTTTCAAGGGTTGGACTTGGCTTATTTCCGGGGAAGGGAACTCCTAAGGCGTCAGCATACCAAGACAATTTGGACAATTTCATGCTCCCAATTTTGTGGGAACAGTTTGGAGATGGCCCCCTTCCGGTTCCAACATGAATGACCAGTGCACAAACCAAGGTCCATAAAGACATGGATGTGCGAGTTTGGGGTGGAGGAACATGACTGGTCTGCACAGAGTCCTGACCTCAACCTGATAGAACACCTTTGGGATGAATTAGAGTGGAGACCACAAGCCAGACCTTCTCATCCAACATCAGTGCCTGACCTCACAAATGCGCTTCTGGAAGAATGGTCAAACATTCTCACAGACACACTCCTAAACCTTGTGGACAGCCTTTCCAGAAGAGTTAAAGCTGTTATAGCTGCAAAGGGTGGGCTAACACAATATTGAACCCTATGAGCTGGATATTTTATAGATAGGCAACTCCTATCCTCATATTGATTAGTGGTTCCAAATTAATAATAACTACTGCAGTAGGGAACAGACACAAAAGATACACTCAGCATCTTTCCAAATACAATAACTGTTCTGTTTATTATGACGCAGTTGAAGGTTTTTATACACATGATTACATAGGTATCACATTAATATTACAATTGTACCTTTATGGTAACAAGGAACATTACATAGGCAGGCTAATTCTAATCAGGACTCGAAAGAATACAAACATGTACTGAAAACATTATTAGTGCCATGTGCACAGTGAAGGCAGTATGCAATACATACAAAATAGAATACAATTATATACAGAACTTACAAATTTCTTTAACAGTCTCCTCTCTTTTGATCAATATTTTGATCACTAACCATACCTGCTATCACCGTTAACCTGGAACCTCCACACGCTTAGGTGGAGGTAGTCCTGGCCAAAGAGGAAAAAACTCCATTGTGGAGAAAATAATAGCTGAGCAGCTTTTTTAAATACAAATTGACTTTTCATTGTGAAAAACAAATGATTGATAAGACATATTTACAGAGTACTGGCTGTACACCCCTGTGGCCAGAATGGCCTTCTAGCTTAATTTTTGGCATGCTGACTTATCAGCATATGTAAACACAGACAATTCTACATAAAACAGAAGACGTACAAAAGACAAATATGACTTCAACATGGCTAAACTACTTTTCAAATCACATTATATATATATATATATATATATATATATATATATATATATATATATATATATATATACACACAGTATATCCCTTACAATTTAAGTAATTGAATCAAAAAGTACCCTAGACTGTGATTGCAAGAGGGAAATCAAACGCAGAGATTTCTTTAATTTAGTCATTTTTGCAGTGTTTGGTGTGGATCCAGGTGACTTTTCCTTCAAGTTTTGCTCAACTTGTACATGAAATAGATATATATATGTCCCTTAACAATCCACAAGTCACCTGGCTTCAGTTTTAGATCCTTCCAAACTTTTAGGATCTGGAATTGGGGAGAAAACACATAAATGAGTTTGTCAAAAACCTTAAAAGATCAGCAACATTCTCTGTGAGTTCCGAATGGAGGACTTCAGCTGCTGAGACAAAATATAAGCAAGGTCCTTAAAGTTGAATTATTAATCCCAGCTATACTGGGCCAGAACTAGGGTGGAATCTGAGTTGCACAGACCCATCCAGTGTCCGGGGCTGTAAATGCAGCATCCTTAGTCGCCTGGTCTGCTTCCATGTGTGAGTTTTAATGTTAGTATGGTTACCTCAGCAAGAACCTGGAAGGCTGAAAACAGCCAATCAATTAACTTGGCATGCTTTATTGGTTTACCTGTCGAAGTAAAAACAAACTTTTGGCCCTTCAAATGGAAAAAAAAGCTCTCTATATCTCGACTATCTATATAAATATATACTCTTTTTATAGCTCACAGGCTTTGCTAAAACATGGAGCTCTGCTTTGTGAGCTGGGGAAAAAGGATCCAATGACTCTGAATACAGAGTATCCTTCTGGGTGATAAACTGCATCCTCAGTATGGGTATTGCCATCCTCAGTATAAAACCGGGATCAAATCTACAAAAAATTAAATATCTGGGTCTTCAGGGAGTGTGTCCTGCACTGGGCTCACAGCAGCTGATTCCTATGTCAACAATTTAACACGTGATTTTCCTTTGTCACCAGCCTCCTCCAATAGAGGCAATAAGGTGGCTGGATTCAAATGTACGCATTTTTCATTATTAGATTTGTACATAAACAAACACATTCATATTTTGAACCTTTCATTAGACAAACATTTAGTTAGCTGTATATTTGCTGCGCAAAATGTGGGACCATTAAAAATTAAATATTTGACCAAAATAATGTCTGTAACTTTGTCTAATAGCACCTTTGCATAATGCCACAGCTCTGATATATCGGGATGAACCCTTCATTACTGGGTCCAGCTTGCATAAATATATTACAATGGCTTGTTTTCTATCATGCTCTTTGTGTAAGAACTCCAGTTTCATGTTTCAAAAAGACAACTTTTTCCTGGCAATATTATAATAAATGATAACAATACCCTGCGGTCATGCTGAGATGTCCATAAATCCAAAATATTCTTCTGCTTTTACCACTGCACTTACAAGGAAAATGGGCACATCATTTCACAATCCACACATTCTGCTTTGGATTTCAAAAATAAAAATAAATAAAAACAAAAGGACCAACAATCTGTATATGATGGACCAAAAAGCTCTCAACCACATCAAAAACTATAAAACAACTGGCTGCAGGTATGATCTATCCTAACAGGGTGTGTGGACTTGATGTGATGGGTCTGTTACATTTAAATTTTATTTATTATTACTCTCACATCATGGACCGCACATCAAGTTATTATCAGACCTTAAGATTTCATTATTGTATAAAAACGTCTTATGTATCCCATTCATCTTGGCTTTGTTAAATATTATGGCAGCTGTATTCCAATTAACAACCTCATCTTATTTTTTTTTTCTCTCAATAAGGGCTTATTGTATAAATGTAAAATTACAAAATTGTTATATTAATCTAAAGTAATCCCATTCATTACAAATTTCCCCAATAACCTGGATTTAATTTTCAACCAAAGGTTGTCTAAACCAGTTACAATATATCTATATTATTAATAAAATTGTTAAACTCATATTAGAAATTAATACTCAAATGATAATTTCAATATCACACACTAATATATATCCACATATAAATTTCCTTAAAGGGGGACATATTACTTCATTTTACTTAATTTCCCTTTTTTAAATGCACTGTTTCCACTATCAAAGGATGTTCAATATGTGTAATACACGGTTAAATGTAACCTTCATTTTACCATATTTGGAAAACAGATTAAAAAAAATTGTGATCACATTGTTTATCATTAGATTAACTATCCCGGCACATTTTGTTATAAATGTTTTGTCTAAAAAAATGAAATTGGCATGGTGTCCTTCCAGCTTATCACTGACCTCTCATTCCAGCCACATTCTTTCAGGAGAGTGCAAAGGAGGGGGTCACATCTGCATACATGACACACACAAGCGATAGAACTAAAGGTTCCAGCATTCACAAACATACACAAATACCTCTCTAAAATCGCTTACATTTTTCCCATTTGTACACAACACATGCATATCATTCTCTCACTTTCTTTTAACTCTCCTTAATATTTCCTTGCTTAACTTCTGCTTTCCTTATTTTGTTCTGATATCCTTTGCATCCCATGTATTGTAATCCCATACTTCACATACTCTAACTTCTATGATTCTATGATCAGACGGGCAGCCATAGTGCTCATCCCATCTTCCCTCTCTGACAACATATCAAAATGAGTAGAGAAAATTAATGTGTCTCTACCTTGCATTAAAATGAAGGAAGTGACAGACTACAAACTGCAAACAATGAGACAGTTTTGATAAATGTCCCCCAGTGTATTGAGTATTGTCATCATAAAAGAGGAAGTGGCAGTCTGACTGTAATAATTGGTGAGCTCAACAGGTAATATTCAATAGATTGAGATGTGAAAAAACAAGCTGCTTTGATTAACTGGCTTAAAGTATGAAGTCCTGCAATATATTACTTTTTTACATGTTAATTTCATTTATTATGATGTGCTTCATCTCTTCCCTGATAACTTTTGCATAATTAATTAAAAAATATTGAAGTTTTATAATTGAATGTTAAACCATTTAGTAATAGTGTTCGATGTATTGATTTTTTTTTTTTTTTTACATGCAGTTATTTATATTTACTCTACATTTAGGCCTCGTGCACATGCATGCTGAGGCCTGAAGTCTGTGAATGAGCTGTGTGTTTATGCAGCTTGATCCGCCAGGTACAGGCAGCCCATGTAAGGCTTTGTTCGCTCTGGCACTCCTTCATTTAGCTTTTCCAAATGCAAAAGTCGTGATCTGAAATGTATAAACAACTTTTATACTTTCCAGATCACTTTTCCTGCTTTTAGATGTTCCTGCTTTTAGCTTAGTTTAGGTGCATTTAGATTTGTTTTGTCACAGTTAAATGTGTTCACACATATTTACATGCATTTAGTAGCATTTAAAGCGTCTAATCAGATCCTAGAAGCACAGAATTTTATTTACTCTAAATGCAGCTTAACTGACCACACCTAACACAGGTAAACGTACAGTGTGAATGGCACCATTAAAAACTCATTACGTGGCTTTATATGTGTTTAGAAATGTCCCTCAAATGCATATAAACACAGCTTTGACAATATCAGCTTGAATGAGGCCTAAGTGTGTGGGGATGCAGCAGCTGCATGCACACAGCCACCCCGCCAAATTTCACATGCATGTGAATGTGGGTGAGTGTACCTGAAAGCGAAATGTCTGAATGTGGGGCCGCTCACCCACCCTGGCCTGCACACCTGTCAAATTAGGACAAGCGTCTGTGTCCGTGCAGCCGCTGCACCCCTATACACTTATATTGGCTGCCTCACTGCATGCAGTAACTGGTGGCTAACATATGACCCAATTACAAACTACAGGCCTCAGCGCCCGTGTGAATGAGGCCTAACATAGAGGCCAAGCTGACCAGCAACGGTATCAATGAAGAGGTTTGGGACAAACTGTTTATTGATGGGGATGCTTTAGCAGTCACCCTTTATTTATATATAGCTACCGTGTTTCCTGAAAGTAAGACCTACCCGGAAAATAAGATCTACTATGATTTTTGGGGAGGGCTGCAATATAAGCCTTACCCAAAAAATAAGCCCTAGTTTAAAGTGGTTGAAAAATGCTATAAACGACTCTGTTTACATGTGCTGATAAGATAACATAGAGGAAAGTTCAGGGGCTGCTGAAAAAAAGCCAAATTGCTCCTAAACGTACGTTTATCAGCTGCAGTGTACATGAGGCCTAAGAAGGCATTTGACACAATTACATTACAGAAACACACACGCACCTTTTACATTATATACTACTTAATAGAGAGGATTCTAGCAGTTTACAACCACTTTTACTCTGTTTACACTGGGGATTCCTGATAGGCAGGGAGGGAGAGGGGGATATATATATATATATATATATATATATATATATATATACACACAGTATCTCACAAAAGTGAGTACACCCCTCACATTTTTGTAAATATTTTATTATATCTTTTGATATGACAACACTGAAGAAATTACACTTTGCTACAATGTAAAGTAGTATTATATCTTTTCATGTGACGACACTGAGGAAATGACACTTTGCTACAATGTAAAGTAGTGAGTTTACAGCTTGTATAACAGTGTAAATTTGCTGTCCCCTCAAAATAACTCAACACACAGCCATTAATGTCTAAACCGCTGGCAACAAAAGTGAGTACACCCCTAAGTGAAAATGTCCATATTGGGTCCAAAGTGTCAATAATTTGCGCTCCTCCACCTTCCGTTTTAGGATGCCCCATAGATGCTCAACAGGGTTTAGGTCTGGAGACATGCTTGGCCAGTCCATCATCTTTACCCTCAGCTTCTTTAGCAAGGCAGTGGTCGTCTTGGAGGTATGTTTGGGGTTGTTATCATGTTGGAATACTGCACTGCAGCCCAGTCTCTAAAAAGGAGGATCATGCTCTGCTTCAGTATGTCACAGTACATGTTGGCATTCATGGTTCCCTCAATAAACTGTAGCTCCCCAGTTCCGGCAGCAATCATGCAGCCCCAGACCATGACACTCCCACCACCATGCTTGACTGTAGGCCAGACACACTTGTCTTTGTACCCCTCACCTGGTTGCCGCCACACACGCTTGACACCATCTAAACCAAATAAGTTTATCTTGGTCTCATCAGACCACAGGACATGGTTCTAGTAATCCATGTCCTTAGTGAGCTTGTCTTTAGCAAACTGCAGGCTTTCTTGTGCATCATCTTTAGAAGAGGCTTCCTTCTGGGACGACAGCCATGCAGATCAATTTGATGTAGTGTGCGGCATATGGTCTGAGCACTGACATGCTGACCCCCCACCCCTTCAACCTCTGCATCAATGCTGGCAGCACTCATATGTCTATTTCCCAAAAACAACCTCTGAATATGACATGGAGCATGTGCACTCAACTCCTTTGGTCGACCATGGCGAGGCCTGTTCTGAGTGGAACCTGTCCTATTATACCGCTGCATGGTCTTGGCCACCATGCTGCAACTCAGTTTCCGGGTCTTGGTAATCTTCTTATGGCCTAGGTCATCATTTGGTAGAGCAACAATTCTTTTTTTCAGATCCTTTAGATCATTCTTTGCCGTGAGGTGCCTTGTTGAACTTCCAGTGATATATATATGGATGGATGGATGGATAGATAGATAGATAGATAGATAGATAGATAGATAGATAGATAGATAGATAGATAGATAGATAGATAGATATTTTTTAACTGGGATTTTAAAAAAAAACATCATTGTTATGCCCCGTACACACAGTCAGATTTTCCGACGGAAAATGTGTGATAGGACCTTGTTGTCGGAAATTCCGACCGTGTGTAGGCTCCATCACACATTTTCCATCGGATTTTCAGACACACAAAGTTTGAGAGCAGGATATAAAATTTTCCGACAACAAAATCCGTTGTCGGAAATTCCGATTGTATGTACACAAATCCGACGGACAAAGTGCCACGCATGCTCAGAATAAATAAAGAGATGAAAGCTATTGGCCACTTCCCCGTTTATAGTCCCGACGTACGTGTTTTACGTCACCGCGTTTAGAACGATCGGATTTTCCGACAACTTTGTGTGACCCTGTGTATGCAAGACAAGTTTGAGCCAACATCCATCGGAAAAAATCCTAGGATTTTGTTGTCGGAATGTCCTAACAAAGTCCGACCGTGTGTACGGGGCATTACAGTGTCACAGTTTGTCTCCACTGTCATTTCTGCTAGATAGCTCAGTCTGCAAGAAAAAGTGATAAAAAAATAAAAAGGCATATGATATAAAAAAGAAATCTATACGCTTAACAACAATTCCAGTAATACATTTATATATATATCTATAGATATATATAGATATATATATCTATAGATATATAGATAGATATAGATATATTGATAGATATAGAGATATATAGATAGATATACACTATAGATATCTATTGATATATATATATATATATATATATATATATATATATATATATATATATTTTTTTTTTTTTAACAGTGATTAAAAAAAAAAAAAAACCATCATTGCTACAGTGTCACAGCTTGTCCCTGCTGTCGCTGCTAGATAGCTCTGTCTGCAAGTAAAAGTGATAAAAAAAAAATAAAAAGGCATGTGAAATAAAAGATATAAAAAAAAAATACATACGCTTAATAATATATAGATAGATAGTATTTGCCTAACTTTAAATCCCAGTACAGTAATGCAGACAGCTATCTGAAAAAAAATTCCAACATGAAGACTTGTCAGTGCAGCATAGGCCAGTGCTGTGTTTGTGTTTGGCAGCTTTAAGTGTTACAGTCCCTCCCTCTTGGCCATCTGGTCTGGACTTTTTTATCCTCCCATTCTGTACAGAATGGATAAGGGCCAGCTGGTATTTGTATTAATAGATGCCCTGCTTTGCTATTGGAGAGAAGCAGCAAGGCAGCAGCTGCAGCAGCAGGACAGACCAAAGCCAGGGTGGAGACAGGAACACTGACACCAGACACCTGTAAATTATTCACTTGTGCAGTGAGCACCCGCACTGATTTTCCCCAGGGACCGGGATATCATTTGGGGAGCCCTTAGGCGAAGCAAGCAAAAGTCACCTTCAACGACCAGAGACATCAATGAGCAGCAGCCAGAATATACACACTGCCGGGCAGATGGAGGGTAACAGACTTTTCTTCTCTATTTTTCCAGCATCAGTTCATTAGGCAGAGACAGCATGCAGCAGTCTAGATCAATATATGTTTGCTTTTACAACGACAAGGCGAGCGTTTTCATTCATTCGTTGTCTAATGTGTCTTTGACTATTTGTGCTATATGGCTTTTTTAGATTCCAGGCTGAAAATGTGTGCTGATCTGTGTTTGTTTCAGTTTACAGATAAGTGACAGCTGTGTTGACTTGTGAAACTTAGTAGAAATATAGATTGTAATAGGAATGGACCGCGTTCTGTGTAATTTGGTCACCTGAGTGAATGACCTACATGAAAAAAGTGACTAACGAGTTTGGTTAACTTTTCTGAGTGTGATGGGGCGACTTGAAAAAGTTTTGAACAGTTTTGAAAAGAGTTGTAACCACATTGAATACCAGTAGTTCTTTCTATGAAATAATAAGTGAATGATAGAGAAAGGAAGTAAAATCAGTTTGGATAAGATGTCTCAGTAGCTTCATACCTAGATGCGTATTTGTTTTTGTAAATGAAATATTTTACACAATATGAATATAAGCCAAAGGGCCAGATCTCATAGGCAACAGCAAGATTTGTCAGTTTGTTGGCCTTCTTCACACTGTACATTACATTAATGCACCTGCGTACTATGCATTATGGTTATCTTGCATGGCCCGGCAGGGCATCTTATAAAAACCAACATGTACCTTTTGTCAAAGCAGAATTATATTTATTACTAGCTTTTTTCGCATGATGTAATTATTCATATCTAGATGGCCACTGGGGATGCTAAAAACCACTGTGGGAGTCTACACTTCCTACGGTGATATTCTGGGTGCTGCTCAAGTGTCTTCCCCTCTGTACACTGAACACAAGGGGTCACTCGCAGGGGTCACTCGCTTGGAACCACCACCATTCTAAAAACACCTTGTATTTTTTCAATGAATGCAAGGCAATTTCTGATTGGACAAAGTGGAGAGGAGGGGCAAATTACATCACAATCTACCCCATAAAATCAGAAATCTCCTTGGATTCATCGAAAAAAAAAAAGGCATTCTCTGAGCTGTAGGGGTGCTGAGCAAGCCCCCCCCCCCGTGTTCAGTGTGCAGTGGGGGAGCCACTTGAGTAAGACCCAGAAGATTGCAGATATACGTAGCAGAGGCTACTACAGTGATTATCAGCACCCGCAGCGGCCCCTCTAGATATAAGATATGTGTAACTACATCCTGCCAAGCCTGACCCATCAAAGTTGGCAATAAAGGTAATTTCTGGAGTTCCAGAAATTGTGTGTTGCAATGTGCTGTGATTCAGGTCATTGCCCACTATAGTACACTATATTTTCAAAAGTATTGGGACACCTGCCTTTAGATGTACATGAACTTTAATGGCATCTCAGTCTTAGGCCTGGTTCACATCTATGGATTTTTTAGTGCGTTTTCAGTTTTGCAGAAACACACTAGAGTCCATTTAACATGGTTTCCTATGGGTCACGTTCACATCTGTGCATTTTATGAAAAGGGCCAGGCACTTTTTTCTGGTTTTTGGTTCTATAGACTTCAATGGATCAAAAATGTATATTGAAAAAATGCACCTGGAATATGCAAACTGCAACCTGCATAGGTGTGAACCAGGCCTTAGTCCATAGGGTTCAATACTGAGTTGGCCCACCCTTTGCAGCTATAACAGCTTTAACTCTTCTGGGAAGACTGTCCACAAGGTTTAGGAGTGTGTTTGTTTATGGGAATGTTTAACCATTCTTCCAGAAGCACATTTGTGATGTCAGGCACTGATGTTGGATGAGAAGGTCAGGCTCGCAGTCTCCGATCTAATTTGTCCCAAAGATGTTCTGTTGGGTTGAGGTCAGGACTCTGTGCAGGCCAGTCAAGTTCCTCCACCCCAAACTCGCTCATCCATGTTTTTATGGACCTTGCCTTGTGTACTGGTCCGAATCATTTGGTGGAGAGGGGGATTATGGTGTGGGCTTTTTTTTCACACGTTGGACTTGGCCCCTTAGTTCCAGTGAAGGGAACTCTTAAGGCATCAGCATACCATTTTGGACAATTTAATGATCCCAACTTTGTGGGAACAATTTGGGGATGCCCCCTTCCTGTTCCATCATGACTATGCACCAGTGCACAAAGCAAGGTCCATAAAGACATGGATGAGTGAGTTTGGGGTTTAGGAACTTGGCTGGCCAGCAACCTGATCTCAACCTGATAGAGTACCTTTGGGATGAATTAGAGTGGAGACTGCAAGCCTGGCTTTCCCGTCCAACATCAGTGCCTGATCTCACAAATGCGCTTCTGGAAGAATGGTCATACATTCCCATAGACACACTCCTAAACCTTGTGGACAGCCTTCCCAGAAGAGTTGAAGCTGTTAGAGCTGTAAGGGGTGGGCCAACTCAATGTTGAACCCTACGGACTAAGACTGGGATGCTATTAAAGTTCATGTGAGTATAAAGGCAGGCATCTTAATACTTTTGACAATATAGTGTAGCAACATGGGATGCCAGTCAGAATTATTGGCACCACAATGTGCAATTCCACATCTCAAGTAACTCAATAATTGTAGAGCTTGACATAGAGAGCATAAAAGTGTCTGGTCTGATACAGTCTTTCAGTAATCCATCACCTCATCCATGTCTGAGGCATCATGCAATTCTTATACAGAAGCCCCTGGCTGCCCTAGTGGGGCTAGACTCCTGAGCACAAATGTTATGGAGAGAAGCCTTTCACCTGGCAGTGTTTTAGTGATATAAAGCGCAGTTCCTAGTTTCCCAGTATGTCACAAGTAGAGCAAAAGGTTACCTGTGAAGAAAGTGTAAAAACTGTCAATACTGTCTGCAACAGGCAGGAAGGACAGTTCATGCACGTACCAAATTAGTACTTACATATACATTATATACATTTATATTATGAGCGTTCAAGACTGACCACAAGAGATTTTGCAGCATACTGTAAAATGTGCACCATGATGATGTGTTATGTTTTATGCATATGTGCTTTTTGCAGAGAGTAGTGCAAAACATGTCTATGCAAATTCAAATGCCTTGAATTGCACACAGCAAAACTGGCAAATGCATTCATACATGCAAAGAACCCTAAAAGTTGTTGATGAGAGGGTGCCAGCTGCACCGAGGACAGCCTGGTGCAGGGAACATGGCTTGAGGGGTCGCAGGGGTTGCAATGGTGACCCCCCCCCCCGCCTATGTTTGAGGGGGCCTGTGCAGCCTCTCTGAAACATTGGGTTTTACAACTGTGTCACTGGGGAAAAACACTTGTTACATCACCCTACACTGGTAATACAGTAAACTCAGAAGGCCCGGGCATAGGTCCACCCAGGCCCTCTGAGTTTCTAGTTTCATCTACACAGGGTGATAGAGCAAGCGCTTTTCCCCAGTGTCATACTCTCTGCTCAGCCCCCCTACCCAACCCAGTACAGCCCCTCCCACCTTACTCAGCCCTGCTCAACAATGCCAGTGAACACAAGGTTGTGGCAGGCAGGCCACACTCTGAGCTACTGGGTGAGAGCAGTGGGCTTGTATGTGACCCTGGAAGTCAGGCTGGGCCTTTTAAATTTTCTCTTTTACATACAAGCCCACCAGGAGTATCTTGGCACGCAGTGCAAGCAGCGGGTGATAGTGGGTAGGCGCCAGGTCAACTTTTGCATTGGGGCCCACAAGCTTCAATTACACCTCTGGCTTAGATGGCACCTTAAAAAGACATCTAAATAGTCCTTAAAGGCTAAATAGATTAAGCTGAAAACCTTAGAAAAACTAAAAACTCATCTACACCCAAAAACAAAATATATTGCAGCTTACTAGTCCTTAGATAAGTTGGCTGACTTTCCCTTCACTTTTGACCCAGAGAAGCAATGTGAACTCAGCTGAAATTTTTATAAAGTGAGGGGGCTTCCATTGTTAAACAGGTGTCACCATTGGAAGATTTCCTCCCACCATTTGTTTTAGTGACATCTGTAACAATATAAAGTTCCCATCACTTTCCATCTCAGTGACAATGGCTACCAGGTCAAACATAAAGGGTGAATCTACCATGGATACAGACAACACAAAAAACGTAATCGTTCTAAACCTTCTCTGCTCTATCCAAAACTTGAAAAAAGCTTTTGGCTACATATATGCTTAGAAGTGGAACTCCAGGAAAAATATATATTTTGACATTTGCTATATACAAATATATTGCCTATAATGATGGAAGTTTACTATGTGCAGTGTTAGGTAAAACTCACACTTTCATTCATCCCGGCAACTACTGCAGTTAACAAATGTCTGGCACTGTAAATCACTATTTCATCCCTCACAGTCAAGAAGAGCATCGCCCGCTCTCTCCCTTCCTCCATTCATAAAACATCTTATATTTTTTCACTGAATACAAGATGTTCTGTGATTGAACAAAAGAAGGTCTTGATGTTTATCCAATCTTCCTCTTTCCATCCAATCAGCTTGCCTTGTATTCTCTGAAAAGAATACAAAACATTTTATAACAACACAAATCAGCCACTAAATTAGCAGGTGAGTCAGTGTTTCACTGGCAGAGAAATAGTCATTTAAAATCCACAGAAGACATATGCAGCAGGGTGGTAGGTTTGATAGGAGAAAAGACATCTGCAGGCACCGGCAGCTCCTCGATGGGTATGGGGTCTCCTCAAGACATGTAAATAATAAAGGAGGGCGCCAGATCAGTATATGTCAAACATAAACCGCAATTTATTCTGAAAACACTTACATCTAAAAACGCTGTATACTACACACAGGGCTGGTAGAATGGAGCAGCGGTCTCGATGGACTGGAGAGTAGCCTCAATAGCACACGCCAGGAGTGTCCGGAGCTCTAACACACGCCACTGTCAGTGTGTCCACAGGCTGGTAGAACAGGTGGGGAGGCAAGCCACAACATGTTTCTGAGGCCCCGCCTCCTTCATCAGGCTCAGATACAGCGTTTTTAGATGTATATTGAATGTTTGACAAATACTGGTCTGGCATCCTCCTTTATTGTTTACAAAACATTTTATAAATGGAGGAAAGGGGACGGTGAATGACATTCTTCTTAACTGTATTAGAGACAGAAGTTTGGCATTCACAGGGATACCTTTTTGGTACAAAATAAATGTCAAAAATATTTTTTTCCTGTAGTTCTGCTTTAGCCCTCTTTCACACTGAACACGGCTTTGAAATCATGCACAATTTCAAAGCCGCATTTCAGTCCGACTTCAGGGGCGATTTGAAAGACATCTGTGCGGGTTCATGCACAGATGTCTAATGAAAGCACCTCAGAATTCACCAAAAGTAGTGCAGGAGCTACTTTTGAAAAGCGGTGCGGTGCTGCAAAGTCAGCATCGCACCAACTGGGACGCTCCAATTGCTGGCAATAGGCTCCAATTTGACATGAAATTTGTCCTGTCAAATCGCGCCAATTTGAATGGAGGCTGAATCAGAATAGGAAATAGTGCTTTTTGGTTGGGAGAAGGTGCCTAATATCACCCCTCAACTCTTACCCTTTCTTGTTCCTGTCAGTGAAGTCACTCAGCCTTCCCTAGACTCCTGAATAATTTGAGGATCCTAAATCTTATGAGAATTTGCAGGATGTGCAGTGAAGGAACAAAATCTTGTAAGACTGGAACCCTCAGTTTTCCCAGGAGGCCATAGTTAAAATCAGTGGAGAGTTGAAATCCAAGATATATATCTTTTTAGTATAGGAAAGTGCCATAGATAGATAAGCATTAGTTAATTTGTCCTGCTTTAAAGGATACGTTCACCTTTGTAACATGTCACATCTTACAACCATATTTAGTGTGTAACATGTTACAAAAATGTCCAATCAAAGAGAAAAAAATCCGACACCACGATGTCTCAAAAATAAAACATATACGTTTTTAGTAGATCCATCCATTAAAATGAATCAATACCTGTAATTATTGACACGTTTCAGCCTCTTACATAGATCTTAGTAATAATAAACAACATAAATTCACCTGCCTGAACCAACCCCATCCCTCATTGTGACAGTGGGCAGGGGATCCGTTCCCCGCAGCCTCTGTCACAATTTGAAAACAGCATGGCTGTGCGGGACTCCGTCCACACAGCCATCTCATTCATTCACAGAGATCTGTGAATGAATGAACTACAACCACGGCAGATGGCTTGTGGTTCTCAATGATCTGCAAGGGTTCTAGTAAGCACTCTCTTAGTTCAATGATTCTTTCGGCTCTTCAGTAACTGTCTGCCTATACCCGAGGTACAGGCAGACAGCTGACCGAGAGTTTGCAGGATCTTGGTGTTGCAATTCTTTACAGGCTGCAGTGTAAAAAAATATTAAATGCACTTTTTGTTACCTGCAGAATAATGTGCATTATTAGGTTTTTTTTTTACAAAAAAGTGAATGTATCCTTTAAGGAAATCTGGCATTATGAGCCTAAACATTATCAGAATAAGCATCAAAACCTACTTTTAAAAGAATTGTTATGAGAAAGCAGCGGAAAGCTTGGAACAAGCTGTATGTGTAACTGCAACACATCGGGTGCAACTGTATGTGATTAATTAAATATGTTTAAAACATAGAAATATACGTGCCAACATTTGTTACATGCAATCATTCTCCTTCCTGTCAAGTCTAGAAAACAGGCATCTTTATTTAGCATTGGTATTTAAACAATGGACTACAGCAGTGGAAGTCATGGCAGCTTAGAAAATTACTAGAGGTCATGTTAATTTATAACATAATACTATGCTATAACAGGTATAATTTAGTAACATGAAGAATGGGTGTAAGTTAGAATTTCCTTTAGCTGTAGTTCATTTTATTTTTTTGAGCATATAGAAAAATATGAATGTTCATAATAATTCATTAATATAAAATACAAATAAATTGAAAGAGGATAAATAAGTAATTTTGCAAATTTTTAATATAGGGGGCAGAGGACAGATCCAGTGAAAACTTTTTTTAGTCTCCTCATTAATTAAATTTCCCCTTACTTCCTGTGTGGTCACTAGTACAAGAGGTGGGCAGATTCTCTTTATTACATCACAGGCAGCAATGAAAGCGGAGTTCCACCCAGAAATGGAACTTCCGCGGATCAGATTCCTTCCCCCCGGTGTGGAAATTTTGCCAACAGGGACCAAAATTAAAACTGTTGCTGGAGTTCTAAGTTAAAGTTGATTTGCATCCACACAGTGTTCCCAGAGCTCAATGCATAATGTGCTAGACTCACTTCCTAGTTTGCCTACCTTCAGCAGTGCAGGGTCTGAGCTTCCTCATTGCTCCATTGCCACTTCTGCCATCTTCTCTTGATCTACATTTGAAGTCTTCTTTTTTAAGCCATTGGTTGGGCCACTGATGATATAACTCAAGCCCATACAAAACGCAGTTACATAATCCCAGTATTAGCCTCTTAGGTTAGGTTCATGCTGCTGCCATTAGACTTTCAGTGCAATTATGTAGTGCAACTTGGATGCCACTTTGAAGTAGTTTGCATATTCTATGGGGCCAAACTGGTGCTGGAATTGCACCAAAGTAGTACAGGAACCTTTTTCCAAAATTGCACCATACTGAACTGCACTGATGTGAATGGGCACCTTTGAAAACAATCTGATCTTCATTGTCATGTAATTCTGTGTGTCTCAAGTCGCCTCTGAAATTGCACCGGTGTGAACAGAAGTTCATTCAGCTACAGAAGCTATGATTGTTCATAGCATGCATGCACGGCAGTCAGCACATAATATAAAAAATGTTAGCAGGAAGGCAAAAACGTTTAATGGTAAAAGAAACATCCAGAGTTTCATCTGTCATAAAACTCTACCTTTTAACAATTGTTTATACTTTAAAGTGGTTGTTTTTACCTTAATGCATTCTCTATATCCGCTACTTAGAGCGCACAGCGGCCATATTGGAAGCATAGTTTCCTGGTTTCAAAGCTGCTATTGATGTGTTTTATTATGGAACTGCATTTCTTTTAAGTTCTGCATACAGTAAAGCAGTATTTCACTATGTGAGGTCCCCCTTCCCTCTCCTTTATGTATGTGGTGCTTATGTTCTGAGACATATTAAAAGGCACTAAAGGTACACAAGAAAGCCGGATGGAACAGTAACAAGACGGCTGTGCATATATGGAGCCTGGGTCTTACATTTTGACTGTCTTGGTAACACAAGGGATTATATTCTACCTGTGAGTGTTGTGTGTAACTGGGGCGCTATGGGTCTTTTAGAGGCACTACAAGTGGAACACACAATTCTGAAGCACACAATCAACACCAGTGTTAATGTAATTTGGAGTGGCATAGAACACTATCCACAGTCCAGACATTGACAATATTGTTTTATGGGACGTGTGTCATACGCACATTATTCACTATTGGTAATTGTCTCCTATCCATCTGTACATCTCTACTGAACTGACTTTGCTGTAACATTTTTGGTAATTGTCTCCTATCCATCTGTACACCTCTACTGAACTGACTTTGCTGTAACATTTTTGGTAATTGTCTCCTGCTGCCATATCTTTAAACTTCTATATTTAATGCTAGCTCTATAACAAACACACTGCAATAGCAATATTACTGGTGATTGATTCTCAACTCTATGTGGCTTGAGTGATCAAGAGAGGTAATTAGCTTTACGACCCTAGCCTGTGTCTGTAGCTGGTCTGGTACTGGCCATCTCCTCCCCATATTCAGGTGTCTCACATCAGACCCAATAATAACCAACTGAGAAATGCATCTCTGCTTAGTCTCCCTATACATTTAAAGCAGCTTGTGGGGTGGCACAGACAGGGGCAAGGCGCAGACATCATGGTCTTTCCTGAGTGGCTCTGTCACGAGTGATGCGCAGTTTTACCGACGCAGTTTAACGAAAGCAGGATAACTAAAGCTGGATGAACAACAACAAGAACTCTGCTCCACTCTGCAAGATGACAAGCAAACCAGCTTTTGACATTTATTTTATATTAAGTTAGTTTCCCACTCTCTATCCACTAACATGCTCCTTATTCTCTTCCTTCTCACATTGGGGTCTTCTATCCTCAAATTATCTTTACTCTACCCCTCCTCTCTTCCCTGCAGCATGCACATATCACCCTCATTCCTACCCTCTCCCTACTATGGCACCCATCATCTCCTGCATTTGCTGCACCCACATGCTGACATAAACACCAGGGCCACTAGACACGTGCGCTCATGCACATCCCACTCCCACCTTGCCTTCCTCGCCCTCCTCCTTCTCCTAGTCTCAGGTGACATTTCTCCTATTCCTGGTCTGCCATTTTCCAAATGCAAGCCACATATCCAATACCCCTCCCCCTCTGGCAACCACCGCAATCCACTCAGTTTAATTTCTATCCCCCTGCTTCCTCAAAGCAGCCCACCAATCTCATGTGCCCTTTGGAACGCCCGCTCCATCTGTAACAAGCTAACATCTGTACATGACCTCTTCATCTCTCATGGCTTTAACATACTCGCCATAACAGAAACCTGGCTTCAAAATTTTGACTCAGCTTCTCCTGCTGCCCTCTCCCATGGTGGTCTCCATTGGACTCACTCCCCCAGACCCAACAGACAGAAAGGAGGTGGAGTTGGTTTCCTTCTATCCCCACAAAGCACCTTCCAAGTCCTTCCTGTCCCTCCCTCTCTATCCCTCTCTTCTTTCGAGATGCACTGTATTTGTCTGTTTTCTCCCATTTCTCTGAGGATTGCAGCAATTTATCGGCCTCCAGGACCGGTATCGCGCTTTCTTGATGACTTGGCTGCCTGGCTACCCTACTTTCTCTCCTCTGAAATACCCACCATTATTCTTGGTGACTTCAACATTCCTGTCAATGTTAACAGCCCAACTACAACTAAAATTCTCGACTTAACCTCATTTTACTTCCACTCACTCCAATGGTAATACCCTTGACCTTGTATTCTCCCATCTCTGCAACCCTGGCAACCTCACCAACACCCCCTTTCCTCTCTCTGATCACAACCTCATTACTTTCACTGTATCCTTGCCTCCAACCACCCATCCCTCCAAGCAGCAAACAATTACTTGTAGAAACCTTCGCCACTTTAACCCTTCTCTTCTCTATTCTGCTACTGACCACCTATATGATATAATCTCTCCCCTGTCCTGACCTGGTCTACAACAGTTCACTCACATCATCACTAGATGCACTTGCTCCTCTAACCACAGGCAGAATCAGGCCTCAACCGTTACAACCCTGGCAAACTGACAACACTAGAAATCTCAAGAGACATTGCCGTGCTCTTGAACAACTGTGGCGTAAAACCAAATGCCTGCAAGACTTCACCCTATATAAATCTGCCCTTCTAAAATACAATTCATGCCTCCATGCTGCCAAACAAGCCTACTTTGTCTCTCTTATTAATTCCTTGTCATCCAGCCCCTGTCGGCTCTTCTCAACCTTTAACTCTCTGCTTCGTCCCCCACCCCCTCTACCCACTATCTCACTCGCTGCCCAAGAGATTGCCAATCACTTCAAAGACAAGATAGATGCAATTCATGAGGACATCTCCACTGTGCGTATGTCTTCCCTACCCCACATACCTTGCCTAGCAGCACATTCAACACTCTCCTCTTTTGAATTGGCTACTACTGAAGAGGTTACAAAACTTTTCTCGGATGCCCACCTAACCAATTGTCCCTTGGATCCTGTTCCCTCACAACTACTACGGTCACCCTCTTCTTCTATCCTATGCTCCCTCACCCACATCTTCAATCTCTCCCTCTCTAGTGGCATCCTACCCTCCCCTCTAAAACATGCGCAGATCACTCCCATTCTTAAAAAGCCCTCACTGGACCCTACCAACCTGAACAACTTAAGACCCATCTCATTGCTCCCATTCACCTCTAAACTTCTAGAGCGCTTAGTCTACAACTGTCTTAGCTCCTACCTCAGTGAAAATAACCTTCTTGACCTCTTACAGTCTGGCTTTTGCTTGCAGCACTCCACGGAAACTGCCTTACTAAAACTCAGTAACGATTTACTAACTGCTAAAACCAACAGCCAGTACTCCATACTCCTACTACTTGACCTCTCTGCGGCCTTTGATACTGTTGACCACCTGCTCCTTCTCAATAAACTACATTCCCTTGGCAAAAGAAAATTAATTAATTAGGGGTAGATGGCGCTACCTTACCAAGGTACCTTGATTTATAATATAATGAACCTCAAAAAATTATTACAATCAAAAAAGATAATATTAATAAATGCAACCCCTTAATCACTCATTGAGTAGTGAATCTAAGTGTCCAGCATTACCTGAATGGACTGTACTAGCAAGTCAGTCTCATACCTTCATGCAGGTGTACTCCGTGTGGCTAATCATCATAAATTCATTAGGTGACAACTTATAAAAATGTGACACTACAAAAAAATAATAAATAAAACACCACGGTCAGAACCTATGCTGATCCCCAATAGTGTCCAAATGTGCTTTTTTGCATAAGGTGAATTAGCATATATCATATATAGTCCCAACATTAAGCATACAGTGCAGGACTGCACATTGACATATATAAAAAATAATAATAAATGGTGAAAAAATTGAAAAAATTGGTGAAGAGTTATATATTGACTTGTAAAAAATTTTTTGGTGTATCAAAGTCCAACAGCAGAAAATAAAAAACGTCTGTGGTAAGTGACTTTCGTGAAAAACAGCTGATCAGGTCCAGTGATTTGCGGTGCTCCCCCTCAAAGATCCCCACTCACCAGCTCCCTGCACCCCTGCAGGGGCAGTAGGCATGTAGTACCAGGCAGCAGTATGATGTGTATGGGTCCTCGGGGTCCTCCCCTCCAACTGTGAAGTATCCTTCAGTATATCCTCGTATAGAAGAAACAGGGCTCCATAGTGTGATACGTTTACAATAGTTTATTTAGCAATATGAGGTTCAGATCTGGTCTTCAGGGTTCAACCCTGAAGACCAGATCTGAACCTCATATTGCTAAATAAACTATTGTAATTGTATCACACTATGGAGCCCTGTTTCTTCTATACGAGGATATACTGAAGGATACTTCACAGTTGGAGCGGAGGACCCCGAGGACCCATACACATCATACTGCTGCCTGGTACTACATGCCTACTGCCCCTGCAGGGGTGCAGGGAGCTGGTGAGTGGGGATCTTTGAGGGGGAGCACCGCAAGTCACTGGACCTGATCAGCTGTTTTTCACGAAAGTCACTTACCACAGACGTTTTTTATTTTCTGCTGTTGGACTTTGATACACCAAAAAATTTTTTACAAGTCAATATATAACTCTTCACCAATTTTTTCAATTTTTTCACCATTTATTATTATTTTTTATATATGTCAATGTGCAGTCCTGCACTGTATGCTTAATGTTGGGACTATATATGATATATGCTAATTCACCTTATGCAAAAAAGCACATTTGAACACTATTGGGGATCAGCATAGGTTCTGACCGTGGTGTTTTATTTATTATTTTTTGTAGTGTCACATTTTTATAAGTTGTCACCTAATGAATTTATGATGATTAGCCACACGGAGTACACCTGCATGAAGGTATGAGACTGACTTGCTAGTACAGTCCATTCAGGTAATGCTGGACACTTAGATTCACTACTCAATGAGTGATTAAGGGGTTGCATTTATTAATATTATCTTTTTTGATTTTAATAATTTTTTGAGGTTCATTATATTATAAATCAAGGTACCTTGGTAAGGTAGCGCCATCTACCCCTAATTAATTAATTTTCTTTTACTAATTAACTCACCCCCTCGGGGGTAAGTGTAAGGGGAGGCTGCAAGCCTTCAAGTCCGTGAGCGCGGAAACCCATCCCTTAATTTATACATTCCCTTGGCCTCCGAGATTCTGCTCTATCCTGGTTCTCTGCCTATTTATCACAGCGCTCCTTCAGTGTCACCTACAACTCTGTCTCCTCCTCTCCATTGCCCCTTTCTGTGGGGGTCCCCCAAGTCTCTGTTCTTGGACCCCTTCTCTTCTCTATCTACACCTCCTCCCTTGGTCACTTAATAACCGCCCACGGCTTCCAATACCACTTATACGCTGATGACACCCAAATCTATCTGTCTACTCCTCACCTCACTCCTTCAGTCTCCTCTCGCATTACTAACTTACTAACTGACATATCAGCATGGATGTCGCACCACTTCCTTTAACTAAATCTCTCTAAAACTGAGCTATTAATATTCCCCCCTGCCCGTGCCCCCCTCCATGACTTTTCCATCAAAATCAACAATGCAACTATCAGTCCCCTCCCCTCACACCAGGGTACTAGATATAATCCTAGACTCTGACTTGTCATTTCAGCCTCAAATCCAATCGTTGTCAAAAGTTTGTAAAATTCACCTCCGTAACATCTCTAAAATTTGCCCCTTCTTAACAAATGAAACCACCAAGCTCCTCATTAACTCCCTTGTTATCTCTTGCCTTGACTATTGCAACTCCCTTCTCATTGGTCTACCTCTCCATAGGCTATCCTCTCTTCAGTCTATCATGAATGCTGCTGCCAGACTTATCCACCTTACCAACCGCTCAGTGTCTGCCAACCCTCTCCTCCAATCCCTACACTAGCTCCCAATCACCCAGCGAATTAAATTCAAAATACTAACCACAACATACAAAGCCATTCACAACTCTGCCCGAGCTACATCACCAATCTTTTCTCCAAATATCACCCATATCGACCTCTCCGCTCTGCTCAAGACCTCCTGCTTTCAAGCTCTCTCATCTCCTCCTCCCATGCTCGTCTCCAGGATTACTCCAGAGCCTCTCTCATCCTCTGGAACTCGCTACCTCCATCTATCCGGCTATCCCCTACTCTTGCTACCTTCAGGCAATCCCTGAAAACTCATCTCTTCAGGAAAGCCTATCACATCTCCAACTAATCTCCTACCACTTCAAACAGCTCATTCCCCACAGTTACAACCTTTTGTACCTGCCCCACCCTATTAGATTGTAAGCTCTTCTGAGCAGGGCCCTCTTAATCCTCTTGTATTTTATTGTATTATAACTGTATTTTCTCCCTTTTATATTGTAAAGCGCTGCGTAAACTGTTGGCGCTATATAAATCCTGTATAATAATAATAATAATAATAATAATATTGAGGATGTAAGGCAGCACTGTTTCCCAATATTGGGGTTTTTATTTTTCAAAAAGCCTTCTGTAAACAGCCCCCCCCCATGACTTTCCTGAGACTGATCTTGATTCAGCGCTGTGTCTGTCTCTGTCCTCACTGGACATTGAGGCAGCAGCCGGAGCCATTGACTCCCGCTGCTGTGTTAGCTTATGAATTTGAAGGCATAGCTATGTAAAACATTAAAATAAATGCCTATACTGTTTAAAATCCAGTAAGGGACTGGCTCATTTTGCTCTGCACGGCCTCACTTGTCCTGTATTCTCGGCACTGTGCCGATAATAAGTGAGTCACTAGAGGCCAATATGCTGACAGCCTCAACATTTACTGCTGGGGGAAGCAAAAGGAATGTGCAGAGGGAATACAGATAAGGGAGGGAGAAAATAAAAGCAGGAGAGGTGATTGGACAACCTTTGCTGCCAGAGAGACACAAGAGTTAAACTTACAAGGATATTGTCTTATCTTATCTCCCTGATATTCTCTCCATTCTGCCTTGGCAAAGGCATCACTATGAATTTCAGCACTGTGAGGCTTCTGTCAGCCTTTCTCTCTAGATGAGCCAAGACATACGATGGCTGGGAGTGCACACATTTTAATTTCAGAAATTGACGTATAGTTTTTGAAACCAAGGAGAGGGGAGAGTTTTCAATAAAGAAAGGACTGCTCTGGGCTTCAAAAACATGGCAGACTCTAGCAAGAAGAAACAGGAGCAATGCTGGAGGCAATTTACAGCACACACTAATTATGGTAGCATAATTTATAATGTGGAATATTTGTTATTTTGTTTAAGAACATTAATTTTTATCAAACTGTTATGGGTGAAGTTCCTCTTTAATGATGATTGAGAGAGTTTAGTTTTGTTTTTATATTAGATATTAGATTTGTGTACATTTGCTGACTTGTAAAACACCTCCTGGTGGTTTTATATTAATGTCATTTCTAACATGAATTCATTTGTCTTCAGTTTACTGCCTTGTTGTATTGCACAATGCCTCAGGTCCATATCTGATCTCATTCCCATGCCTGGATCTGGAAAGATGACCTTCAGCCCTGGTTCACAATGCAGTGTTTTGACATGCGATTTGACATGTCAAATCGCATGTCAAATCGCGGCAATTGCCGTCAATAGCACCGTCCTAATCGGTGCGGTGCTGCACCAATTTCAAAAAGTAGTTTCTGTACTACTTTTTTCGATTTCGGGATGCGATTTACATTGACAGGCTCATTCTTCTCCAAAAACCAGTCTAGGTGATGTTGTTTTTGTTATTTTTATTTTTTCGATTTGCATAGTGATGAGGGTGGTGGTAGGATACTCCAAGAATGAGAATTATGTACACTCAGGACTTAATCTTGCTTTCCACTTTAAGTAGTAGTAGAACAAGTAGAGCAAAATCCCATCTCTTTAATGGACAATATCTGGACAGAGTTCTTCAGGACACCAGTTGGTGTCCCCTTTATTAGACCCACAGCTGACTATACTAGGCACCAGAGGGGTAGAGCACAAGGTCCCCAAGATCTTCCCAGTGTCTGTACACACAAGGCCCAAGGACAGATGGATGCCTCGTTCTAATCTTCCAAGGGATACCCTTCGGTGATACCAGACAGATCTGTGGTAGACAGCTCCCCTCAGTCAGCTTATTCTAAGCTCCCTGGTCTCTGCTTTTCTCCCTCAAGTCGCCCACCTGAGGCCTCCACATGGCGCCTGTGCCTGAGAGGGCAGCTTACCCCCCTCAGGCTTGACTCCTCTACTCTGGGACAAGTCCCAGAGCTCAGTGTGCTGACTAAATAAATACAGTCTCCCAGCCCACCTTCAGAGCCTGCCTGTTTGGGATAGGCCGGGACTGTATCAATATTCATGCTACCATCTGCATAGCTTCACACCTACTATCCATAAACTTCTTACATCTCCTGGATGCAGAAGAAGCTATAGACCAGACTGGCAGCAACTGAACACACTGAGCAGACCTAACTAGCTTTACTGGGTACAGTGATCAGAATATGCTTTGGCCTACCAAAAAGTGTCAGCCACACTGCCTACAGTGTGGCAACTAGATTTGCCTATCAAAAACACAATCTAACATCTAACTATCCTAGCACCTACCTAGGAGGGTGCTACACACTCATTCCTCTGTTAGGACAGGTTCTTTCAAACTAGTGTAATAAGCCTCAGTACAATAACAGTCAGGCAAAAACTGATACAATTATTTTATAACTGTTTATAGAATTGAACTTAGAGGAGAAGTACAGCCAAAGCTCGTTTGACTGCACTTCTCCTATGGATCACAGGAGTGCAGTTTGTTTCACACTTCTGTGACCCGTTTTCAGCAGAGAGCAGATGAACTCTGCTCTCTATTGATGTCACAGAAGTCGGTCCAGGCTCATCACGACCACAGAGTCGGGATCTACCAGATCCCTGGACCGACAACTGGCTCAGCCTCTCAGCGAGTCGCCTCTCCACAGCCCAGCGCTCCAGTGAGCAAGGAGGGGGCAGAGCAGAGAGCTGCTGACTGACAGTCAGCAGCTTTCTGCTAACGAAGCTGTGAGAACCGAGTGATCGGCAGTGATCAATTGCTCAGTTCGGTGTAGAGGCGCCAGGGGAAAGATGCAGCTTTGGAGCGATGCTGCATCCACCTAAGTAAGTATGATTCTGGAAAAAAACAGAGACCCATACTTCTCTTTTAACCAGCAACCATCTGACAAAGCAGAATCTTGATGGGGGGCTTCTACTCGACTACCAACTTCCATGGTGTTGCCTACTCTGGGAGATGTTGGCACAGGACTTCGCTCTATAAATCTGGCCACTGTTTCTTAACTTTCTAAGACCATCCTTTTTAGTATAAGACCCTCCTCTATTAAACTGTAATGTTAATGTACTTAATAGGGGTCATTGTGACTCCCATTAGAGCTTACAGAAAATTCACCAATCCATATTTTAGAACACTCACTCTTGTGTAATGTGACTGTATTTCATTAATTAAAGTATAACTAAAGGCAAAACTTTTTTTAAACTTTTTAACATAGTGAAGAGGGATTAGAACATTTGTCAGGTTTTTATTGCCAGGTTTTTATTGCTGCCAGGTTTTTATTGCTGCCAAAATTAAGACAGGCCCCCAGAAAAGTAATACTGGGGAAATCTTCCAATGGGGACATTTGTTCTGGGGACAACCATTGATTCCCTCACTTTAGAGGGATTTCTTCTCACTTCGTGTTTTGGTTATGAGACAGGAAGTAAAGGTAAATCTCATCAATGGGACACAAATGGCAAAAATAAAACTGACAGGGGTTATAAGTCTTCCTTACACTATCCAAAATGAAAAAAAAAAAAGTTTTGCCGTTAGTTCTACTTTAATTTAATTTATAGTTCTTCAAATTGCAAACATATGCTTATAATTGAATGTACAGTATTATTAAATCCCATGGCTGCTGGTCCTTGAGAAATTGATGTGTGTGTTGACTCCATTCCCTTTGGGGAAAGTTGGGGAAAACATTAAAACAGGCCATTGTGTGTTGGGTGAACTAGGTCATATTAAAAGATTTATCCAAACATCAAGTAGTGATTAATGAAACTTTGAAGAATGCAGAAAAGCTGTCCTTGTGTATATATAGATTCAACAGTATCCATTCTGCACATTTGACAGTGTTTTATAGGCATACAGTGTTGCATGGGTATCATGCCAGAAGGAAAAATGATAATTACCCATCTTGCATATTTCACATTCAGAAAATAGAAGACATTATTAGCATAGGTTATTAATACTCACAGCCAAGCTATGTTTGTTTTTTTTTCCAATAGCTAATTAATTCATAAGTGACTTTAAAACAATATATGTGATGTCTGTTCAAGGACACAAATGCAGAGTATTTGAGCTAATATATGACACTAGCTTATAAAACATGACATTTGCAGAACAACTGCGACATATTTATACTGATTACACCGCACTGATTAAACCACACTACAGTATATCAACATCAGGTTCATTTTAACTAACGACTTCTTTTACGCATACAAATGGAGTGACAATTTAGTTTAGATAGCACTGGAACTAGGAAATAAATAGAATAGACTTGCATGTTGCAAGCGTATTCATGTATTACTTACAGTACCTCACAAAAGTGAGTACACCCCTCACATATTTGTAAATATTTTATTACATCTTTTCACGTGACAATACTGAAGAAATGACACTTTGCTACAATGTAAAGTAGTGAGTGTACAGCTTGTATAACAGTGTAAATTTGCTGTCCCCTCAAAATAACTCAACACACAGCCATTTATGTCTAAACCGCTGGAAACAAAAGTGAGTACACCCCTAAGTGAAAATGTCCAAATTGGGCCCAATTAACCATTTTCCCTCCCCTGTGTCGTGTGACTTGTTAGTGTTACAAGGTCTCAGGTGTGAATGGGGAGCAGGTGTGTTAAATTTGGTGTCATCGCTCTCACTCCCTCATACTGGTCACTGGAAGTTCAATATGGCACCTCATGGCAAAGAACTCTCTGAGGATCTGAAAAAAAGAAGTGTTGCTCTACATAAAGATGGCACCTTGGCACCCCAGATGTTTTGGAACTACGTTTCCCATGATGCATGTTGCACTCAGCAGTGTAGGTCAGCATCATGGGAAATGTAGTTCCAAAACATCTGGGGTGCCAAGGTTCGCCATCACTGGCCTAGGCTATAAGAAGATTGCCAAGATCCTGAAACTGAGCTGCAGCATGGTGGCCAAGACCATACAGCAGTTTAACAGGACAGGTTCCATTCAGAACAGGCCTCGCCATGGTCGACCAAAGAAGTTGCGTGCACATGCTCAGCGTCATATCCAGAGGTTGTCTTTGGGAAATAGACGTATGAGTGCTGCCAGCATTGCTGCAGGGGTTGAAGGGGTGGGGGGTGAGCCTGTCAGTGCTCAGGCCATAAACCACACACTGCATCAAATTGGTCTGCATGGCGTCATCCCAGAAAGAAGCCTCTACTAAAGATGATGCATAAGAAAGCCTGCAAACAGTTTGCTGAAGACAAGCAGACTAAGGACATGGATTATTGAAACCATGCCCTGTGGTCTGATGAGACCAAGATAAACTTATTTGGTTTGGATGGTGTCAAGCGTGTGTGGCAGCAACCAGGTGAGGAGTACAAAGACAAGTGTGTCTTGCCTACAGTCAAGCATGGTGGTGAGAGTGTCATGGTCTGGGGCTGCATGAGTGCTGCTGGGACTGGGGAGCTACAGTTCATTGAGGGGACTATGAATGCCTACATGTTCTGTGACATACTGAAGCAGAGCATGATCCCTTCGCAGACTGGGCTGCAGGGCAGTATTCCATCATGATAACAACCCCAAACACACCGCCAAGAGGACCACTGCCTTGCTAAAGAAGCTGAGGGTAAAGGAGAAGGACTGGCCAAGCATGTCTCCAGACCTAAACCCTATTGAGCATTTGTCGGGCATCCTCAAATGGAAGCTGGAGGAGAGCAAGGTCTCTAACATCCACCAGCTCCGTGTTGTCCTCATGGAGGAGTGACAGAGGACTCCTGTGGCAACCTGTGAAGCTCTGGCGAACTCCATACCCAAGAGGGTTAAGGCAGTGCTGGAAAATAATGGTGGCCACACAAAATATTAACACTTTGGGCCCAATTTGGACATTTTTACTTAGGGGTGTACTCATATTTGTTGCCAGTGGTTAAGACATTAATGGCTGTGTGTTGAGTTATTTTGAGGGAACAGCAAATTTACACTGCTATACAAGATGTACATGCACTACTATACATTGTAGCAAAGTGTAATTTCTTCAGTATTGTCTTTTGGGTATTTGGGCCCAATTTGGACATTTTCACTTTTCACTTTTTTTTCACTTTTCACAGGGATGTACTCCCTTTTGTTGCCATTGGTTTAGACATTAACCACTTGCCACCGAGGCCAATTCTGACATATCAGTCCTACATGTAAAAATCATATTTTTTTTTGCTAGAAAATTACATAGAACCCCCAAACATGATATATGTTTTTTTAGCAGAGACCCTAGAGAATACAATGGCGGTCATTGCAACTTTTTATCTCTCATGGTATTTGAGCAGCAATTTTTCAAACGCGTTTGTTTTGGGAAAAAAACAGTTTCATGCTGTAAAAAAAAAAACAAAACAGTAAAGTTAGCCCAATTTGTTTGCCTAATGTGAAAGATGAAGTTACGACGAGTAAATAGATACCTAACATGTCACGCTTCAAAATTGCACACGCTCGTGGAATGGCACCAAACTTCGGTACTTAAAAATCCCCATAGGCGACGCTTTCAATTTTTTTACTGGTTACATGTTTTGAGTTATAGAGGATGTCTAGGGCTAGAATTATTGCTCTCGCTCTAGCGAGACACCTCACGGTGACACCTCACATGTGTGGTTTGAACACCGTTTTCATATGTGGGCGGGACTTGCGTATGCATTCGCTTCTGCGTGCGAGCACGGGGACAGGGGCACTTTATTTTTTATTTTTTTATTGTTAATTTTACTTTCAATTCTTTAGTTTGACACTTTAATGTAAACATCCCTTGTAATAGGAATATGGCATGATCGGTCCTCCTTACAGTGAAATATGGGGTCAATAAGACCCCACATCTCACCTCTAGGCTGGGACAGCTGAACTAAAAAAAAAGACGATCTCAGCTTCCCAGCTGAGGCGGCGCTGTTTGTCTGAATGCAGAGGCTGGGTGTAACGTCATAACATGGCGCCGCCATCTGGTCAGCCGGGAATCTCTATGCTAAACAACCGGGGCTGGTGGATCCGTTCTCCGGCAGTGGTGAGTCAGTAGAAGCACCGGAGGACGGCGGGACGTCCCCTCCCGCAGCCAGTAAGAACGATCAATCGGCTTACCAGAAACTATGATAATACTTATGGTGTAGGGAACCGCCAGCTGAAAAAGACAATATCTGAAAGATGCCTGTAGCTGCAGGCACATTCAGATATACCCGCACAAATTCAAGGACATCATATGACGGCCGGCGGGCGGGAAGTGGTTAATGGCTGTGTGTTGAGTTATTTTAAAGGGGACAGCAAATTTACACTGTTATACAAGCTGTACACTCACTACTTTACATTGTAGCAAAGTGTCATTTTTTTAGTGTTGTCACATGAAAAGATATAATAAAATATTTACAAAAATGTGAGGGGTGTACTCACTTTTGTGAGATACTGTGTATATAATGATGAAGAAGGGTAACAGGAGACAAAAAAAAAATTTATTAACAACTTATAATGTAGAGGAAGGGGAAGTAAGACTGACGGTAAGGAAGAAGAGAATGTGAAGTGTCAGGAGTGACTACAAAGCAGTGCGAAGAGGGCTTGCAGGTTGCTTGGAAAAAGACAGAAGGCAGCTGAGGGCAGACACTGAGAAATTGCCAGGACATACTTCACTGCGCTCAGCAGTCAGTTATATGGCAACTATGTGAATGTCAGTGGACCAAGTGAAAAGTTAAAGTGGACCTTCAGTCATTTTTTTCATCTTTTCATCTATTAAATCTTCTGCACTTGTTGTTTGAACTTTGGATAGTAATTTTTTTTTTTCTGCCAGTAAATACCTTATACAGACCACTTCCTGTTTCTTGTCTGGTCATTAGCCTAGGCTTATCACATCATGCACAGCTCTCTCTCTCTCATGAGAGTTTGCCAGGAAGGGGGAGGGGGAGTCATAAGAGGGCCAATGAGAGCTGCAGAGCTAGAGTTGTGCTTCTGTGTAAATCCAGAAAGTGAATAGGCAGCAGCTTCAGCTGCCCACAGTTAAAATGGATGCAGCCAGACAAAGTGGAGGGAGATTTCTGCAGAATATTTGGCAAGTACAGAATCACAGTATATATAAAATAATATGCAAAGTGGTTGCAGGGAAGCTTCAGAATGGCAAAGATGTTTTTATTACAAATTATGTGAGCAGACTGAAGTTCCTCTTTAACCTCTTCCCACCTTCCGGCTGTAAAATGACGGCTGGGCGGCGCGGCTCTCGTTCTAGGTGGATGTCATATGATGATCCTCCAGAACGAATGCTCTCTCATGCCCACGGGGCCATGCAGCCAGGCGATCGCAGCCGCGCCGTGTTGCTAGGCCACGGCTCTATAACCATGTCATCGGCTGTGTCCAATCACAGCCAGTCAAATGTAAACACGGAGATGCCGGTAATCGGCGCTCCTCGCCTTACTCTGACAGAGTGTGAGAAGAGGAGAGCCAATCAGCGGCATCTCCTCGCAGACAGGGGAGGACTGACAACTCATGGGGCCCCCGGGCAACAGGAGATCATGGGGCCACCTGTGTTCCCGCCCACTCTTAAGTCACACAAAGCCCCACCCCCCAGCTTGCACTGCATGGACGCCTCAATTCTGGGTTGAACCTGAGATAAACAGTGCACAGGGGGCAGCAGGCCAGAGCGTTGGATGTCAAGCAAGCACAGTACACAGGGGGCAGCAGGTCAGAGCATGGGGGAACCATGGCAAAGTGTAGAAGTCAGCAGGTCATAACACAGGGGATCAGGAGGGCACAATATGTGTGTGTGGAGGGCAGGGGGGTACACTACATGGAGAGCAGCAGGGCACATTATGGGGCACACCAGGGAACATTACAGGTTGGGGGGCACAGTAGGACACATTACATGGGGGGCAGCAGAGAACATTATAGGACACATTACATGGGGGGAGGCAGAGGGGCACAGCATGGAACATTACATGGGGCAGGAGGGCACATTATGGGGTACAGCAGAGTATATTACATAGGGGCATGAGGACACATTCTGGGGCACAACAGAGCACATTATGGGGCATATTACATGGGGAAAAGTGGGCACATTATGAGGCATAGCAGGGCATATTGCATGGGGGACAAGAGGATACATTATAGGGCACAACAAGGGATATTACATGGAGCAAGAGGGCACATATAGGCCTCAGTATGGTACACACAGAAGAGCACACTATGGGGCACTGAATGATGCATCAAGGAGCACACAGCAGGGCACATCATATGGCACACAGCAGGGTACAGGGCACATCATGGGGCATACAGTAGGGCTCAGGACACAACACAAGGCCCACAAGAGGGAATTGGGCACACAGTGGGGCACATAGTAGGGCATGGGGCACACAGTAGGACACATCATGGGGCACACCACAAGGACACAGAGTAGAGCACATCATGGGGCACACAGTAGGTCATGGAACACATCACAGGGCACATAGCAGGGCAAGGGGGCAGGCAGCAGGGCATGAGGACACACAGCAGGGCATGGGGCACACTTTAGAGCATGGGGCAGACAGCTGGGCATGGGGCAGACAACAGGCCATGGGGCACAGAGCAGGGTGTGGGGCAGACATCAGGGCATGGGGGCACAGAGAAGGGCATAGGGCAGACATCAAGGCATGGGGGCGCAGGGCATGGGGCAGACAGCAGGGCATGGGGGCACACAGCAGGGCACGGGGGCACACAGCAGGGCATAGGGCAGACAGCAGGGCATGGGGGCACAGAGCCGAGCATGGGGGCACACATCAGGGCATGGGGACACAGAGTAGGGCATGGGGCAGACATCAGGGCATGGGGGCACATAGAAGGGCATGGGGCACACATCAGAGCATGGGGGCAAAGAGCAGGGCATGGGGGCACAGAGCAGGGCATGGGGCAGACATCAGGGCATGGGGCAGACAGCAGGGCATGGGGCAGACATCAGGGCATGGGGGCACGGAGCAGGGCATAGGGTAGACAGCAGGGCATGGGGGAACAGAGCAGGGCAAGGCGGTGCAGAGCATGGCATGAGGTAGATATCAGAGCATGGGGCAGACATCAGGACATTGGGGCAGACAGCAGGGCATGGGGGCACACATCAGAGCATTGGGGAAAAGAGCAGGGCATGGGGCAGACTGCAAGGCATGGGGGCAGACATCAGGGCATGGGGGCACAGAGCAGGGCATGGGGGCACACATCAGGGACACAGAGAAGGATGCTGGGCACATAGAGGGACACAGAGCAGGATGCTGGGCACATAGAGGGACACAGAGCTGGATGCTGGGCACATAGAGGGACACAGAACAGCATACAAGCTGCTGCACTTTCCTTCCTAGATGCAGAGTAGCGCGGGAAGCGGCTGTAAACATATCTCTTGTTATGCACTCCTCCCAGCCTGCCCCTCCTCTCCTCTCGTCCGTCCGAGGTGATGACAAATACAATTACCTGGGTTGGATGGGTGGGAAGGAGGGGGCGGCGGGAGGCGCGCATCACAAGAGGTCTGTTTACACTGCAGTCTCTTAGCAGGGAGCAGTGATTCGTGACCCGACCTAGCCGTCAGCTAGCTGTGATTGACGGGTAGATCGAAGTGGAAGCTGTCATTGGGCCTCCTATCTGTGCCCACCAGTGCCGCCTATCTGTGTCCAGTGCCCACCAGTGCCACCCATCAGTGCCACATATCAGTGCCACCTATCAGTGCCCATAAGTGCGGCATATTCGTGCCTTCTGATCAGTGCCACCTAATCAGTGCCCATAAGTGCCGCCTCATCAATTTTAATATCACTTTAAGTCTCACACCAAGCAGGTGATGAATTATTTGCACATGCTGCACAACCTGACCTGTGGCAACGTTCTTTTCCTACTTAGCTGACAAAGTGTAATTGTGGCAGAAAGGTGAATAGGGAATACTCAGTCATCCATCAAAAAAGATTTTCAACCCATTGTATGGCTCTGTGAGTATTAACCATCACTATCAATGTTCACAAGCAGGCCCGTCAGGACAGGACAGGCAAAACAAGCAATTGCTTGGGGCCCCAAGCTGGCCCCAGTGTTGCCAACCGCCCGCCCGTAAATGTCCGTTACGGGTAGTGGTGCCCGTAAAAAAGATGGCCTCGAGCCGACCATGTAACTGCGCATGCGCTGTTCCGAAGGCAGCAGGGCTCGGGAAAGCTCATACTCGCTCGGCCGGATGGGGCATGCGCAGTAACTTAATGGCACCTCGTGGCGCCATTTTTGAATAGATTCCAGAGTACTCTTGTTCCTGGCTAAGACACAGCAGCCGCGTTTTGTGCACTCGCTGTAGGGTGGTCGAGGATGGTAAGTGAGGAGAAGAGTGTGACACTGGGACAGAGGATGACATTACTGGGGACAGCAGCTGACACTACTGGGGACAGGCGACAGAGGATGACATGGTATTACTGGGGGGGAGGGGGGGTGAAGCTATGGCATGCAGGGGGACAGTGAATGACACTGATGTGCTGCCCTGTGGACTGTGGAGAGGTGAAAGGGAAGCAGCACAGGAGCAGCACACACTGGTTTGGAGACTGTAATATGATGGTGGACAGAGGAGGAGGCTACTGTGAGGGGGTGAAGAGGACACTATCATGTCTGCAGCCTCTGTCCCCCTCCTGTTGTATGCCCGCAGCCTCTGTCCCCCTCCTGTAGTATGTCCGCAGCCTCTGTCCCCCTCCTGTAGTATGTCCGCAGCCTCTGTCCCTCTCCCTCCCCTTCAATTGTTGAAAATGTTCAAATTTTATGCACATTATATGCAACAGCAGTATTTGCACTGTAAACCTTTTTTATTTATATAAAGTGTTGGTGAACTTAAACTGTATCGCTATGCTGTGATTCCTGTAGGCTTTGCTGCATGCATGCGGGGGGGGGGGGGGGGGGGTTGGGGGGGCGTCCATGTCCATTTTGCTTGGGGTCCCCAAATTCCTTGAAACAGCCCTGTTCACAAGCACCAAAGCACATCAACAAAGCGACTACTGCTTAGACTGACCAACTTCTAAACCAATATTTCAATTAAGTATCAGTTGCAAATATCACGCTGAATTTGCCCATAATTGTGCATTATCAGATTTATCAGTTTGTGTTGTAATTTTGTTGTCTTCTATTCGGTATGTATAGCCAGATTGGTTAAAAATTGTCCTACACTAGTCAGTTGGGGGGACATGCTCTTGTGTGAACACTATTTCCAGTGCGACTGTGATGCGACTTTGATTAGACTTTACACTCTCTGGATGAAAGTTGCATCAAAAGTTGCATCAAAGTAGTGCAGGCACCTTTTCAAAGCCACTGTGACTTTAAGTCGCACCAATTTGAGCGGGTGCCATTGAAAAGAATGGGCATCCGAAGTTGCATGACAAGTCACAAAAGTGTGAATGGAGCCTTAAAGTGTATGTCAAGTCAAGTTATTTTTCTAGTTTCAGATAGAAGGTAGAATGATTAAATTCATGACTCAAGTTTTTACTGATAGGATAGCCTCGGATAACACTTTGTGTCTTACTGACAACTGTTTCATTAGGCAAGCAGTAGGGGAAAATATGCAGTAGGTATACAGACAATGCTAAAAAAAAAAATGGACAGGGGCCCTAGCCTTACCCTACTCTAATAAAAAAAAACTTACATTTTGGTCTGTGTTTCTCTTAGACCTCTTCCACACTGAAGGCGCTTTTCAGGCGTTTTAGCGCTAAAAATAGCACCTGAAAAGCCCCCATCAAGCCTCCCCAGTGTGAAAGGTCAAGGCCTTTCACACTGGGGCGTTGCGCTTGCAGGATGGGAAAAAAAGTCATGCAAGCCGCATCTTTGGGGTGGTTTTGGAGTGGTGTATACACCGCGCCTCCACCGCCCCTGCCCTTTGAAATGAATGGGCAGCGTTGCCGAAGCACCTGCAAAGCGCTTCAGCAGCGTTGAAACACGGGCGCTTTTAACCCTTTGTTCGGGTGCTAGCAGGGGTTAAAAGCGCCCCGCTTTTGGCCAAAAAGCGCTGGTAAAGTGCCACTAAAACTAGCGGCGCTTTGCCGCTAACGCGGTGCGGCCCCAATGTGAAAGGTGTCCGAGAGTTCACCTTATTTCCTACCTGGTAATGTAGGGAGAAGTGAAGGTGAACCTCTATAACAAAAGGCGGGACAGCAGTAAACTCTAATGCCCTGTACACACGGTCAGATTTTCCGACAGAAAAAGTGTGATTGGATTGTGTTGTCAGAAATTCTGATCGTGTGTGGGCTCCATTGGACTTTTTCCGTCGGAATTTCAGACACACAAAGTTTGAGAGCAGGATATAAAATTTTCCGACAACAAAATCCGATCGTTTAAATTCCGATCGTGTGTACACAAATCCGATGCACAAAGTGCCACACATGCTCAGAATAAATTAAGAGATGAAAGCTATTGGCTACTGCCCTTTTATAGTCCCGACGTACGTGTTTTACATCACCGCGTTCAGAACGATCGGATTTTCCAACAACTTTGTGCAACCGTGTGTATGTAAGACAAGTCTGAGCCAACATCCGTCGGAAAAAATCCATGGATTTTGTTGTCGGAATGTCCGATCAATATCCGATCGCGTGTACAGGGCATAACTCTTCCCCACTCTATTAAAAACTAAGAAAAAATATTGGGTGGACGTAACCTTTTAATTGATAAAGATTTCTCTTGAGAACCAATATTCTTGACTGTAAAGCCCCATACACACTATTAGATTTTCTGCAGATTTTTGTCTTCAGGTTTACCAAAACCATGTAGTGCAAGGGCCTGCCCGATTGCATACAAATTTAAACTCTTGAGGTTTGACCTCATATTATATGGTTTTGGTAAATCTGAAGACAAAAATCTGCAGAAAATCTGATAGTGTGTATGGGGCTTAAGGCCTCATGTACACTGCTGCTGGTAAACGGACATTTAGGAGCAGTTGGGCATTTTTTTTATCTGCCCCTGAACTCTCCTCTGTGTTATCTTATCAGTACATGTACACAGGGTCGTTTATAGTCATTTCTAGACAGTTGAATTTAGAAGCATTTTTTGGAAAGCAAAAAAATGTGTTCAGGACTGATGTTCAGAGGCATTTGAAACGCCAAACGCCTGTAACAGCTTGTAAACGCAGTAACTCGCATTTAGACGCATTTCGTATACAGGCATTTTTAACTTTTGACTATTTAAAAAAAAAAACGCTTCTAAACACAAAGGCGGCTATACGCGACTAAGCGCGGCATGTAAACATGGCAAAATGGACGTTTTTAAACGTCCGTTACTGTCTGTCAAGTTAAATCATTCAGGAGAGGTTGTAAAACGTCCCGTGTACATTAAGCCTTAATTATTGTTTTAGAAAACACTGTGGGGTATTGATCGAGGTTCTCTTAGACAGACAAGGCTAGCATGGAGTTGTGCATGACTCTATCTCCAAAGTTAAGAAACATACAATTAGTTTACAGATAATGGAGATTATGTTTTAGGTGATCAGTTTATTTTTTATATTAGCTCATCAGTTTAACCACTCGCCACTAGCTAACTAATAAAAGAGGACCTTTCAGTAACTTTTCAAGTCTCTATGAATAAATCCATGACATGTCACAATATATAGCAACAGTATACTTTTTAAAAAAGTTAAACTTTAGAGTGTTACTAAACCGACAACAGTAAAATCAGTCTGTATGTGCAGTAAAGCATGCTTGTTATACTCACTGTGGCACCTAAGGGGTTAATCCTCCACATTGTATAAAAAGGCTGTTTAGTCCTGTCTGTGATCCTCCCCATATTTTACTGTCCCCAGTCCATCTGCTAATATAACAGAGTCTAAAGCCCCATACACACGATAGGACTTTGTACAAACTTTCCCTTGGATTTTTGTACAAAGGGCGTTGGCTAGAAGTTTGTCTTGCATACAGACGACAGGACTTTTCCAGCCAACTTTCACCAAATCACGTGGTTTTTCAGCTCTTTACCACCACCCTTTGGTCAACTTCTGTATTGTCGTCTGATATTGTGTCAATCTCGCCACTTTTACTGGAGAGATTGACACCTTGTGAGCCGGGTTCACACTGGTGCGGGGATTCGACTTGGATCCCTGCCAATGCCAGGCACTGTGTTTGGTATGAATCTTGAGGGGGAACTCCACGCCAAATTTTAAATAAAAAAACGGCATGGGTTCCCCTCCAGGGGCATACCAGGCCCTTAGGTCTGGTATGGATTCTAAGGGGAACCCCCTACGCCAAAAAAAGCGGCGTGGGGGTCCATACCAGACCCTATCCGAGCACGCAGCCCGGTCGGTGAGGAAAGGGGGTGGGGACGAGCGAGCGCCCCCCCTCCTGAGCCGCCCTGCTGCCCCCCCCACCCCAAAGCACCTTGTCCCCATGTTGATAAGGACAAGGGCCTCTTCCCCACAACCCTGGCCATTGGTTGTCGGGGTCTGCGGGCGGGGGGCTTATCGGAATCCGGGAGCCCCCTTTAATAAGGGGGCCCCCAGATCCCGGCCCCCCACCCTATGTGAATGAGTATGGGGTACAGCGTACCCCTACCCATTCACCGGGAGGAAAAAGTGTCAATTAAAAAAACACACTACATAGGTTTTAAAATTAATTTATTAGGCAGCTCCGGGGTCTTCTTCTGTCTTCGGGGGTCTTCTTCTGACTTCGGGGGTCTCTCCGGCATCTTCTCCCTCTCTCCGGTGTCATCTCCGCACTCTCTGGTTCTTCTCCGGTGCCTTCTTCTTTCTGCCGGGCTCTCTCTGCTATCTTCTGCTCTTTTGCCGCTCTTTTGCTAGCAGAGGAGCCCAGACATCTGGATCGTCTTCTTCCCTCTTCTCTTCCAGAGATGTTGACACGACGCTCTCTCTGGCTGTAATGCTGTCTGTGCGCTCTGCTATGACTTATATAGGCGGTGACTCCGCCCCCCCCCATGACGTCACAGTCCCGGGGCATACTGGGACTGTGAGGTCATAAGGGGGCGTTGTCACAGGATCTGGTATGGATTAGGGGGGACCCCTACGCCGTTTTTTTGGCGTAGGGGGTTCCCCTTAAAGTCCATACAAGACCTAAGGGCCTGGTATGCCCCCAGAGGGGAATTCCCCCTCGCCGCAGTAGAAAAATGTGTTTTTCCCATTGCAGCCAGCGCGAGATATACAGTACCCTGTCACCGAGAACCAGTGCGATGGGTTCACGCTGGACACATTCTCGTGGCCGCGTACTGTAGTTTGTACAAAAGTCCGATGCTTTTGTGTACACACGATCAGACTTTGCTCCATCTGACTTTTGTTGCCGGAAAGTTTGTCCGTTCGCACAGCCAACAAAAGTCCGATGGAAACAGAAAAAGTTTGTCCAATGGAGCGTACACACGGTCGGATGTTGCCCCAAAACAGCTCATTTGCATGTTTGTTGTCAAAAAGTCAGATCGTGTGTACGGGCCTTTAGAAGCACTCTGCACATGCTCAGTTTGGTGTGTATTGCTAAAGGATTTTTTTGGGAGGGTGCATGTGATCAGCATAGAGCCAATAAGCACTATCCAGACAGAGGGTCAGGGGTCATGCAGTCCCATAGGACAGTCAGAGGAGAATGAAAATTCCTCCTTTAAGCTTTCACGAGTGTTTAGCCAAACACTGATAGAAGTCACAAGACTGCTATATACTGCTGATGAGAAAAAGTACTTAGCAGTTTATATTTACTAAAATAATTGCATTTTCATGTTCTGTTTACTGTGGGAGACCAGATATAGTGAATGCAAGGTCCTGGGTTTAATAACACTTCAAAGGAAAAGTACAGCCTAAAGCTCAGTTCGTTCTGCACTCCTGTGCTACATTTTTAGCAGACAGCGGGCTGAAGCCCGCTGTTGGCTGACGTCACAGAGATGGTCCAGGCTCTGGAAGGATCACAATTATATGGTCAGGATCCGCCCACATGCCCGGACCGCCATCTGGCTCAGCCTCTCAGCGAGCCGCTGAGAGGCTGAGCCGGCCGCTCCCGCCCCTCCACAGACCAGCTGTAAAAATAGGGAAAACTTTACAGACATGTGTAATGTCATTAGTGTTTTTTTAGGCGTTTTGTTCAATCAGTCAATAGCCAGGCTGTTTTAAAACAAAGTGTGAGTTTATTTGATTGCACTTGGCATCAACTTGAAAATAAATACAGAGTTAAAACTTCATACAACTTGATTTAGTAAAACAAAAGATATTAGGAATAAAAACTGTAGTAAAAGAAAGTACAGGAAAAGAATTAGGTTCTTGCTTTCTCTATTGTCATAGAGGTGTCTGTTAGAGTTGCTGTTAGGAGATAGGCTGATTATAGGCCTAAAGTAAGCAAAATGGCTTCTTCAGTGTATGAAATCGTGAGTAATAAAAGTGTCTCCTTCTGTGTGTGTGTGAAGAAGAAGTGTCAAGAAGAGGGTGTGTGGAAGTGTTTGTAGAACCTCGTGTAACACTGTTTTTTATACTATTACAAATCTACAAGTCAGCAAAATGCAGATATATCCATATATAGTTTGAGCTAGAGGTGAAATGATCGTATTAGTAATTATTCTAAAGGCCCTTTCACACGTGCGGATCGTTGAGATCCGCCTGTCAGTTTTTTCAGATGGATCTGAACAGTCGCTCCATACATCTCTATGGAGCGACGGATGTCAGCGGGGACATATCCGCTGACATCCAATCCGCTCCGCAAAATCCAGACGGATGGATGTCCTATTTTCCATCCGTCTGGTGGATCGGAGCGGATGAAAACGGACAGGTGGTCTGTAATCTTACGATCCCCCCATAGAGGAGAGCGGTCTCTCTGAAAGGTCCGTCCCTGCACAGTGTGTGATGGCTGGATAAGGATCTGCACATCCTAAATATTCACATTGCTTATAGCTGACACGTCTTTTAAACGTATTTGATTGACAAAAACACATAACAGTATTCTATAAAAAACCTGTAGTGTTGACTTTCTGCTAGATGGCCACTTCTTATAATGGATACATTCTTTAAGTAACAGAAATTTAGTTCTGTACCAAAACTTACAAATGCATAATAAACTATAATTGATTATATATATATATATATATATATATATATATATATATATATATATATATACATTCACACAAATTCTAACTAGCTAACCAATTAAGTAACTATATCAAATAACTAACTATATTATGAATATATGAATAATCTATGATTTACTTTGTAAAAGATCTCTTCAAGCATTTTTGCTCAATTCTACCACACATTACTCTATGTGTATTCTTATCTGTGCAACTACTGACCTACTGACCTACTGACCTTAAGTCATAAATTCTGGACATGGAGAACAACTGGTACAAAAATGATGTTCACACACCTATTTCAAGATCTGTCTTATGCTGAGCTAAGTGAGCTTTTTCAAAGTCAAAGCTTGAAAGGGGACACAAATTACATAAATACAGATCTTGGTTATAAAGCCAAATTAATACAATTATTCTACACCAGCACTCCAGTGAGCGTGGGGGGCAGAGCAGAGAGCTAGTGATTAACAGTCACCAGCACTCAGGGAGCTGTGAGAACCAAGCAATTGGCGGGGGTTTGATAGCTCGGTTCTCAGTGTTAGAGCTGGCGGGGGACAGGTGCAGCATCCAGCTAGGTAAGTATATTTCTCAAAAAAAGTGAATCCCATACTCCTCTTTTAAAGAATATGTAAACCCAACATTTCATATTCCTGATATATGCCTGCTATAACATGTACATGTTTAAAAGAGTATCCTGTTCTCTTTGTATTGGTTCCTTTGTGTCAAATACCTGGTGTTTCTGCTAGTCCCTCTGCTTTCGTATTAAAACTGACCAAACTATGCATGAGAGCTCAGCGTGGTCTGTTTTATTTCTGTGCTGGGAACTCAGCCTGCTCTCCTCCAATGATCAAACACGCAGTGTGATGAGGACAGGGAAGGACACGGTGCGACAAGGACAGAGGATTTTTGACACCCTAGGTGAAACCTCATTTTGTCGCTCCACCCCTGACTCCACCCATAAATGCGGCCTTACCAGCACCCATAAATGCAGTAACATCAGCACCCATAAATGCAGTAACATCAGCACCCATAAATGTGGGGTCACCAGCACCCATAAATGCAGTAACATCAGCACCCATAAATGTGGCCCCACCAGCACCCAAAAATGCAGTAAGATCAGCACCCATAAATGCGGCCTTACCAGCACCCAAAAATGCAGTAACATCAGCACCCATAAATGCAGTAACATCAGCACCCATAAATGCGGCCTCACCAGCACCCAAAAATGCAGTAACATCAGCACCCATAAATGCGGCCTCACCAGCACCCAAAAATGCAGTAACATCAGCACCCATAAATGCAGCCTCACCATCACCCATAAATGCAGTAATATCAGCACCCATAAATGCAGTAACATTAGCACCCATAAATGCGGCCTCACTAGCACCTAAAAATGCAGTAACATCAGCACCCATAAATGCAGTAACATCAGCACCCATAAATGCGGCCTCACCAGCACCCAAAAATGCAGTAACATCAGCACCCATAAATGTTGCCTCACCAGCATCCAAAAATGCAGTAACATCAGCACCCATAAATGTGGCCTCACCAGCATCCAAAAATGCAGTAACATGAGCACCCATAAATGTGGCCTCACCAGCATCCAAAAATTCAGTAACATCAGCACCCATAAATGTGGCCTCACCAGCACCAAAAATGCAGTAACATGAGCACCCATAAATGCGGCCTCACCAGCACCCAAAAATGCAGTAACATCAGCACCCATAAATGCAGCCTCACCAGCACCCAAAAATGCAGTAACGTCAGCACCCAAAAATGCAGTAATACAGCACCCATAAATGCGGCTCACCAGCACCCAAAATGCAGTAACATCAGCACCCATAAATGCGGCCTTACCAGCACCCATAAATGCTGACACTGTACAGAGGTAGAGAGGGAGTAGGATCACCAGCGGCCAGGTGCCCTAGGCGGCTTTCTAGTTTGCCTAGTGGTAGCACCGGCCCTATCTGCTTGGCACACACGCACAATCTTTAAGTCATCATCATGTGCGATTGTGCGTATGTGCCAGGCCCAAGCAGAAGCAAGCAGCCAATCAAATATAGTGCTCAATATGGATTAAATAAATATGCTTAGCCATAGATATCATAAACAAAGTATAACAAAGTGATTTGTGCAACAGCAGGTACTACTTGCACAAATCACTTTATTACACTTTATTTATGATATCTATGGCTAAGCATATTTTCTTAAATCCATATTGTTTGAGCACTATATTTGATTGCTTGGCAGTTTGCACTGGTTACTGGTACACATGCACACTATGATCAAGATCGTGGTGACTGGTGACTTAAGTACTAGTAGTACCTGCTGCTAGGCTGCAGTGCTAATCCTTGCAATTGCAGCTGCCTGGGGGTTCCCTGTCATCCAATTTTTTTCTCTTCTCTCTCTAGTGACGTCTCTTCTCCAGCCTCCAGGTTCCCCTCCAAAGTCCCCACCGTCACTGACCTCATGTCATGGTCACGTCACACAGACCTGGGAGACCCCGCTCCGGGGAGAAGATGATGTAGCTGCTCAGAGAAGGGTAGGCGGAGCATTAGGCTCCGCCTCCGCCAGTTACCCTACCCTACGTAGACCCAGGCGGTCTAGCCAGTCAACTCATCAGCCATCATGGGGGCGCCTGCGCTTCCCTCCCCACTGCCAACCGATCCCAGGCCAAGTAACTACTTGTTACTTGTTGTGAAGTGCTGTGCCAGCGCCGCGCTCCAGCAGGCCGGCCGTGGCGCCGGGGGCTAGATTAGTATGGGAGGTGGCCGTGAGAGGACCATAAATACGGCCTCACTAGCGCCTAAAAATGCAGTAACATCAGCACCCATAAATGCAGTAACATCAGCATCCATAAATGCAGTAACATCAGCACCCATAAATGCGGCCTCACCAGCACCCAAAAATGCAGTAACATCAGCACCCATAAATGCGGCCTCACCAGAACCCAAAAATGCAGTAACATCAGCACCCATAAATGCGGCCTCACCAGCACCCACAAATGCAGTAACATCAGCACCCATGAATGCAACCTCACCAGCACCCAAAAATTCAGTAACATCAGCACCCATAAATGTGGCCTCACCAGCATCCAAAAATGCAGTAACATGAGCACCCATAAATGCGGCCTCACCAGCACCCAAAAATGCAGTAACATCAGCACCCATAAATGTGGCCTCACCAGCACCCAAAAATACAGTAACATCAGCACACAAAAATGCAGTAATACAGCACCCATAAATGCGGCTCACCAGCACCCAAAATGCAGTAACATCAGCACCCATAAATGCAGCCTTACCAGCACCCATAAATGCTGCGCCAGTGCCTCTGACACTGTACAGAGGTAGAGAGGGAGTAGGATCACCAGCGGCCGGGTGCCCTAGGCGGCTTTCTAGTTTGCCTAGTGGTAGCACCGGCCCTGTCTGCTTGGCACACACTCACAATCTTTAAGTCATCATCATGTGCGATTGTGCGTGTGTGCCAGGCCCAAGCAGAAGCAAGCAGCCAATCAAATATAGTGCTCAATATGGATTAAATAAATATGCTTAGCCATAGATATCATAAATAAAGTGTAACAAAGTGATTTGTGCAACAGCAGGTACTACTTGCTCAAATCACTTTATTACACTTTATTTATGATATCTATGGCTAAGCATATTTTCTTAAATCCATATTGTTTGAGCACTATATTTGATTGCTTGGCAGTTTACACTGGTTACTGGTACACATGCACACTATGATCAAGATCGTGGTGACTGGTGACTTAAGTACTAGTAGTACCTGCTGCTAAGCTGCAGTGCTAATCCTTGCAGTTGCAGCTGCCTGGGGGTTCCCTGTCATCCAATTTTTTTCTCTTCTCTCTCTAGTGATGTCCCTTCTCCAGCCTCCAGGTTCCCCTCCAAAGTCCCCACCATCACTGACCTCACGTCACGGTCAAGTCACACAGACCCGGGAGACCCCGCTCCGGGGAGAAGATGATGTAGCTGCTCAGAGAAGGGTAGGCGGAGCATTAGGCTCCACCTCCGCCAGTTACCCTACCCTACGTAGACCCAGGCGGTTTAGCCAGTCAACTCATCGGCCGTCATGGGGGCGCCTGCGCTTCCCTCCCCACTGCCAACCAGTCCCAGGCCAAGTAACTACTTGTTACTTGTTGTGAAGTGCTGTGCTAGCGCCGCGCTCCAGCAGGCTGGCCATGGCGCCGGGGGCTAGATTAGTACGGGAGGGGGCCAAGAGAGGACGGGTGGGACTTTTTTTTTTGTGCGGGGGCGGCTTTTTTGCCGCCCCACCATGGCGTTCATGGCACTTGCCATGGCTGCCATACTTTAAATATGCCAGTGCTTCACAGTCCAGTCACACGCAAAGGAAGTGGCAAGACCTGCCTATGGTAATCCAGCCATAGATGGTTCAAATCTTGGCCTGTTCAGAAGGGTCCGGCTAAGATTCAATCCATTTATGGATCGACTTGGGTACAACCGACCTGTCAGATTTGTTACAAGTGATCACTGCTGGTGGCTATAGCCCCTAGCAGTAATCATTGTGTTCTGCCAGCCAGGAAGGCCGGCAGAACACAATAGTGCTGTTAGAGGGATTCATTCAAGTGATTTTTATTCCTTCCACCTATAGGGGAAGCAAAGAAAGTCACATAATCTAAAGGTTGCTTTACTTAATTGCAGCAAAGAAAAGTCAAATCTCCTTCACTGCCAAACAGGGATGTGCTCTATGGCAAGCAGTGTAAATCGGATGACTGGAAAGACAGAAATATAATATTGGCAGTTAAAACAGCTTTAATATCTGGACCAATCTGGACCTTTAGCTTCCAGATCTGAGTTCAGCTTAAAGGGGTTGTGTAACGAAACGTCCCACACTCCGCTTGAGTGCTTTCGTCATACACCATTTCCTCCAGTCTGAGTATAGATATTAGATATTAGCCACATATTATGACCATGAACAAGGCAGGACTTGTTTGGCTGCAAGCTGGAACATGAACTCTTTATTGAAACATAGGTACACAGAGGTAACACTCGGGACAATCCCCCCCACCTTTGCATTCAAGGCGGGGTAAACTATACCTTCTCCAATAGCATGACACACAGGTATTCAACATCCAATAGTAGACTGTCTTTGGGAGGGGCTGCTGGAGGAATTCCCCCCTCCCCTCTCACAGCTAATCACATAGACATACATCCCATAATACTTTGCTCACAAGGGATTCTGGGTTCCATGGGCCCCTCCACCCAAAGTGACTCTCGTCACAGGTTGTAAAGGCAGAAGGTGTTAGGTACCTGGTAGTAGAGCCTGACTTGTAGGAGAAGGCCTCTCATACAGCGCTGGTTCAGGAGTCACTGGAATGGGAACAGTGGTCTCCTGAGCGCAGAGGGGTAGGAGTGCCTGTGGAGTGGAGTCTCTGATGCTGAAGAAGGGTAGAGATCCCTCTGGGATGGCTGAACTGCAGATCAGATGGAGACTGGAAGCAACAGGCTGGAACACTGAGATACAGAGATCACTGGAGCTGAAGCTGATGGTGCAACAGCAAGACAACAGCAGGCACAAGCAAGGTCAGACAGTCCGGGTCAGCAGGTAGGTGAGGCAGGCAATAACGGCAGGCAGAGGCAGAGTCGGTAGGCAAGCAGCAGTCGGCAACAGTATCAGGCTGGAGCAGTAGAATAGTCAGGCAGGCCGGGTCGGGTTGGAGCAGGACGGATGGTCAGACAAGCCGGGTCAAATCAGGAACAAACAATCAGGTGCAGGTTGCAGGAATCACAGAGCTGAGACGAAGCAGCAATATGCCAGTGGCACAGGGGAACCTTTAAGCGCTCTTTGGTGCCAAAACAGCGCTAACGCGAACGCGCGCGCGCACGTGCGCGCGTACGCACAAGCGCCGCGCGCGCCCGAGCGCCGCGCTGACGCCTGGAGACAGCAGGCCGTAATGCCGTAATGCTCGTACAGGGGCGCGCCGGCGCATAGGCGCATGCAAATGCCCAGGTCTGGCGCCGGCGGTTCCCTGACAGAAGGTTTTTTATCTTTATGCCTTCTGTGTGCAGCAGCCCCCTAATACTCACCTGAGGTCCCTCTCTGTCCAGCGATGTCTCAGCCATCCGAGATTCTCCCTCCTGATTGGCTGAGACACAGCAGTGGTACCATGGGCTGTCGCTGTTGTCAATCAAAGTCAGCTAGCCAATCAGGGGAGATAGGAAGTGGGGCTCCGTGTCTGAATGGACTCAGGGAGCTGTGACTCAGCTTGGGTGCCCCCATATCAAGCTGCTTGCTGTGGGGGCACTGAACAGGAGAGAGGGGCCCGGATCACAGAAGAGGGACTTGAGGAGAGGAGAATCCGGGCTGCTCTGTGCAAATCCACTGCAACAGAGCAGGTAAGTATAACATGTTTGTTATTTTTATGGGGGGAAAAAAAGGAGACTTTACAATCACTTTAAGGGCTCATGCACATGAGCTCATGGGCTCATGGGCTCATGCTCATGCCATCTGCCAGTGCCATCTGCCAGTCCCATCTGCCATCAGTGCCATCTGCCAGTGCCTCTGTCAGTCCCATCTGTCAGTCCCATCTGCCAGTGCCATCTGCCAGTGCCTCTGCCAGTGCCATCTGCCAGTCCCATCTGCCATCAGTACCACCTGCCATCAGTTCCACCTGCCATCAGTGCCACCTGCCATCAGTGCCACCTGTCAGTGCAACCTGTCAGTACCATCTGTCAGTACCATCTGTCATCAGTGCCACCTGCCATCAGTGCCACCTGACATCAGTTCCACCTGTCAGTTCTATCTGTCAGTGCAACCTGTCAGTGCAACCTGTCAATGCAACCTGTCAGTACCATCTGTCAGTACCACCTGTCAGTGCCACGTGCCATCTGTTATCAGTGTCACCAGTGCCACGTATCAGTGTCATCAGTGTCACGTAAGTGTCACATGTCATCAGTGCCACGTAAGAGTGCCAGCTATCATCAGTGTCACTTGTCATCAGTGCCTTCTGTCATCACCAACAATGGCTAGAAGATTATATTCAGCTGAGGAGGCATACAATATTCTTGCGGGCGACGAGAGCAACGGGGAGCTCTCCGCTTTGCATTCCTCCTCATTTTCAGATTCTGAGTCTGACGTGGACTACGAGCCTGTCCTAACCAGTGGTACACTGACAGCCTCAGAGGAGGAGGATGAGAGTCTGCCCACCAGACGAAGGCGTACTGGTGAGGAGGCAGTGCCATCCACCAGCACCGCAGTGCCATCCACCAGCAGCGCAGTGCCATCCACCAGCACCGCAGTACCTCTGCAAAGGCCACGTACCAGTGGGGTGTCACCTCAGTCCCAAAGGGTTAGGTCCCATGCCAGCCTTCCCTATTCCCTTCAAAACCCCTTGTGGCTGCCTCCTAATTCAGGAGAAGCTAACGTTCCCCCTTTCAGCGCCCAGCCAGGAGTCCAGGTGGACACAGAAAATTTTTCCCCGATAGACTTTTTCCACCTTATTTTTACTGAGGACATGCTTGCATCAATTGTGGCCCAGTGCAACCTATATGCCCAACAATTTATAGTAAGTAACCCAACGTCCTATTATGCCCGTCCCTACGAGTGGAGAGCCCTAACAGTGGAGGAGTTTAACATTTTTTTTGGGCCTCACATTCTGTATGGGACTAAACAGAAAAAATGAATCACATTCGTATTGGTCTACCCTCCCCATCTACCACATGCCCATCTTTTCCTCAGTAATGCCCAGGACCAGATATCTCATGATTATGAGATTCCTACACTATAACGACAATACCCAGTGCCCTCCCCGAAATCACCCAAATTTTGACAAGCTTTTTAAAATTCGGCCCCTAATAAATTATTTTTCTGAAATCTTCCCCCAGTTGTTTACCCCAGACCAACACATATGTGTGGATGAGTCCCTTATCAAATTTTCTGGCAGGCTGGGCTTAAAACAATTTATTCCCACCAAAAGGGCCCACTATGGGGTGAAGATGTACAAATTGTGCGATCGTGCTACAGGGTATACTTATGCATTCATGGTATATGAAGGGAAGAACACCCATCTACATCCCCCTAATTGCCCAGAATACATTGGATTGAGTGGGAAAGTCATTTGGGAACTCATAAACCCACTCCTGGAGAAAGGCTACCATCTGTATGTGGACCACTTATCATTGTCCCCAATATCCTTCCCAACCAGGCCTCTGCATAGTTGACTGTTTCTGCTGTTACCATACTTCACTAAATTATTACTGAAGTATGGTAAACATAACCCTCACTTCCTGCCATTTACCTTCACACCCCTTATGCCTCTGCTTGCTCTGTAACTGACCCTGGCTTGTTATTCGACCATGCTTCTGCCTACCGATCCTGTTTATATCTCTGCCTGATCTGGAACTGACCCTGGACTGTTATTCGACCACGCTTCTGCCTCCTGATTCTGTTTATACCTCTGCCTGATCTGGAACTGACCCTGGACTGTTATTCGACCACGCTTCTGCCTACCGATTCTGTACATACATCTGCCTGATCTGGAACCGACCCTGGACTGTTTGACCATGCCTCTTGCCTGCCTCTTGGACTGATCTTGTACCAGTGGACTAGTGGGATTCAGAACACAGGGGTCTCACATATGTGAGGGGCTCCAGAATTGTTTTTCTGGATGAAGAAAACAATTTCATTTGTTTTCTCATTCCTAGATTAGGGTCTGGAGACTCGGAGGCTTCAAAGAGATTTTGGTGGGAGAAGCCTCTACCCCGTCCCCATTCTGTCCTGAACGAGGCCCTACTTCTGCCTGCTGCCTGTAGGACCTATGCCATCATGCCTCTGCCTGTCGCATGAACTGACCACACCACATGGACCTGCCTACTACCAGGACCAATATATTGGCACTGCTGACAATCTCTGCCTGCACTGACCCTGGACTGTATATGGACAGTATCCCTGCCTGCTGCCTGTACTGACTATGGACAGTATTCCTGCCTGTTGCCTGGAAAATTGCGTTCGCTTTTGCTGACCATGTCCCTGCCTGCTGCCTGGACCAGTGCTATCCTCCTGTGTACAACTGCACTACTACAACCACAGGTAATCTTTTGTTTACTCTTTGCTCAGCATAATGTATTTTGGGGTGTAATTCTTAGTATGTGAATGCTATGTGTCCCTAGAACACCTGATGGTGTTCCTTGCATGTTGGGCCTCTGTATGGGGCCAGGCTGTGTAAAAGTCTCACACATGTGGTATCGCCATACTCAGGAGGAGTAGCAGAATGTATTTTGGGGTGTCATTTTTGCTATGTACATGCTATGTGTTGGAAATATCTTATAAATGCACAACTTTGCGTAAAAAAAATGCATTTTCATTTTTTTTCCACATTTTCCAAAAACTTTTGGAAAAAAACGAACCGTTCAAAAGACTCATTATGCCTCATAGATTATATGTTGGGGTGTTAGCTTTCCAAAATGGGGTCACTTTGTGGGCGTTTCCATTGTCTTGGTGCTCCAGGGCCTTCAAAATTGTAATAGGTGATTGAGAAATAAGATGTGTAATTTATGCTCCTAGAACGCCTGATGGTACTATTTCAATATTGGGCCTCTGTATGTGGCCAGGCTATGTAAAAGTCTCACACATTTGGTATCGCCATACTCAAGAGGAGTAGCAGAATGTATTTTGGGGTGTCATTTTTGCTATGTACATGCTATGTGTTGGAAATATCTTATAAATGCACAACTTTAGGTAAAAAAAATGCGTTTTCATTTTTTTTCCACATTTTCCAAAAACTTTTGGAAAAAAATGAACAGTTCAAAAGACTCATTATGCCTCATAGATTATATGTTGGGGTGTTAGCTTTCCAAAATGGGGTCACTTTGTGGGCGTTTCCATTGTCCTGGTGCTCCAGGGCCTTCAAAAGTGTAATAGGTGGTTGAGAAATGAGATGTGTAATTTATGCTCCTAGAACGCCTGATGGTGCTATTTCAATATTGGGCCTCTGTATGTGGCCAGGCTGTGTAAAAGTCTCACACATTTGGTATCACCATACTCAGGAGGAGTGGCAGAATGTATTTTGGGGTGTCATTTGTGGTATACACATGCCATGTGAGAGAAATAACCTTTTACCATGACAATTTTGTGGAAAAAAAAATCTTCATTTTGCAAAGAATTGTGAGAAAAAAATGACAACATCAAAAACCTCACAATGCATCTTACTAAATACCTTGGAATGTCTACTTTCAAAAAAGGGGTCATTTGGGGGTATTTGTACTTTCCTGGCTTGTTCGGGTCGCAAGAAATGAGACCACCAGTACATCAGATGTGATTAATTTTTTATGATTTGCACTACAGCTTGTAGACTCTCTAACTTTCACACAGACCAAATAATATCCACTAATTTGGGTTATTTTTACCAAAGATATGTAGCAGTATAAATTGTGGCCACAATTTCTGAAGAAAAATTAATAATTTGCAAAATGTTATCACATAAACTAAGAAAAATGCATTTTTTTTCAAAATTTTCGGTCTTTTTTTATTTATAGCGCAAAAAATAAAAAACCCAGAGGTGATCAAATACCACCAAATTCATTTGGGTACAGTATTACATGACTGAGTAATTGTCATTCAAAGTGTGACAGCGCTGAAAGCTGAAAATTGGTCTGGGCAGGAGGGGGGTTTAAGTGCCCAGTTGTCAAGTGGATAAACATGCACACAGATGTGCTGTGGATCGCAGTGAAGATTCTTTGCAGGTTCTGTACACTCACGCACACGGAGTATGGCCAACTTGCAGTCATGCTCATAAACCCTATAACTATGAAAAATGTTACAGGCAGCATCACAATCTTCCTCTCTTCAGCACTGCATTGTTAGAGGGCAGCTCTAACACTTCCCATTTCACATCTTAGTACATTTGCTTGGAAAAGGCTCTAACAAAGCGTTTTGTAGTACTTACAGCATAGCTCCCAACTGTCCTTCTCCCAACTGTTTGAAGGGACTGTCCCTCTTTTGAGACCAAATCCCTCTTTCCCTCGGGTGGCCTCGGTTGTCCCTCTTTCTGTGTCTGATGTGTACATCTCTATACAACATGTGTCATTTTACTAAAATGGTAATAAATTCTTGTGAGCTACTATTTAAATTCACCAAATCAAGGAAGCTGCAAGCACTAGTCACATTCCCATACAGGTGTGCAAATTATACCCAAACAACTCAACCAGTGTGCCATGCTGTTTCATAGATAATCACAAATACAAGTAAAACTGAAAATATTAAACGTATCGCCATCCACATGAAAATGAAGTGACAAAAAGCAAATACAGTAAAGTGATCAAATAAAGTGATTATATATAATCACATGTAAAGTCCACATAGATCCTGTGTAATATAGCCCCGACAGCCAATCACCAATTACACAAGTGCTTCTTATTCCATCTGCTACTTGTAGTGCTCAGTAATCAAAACGATGTGTCACCACAGTCGTGCCCCCCCCCCCCCTTTTAGGTGTATTCTCACCCTATCCGCTGTGACCTCACATTTAAGTTTGGTCATATAGTGCTTTTTAGCCTCTCAGGGGCTAGCATAGGTACAATTTAGATCAGTGGCGGCCTGTCCATAGGGGGCGCACGGGTGCCGCCCCCCTATCCATGGATCCGGCGCCCTGATCTACATATAGGGCATCGGACCATGAATTAGAATGGGGGGGTTATTTTTTGAAGCAAGTATTTAGGGCCAGAGGCTCTAATAGGCTTCAAAAAAGGGTGGGCAATAGCAACAAATGCAAATGAATATTTGCTATTCTCACTCTAATCCTCCTCCCGGCCAATCAGGAAGCGGGTTGCGAGACCCGTCACCCAACTGGCTGAAAGGACAGGCGATCCTATTGGACACCTAGCGCCTAAGAGGAGGAGTGAGGTGACACACGGTGGAAGCCAACGTGATGGAGGAGAGGACACAGGAGCCGCTGCCCGCAGCCCGTCACCCGCCACTGCTAGATGGGATAAGTGCTGGACCAACCGGCAAGCAGTGAGCGAGTGGCACCAGCCGCCACTGATTTAGTCTCCACGTTCCTCCTCCTTTATGTTGTTGCCTCACAGTATGGCAGTACCGTCAGAGAGCATATATGCAGGATGAAAAACTCCAATATTGCTTATATCATAAAAACCATAAGCCTTTATTAACCACTTAACAACCGACCCATAGCCGAATGACAGCTACAGGGCGGTTTGATAACTCTGGGAGGGTGCACTATGACGTCCTTCCAGAGTCACGCTCCCGCACGCCCCCTGGGGTGCGCACACGGGAGCATCCATGACCGCCAGGTCCGGATCACGATAAATGGCCAGCACCCATTTACCACGTGATCGATCCTTCAAATGACGGAGCGATCACATGTAAACAAACCGGCATGATATCCGGTTCCTCTCTCCCCTCTCCGTACAGTGTGAGCGGAGAGATCGGATGCAGCGCTGTGGGCTGGATGTGTAGTGCCCACAGTGCTGCTCAGTGACAAATCCAGCACTCATCCATCCCTCTATATAAGCCACCCACACTCAGCCTTCCCGCCATCCACACTCAGCCATCCCGCCATCCAAGCTCCTCCATCCCACCATCCACGCTCAGCCATCCCGCTATCCACGCTCAGCCATCCTGCCATCCACCCTTAGCCATCAACGCTCATCAATCCCACCGTCCACGCTCATCCATCCCGCCATCCACGCTCAGCCATCCCGCCATCCACGCTCATCCATCCCTCCATCCACGCTCAGCCATCCTGCCATCCACGCTCATCCATCCCGCCATCCACGCTCATCCATCCCGCCATCCACGCTCAGCCATCCCGCCATCCACGCTCAGCCATCCCACCATCCACGCTCATCCATACCACCATCCACGCTCAGCCATCCCGCCATCCACGCTCAGCCATCCCGCCATCCACGCTCAGCCATCCCGCCATCCATGCTCATCCATCCCGCCATCCACGCTCAGCCATCCCGCCATCCACACTCATCCATCCAGCCATACACATTCATCCATGCTCAGCCATCCCTCTGTCATACTTATCCACCCATCCATGCTCAGCCATCCATACTCAGCAATACTCATCCATTCATACATGCTCAGCCATCTCATCCACCCCCAGCCATACTCAGCCATACCTAGCCGTACCCAGCCATACCCAGCCATACTCAGCCGTACCCAGCCATACTCAGCCGTACCCAGCCATACCAAGCCATACTCAGCCGTACCCAGCCATACTGAGCCATACCAAGCTGTACCCAGCCATGCTCAGCCATACTCTGTGATACCCAGCCATACTCCACCATACCCAACCGTACCCAGCCATACCCAGCCATACTCAGCCGTACCCAGCCATACTCAGCCGTACCCAGCCTTACCCAGCCATACACAGCCTTACCCAGCCATACCAAGCCCTGACAGCCATACCCAGCCATACTCAGCCATACCAAGTTGTACCCAGCCATGCTCAGCCATACTCTGCGATACCCAGCCATACTCAGTCATACCCAGCCATACTCAGCCATACCCAGCCGTACCCAGCCATACTCAGCCGTACCCAGCCATACTCAACCGTACCCAGCCATACTCAACTGTACCGAGCTGTACCCAGCCATGCTCAGCCATACTCAGTGATAACCAGCCATACTCAGCCATACTCAGCAATACCCAGCCATACCCAGCCATACCCAGCCATACTCAGCCATACCCAGTCATACCCAGCCATACTCAGCCATACCCAGCCATGCTCAGCCATATATAGGAAAAAAACACGCTAGATAAAAATAGCAATAATGATTAAAAAATTAACATATTAAAAAGTCCAAACAGCAGCAGCTTAATTGCAGGATAACACAAACATGGAATAGAAAGGAGAAGCTGCGCTATATATATCCAAACCAACAATGGCTTATAGATATCAGAATATGTGTGCATTGACAAAATCCATAACAAAACACCCAGGTGAGCTTGGTCCAAACTTAAATGTCACCTATTAAAAAACTCGCTTACGAGATGGCAAGCAAAAGCATGCAGATGGCTATAGCCCAGCCACGGCCTTTGCTTGATAAGGAACGTCCAGACTGATATACCCAGATGAGTCGTCTGTGTACCGCAATCCCCTGTGATCGTGGGTGTCCGGTAGGTCTCAGTAACTCAACAGGGTATAAGAGAAAGACCAACCATAGCGTAATAAAGTTTGGGATAATTTATTAAGAAAAGAAGTATTGCACTTACATATCAGTAGAGTAAATAGCGCTAAAATACAGAGCCAGCCGGCTACAATAGAAAACCCTGTCCTCCTAGTCAAACGGCGTGGTGACGTCAGCACGTATCTTCCTCCATGAGCGCTATTTACTCTACTGATATGTAAGTATGCCTCATAGATTATACGTTAGGGTGTTTACTTTCCATAATGGGGTCATTTTTGGGGCGTTTCCATTGTCCTGGTGCTCCAGGGCCTTCAAAAGTGTAAGAGGTAGTCAGGAAATTAGATGTGTAATTTATGCTCCAGAACACCTGATGGTGCTCCCTGCATGTTGGGCCTTTCTATGTGGCCAGACTGTATAAAAGTCTCACACATGTGGTATCGCCATACTCTGGAGGAATAGCAGAATGTGTTTTGGGATGTAATTTGTGGTATGCATATGCTGTGTGTGAGAAATAACCTGCTAATATGACAATTTTGTGAAAAAATAAAATTTGCAAAGAATTGTGTGAAAAAATGTCAACTTCAAAAAACTCCTAAAATTCCTAACTGGTTAGGAAGGGGGTTTAAGTGCCCAGTGGTCAAGTGGTTAAAACACTGAAGAAAAACTACTCACATTTACCTGATACTTCCAGCGCACCAGACTTAACATCCTTTGTAATATAACTCAGTTCTCAGTCCTCCTTATTTGGTATCTCTGTGACGTCGCACATGCCAGTGACTTCACACTAGATCCAGGTGCCGTAACCGTCCTGTAGCCCCTCCCTTATGCATTACACCACAGGGAATCCCCCTGAGGAAGCCACATGACCCTGTGGCATAACACATAGGGGAGGGGCTACTGGATGGTTACGGCACCCCGGACCTACTGTGGAGTCCCTGGCATATGCGGCTTGTGTGGTGTCACTGAGATATCAAATAAAGGGGACACAGGATTTATATGGACTTTACATATGATAATTTATAATCACTTTATTTATTCACTTTATATATATATGCAATGTATTTGCTTTTTGTCACTTCATTTTCATGTGGATAGTGATCCTTTTGATACTTTCAGTTTAATTTGTATTTGCGATTATCTATGTATCATTTTACTACCAAAAATGTTATGCTTGCACTAAACTTTTTGTCCAACCACTTTGTAACATCATTTGTTATTTTGAAAAGTCAGTATAAAAATATCATAACAATCAACATAAAAGAAGTACTTGTGTGGTTTAACTATTCATTTTCTGTATATTAGATCTTTGTGGTCCATTTAACCAGGGCTGTGGCAGAGACATGTCCTTTGCCTACATACTGCATGCTAAAAAGTGTCCCTGTTTATCATTTCAAAAATGTGGGAGGTATGCTTACAGTTCTGACATGATGTCAAGAAACGAGGGGCAGTAACAAAACTAGTTTGCTGCACATAAAGCAGATTGATCTGACCAGTCTCAATTACCAGTAGAGTAAGCGTATCTTCACTGCACCTGAGTACCACAAACCAAGAATACTATTTAATGCATTTTTAATATTCAAATCAAACTCCCCAATCCATCGATATCGCCATGCTTTATTTTGCTGAGAAATCACTTTGAAAAAAAACCCCTAGCATTTCTGGCCTTGGCCATCTTAAGTAAGGGCAGATAATTTTTGATGAAGAATTTACTTCCTGGAATCTATCTGCTCATGCAGGTATGCAGGCGAGTGTGCTTAGCTGAGAAAGCCCCTCCTCCTCTCCTGAAGACTCCTGGGATGTATGACATAATTTGCCCAAGCAAGAAATCAGGAAGTGAAGGGAAGAAAGCGCCAAACCGGCTGTGTGTAGCACAATTTATTAAGTAAAATACCATATAAAACAAATAGAACTCACAAGCGGATGAGGGGGTGAGAGAGAGGATGACAGTCTGCAGTGGATTGTAATGAGCTGGGAGCTGTGTGATAGTCCTTGGTGGAGAAGAAAGCCAGCTGTGGTGGTGAGCAAGATGAGCCTGGAGTCTGTGCAGGGAGACCGGCGTCAGGCTGTCCTGTGTGGCTGTGATGGTATATCCAGAATTAAGATGTCCACCCAAAGATGATGTGTCCAGCTGGAATAGTGAGAGGAGATGCCAGTCCAACCATTGTGTGAGCCACTCGGGACGCATTTCAGAAGCTTAACCACTCCTCATTCATCAGCCTAAGGAGGTATCAATCAGATATTGATCACTCACTGTGTTTATTCATAACTGAAGCATTGGCTGTATGGGGCCCCTTGTCAGGTCGTCTGTATGGGGCCCCGTGTCAGCTTATCTGTATGGGGCCCAGTGGTTTCTAGCAGCAGCCCTGTCACCATGCACCCTACAATCTGTACAATCTCCCTACTGACAATTATGTAGTGCAAGGGTCTCATTGGTTGCATACTGATTGATTGCATAGATTAGGTAGGTCCCCATATTACATAATTTTGGTCAATAGAAATTTAAACGTATGAAGATTGTAAGTTCAGATCCTGTATGGTGCAGACAGTGAAAAAGATCTTTAATGTCATGATGCTGACTCTGCCAAGGGGCATTGGCCCCAGAATTTTGCAGGTAACATCAAATGGGAGATCAATTAGCCACAACTCAAGGAACCCATAGCAACCTATGGAGGAGCCCAAATGTTCCACTGAACCCTGGTTGGGAATTGCTTTATTAGGGATCCTGGATTAAGAGACAAACATTAGCAGTTATCTTCATGATGGATATTTACAACGTGGATTGTTCTTTGTGTATCAACATTTGGTTGCCGTCGTTAGTGTCCTCTTTCTAGAAGAACTCACACAATCTCTCTTTTCCAGTTCTAGGGTAGTAACATTACTTGCAGTGAAGCTTAGTAGCTTAATCTTCATGAAGCTACAGTTAACATGCAGCTCAAGGGTCAGAGATTGGCATACCACTGCATGGCATAAAACATACTTGGAATTTCAGCAGACTACAGTGTGCAAAACAGTGTGTGCTAGAAGAGTTAATAGTCTATGTGTTTTTCTACTGAAAGGCTACCTTTAATGGCCATTTTCACCACATTAACAAACAGTATAAAGTGCATCATTACACATGTTATAAAATACATTGCCATCATGCACAGTTTTTGCCTAAAGAGGTGCATTGACATTGATTTAAAGTTTAATTCACCTTAATGCACATCTACAGTGTGATGCAATGCACCTGCTTTCTAGTGTACTGCAGTGCACAGATGCACATGTATCATGCAGGACTTATTTTTTCATGCATTGAAGAGAATTAACAGCTCATTCAAAATGAATAAACGCAAAATGTTGGCACCTGAGGTGGGGGAGCCAGCTTGAAGCTAGACTTTCCTCGGCCGCTAGCGGGGGTTAAAAGCGCCCCTCTAGTGGCCAGAAAGCGTTGCTATAACAGCGGTAAAGCGCTGCTAAACCTAGCAGTGCTTTACTGCCAAACCCCCCCCGCCACAGTGTGAAAGTAGAGAAAAGGCTTGAAACCTGCACATGCGCATAGGCCATTGACCGATACAGAATACAAGGCAACTTTTGGTATACATCATCATGTGTGCAAAATGCTCTACAGGTCTCTACGTCAGTAAAACTGGACAAACATCGCTCCAGCAAATTAATCTACAAAAACTCACTTAGACCCCTTTCACACTGAGGTGTTTTTCAGGCGCTTTTGGGCTAAAAATAGCGCCTGTAAAGTGCCTGAAAAATGCCTCCCCTGCAGTCCTAGTGTGAAAGCCAGAGTGCTTTCACACAGGGGGCAATGCGCTGGCAGGACGTTAAAAAAGTCCTGCAAGCAGCATCTTTGGGGAGGTGAAGGAGCGGTGTATACACTGTTCCTCCACTGCTTCTGCCCATTGAAATGAATGGGCACCGCTGCCGAAGTGCCTGCAAAGCGCTTCAGCAGTGGCTCTACACAGGCGCATTTAACCCTTTATTCAGCCGCTAGCGGGAGTTAAAAGCACCGCTAAAACAACGGTAAAGCGCCGCTAAAACTAGCGGTGTTTTACCATCAACGCCCGCCCCAGTGTGAAAGCAGCCTTATAGTCACAACAAAACCGAGGACTCATTTCTGCAGGCCACAGCTTAAATAACTTGTGTGTTAAGGTGCTGAAGGGGAATCTTAAATCACAAAAGGAAAAAGTGGAAAGGGAGCGCAGATTTAAAAGAAAATTAAAGACAGAAATGAGACAGAAATTTTAGGTGTCACTATTGTATTATGCGAATCATCGTCCCAGGCACATCTCCACCTCAAAAAGACTTAATAAAGACTCAAACCATTCCCACTTCTCATTATGGCCTCATGTCTATGGGTGCTTTGGGCTGTACAATGATACATTTGGGTGTATTTCCAGTCAGAGATCCACAGGTGGTGTGTTAAAGAAATCAAAAGCTATACTGTACATGGCTAAACATGTGTAAACTCTGCTACTTGTGTAAACACAAGCATGCATAAGGACATATGCCCCTGGATGCACACAGTCTGCATCTATGGTTATACATCCATATACATCCACGTGTTTATGCAAATACTAGCATATACCTGCATACAGCTACTGATTCCTATGAGTGGCTTTATGCAGCACCTGTGGATCTTGGGCATAAAAATATGCCTGAATTTTACATTGTTACTGTACATAGTTATGGGCCTCTATTTTTTTTAATAGTTTAAAGTGTATTAAAACCCAAGTACACAAATTAAATATATTGGAGCTCACACATCCCTAATTGTGGTGGCTGCATTATGCCGCGTACACACAAGTGGACTTTTTGAGTGGACTGGTCCGACGGACCGAGTCCAGCGGACAATCTGACCGTGTGTGGGCTACATCAGACCTTCAGCTGACTTTTTCTGTCGAAAATCTGACGGACTTTAGATTTGGAACATGTTTCAAACCTTTCCGACGGACTCGAGTCCGGTCGAAAAATCCGCTCGTCTGTATGCAAGTCCGATGGACGAAAACCGACGCTAGGGCAGCTATTGGCTACTGGCTATCAACTTCCTTATTTTAGTCTGGTCGTACATCATCACGTATGAATCCGTCGGACTTTGGTGTGATCGTGTGTAGGCAAGTCCGTTCATTAGGAAGTCCGTCGAAAGTCCGCCGGAAAGACCGGCATTAGAGGCAGAGAAATAAAAGCTCAAATGCCTGCAAAGACAGTTTTTTTTTTTTAAGCTGCAGTGTGCATGAGCCCTTAGTTTTCTTTTTCTAGACTTTTTTCTTTTACTTTCATCTAGTGATCTGGCTAGCAATACACTTTCTGAGTTAGGATGGCCAAGTTCACTCCTCAACTAAATTTATGGAGAGGCTAGTGTAAAGCCCTGTACACACAGGCAAAATGCCGGGTGACATCAGCTGGTTCAATAACAACTGGCCAGCATGACCATGTGTATAGCGCTTGGTCCGACTGAAGCCAGCCATTTGGCCGCTGGAGAACCAGCAGCCGACCAGCACTCTCAGCCAATGGCAGAAAAATGCTGATCGGAGTGTTCTGGTGGGGGGTCGTTGTCATTACAGCAGCTCCGACCAAAGCTGACACTTTCTTTTTTCGTTCAACCCCCCGGGGGTGGGGGGTTGATGTGTGTACCAGGCTTTAAATGGACTAGTAGATTTAGATCTACCACAAAAGTGACTAACAAATAAAAGCATTACTCTTAACACTTTCCTTTTGGGTAAAGGTTTTAACTATATCAATAAAAGCTGGCCACTGTAGGCACCCTTGTCAGTGTGAAATAGTTTGTCATCTCAACTCTCTAATTGCCATTTTTGCTGGACTGGTTTTTAATACATTCTTTCTACTACAAATAACTATTTACTATATGAAAATAATTAACAAAGCTCTATGGGTTGCTCGAGAGATAGCTTAGCAGTAAGTAGCGTAAAACTTGTTTTGTCTGATTAAAGTCAAAACCTGGACAAAATCTTGGACAATAATTAGTCAGTTGCAACAATCCACTTTTCTGACTCATTTGCTTGTGTTTAAAGTTGAGCTACTGAGCTTTGTAAACAACAGACATTTTTCACATGTGGCAAGCTCTACTTTCTGGCTAGCTTGAACACTATTTATTATGAATATGCAATATTTCATATGTACATGAGTTAAGTAAACATTTTTTTTTCTTTAGTACTGATCATAATAAATAAAGAAAATGTGCACAAAACTGCTCTACATACCTTTTAAAGTGTACCTAAGCCCAAGTACACAAATGTAATATATTGCAATTAACCAGTCCCTAGATGTGGCTGAATTAGTTTTTCAGGAATTCTTCCCCTTTTGTCATCTGGTGAGTGTAATGAATATCAGATTGCTACTGCCCCTTTGTTGCCAAGTCATCAGTTTAGGGGCAAGCCAATGACCACAAATCTGTTCTGCTTAGCTACAGTGGACACAAGTGAGATCGCTTACCTATTTATGCTGTTTGGAAGGGTTGCCTACATCATACAGCTGGCTGAGCAGAATTACAAATTTTACTTCACAGGGTCAGTCATATGGTAGGAAAGTAGCCTGTGGAAGTGAGGAAAAGTGTAACTATTCTTTTATGCTACAACCCCTCCAACCTCTAAATAAACAAATAAAATTTCTATCCAGAGGGGCACATGAAAACAATATTTTACTGATAATTGAATTGAAGTTTAGCTTTAAGGAAGTTCACAAATATAAAATTCAACTGTGTATTTTCCTGTTTGGTTGGATTTCACCCTTAACATTTGTTATTCTGTGAAAACGTTATACTTGCCTTTTTCTACAAAGAAAATAAAAATCAGCATTATGTAAAATAAGTTCCTAGCCATTGTGATAATAAATATGGCCTCTGCAGCTCATCCCATTAAAAATGCTACATTTGACTAACAGTTACGCTTTAAAGGTTTTATTTATAATGGAACAGAATGTGGTTATCCAGAAAATAGATCTTTAGCTGCTGTGAAGAAAACAGTGCACTCAGTAAATGAATTCTTAATTCATTGTTTAGCTCAGCTTCTATGAAGTACAATGGGTTAATACCACAAGTGCCAAAGACTTAATTTACCTTCTTCTAAGCTGCTTTTGCATAGCTCCTTTTGTTAGATAATTATCACTTAATGCTAAGATCAGGGCTTTAATTTTCTAGGACATTTGCTACAGACATTATGATAAAAAAGTATCATATACTTAATTCTAACAGTATTATTTATATGATATAGCTCTAGTTATATTCTGGAGGTTCTGTATCATAAAGCATTCTTTCTCATTTTCCGCACATCTTAAAAATGCATTTGGTAAGTATTGGTGGGTGTGTGAGGATCTTGGAAAGAAACTGTTACTGTATTCTAGATTTTAAAATAGAAAAAAAAATTGGTAAACTATTATGCCTCATTTACGTGGTATTTTAGTGCATGTGGTGCAAATACCTGCAGTTAGGGACACATGAGCATCCCTGGAGGGAAAAAAAACAAACAGCTTACATCCAGGGGCAATTATCTTTCTCTAACCACAGGTAATCACTCCATGTGCAATAACTTTGAAACATTGGTGGAAAGCTGCAGCCGCTGTCAACCTGTCATTCCTTTGTACAGATTTAGTGGTTGCAACTCTCTGCATAAAGCTGTGAATGCACTTAATTCTGCTGAGGCTAAAATATCATGTGAAGGAGGCCTTAAAGTGGTTCTAAAGGTTCAATATTTTTACACTAATGCACTCTCCATGATGCGAGCATTGCTTTTAAAGTGGATATCCTTGCTAACATTTCTTTGTATATATTCCTGACATGTCACAATATAAAGCAACAGTATAGTGTAAAAAAAAAAAAAAAAAAAAGCACACCCTTTTTTTAACAAATCTGTTCTTGAGTTAAGTCAAGTGATTTAGTCTAGGCTGAGATGAAGCCATGATTTCCTGCAGGCAGCAAAAAAAGAATTCCCTTAGTCTCCTCTCTCCCTGTGATGAAAGTGCCAAGTCACTGCCTGGAGAGGAAGCAGAATAAACTGAAAAGGACATGTAAAAGGGCTTCCACTGTAAACTGTGAGGATTATAGTGTATGTAAATTCAAATATTTATCTCATTCAATTTTGGATAGAGACAGAAAGCGATGCAAAATCCACAATTATATTATGTCATCAGAACAAAAGGAAAGGGTGAATCTTCCAATTGGGGCAAATATGTTGGTGACAACTACTTAGTTGCATTGAGTTTGAAGCAAGAGGCCTTGCCAAATTTAGATAGAACTTCTTGTATAACCTAAAGGGATTCATATGGGTTTGTGAGCATCAGCATGACATTCTCAAATAGACTAATTTTGTGGGAATTTCCTTCCAGGCTTATCCCAGATATATTGGGATTAGATCTATTATGTTCGGCAAGCGGTTCAATGATTAATGGAAATATCACAGGAGAGAAGGGGCATCCCTGTTACAATGCTCTGGAGAAGGGAAAGGTAAGTTAATGGCAGACAGAAAGCTGTCTATATTTGAAGGAGATCATAAAGAGGCTGGAAGAAGGGTTAATAGATGTGTGTCTAATGACAATGTGGGTCATAGTCAAGATGTTAATTTTGCTATAAGGGAGTTTGAGTTTTTTAGGCTAGGTGTGCACCAGCTTTGTTGCTTAAAACATAATATTCAGCTATTGTATATTTTAGTTTTAGCTTTTATTTATAATTCATCATTTCCTTGGGCTCTATCTTCTAGGATTGAGGATGATAAGTGTATTGAGCCAAGGATTGGATCAATCTGCAGTGTCCTTTGTCTCTTTACATAGGAAGTGATTTTGATAAGTACTCTAATATATGTCTTGTAATGCCGTGTACACACGTTATGTAACGGGTGACCCCCCCCCTCTGACGTCATGGGGAATGCCACAGGGAAGTCCCCGTCAAGTCCCCGTGCATCAGAGGGGGCGGGGTCACCGGGTGGTCCCGCCCTCCGTTATTTAAGAACCGTCAGAATAGGAGAAGCGTCACACAGAGGGAGCCTCCCTCTGTGCCATCATGGATGCGGAGCCCGAGGAGAAGAAGGGAAGAAGACGCCGCGGAGGAGATGCCGGACGAGAACACCGGAGGAAGAACCAGAAGAACTAGAAGAACCAGAAGAAGAAGAAGATGGAGGAAGAAACCAAAGGAAGATAGAAGAAAGAAGACAGAAGATAGAAGAAAGAAGAAGCATTTAAATAAAGGAATTGTCAAAAACTGTCTCTTGTCATTTTTAACATTTTTGACACTTTTTTTGTGAAATGGTACCCCCTTACCATTTCACACAGGGGGGAGGGCCGGGATCTGGGTGTCCCCTTGTTAAAGGGGGCTTCCAGATTCCGATAAGCCCCCTGCCCGCAGACCCGCACAACCACCAGGCAAGGGTTGTGGGGATGAGGCCCTTGTCCCCATCAACATGGAGACAAAGTGTTTTGGGGGGCTACCCCAAAGCACCCTCCCAATGTTGAGGGCATGTGGCCTGGTACGGTTCAGGAGGGGGGGCGCTCTCTCATCCCCCCCTCTTTTCCTGCAGCCTGCCAAGTTGCGTGCTCGGATAAGGGTCTGGTATGGATTTTTGGGGGACCCCACGCCATTTTTTTTTATTTTGGCGTGGGGTTCCCCTTAAAATCTATACCAGACCCTGAAGGGTCTGGTATAGATTTTGAGGGGGACCCCATGCCATTTTTTTTTTTTTACATTTTGGCCCGGGGTTCCCCTTAATATCCATAACAGACCTGAAGGGCCGGGTATGGAATTTAGGGGGACCCCCCACGTCATTTTTTTTTTTAAATTTTGGTTCGGGGTTCCCCTGTGGGGAATTCCCATGCTGTTTTTATCAATTAACTTTTATGTGTATTGTCGGACCGGTAATTCATTAATAGCCGCGAGTAGTTTTAAATGACTTTTTTTCCTTTGAAATATCATTTTGCTGTCAGACTGTTCTAAACACGGGAAACATGCGCCCATTTTACAGGCATACTATAGATACCCCCCAGGTACGAAATTTAAAGGAATATTACACTTTTATTATTTCACTTTAAGCATTATTAAAATCACTGCTCCCGAAAAAACGGTCGTTTTTAAAACTTTTTTTTGCATTGATACATGTCCCCTGGGGCAGGACCCAGATCCCCAAACACTTTTTATGACAATACCATGCATATAAGCCTTTAAAATTAGCACTTTTGATTTCTCCCATAGACTTTTAAAGGGTGTTCCGCGGCTTTCGAATTTGCCGCGAACACCCCAAATTGTTTGCTGTTCGGCGAATTGGCGAACAGCTGATGTTCAAGTCCAACATGAGTTTGACTCGAACTCGAAGCTCATCCCTATTAGCCACATTGCGGATGCACCGGCAAATAGGTGTTAAGGTACCACAGGCGATTAAGACTGTCAGGGATGTGAGTGAGGAGATCAACTGGAGATCAGGCTATGGTCCTACCAGGAGTTTGTTCTAATGGTTGAGAAAATTACATTTTGGAGTAGCCATTAAGTTAAGAAATTTATTCTGGAGTATGAAAAATGGGATGTAGAAAAAAATATGTAGTCTCTCTCAAATCCATTTTGGCATCAGCAAATGTCATAGAGCTTTTGTTCTTGGAGGAATTTGTTAATGGAGGTATTGGCAGTCACAGAACTTATGAATATGCCAAAAACATAAAATCCAAATTGCGGCCAGGCCATTCTGAAGAAAAACTATTTATGTGGTCGCCAAAAGTTGGCATTGACTTGAAGACACATACTACTACTACTACTACTACTACTAATAATAATAATAATAATAATAATAATAAACTGCAGTGCAATCATTTGAACCAGACACTTAGAAATGACTGGCATTTCTATTTTAAATTCATTCCATGCAGGAAAATGCAGGCGCTTTACTGTAGAAAAAGAGACAATAGGCCTTAAATGTGGGCAAAATTGCTTAATACATTCATTAAAACTTGCTTTTATTCAGTTACTGTTTAGGGGCATAGATTAGAGGAAGTAAGAAGTTCAACTCAACCCCCCCCCCCCCAAAACTTTGCCGGTAAGAGGGGTAAGCTGTAGCGGAGGAAGACCTGTACCCCACTTGTATACAGTGAGTTATATACCCTGACCCCTGCACTCTGTGTGTTTTGTACCCCACCACCTGTGTGCTGTGCATTATGCGCTATAATCTCTGCACTATTTACACTATGCTGTGTATTTCATTCTCCTGACTGTTGCACTGTTTTCTGGTTACATTGTACAACAGTTGCTGCTTGCTAACTAGTCACTGACTACACTGAAGTTCTTCTTCAAGGTATGATGTGTGCAGAAAAGCATACAGCATGTAGTGGAAGAGTTTCGTTTTATAAAAATGATCTTGCAATGGCTTGTGAATGTCTGTTAGATCCTTGCTAGTGGCACAGTAAATAAAACATATATTTTGGGTCCAAGGACTATGGCATATGTTACTGTGTACACAGTGATTAGACTTAAGTTTTAAAACCCTCTAAAGGGGTGTGCACACGGGCTGAATATCGGGCAAAATGCCTGGCTTCTGTCAAAGGGGCATGACCAAAAAAGGTCTGCCAATCGGCATCTGATCAGCGCTCTCAGCAATTGACTGGTGTGTTCTGGTGGAGGGGGCGGTGCCCACCTGTCAGAACACAATAGCTCAGCAGGGGAGATAGCTGCACTAACATTGGATAGTTAGTCAAGGATCTCCTTTTGCGTATTTCAGAATTTTTTCCTTCAGCTCGCAGGGTTGAACGTAAAAACTGATAGTGCGTAGCAGGCTTAAGTGTCAATACTATCTCTTACTCTCTTTCATCCCTCAGTTTTCTTTCTTGGCATATTGATGGATTTTTTCAGTTTCAGTGATCTGGTACACTGCTTCATTTAGAAAGGTACAGAGGAATACTGTAAACATGGGGTTTTAACAGCAAGAAACAAAGACCAGTGTTAAATGTAAAATGAGCTGTGTCTACCAAGATATGCAAAGGGTTAAAGTATTTTCATTCACTGTGACTTATTACATAAGCAACATGATAGCTATCTGATGTAATGTACTTGCTGGGAAATTCATCATGCTATTGCACCAGAAAAGATTCACCTTGCTTCCAGACTTAAAATAATAATGTCTAGTAGTCACATTCCACTCGGTTCTCACATCTAGATTGCTCTTATGCTGGTCTGCTGTTAAAACTGCAATAGTCCCAACCTAGTTCCAATGTTGTATCCCAAGTTCTATGCTTTGTTCCATTTCAACCAAGATACTATTGGGGTTATTCTGCATACAGCAAAGAGCTGTAAGTACTGTTGTTACTGAAATATAATAATCTGATTTTTTACTAGGTGTTATGTGCTTTACAAATTATTATTATTTAATTTTTTTTTCACTAAAGACAAATGACAGTGTCTTTCATACTATAGAAGGATTCAAGCTACAAATAACATTTCCTGAGAAAGATTTGAGCTTTGTTTTGGGATAATTATTTTATAATGTAATAATTACAAAATACCTGGAGCTCGGCAATAACTAAAACTGGCTTTGGTTGCAGAAATCTTCCAGCATTGTGCATTTATTTTAATTACAACGTATAAAATCCATCTGAATATAGCAGTAGCAAGGTCCATGGAAACAGATGTTGTTCTCACAGTTTTGTTTGGCTACAATTGTGTGAATGAACAGTTCTTGTATTTTTTTTTTGTAAAAGATGCAATTTGCTCATGTACCATATGCCCAGTTTATATTCAATCTGTCATGTGCTGCACTATTGGATGCTGAGGAGCTCTCTCTGGATTGTTTAATGACTGGGTTAGACAGATCACCCAAAGCACTGAGTCTGAATAAAAGTCCTCTGTACAATATTCTTTTGATGAACAAGCACAGAGAACTGGTTACAAATGGGCATTTGTAATATTCAGAATCTCGAACATTTGAAATTGTTATAAAAGTGCAGCATTACCTTAATGTAGCAGGGTACCTTATATTAATGATTGTTTTCTGTCCATTTTTAATGTGTAATCTCTGTTTGTAAACTTCAGCCTTTGAAGGTTTAGTTCACTTCCTCCTATAAAGGTGGCTATGCTGCCTTGCTGCATAGAGTTTGAATGTCCTCCCTATGTTCACAGGGGTTTCCTCGAGGTACTCTGATTTTCTCCAACATTCCAAAGACATGCTGGCGGGTTAATGGCCTCCTGTCTAAAATTGGTGCTAGTATATGTGTACAAATGGCTATACACATGTGTTTTTATATTCTGCATGCCAGTCTCAAGCCAAGCGATTGGGGAAGGTTAAGGAAAGACTTGACAACCTATAAAAAAATTAGCAAGAAAATCCTATAGAAAAAGGCTTTAAAGCATATCAGAAATGATGCCCAGAGATTTGGCCCATGGAATCAGATAGCTGAAAGTCAAATATAAATGAACAAATACAGTATGTATATACATACATGCTCCCCTGCAGATTCTTCCTAGAGGCCCAGCATAATCACCCTGCCTTGTACGCTTCTGGCATGGTCTTCTGGCCATTATAGACAATATACATATCCCTATTGCCCCAGTGACGATGTCTTTTGAGATGAAACGTACGTCAGGTTGGAGGACATAGCAGTGATGTTAGCATGCTGCCCACCAGGGCACAGGACAGTTGTACTTTGAATGCCTGACGTTTTTATCATACCTGTGAGTAGAATATCGTTCTTTTAATAAAGTATACATGTCGGAAATTGCGCAATGAGCAGTTGTGTTCCTTTTTCCATATATGTCTGGTTGATGAATGGTGATATCTTACCGGCCACATTATCTGGAGATTCCTCTGATGATATACCTACCATGCGGGTTCTGTGAAGGGAGACATATATTTATGCCATAGTGGGGGGTTTTGATCACTGATTCATGGCTAGACCTTGTTACAGGGGTCTCTGTATCTGGTAAGCGTCCATTTATTATATCTGGTGGAGCACTGACAAATTATCCCTTTGAGCACTACTTGGACAGAATTAAGCATGTGTGCAGCATCTTTTCTCATCACCGGCATTGGAATTGGGACTATTACTGTATCTGTTTAATCATCTGCCTATGCCACATTTGTGGATTTGGCATTTTGAATGAACTTTTTTGAGCTCTTCATGGTTTTGCACTTATTACTTGGCACTTTATATGAATATATCAACTTTTTGAATGTATATACCTCTATATATGTTATATATATATATATATATGTAAATGTTTTGCACTTTAAGCACGTTATCATTATCAGTGTGGGAGCACTGCATCATTTGGAATATTTTAAATATCCTTGTAGCATATTTACAGCGCAACACTTTTTTGGATTTATTTGAATTAATATACATGGATTAATTAACATGTAGCCTTGATGCATTAGATCAAATCCTCTTATACAGGGCACAATCCCCAAATCATCATGGTAAGAGCAGCAGAGGGGGTAACAGAGTACAAATCTTCCAAAAGAGAAATATGTGTTTGGTGCAAGATGCAGGGAAATTTTTTTTACAGCTAGTTACACTGAGCTATAGGAAAAACTAGACTTTGCAAAGAAGTTTGCAAAAGGTTTTATCCCTTTCATGGCTAAGCCTATTTTTGAAATTTGGTGTTTACAAGTTAAAATCCATATTTTTTGCTAGAAAATTACTTAGAGTTCCCAAACATTATATATATTTTTTTAGCAGAGAATCTAGAGAATAAAATGGCGATTGTTGCAATATTTTTTATCACACGGTATTTGTGCAGCTATGTTTTAAACGCAAATTTTTGGAAAAGGGACACTTTCATGAATTTTAAAAAATCCAAACAGTAAAGTTACCCCAATTTTTTTGTATAATGTGAAAGATGATGTTACGCCGAGTAAATAGATACCAAACATGTCACCCTTTATAATTGCACGCACTCGTGGAATGGCGACAAACTACGGTATCTATGAATTTCCATAGGCGACGCTTTAAAAATTTTTTACGGTTACCAGGTTTGAGCTACAGAGGAGGTCTAGGGCTAGAATTATTGCTCTCGCTCTGACGATCGCGGCGATACCTCACATGTGTGGTTTGAACACCGTTTACATATGCGGGTGCGACTTCCGTATGCGTTTTCTTCGCTGCGCGAGCTCGCGGGGATAGGGGCACTTTAAAAATTTTTTTTTTTTTTTTTATTTATTTTATTTATTTTTTTACTTTATAAATTGTGTTTAAAAAAATATTTATTTTTTTTACTTTTATTGCTGTCACAAGGAATGTAAACATCCCTTGTGACAGTAATAGGTGGTGACAGGTACTCTTTATGGAGGGATGGGGGGTCTAAAAGACCCCCCATCCCTCCTTTACACTTCAAAGTATTCAGATCACCGAAAACGGCGATTCTGAATACTGTGTACTTTTTTAAATTCGGCGCCATTGGCAGCCGAGTATACGAGAAGTGACGTCATGACGTCGCTTCCGCGTTTACAACGAGAAGACTGGAACAAACCCCTCACAGCTTTGTTCCAGCCCGCCCCCAGCCGCCGAAGGTACCCGATTGGACACCGGGCCTCCGGATCGCACGGGAGGCCCGGTAACAGCGGCGGGAGGCGGCGGGAGGGGGGATGTCCCCTCCCGCTCCTCCGGTATAACAACCGAGCGGCTTTTAGCCGCATCGGTTGTTATACACGGGTAGCCGATCGCCCGCTGTAAACAACGGTACCGGGATGATGCCTGCAGCTGCGGGCATCATCCCGGTATAACCCCGGAAAGCCGAGTACGCATATCTGTGTACGGTCGGCGGGAAGGGGTTAAATTACCTCAAGTTTTTACTATTTACTAATATTCTCTCCCTGTTAGGTAATAAGGCCTCCACAAAGATTGCCCTGTGCCCTACCTTAGCTTTGTGTTGATAAAAAAACACTCAAGTCATATAGAAAGCATGTTGGGATTACATTAAATAAAACTTACAGTGTTGTTAAAGTGTCACTGAACCCACATCATAAAAAAATCAATAAATGCAATACATGCTGTTCATACACACTCAGTCATTATGAGATTCATTCTGTATTGTGCAAAAAACCTAGTTGATCCTGCTGCTCTCTATCTCCACCTTCTGTTCATGTCCCCAATGCATCTAGGGATTTTGCAGCTGTGGTGGCAATTCTGCACATGCTCAGTTTTCAGTGAGTTTCTATGCTGAACCTTTTCCTATCATATCTGTGGAGCCCATGTGAATATAGAGTCACACACGTAGGCGAATACACAGTGGTAAATGACAGCTCACTCCCTCCACCCTCCTCCATGCCCACTAACCAGCTAAACACAATGGGGGCGGGAAATTACATGTAGATTAATGGTGGCTTCACCTCCCTCTTATTCTATGACACAGGGCTGGAGGGGCATGACGCAACCTGTGACTGGCAGAAATCTGCCCACACTAAGTTATTTCCACAAAGTAATAAACATTTTATTTTAAATATATATTTGTATGCCAATTTTAAACAGTTTATTGATATTATTTATTTAGTTACTCTGTATCCCAAATGTTGTTTTTTTTTTTTTAACATATGAGTGCAGCAAAGGCCTAAAAGTTGCCCCTGCTTATGTTTCACTGCAGACAGGCTGGGAAAGAGCTGGGTCATGTGTCAGCTGTATATCATTTGGGTATTTTTTAATTTAAAATAAAACATTTTTTTATTAAAATAATTACAGTGCCATCATCCACATACAGAAACAGAATGAACAATGTAAATTAAACAGTGTGCGTTTACTGTTAATTGTTTTTACCCTCCCGACAAGCCTAGAAAATGTCTATTTTCTGGAGATAAGTCATTCTTTGTAGGGGCCTTACAGCCTGATGCTAAGATGACATTTCAGTTCAGACAAAGTGAATAACACAACACACAGCTGTGCCTGAAAAGTTAATGCTGCACCGTTCTAGTAAATTATGAGAGGTGATTCAGATTAATACAAATGCCCATTTCTGACTGGTTCTCTTTAACAAACTTGCAGTCACCTGGTTTTTATTTGCTTTTAAGTTTTAGGGCTTGCTTTTTGCTTACATTAGGTACTCTCAACAGTTTTCCTTTACGTCCGCTATTTCTAACAAGCATGAAAATTGAAACCTTGCACTAGTCTGTCCTTTTCTTTGTAGAAATAGGAGCAAGATTATCATGTACTGTATGTCACTTCTGTACGTGGGCCCTGTTGCAGAAAGAGAAATATATGCCAATCTGTGCACAGTGTTATACTTTTTGAACTTACAATTGAAAATATGAACTTCATTTGGATGTTTATAGCAGTAGTATAGATGGAATGCTTAAAAGTGTAGACATGACAGTGACAAATAAGTCATGCTTTATTTTTGTTATGTAAAAGAATAGACTCTTTCAAACATCTTGATGATTGCTGTCATTATTGAAAGGTTCTAGTTAACATAGTAAATTACCATTTCTTGACAAGACAAAATTGCACGAATTGTTGAGAAGAAAATGTCAAAATCAATTATTATGTAATGACATTAAATGAACAGTTTTTATATAGCCTTTGCCTTTCTTTGGCGACTGGTACAGGTGCATTTTTTTTTTCAGCATGTTTGCGTTAACATCTAATTCAAAATTATTTGACTGTCTTAAAGCAATCTATGTAAATGTATGTGTTAATGCAACACAACAATGTCCAAAACAAGAAAAGCAACCTGTAAATACGTTATTAGTAAATTCTAGTCCCACCAACCTTGACTCCAATTTCTACTGGTAGAATCTTTAATATCTTGCAGGTAATGTCTAATGCCTGGATTCCCAGTAGACCGATTTGGTACCACTCAACAGTTTTGCCGTGTACACACACTTGGACATTCCGACAACAAAATCCTGGATTTTTTTCCGACGGATGTTGGCTCAAACTTGTCTTACATACACACGGTCGCACAAATGTTGTCAGAAATTCCGAACGCCAAGAACGCGGTGGAATTTTGTGCGCTCGGAGTTTCTGACAACGGATTTTGTTGTCAGAAAATTTGAGATCTAGCTCTCAAATTTTTGTTGTCCGAAATTCCGACAACAAATGTCCGATGGAGCCTACACATGGTCGGAATTTCCGACAACAAGCTCCCATCAAACATTTGTTGTCGGAAATTCCGAGCGTGTGTACACGGCATTAGCCTTTCAAAGAAAAAGTGAAAATTCTATCTATATTTTTCAGTCTGCTGATTATTTGGACATGTGATTTTGCTGTGGATATCATATGCTTTGTTGACACTCACTGGCCGCTTTATTATGTACACCTGGCTACTACCGGGTTGGACCCCCTTTTGCCTTCATAACTGCTTTATTTCTTCATTGCATAGATTCAACAAGGTGTTGGAAACATTCCTAAGAGATTTTGGTCCATATTGACATAATAGCATCATGCAGTTGTTGCAGATTTGTCAGCTGCACATCCATGATGAGAATCTCACGCTCCACCACATCCCAAAGATGCTTTATTGGATCAAGATCTGGTGACTGTGGAGGCCAGAGGAGTATAGTCAATTCATTGCTATGTTCAAGAAACCAGTTTGAGATGATTTGAGCTTTGTGACATGGTGCATTATCTTACTGGAAGTTGCCATCAGAAGATGGGTACACTGTGGTCATGAAGGGATTTTCATGGTCAGCAACAATACTCAGGTAGGCCGTGGCATTGAAATGATGCTCAGTTGGTACTAAGGGGCCCAAAGTGTGCCAAGAAAATATCCCCCACACCATTACACCACCACCAGCCTGAACTGTTGATATAAGGCAGGATGAATCCATGCTTTTATTTTGTTTATGCCAAATTTTGACCCTACCATTTAAATGCCGCAGCTGAAATCGAGACTCATCACACCAGGCAACGTTTTTCCAATCTTCTATTGTTCAATTTTGGTGAGCCTGTGCGAATTGTAGCTCCAGTTTCCTGATCTTAGCTGACAGGAGTGGCACCCAGTGTGTCTTCTGCTGCTTTAGCCCATCTACTTCAAGGCTCGATATGCTGTGCATTCCGAGATGGTATTCTGCATACCTCGGTTGTAATGAGTTGTTATTTGAGTTTTTGCTGCCTTTTTATCATCTCAAACCAGTCTTCCCATTCTCCTCTGACATTAACAAGGCATTTTTGTCCACACAACCGCCGCTCACTTTTGGACCATTCTCTGTAAACCCAAGAGATGGTTGTGCGTTGAAAATCTTAGTAGATCAGCAGTTTTTGAAATATTCAGACCAGCCCGTCTGGCACCAACAACCATGCCACGTTCAAAGTCACTTATGTTTCCTTTCTTCCCCATTCTGATGCTCAGTTTGAACTTCAGCAAGTCGTCTTCACCACATCTAGAGGCCTAAATGCATTGAGTTGCTGCCATGTGATTGGCTGAGTGTATATGCTGTATGTAAGGGGGGTAATGTAGTCTCTATTTAACCTCTTACTGACCAGCTGCCTTCATTATACGGCGGCAGGTTGGCACGACTGCGCAAACCACTGTAGGTGTACGTCGGCCGTATTAAGAGCTTCTGCCAGAGCTGATACGCGTGGCCAGTGGCTGCGATGGCAATAGCTCCTGAGAGAGGCAGAACAGGGATCTGTCAATGTAAACAGACAAATCCCTGTTCTGTCAAGGAAGTAGAGAGAGATCTGCAGTTCCTAGTGATCAGGAACAGCGTTCTCTTTCTACTCCCTGCCAATCCACTCCCCCAGCAGTTAGAAACACCTCCCTAGGGAACACTTAACCCCTTGATTGCCCTCTAGTGTTAACCCCTTCCCTGTCAGTGACATTTATACAGTAATCAGTGGCTATTTATAGCACTGATCGCTGTATAAATGTCACTGGTCCCAAAAAAGTGTCAAAAGTGTCCAACCTATCCGCCACAATGTCAAAGTCCCTCTAAAAATTGCAGATCACCGCCATTACTTGTAAAAAAAAAAAAAAAATAATAATAAAAATGCCATAAATATATTCCCAAATGTTGTAGATGCTATAACTTTTGCGCAAACCAATCAATATATGCTTATTTTGATTTTTTTTTTAACAAAAATATGTAGAAGAATACATATTGGTCTAATGATGAATATTTTTTTATTTTTTTTTTGCATATTTATTATAGCAAAAAGTAAAAAATATTGTTTGTTTGTTTTTTTTTTCAAAATTGTTGGTCTTTTTTTGTTTATAGCGCAAAAATTAAAAACCACAGAGGTGATCAAATACCACTAAAAGAAAGCTCTATTTGTGGGGAAAAAATAACATGAACTTTTTTTGTGCGCAATGTCGCATGACCGCGCAATTGTCAGTTAAAGTGACGCAGTGCAGGATCACAAAAAATGGCCTGTCATTAAGAGGGCAAATCCTTCCGTGGCTGAAGTTAATCCTTCGCTCTGTACCGTTATCTGTGTTGGAAGCTACTGGAAACTGTAGAGTTGTAGAGGAGGCATTTAGGTAAGCATCTTTGCTTGTTAGAAAAATATAATTTAGTAAAACCATTTTTGTTATATTGGGTAAGCTAATGAACCTTGAAGCAAACTTGTAGTATGGCCGTCAAGGGTCATACTGTAAAATAACAGGTTCACTTGTTATCCACCCATTCACTATTGTTTTGTAACAATCACTGGCTGGGTTAGGTAAAAGTAGTGTGTATAATATAAACACCACTCACTTTCTTCATTTACATGTGACTCGAATAGCAAAAGGGATAGCACCAAACATCTGTAAATCTAATTTAAAGCTGAAATCGAGGCAGATAAAAGACACAAACAAGTTCAGCTCCTTTAATCAATAATACATCATTAAATGCATTTTTAGATGCAAGCAGTGTAAAGACAAGAAAATTGACCTGATACACTATATTGCCAAAAGTATTGGGACTCCTGCATTTACACACACATGAACTCTAATGGCATCCCAGTCTTAGTCCGTGGGGTTCAATATTGAGTTGGCCCACCCTTTGCAGCTATAACAGCTTCAACTCTTCTGGGAAGGCTGTCCACAAGCCAGGTCTTCTCGTCCACTCTCACAAAGGCACTTCTGCAAAATGGTCAAACATTCCCCTGCTTCTCCTTCAATGTCCAGTCACAGGCTGGTGGCGAGTCTATGATAGTCGGTGCTTAGAGTAAGTGGGTTGAATGATGCCGTCATTCAAGTGGTAGGAAAAATACTGTAGAGGACAGCACCAGATTAAAGGTAAGCAAAAGCTGCAGTTTTTATCTTTATCTGCTGTAACCACATCACTTTAAATAAACCAAAGTGGTAGCTCGCAATAATCATTATGCAACCCAATACAAAACAAATAATGTTTTTATATAATGATGACTATGATTACTATCCAATATTCACTATACTGAAGCCTCTAACTGTAAAAATAATTGTACACCTGAAATGCTGCTGCATTAAGTTTTTCAAATAGAAATAAACAAGCACGTCATTTTTCAATTTTAAGAAAAATCTTTGGGCAATTAGTGAAGTATATATATATTTAGGAATTAAAAAAGAGTGATTATATAATTATTATATTATTAACGTAATCAATAATTACAATACAATAAGTGTTTAGTAAACAATATTTTAAAACTTAAGATGCACGACTCTATATACGGAAGTTTTATTTTGGCACTGTGCCCAGACTGGTGTTACAACAATATGATACAAAATCTATAACCGTTTAGTGTAAAGCTCTTTTACTTTTATTGGTCTGGCAGGTTGCCTGGTGTAATGTAATAAAAAAAGTATACAAAAAATGGCAATTGTCATGCTGGTATAATTCCAAAGATGTGAAAATAGCTTGAAGAACTTGTATACCCACAGGGAAGGAAATCGGTATAGTTTGCATTGAGACACAAACCCAGTTAGAGGACAAAAATGATATGCTGTTTGCTCTTGTGAAAAAAAAGCCTTTAAAAGAAAAAAAAATTTGATATGATTTAAATACGTTGTCTCATTTTGTATTAAAATTGTTAATATGAGAAAGGTGCATATGGTCTTTAAATAGTATATGTAAGTATGAGTGACTTCCCGTCCAAAGAGCATACAAACCATGATATAGAATTTGTGCTACAATGCCAAGACATACCATTTAAAAAGGCAAGCCAAATGCCGCGTACACACAATCGGATTTCTCGTCGGAAAAAGATATGACGGCTTTTCTAACGGGATTCCGCTCAAGTTTGCCTTGCATACGCACGGTCACGCAAAAGTTTGCTGAAATTACGACCGTCAAGAACGCGGTGACGTACAACACTACGACGAGCCGAGAAAATGAAGTTCAATGCTTTCGAACATGCATCAAATTGTTTCCGAGCATGCGTAGGAATTTTGCACATCGGAATTGCCACAGACGATCGCATTTTCGGATAGGAACTTTTCCCGACCGAAAAATTGAGAGCATGCTCTCAATCTTTTGCTGGATGGAATTCCGCCAGCAAAAGACAGATGGAGCATACACACGGTCGCATTTTCTGATGAAAAACTTTCATCTGTCTTTTGTGGGCCGAAATTCCTATCGTGTGTATGCGGCTTAACGCAAAACTTGCATTTTGGAGTTGGTATTATTGATATATATCTGAAGAAAAACAAGATCTTTTGGTCTGCTGTTTTAGCTTTGCCCACCCCATTAACATGATAGGGTGATCTATCTAGCTTCCTTTTGAATTTTTCTCTAATTTGATATTGCTAATAATGTAGCCAGAATTTTCAATTGCCTACTGTGAATGAGGTTATAATGAGAACAGGAAGGAACTTGTTTTGCTTTTGTGAATATTTGTCTTGGGTTGTATGTCAATCTTCAAGGAAGTGTAGGCATTTATATAGATAGGGGGTAAAAATGGTATCTTTACTGTATAGAAGGTGTAACAAGGTGTACAGAGTGGTAAACATATGGTAACAAGCATAGAAAATATACTGAAGCTAGCCATAAACATGCATTCTGTTATGATACCAAGTGCTAGTATGCAGCAAAAGCAGGTGTGGCCAGGTATGTGTAGCTGCACAGAGGAGACTAGGCACAAACTAGGTACTATTATAATAAAATGTGTTAAGAACACAGCTACTAACAAAACGATACAATAGCACAAACATATACAAGCAATAGTGAAACACACGTGGTGAGTGAAACCTAGTGAAAGACTACCTAACTAATATTCCCCCCAGTGAAGCTAAACTGTATACAAAGCAGAGAGCGAGTTAGGATAAGGCTGCTGCAGGCAGAACGCACAAAGATCAGTTCAGAAGACAGTTCAGAAAGATGGCCAGAGAGGGGATCTGGTACAAAGGAAACAAGTAGATGCAGCAGGATCAGAGCAACAAGTTCAAACAATAACAACAAGATACCATGTCTAAGACAGTTGGGTCAGGATGACAGGAACAAAACAGCGGGATACAGATGAAGGATCACAAGTTTAAAGGCAGCAGGATCCTTTGGTTTGGCCACACTGGACAAAAGGCTGAAGCACTGTGGAGACTTTGCGCCGGTTCACATTAGAAGCGGCACGACTTGCAGGTCGCCTCACCGAGGCGACCTGCACACGACTGCCGCGGCGACTTGCAAGACGACTTCTGTATAGAAGTCTATGCAAGTCGCCCCCACAGTAGTACAGGAACCTTTCTTCTAAGTCGGAGCGACTTGCATCGCTCCGATTAGAACGGTTCCATTGTACAGAACGGGAGGCGACTTGTCAGGCAGCTAGGTCGCCTGACAAGTCGCCCCCGTGTGAACCGGCTCTTCGAGAAGGAGTTAAAATACTCTCTTAACAGCCAGAATCAGGTGGAGACTAATTATTGGGATCTGCTGGCTCCTGGGAAGCACTCGCTTGTGGGCCCTGAGACTACATCTTTCAGGTCTGAAAACCACAGTATTAGTGCTAAAATCTTGTGAGCCACAAATGGGTTAATGCCTTCAGTGTGAATAAATGAACCTAATTCAGCTGCACACACTAACCACGTTCCATACCGTGTATATGCCAAAAATAAATAAATATATGTGTATGCGCTAAAGGCTATAAATACGTGAACAAAGAATATAATAAATCTATACAATATTAAAAATTATTATAAATTATAAACAGTGTCACACACCTGTGAAGAAAGTGACTATAATCCACAATTGAATATATGAAAAATGGTAGCATGCACCATGCAAAAAAATGTGAGAGAAAAAAAAAAAAAAATCCTTTAACCTCCCTGGCGATATGATTATTTCGGATTTTAGGTGCTGAAAGCGGTACCATTATTTTGCATGGAAATTTGGCGTTTTATATTGTAGGTTTAAATCTTAACAATAACACACTTAAATCTGTCCAAACCAGAGTCTAGTAGATATCCCGGGTATATATTGTAGGTTTAAATCTTAACAATAACACACTTAAATCTGTCCAAACCAGAGTCTAGTAGATATCCCGGGTATGATCCCCCAGATGAAGGCACGTATACCCTGTGCCGAAGACGCGTAGGGGAGGGGCAGGACGGAGCTTTCTACACACAGACAGGCAGAGGATTGAACACCGCATCTTAACAATAACACACTTAAATCTGTCCAAACCAGAGTCTAGTAGATATCCCGGGTATATATTGTAGGTTTAAATCTTAACAATAACACACTTAAATCTGTCCAAACCAGAGTCTAGTAGATATCCCGGGTATGATCCCCCAGATGAAGGCACGTATACCCTGTGCCGAAGACGCGTAGGGGAGGGGCAGGACGGAGCTTTCTACACACAGACAGGCACCGCACGCTACAGGATTCATCTGTATTGCATGTTTTGGATAGGATGGTGCACTGACGCACCCAAGCATTGTGAGTACCCTCCTGGAGGGATTGTTTTTAGGGCTTTTCAAATAAATTCCTGGCGGTATTATGCTATGAGTCTCCTTTCTTTCATATATGTCACCATTTGAGCGAGATACAGATCATCACCAGCATACCCTGTGTGAGCCCTGGAGTGGCTCTAATGCGTGTTTTGACACTGTTTAGCTACTGTGTCACACGCTCTAAGGTGAGCGCATTATCCATTGGGGGTCACTGGAGAGCACTGCAGCATGCCTTAATGTGCACATCTCATAAGAAGAGCATGAGGAATATTTAGCACTTTTTCAAAAAAACCAGCATGAGGATTGCCTGCTATTTGTTTGGACACTATTGTGCACTTTGATTTATATACTCTTATGAATGGCTTGGACTGAGATATATTCATTTGTATGAATTGGTTTCGGACACTTTATTTATCAAGTAGCACTTATATATATATTTTTTTTTTTTTTAATCATTTAAAGGATTTTTTTTTTTTTTTCTCTCACATTTTTTTGCATGGTGCATGTTACCATTTTTCATATATTCAATTGTGGATTATAGTCACTTTCTTCACAGGTGTGTGACACTGTTTATAATTTATAATAATTTTTAATATTGTATAGATTTATTATATTCTTTGTTCACATATTTATAGCCTTTAGCGCATGCACATATATTTATTTATTTCTGAAAACCACAGTGCCATCAGTAGGTCACCTGGTTTCTAACACATAACCAAGCTATCAACCATAAACTGTCTATTTACCTTAGTTTAAGCATATAAAAAGTGATAATTCACATGCACAATTATTACTTATCCCAAATCAGGGACTTTAGTCAGTTATCATGATTGATTCCTGCTTCTGTGATGGTCAAAATGGAGTTTTTGCTCAATCAAAGCACATAGCGATTGCTGCTCACCCTATTTTAAAATTTTACAGCTCTATTTTTCGAATCAAAAACCATGTTTAATTCATCTTCTACCCACAGTTCCACTACCTGTTCGATTACTTCCTGTCAGCATCACTTCCTGTTTAGCCAGCCTTTTCAGTCTAGCCAAACAACATTATAAGCTTTCCAATGGAGACTACAGACTGAATAAATTTCACTGACCAACTGCAATAAGTTTTTCTTAAAAATAGTGGCTAAAACTGACAAACTGAAGATTTCTGTTGAACATCTTTAAAAATGAGTGGCCAATCTGTTTAAAAACTGATGGAAGGAAATGTCAGATGACAGTCCTTGCCCTCCAAGCCATATTGTAATGCTCAGGCAAAAGTCCACTCTAATTCACCCGTCATCAGGACATCATCTGCATCTTACTCATGTTCTCATATCGCCTTCCGGTCTGCTTTATCTGGCTTTGTCATCTAGTCTGTCTACTCCACCGCTCAATGTTTATTAAGTGTAAAAACAAATCAGATTATTTGTTACTTTAAACTATGCTAAAACACACAGCTCACTGCTTGTAGTTGTCTCTCTAACTAGTCACTCCTGCCTACAAACATATATAGTAACCACTATGATAACCACTATTGACATATAATGTTAGACATAGGCATAGGTTTCCAGTGTAAAGAATACGACTCCATATCTCTCGATGCTGTCCTGGAAACATTGATCTGCTACTGGTAAATACTTGCAGTATGGCACTCTCCTGCTACTGTATGTGCCTCAGTCGATAACATCAGATGTGACTGAACTTACCATCTCCAGCTATTTCCTTCCACTTCTTACACAAAGCCAGCATAGGGATCCCATCTATTTCCTTTCCAGGAACCTCTACCTTAAAGCTGAACTCCAGGCACATAACATTTCCTCCTCCAGCTCTTTAAAATAAATAAAATATTGTTTTGTACATTCAGGTTTCCTTTATAGATATTTGCTTCTTTTTCTGACCTGCTAGTAAGCCCAAGGGCTTTATCTCAGGTCCTTTCAGCATCAGACAGTGGAAGAGACTGGCAGGGTACCCTCCATGTCTTCCAGTCTATCACTCCCCTTATGAGACTCTGCTCTTTTTCTATTTATCTGAAGCTCTTTTGTTTCTAGCCTTATATGATATACAGCTGGTTTCCTCCCCTTCTGACACTATGTGTTCTCTCCCCATCTGACAGTTTGGTTGTTCACTCCTCTTTAATCCCCTGTTATTGCTGCAGAAAGCAGTTTTATAGCTCTGTTACTCTGCTGCCTTGCTTGGAGCTGTTACTGTTCTCTGTTAGGCACAGTACACTCCACACAATGCCAGGGAAGCTGGTGGAAAAAAAAAAAACAAGCAGAGTGGCAGGTGGGGTCTCAGAAAGAGTATGATAATCCTGCTCAGGAACCAAGCTAGTAAAGTAGCATTTGGTGGTGGAGTATTGAAGCCTAGGATGGTGCTGGGCAGGAAGACTCTGCTCACACTGCAACACTTGACCTATTGCAGACAAGGTGATGTCAGCACTAATGTGACTATCAGTGGGGAAGTTATGTGACAAATCATGCTGTTGATAGGAAGAGCAGCAGTGACGGGTTGCCTTCACAGGGGCCTTGTCTGAGAATGTTGAGTTCCATTTTAGATAACTCAGTCCACAGCTTTCTCCCTGAAATCATAGATATTGCTTTCCAGTTATCTGATTTAATAGGGGCATCACTTTAAGTTGATCATATTTATAGCTTCCCAACAGTAACAGTGGCATTTTTCATGCCTCTACTTACAGGCTTCTGGCCTTTGTCCTTTGTCAGGGCTTCATTAGTTTAGTTCATCAGGATTGCACACTGCCCATTCAAATAGTCAGCCCTGTCTACAGTGGACTTGACACACTTCAAAGCCACTGCAGCTTGAACTTTGAATACTCTAGGTTCCAAAGCATTTGTCGTGCTAGCAGTGTTACATAAATCTTCTGATGCCACTGCAAGTTCAAACCCTGCAATTTAAAACCTTCCTTTTTCCTCGTTTTTGGATACCATATACCGAGCATGAGGGAAAGTCAGAGACTCAATCACCCCAAGCTCCAATCAAAGGGGAAGCATACTTAGCAGTTTTCTTTGCAGCAGATACAGTATTCATGGAATATCTGTAGCCCAATGAGACAAGTTGCATGCCTCTTGCTCTTTACTGGTTTTTGTGCATGCCCACTCCCCTTCAACAATCTTTGTAGCTTTTTCATTTAGCCTTAGAAATAAAGCCCACTTCAATTAATTATAACCGGATAATTTACGGGCCAGTTTACGGGCCCCCAATGCTTTACTATTGTTAATTATTTGTACAGCACTCTTCAAGGTATAGTCATTTACATAGATAAGGAGTAAAAAGGGTATGTGTACTGAATAATTATGTAAATAGGTGTACAGAGTGTTAAATGTAGTGTAATGTGTAAGGAATAAATAGTGTCTCTAGTCATACACATGCATACACAAGAAGTTAACCACTAACTATTCTATTTAATGTAGTTTAAGCATAAAATAAAGTAAAAATACATATACATAATTAATTAATACTTAGCTTTAAAACAGGGACTTTATTATGTTCTGATGATTGATGTATGTTTCTGCAATGGTCAAGATGGAATTCTCACTTGCCAGAGCACATGGTGATTGCCTGCAGCTCTGTTGGTCTCACAAGTCTGCTCCTACCCACAATTTCACTACCTGTTAGTAGTGCCAACTAACAAGTAGTGAACATCAAGTATGATCAAACTGAACATCAAGTACGATCAATTTACTGTTTCTGTAAAGATGTCAGGGCTGGGCTCAGCCCTTCCTTCTCTGAGCTGGCCACTCAGCTGTTGGCTAATTGCCAGCTCCTATCTCTCCACAGTGACTCACCTGTTGATGATATCCTGCTCGTCAGTCCTACTTTCTTAAGCCGTCCAGCCCAGATGATCTCTGCCTTCGCCTTGGTCAACATCACAAAGACTATTTCCTGTGTTCCTGTTAAAGGCCTGCTTGGCTGACATTCCTTCTGGCTCCAGATCCTGCTCTTGCTGTTCCACTATGCTAATCCCTGGCTTCCTGACTTTCTGCCTTACCTGACTATCCGTTCTGGTTACAGAACTTTGGCTATGTTTTGACTACATTTGTTCAATTTACTTTTATTATTAAACAAGTGTGATTTAACTGTACTTCTGTCTCGGTCTGAGTCATGGTTTCTGACAGTAGGCAAAGGCCATAAAGTAATATTTTTTCAGATTGGATGAGCAGGATCACTGCATGGATCAGTTTGCCATGGCGTTACAAACGCTACTGAGTAGCACGGGTCACCTGGAATCTCCCACTGTGGCTGCACTGGTACAGCCTGTGTTGCAGGCTGTCCCTGCTGCTGCTCCAGTCTCTGTGCAGGCACCCGCCTTGAGTATTACCTTTATAAGAGGTATGTTTGGTTCCGCTCCACTTCCCCAGTGATTTGGGGGAGATTCAGTCCAATGTTACATAGTTACATAGTTACATAGTAGGTGAGGTTGAAAAAAGACACAAGTCCATCAAGTCCAACCTATGTGTGTGATTATGTGTCAGTATTACATTACATATCCCTGTATATTGCGGTCATTCAGGTGATTATCTAATAGTTTCTTGAAGCTATCAATGCTCCCCGCTGAGACCACCGCCTGTGGAAGGGAATTCCACATCCTTGCCGCTCTTACAGTAAAGAACCCTCTACGTAGTTTAAGGTTAAACCTCTTTTCTTCTAATTGTAATGAGTGGCCACGAGTCTTATTAAACTCTCTTCTGCGAAAAAGTTTTATCCCTATTGTGGGGTCACCAGTACAGTATTTGTAAATTGAAATCATATCCCCTCTCAAGCGTCTCTTCTCCAGAGAGAATAAGTTCAGTGCTCGCAACCTTTCCTCATAACTAAGATCCTCCAGACCCTTTATTAGCTTTGTTGCCCTTTTTTGTACTCGCTCCATTTCCAGTACGTCCCTCCTGAGGACTGGTGCCCAGAACTGGACAGCATACTCCAGGTGCGGCCGGACCAGAGTCTTGTATAGCGGGAGAATTATCATTTTATCTCTGCAGTTGATCCCCCTTTTAATGCATGCCAATATTCTGTTTGCTTTATTAGCAGCAGCTTGGCATTGCATGCCATTGCTGAGCCTATCATCCACTAGGACCCCCAAGTCCTTTTCCATCCTAGATTCCCCCAGAGGTTCTCCCCCCAGTGTATAGATTGCATTCATATTTTTGCCACCCAAATGCATTATTTTACATTTTTCTACATTGAACCTCATTTGCCATGTAGTCGCCCACCCCATTAATTTGTTCAGGTCTTTTTGCAAGATTTCCACATCCTGCGGAGAAGTTATTGCCCTGCTTAGCTTAGTATCGTCTGCAAATACAGAGATGGAACTGTTTATCCCATCTTCCAGGTCGTTTATGAACAAATTAAATAGGATTGGTCCCAGCACAGACCCCTGGGGGACCCCACTACCCACCCCTGACCATTCTGAGTACTCCCCATTTATCACCACCCTCTGAACACGCCCTTGTAGCCAGTTTTCAATCCATGTACTCACCCTATGGTCCATGCCAACGCACCTTATTTTGTACAGTAAACGTTTATGGGGAACTGTGTCAAATGCTTTTGCAAAATCCAAATACACCACGTCTACGGGCCTTCCTTTATCTAGATGGCAACTCACCTCCTCATAGAAGGTTAATAGATTGGTTTGGCAAGAACGATTCTTCATGTATCCATGCTGATTACTGCTAATGATATCATTCTTATTACTAAAATCTTGTATATAGTCCCTTATCATCCCCTCCAAGAGTTTACATACTATTGATGTTAGGCTAACTGGTCTGTAATTCCCAGGGATGTTTTTTGGGCCCTTTTTAAATATTGGTGCTACATTGGCTTTTCTCCAATCAGCTGGTACCATTCCAGTCAATAGACTGTCTGTAAAAATTAGGAACAACGGTCTGGCAATCACCTGACTGAGTTCCCTAAGTACCCTCGGATGCAAGCCATCTGGTCCCGGTGATTTATTAATGTTAAGTTTCTCAAGTCTAATTTTAATTCCGTCCTCTGTTAACCATGTAGGTGCTTCCTGTGTTGTGTCATGAGGATAAACACTGCAGTTTTGGTTGCTGAAGCCCCCCGATTCACTCGTGAAGACTGAGGAGAAGAATAAATTCAATACCTCTGCCATCTCCCCATCCTTTGTAACCAGATGTCCTTCCTCATTCTTTATGGGGCCAATATGGTCTGTCCTCCCTTTTTTACTGTTTACATACTTAAAGAATTTCTTGGGATTTTTTTTGCTCTCCTCCGCTATGTGTCTTTCATGTTCTATCTTAGCCATCCTAATTGCACCCTTACATTTCTTATTGCATTCTTTATAAATTCTGAATGCTGTGGATGATCCCTCAACCTTGTATTTTTTGAAGGCCTTCTCCTTTGCTTTTATATGCATTTTTACATTGGAGTTAAGCCATCCAGGATGTTTGTTCGCTCTTTTAAATTTATTACCCAATGGGATACATTGGCTAATGCCCTTATTTAATATGCTCTTAAAGCAAACCCATCTCTCCTCCATATTCTTTGTTCCTAATATTTTATCCCAATTTATGCCTTTTAGCAAGGTTTGTAGTTTAGGGAAGTTGGCTCTTTTGAAATTCAGTGTCTTTGTGTTCCCTTCATGTCTCCTATTTGTGTGATTTATACTGAAACTAATTGACCTGTGATCGCTGTTACCTAAATTGCCCCGTATTTCCACATCTGTTATCAGGTCTGTATTGTTGGTAATCAGTAGATCTAGTAATGTTTTATTTCTAGTTGGTGCGTCTACCATCTGACCCATAAAATTGTCCTGCAAGACATTAAGGAACTGGCGAGCCTTAAATGAATGCGCGGTTCCCTCCGCCCAGTCTATGTCTGGATAATTAAAATCCCCCATTATGATAACACTTCCCATCCTTGCTGTTAATCCAATTTGTGATAGGAGATCCGTCTCCACTTCCTCCCTCAGGTTAGGGGGCCTATAGCATACTCCCAGTATTATTTTCCCCTTAGCTTCATCCCTTTGGAGCTCTACCCATAAAGATTCCACCTCCTCCCTAGCCCCCTCAGTGATGTCATCTCTCACATTCACTTGTACATTATTCTTGATATATAGGCATACCCCTACCCCTTTTTTACCCTCTCTATCCTTGCGGTATAGGGTATACCCTTGAATGTTTGCCAGCCAATCATGAGAGCTGTTGAACCAGGTCTCTGAAATTCCCACAAAATCCAAATCCTCCTTGTACAACAGTATCTCTAGTTCACCCATCTTGTCCGCCAGGCTCCTGGCATTGGTGAACATGCCACATAGTTTAGACCGGTCGCATATTGTCCTCGTATTGGGTGTTTCAAGATTGCAACTTGGACTTGCTACTATACTCACCTTGTGTTTTTGTGCTTTGGTTAACCTACCACTAATGCCCCCAATACTACCCTCTGGAATATCTTCCGCGCTGGCTATCACTGTCTCTGGACTAGGGATGAGCCGAACACCCCCCGGTTCGGTTCGCACCAGAACCTGCGAACGGACCGAAAGTTCGCACGAACGTTAGAACCCCATTGACGTCTATGGGAGTCGAACGTTCGAAATCAAAAGTGCTCATTTTAAAGGCTAATTTGCATGGTATTGTCCTAAAAAGGTTTTGGGGACCCGGGTCCTACCCCAGGGGACATGTATCAATGCAAAAAAAACTTTTAAAAAGGGCCGTTTTTTCGGGAGCAGTGATTTTAATGATGCTTAAAGTAAAAAAAAAAAAGTGAAATATTCCTTTAAATATCGTACCTGGGGTGTGTCTATAGTAGGCCTGTAAAGTGGCTCGTGTTTCCCGTGTTTAGAACAGTCCCTGCACCAAATGTCATTTTTAAAGGAAAAAATCTCATTTAAAACTGCTTGCGGGTTTAATGTCATGTCGGGTCATGGCAATATGGATGAAAATCAGTGAGACAAACGGCATGGGTACCCCCCAGTCCATTACCAGGCCCTTTGGGTCTTGTATGGATATTAAGGGGAACCCCGCACCCAAATTAAAATAAGGAAAGGCCCTATATACTCTGAACAGCAGTATACAGGCGGTGCAAACAAGACAGGGACTGTAGGTTTGTTGTTAAGTAGAATCTCTTTGTAATTTTGAACGGGTAAATTTTTAAAGCGTTTAGCTCCAGCCAAAAAATCTTTTTTAAGCTTTTTGGAAAACATAGGGAAGGGTTATCACCCCTGTGACATTTGTTTTGCTGTCTTTCCTCCTCTTCAGAAGATTTCACCTCACTTTTTGTCCCAATGAAAAATGTTTTTTGAAAATTTGGGTTTTTTGTGGAACAAGGATTGGAAAGCATCAGTGGAAAAGAGAAATTGTTTTCCCATATTAACTCTTACAGGAGAGAATTTCCCTTCCTAGGGGTAGATTTCATCTCACTTCCTGTTGTCTCCTTCCGTTTGCAAGTAGGAGTCGTTTGTAAGTTAGATGTTTGAAAGTAGGGTCCTGCCCTATATACTCAGCAGAAATTTGGGCCTTAGGTGTTGCTGTGGCCACAACACTGTAAGCCCTCACAGGGCCCTGCTGTGAAATATTAGATCAAGAATTGTAATTACATGCCCCTGTTGAACAGGAGCTGAAAAATTAGGCCTTAGGCACTGGTGCTGGTGCCACAACACTGCAACCCCTTACAGACACTCTAGTTGGAACGCAGGAACGAGCCCTGCTGCAAAGTATTGCATCAAAAATTGTAATTACACGCCCCTGTTAGACAGGGGCAGAAAAATTGGGCCTTAGGCACTGGTGCTGGTGCCACAACACTGCAACCCCTCACAGACACTCTAGTTGGAACTCAGGAACGAGGCCTGCTGCAAAGTATTGCATCAAAAATTGTAATTACACGCCCCTGTTAGACAGGGGCAGAAAAATTGGGCCTTAGGCACTGGTGCTGGTGCCACAACACTGCAACCCCTCACAGACACTCTAGTTGGAACGCAGGAACGAGCCCTGCTGCAAAGTATTGCATCAAAAATTGTAATTACACGCCCCTGTTAGACAGGGGCAGAAAAATTGGGCCTTAGGCACTGGTGCTGGTGCCACAACACTGCAACCCCTCACAGACACTCTAGTTGGAATGCAGGAACGAGCCCTGCTGCAAAGTATTGCATCAAAAATTGTAATTAACACGCCCCTGTTAAACAGGGGCTGAAAAATTGTGCCTTAGGCACTGGTGGTGGCGCCCAGAACCAAAAATGTTCTTACAAGCTATCAGCGTGATGATTGAGGAGGAAGAGGATAATTACTCAGGGATAGTCACTCAGCATCAGCATAGGCAGTCTTTGAAGGGATCTGAGATTTCAAAAAAAATTATTCGGTTACATCAGCATCAGGTGCTTGGTAGCTGGTGGTGATCCAAGACTCATTCATTTTTATGAAGGTCAGCCGATCGACCGAGTCGGTGGACAGACGCACCCTGTGATCGGTTACCACGCCTCCAGCAGCACTGAATGTGCGTTCCGAAAGAACGCTGGATGCAGGACAGGCCAGTAGCTCAATTGCATACTGTGCAAGCTCTGGCCAGTGATCCATCCTCAAGACCCAGTAACCCAGAGGATTTTCGGTGGGAAAGGTGTCCAAGTCTGATCTTGCCCCTAGGTATTCCTGCACCATGTAAAACAGACGCTGGCGATGGTTGCTGGAACCGATCATACCTTGGGGCTGCGGACCAAAAAATTGTCTGAACGCATCGGTCAGACGGCCACCTTCTCCACCGCTACTTATTTGACTGACCGAAGCCTCAGCAACACGTTGTCCAGAAACAGGAGTTTGTAACCTCCCAGTCTCTAGGAACGCATTGCACAGACCTTTCTGCAAGGCCTCCCGAAGATGTTTCATCCTCTGCTCCCTCTGCGATGGCAAGATAAGGTCCGCAACCTTACCCTTGTAACGTGGATCAAGGAGGGTTGCCAGCCAGTATTGGTCCTTCTCCTTGATACCACGAATACGAGGATCCTTACGCAGGCTTTGCAGGATCAGGGAGGCCATGCAGCGTAGGTTTGCTGAGGCATTCGGTCCGGAGTCCTCTGGGTCACTAAGGACGACAACGTCCGCAGCCACCTCCTCCCAGCCACGTACAAGTCCATGTGTTTCTTGGGACTGATCCCTTAAAGACTGCTGCTGATGCTGAGTGCCAGGCTCCACCTCCATACTCACACAATCTTCCTCCTCCTCCTCCTCCTCCTCGTCCTCTTCCTGTGTGATCGGCGGGCACGCAGGAACACTGTCTGGATAAAGGGGGCCTTGAGAGCTAAGGAAGTCCTCCTCTTCCTGCCTCTGTTCTGCCTCAAGTGCCCTGTCCATTATTCCACGCAGCGTGTGCTCCAACAGGTGGACAAGGGGGACAGTGTCACTGATGCATGCACTGTCACTGCTCACCATCCTCGTGGCCTCCTCGAATGGTGACAGGACAGTGCATGCATCCCTGATCATGGCCCACTGGCGTGGGGAAAAAAAAACAAGCTCCCCTGACCCTGTCCTGGTGCCATAGTCGCACAGGTACTCATTGATGGCCCTCTGCTGCGTGTGCAGCCGCTGCAGCATGGCCAACGTTGAGTTCCACCTGGTGGGCATGTCACAGATTAGGCGGTTCTTGGGCAGGTTAAACTCCTTTTGGAGGTCCGTCAGCCGAGCACTGGCATTATATGACCGGCGGAAATGCACACAGACTTTCCTGGCCTGCCTCAGGACATCCTGTAAGCCCGGGTACCTGCCCAAGAACCGCTGCACCACCAAGTTAAGGACGTGAGCCAAACAGGGCACATGGGTCATTTGTCCCTGTCGGAGGGCAGAGAGGAGGTTGGTGCCATTGTCGCAAACCACCATTCCTGCCTTAAGTTGGCGTGGCGTCAACCACCTCTGAACCTGCCCCTGCAGAGCTGACAGAACCTCTGCCCCAGTGTGGCTCCTGTCCCCCAAGCACACCAGCTCAAGCACCGCATGGCATCTTTTGGCCTGCGTACTTGCGTAGCCCCTTGAACGACTACGGAGCACCGCTGGTTCCGAGGAAGAGGCCATGGAGGAAGAAGAAGAGGAGGGGGTGGAGGAGAGAGGTGTGTCACAATCAGCATTTTGGAGGCGTGGTGGCGGAACAACCTCCAACACTACTGCACCTTGTCCTGCATCCTTCCCAGCTGCCAGCAGAGTCACCCAATGTGCCGTGAAACTTAGGTAACGTCCCTGTCCATGCCTGCTGGACCATGAGTCAGCGGTAATATGCACCTTACCGCTGACCGCCCTGTCCAGCGAGGCATGGACATTGCCTTCCACATGCCGGTAGAGAGCCGGAATCGCCTTCCGTGAGAAAAAGTGGCGTTTGGGTACCTGCCACTGAGGAACCGCACATTCCACAAACTCACGGAAGGGGGCAGAGTCTACCAACTGAAAAGGCAGCAGTTGAAGTGCTAGCAATTTTGCCAAGCTAGCATTCAACCGCTGGGCATGTGGATGGCTGGGAGCAAACTTCTTTCGGCGGTGCAGCAGCTGGGGCAGGGAAATTTGCCTGGTACAATCTGACGTCGGTGTACCAAAAGCAGATTGCCCACAAGTACTTGGCTGTGACACACCTAATTCTACACCTTCATTCCTCTCACTGCAGGTCTCAGAGAGGACTGGAGGTCTAGTGGGGTTGGAAATCTCAGCTGATGAGGAGCAAGGAGAGATCCTCTTTGTTCTTTGGTGTGGGTCTTTTAGATACGCTTGCCAACGAACTGTATGGCAGGTCAACATATGTCTGGTCAAGCATGTGGTACCCAAGCGGGAGATGTTTTGGCCACGTGAGATACGCTTGAGACATATGTTGCAAATAGCAGCGGTGCGATCTGATGCACTCGTCTCAAAAAAGGCCCACACCAAAGAACTTTTTGAATAACGCGCAGAGACTGCAGCGCCCTGCACATGTGGAGCTTTGGGGTGTGATGCAGTCAATGTGCTGCCCTTAGGCTGGCCCCTGGAGGGCATCCTGCCTCGTTGGTGATGTGCCGCCTCCTCCTCCTCCTCCTCTCTCCTATCAGGCACCCACGTTGAGTCAGTGACCTCATCATCCCCTCCCTCCTCATCACTGGAGCAAACCTGGCAGTATGCTGCAGCAGGGGGAGCATGACTGCCAGATTGCTGTCCTTCTTGGGCACCCCCTCTGTCCGTGCTCATGTTACTGCCTTCATCGAGCTCAGTATCATCATCAGAGCCTTCCAAACGCTGGGCATCCTCCTGGAGCATGTACCCAACACTGTGGTCAAACAGTTCGAGGGAATCCTCATGAGGACATGGTGGAGCTAGGGAAGGAGTCACTGATGACATTGAGCTGAGGGAAGAGGCCGCTGCTTTGCCAGACAAAGCACCCTGGGCATGGGTGAGAGAGGATGAGGAGGATGAGGACGGCTTGGTCATCCACTCGACCAAGTCTTCCGCATGTTGCGGCTCAACACGGCCAGCTGCCGAAAAAAAGGCCCAGCGTGTCCCATGGCCACGTGCTGATGAGGATGCACCGTCTCCACGACCAGCACTAGACACAGAGCCTGCTTGCCCTCTCTTATTGGCTTGTGACTGTCTGCCTCTCCTTCTTGGCCTTCCAGACATACTAATGGCCTGTAGCTGCACTAAGCTGGGATAGAACACCAGTAATTTTCTTCAGGTAGCTTTATATACTGTAACCAGACAAGCCTGCCTGTCAGTAGGAAGATAACAGGAACGGATCTAGCTGAACACTGTGAGCAGGACGCACTGTACTAAATGTAAATAGTCTAGCTGCCTGACCGTGGTACTAATAGGATCAAATAGAACACCAGTAATTTTCTTCAGGTAGCTTTATATACTGTAACCAGACAAGCCTGCCTGTCAGTAGGAAGATAACAGGAACGGATCTAGCTGAACACTGTGAGCAGGACGCACTGTACTAAATGTAAATAGTCTAGCTGCCTGACCGTGGTACTAATAGGATCAAATAGAACACCAGTAATTTTCTTCAGGTAGCTTTATATACTGTAACCAGACAAGCCTGCCTGTCAGTAGGAAGATAACAGGAATGGATCTAGCTGAACACTGTGAGCAGGACGCACTGTACTAAATGTAAATAGTCTAGCTGCCTGACCGTGGTACTAATAGGATCAAATAGAACACCAGTAATTTTCTTCAGGTAGCTTTATATACTGTAACCAGACAAGCCTGCCTGTCAGTAGGAAGATAACAGGAACGGATCTAGCTGAACACTGTGAGCAGGACGCACTGTACTAAATGTAAATAGTCTAGCTGCCTGACCGTGGTACTAATAGGATCAAATAGAACACCAGTAATTTTCTTCAGGTAGCTTTATATACTGTAACCAGACAAGCCTGCCTGTCAGTAGGAAGATAACAGGAACGGATCTAGCTGAACACTGTGAGCAGGACGCACTGTACTAAATGTAAATAGTCTAGCTGCCTGACCGTGGTACTAATAGGATCAAATAGAACACCAGTAATTTTCTTCAGGTAGCTTTATATACTGTAACTAGACAAGCTTGCCTGTCAGTAGGAAGATAACAGGAACGGATCTAGCTGAACACTGTGAGCAGGACGCACTGTACTAAATGTAAATAGTCTAGCTGCCTGACCGTGGTACTAATAGGATCAAATAGAACACCAGTAATTTTCTTCAGGTAGCTTTATATACTGTAACCAGACAAGCCTGCCTGTCAGTAGGAAGATAACAGGAACGGATCTAGCTGAACACTGTGAGCAGGACGCACTGTACTAAATGTAAATAGTCTAGCTGCCTGACCGTGGTACTAATAGGATCAAATAGAACACCAGTAATTTTCTTCAGGTAGCTTTATATACTGTAACCAGACAAGCCTGCCTGTCAGTAGGAAGATAACAGGAACGGATCTAGCTGAACACTGTGAGCAGGACGCACTGTACTAAATGTAAATAGTCTAGCTGCCTGACCGTGGTACTAATAGGATCAAATAGAACACCAGTAATTTTCTTCAGGTAGCTTTATATACTGTAACCAGACAAGCCTGCCTGTCAGTAGGAAGATAACAGGAACGGATCTAGCTGAACACTGTGAGCAGGACGCACTGTAATAAATGTAAATAGTCTAGCTGCCTGACCGTGGTACTAATAGGATCAAATAGAACACCAGTAATTTTCTTCAGGTAGCTTTATATACTGTAACCAGACAAGCCTGCCTGTCAGTAGGAAGATAACAGGAACGGATCTAGCTGAACACTGTGAGCAGGACGCACTGCACTAAATGTAAATAGTCTAGAAGATAACAGGAACGGATCTAGCTGAACACTGTGAGCAGGACGCACTGCACTAAATGTAAATAGTCTAGAAGATAACAGGAACGGATCTAGCTAAACTGAATACAGTGTATATATATATATATATGCAACACCTGGGATGCATATATATATACACAATACACTGTAAGTGCAGCTAACTGACTGACTGTTCTGCCTAATCTATCTAACTCAAATCAAATGACACTGTCTGTCTCTCTCTCTCTCTCTCTCAATGAACGCCGGAACACACACTACACAGGGCCGCCGTGCAGGCGGCCTTATATAGTGTGGGGCGTGTACTAAATCCCCTGAGCCATAATTGGCCAAAGCCTCCTTGGCTTTGGCCAATTATGGCTCTCTGTTCAGGCGGCGCTGTGATTGGCCAAGCATGCGGGTCATAGTGCATGCTTGGCCAATCATCAGCAAGCAATGCACTGCCATGCCGCAGTGAATTATGGGCCGTGACGCGCCACACGAATTTGGCGCGAACGACCCATATCGTTCGCAATTCGGCGAACGGGCGAACAGCCGATGTTCGAGTCGAACATGGGTTCGACTCGAACACGAAGCTCATCCCTACTCTGGACCCTCCCCCCCATCGCCTAGTTTAAAAACCCCTCTAACTTTTTGGCCATCTTCATTCCCAGCAGATCTGCATCCTCCTCATTTAGGTGCAGTCCGTCCCTTCTATAGTACCGGTTACCGACTGAGAAGTCGGCCCAGTCCTCCAGGAACCCAAACCCCTCCTTACTACACCAGCTCTTCAGCCACTTGTTTACTTCCCTAATCTCCCTCTGCCTCTCTGGTGTGGCTCGATGTACCGGTAGTATTCCTGAGAACACTACCTTGGAGGTCCTTTTCCTCAATTTAGCTCCTAAGTCCCTAAAATCGTTCTTTAGGACACTCCATCTGCCTCTGACTTTGTCATTGGTGCCAACGTGCACCATGACAGCCGGGTCTTCCCCAGCCCCTCCCAGTAATCTGTCCACAAGATCCGTGATGTGCCGAACCCGAGCGCCCGGTAGACAACATACTGTTCGGCGCTTCAGGTCTTGGTTACAGATTGCCCTCTCTGTCCTTCTAAGAATTGAGTCCCCTACCACCAGAATCTGTCTTTCCTTTCCCTTTGCTGCCCCCCCACTCTCACTGGAGGAGTTCTTCCCCTGGCAGCTAGGAGAGTCCCTCATCTCCAGCAGTGCTGGTCCCTGACTGGTAACACCAATGTCACTCAATGGAGCGTACTTATTGGGATGCTCCAGTCCTGGATCGGCCTCCCTGGCACTTCCCCCTCTACCCCTCCTGACTGTCACCCATCTACTCTTTGCTAGTGCCTGCACCTCTTTGTCTCCACCCGCCTCTGTGCTGGCCCCTGCCGGCACCTGCCATGTACATTCCTGGCTCACCTTTAGTATGGAGGGACTTCTCAGTGCTGACAGTTGCTTCCCCAGATTCAGAACCTGGGCTTCCAGGGAAACAATGTGCTTACATTTTGCACAGCAGTATTCGCCCTCGATCGGATGATCAAGGAACGCATACATGCGGCAAGATGTACAAAGAGTCGCCTCTCCACACCCGCCGGGCATCGTACCTATTAAATTTAGTGAGGATTTGGGGATTTTACCCTGTCCAAATTACCTAACAACTAGCTTCCTGGCACTAATACTCAAGACAATACACAGGTACACAACAAGACAATACACAGGTACACAATACACAAGTACTAACGATCCACACACACTACTCACGATCCACACACACTACTCAGACAACACTCAGATACTCACACTACACAGGTACTATGACCCCTGTTATAACCTCCTGTTTTAAACTCTTGTTTTTAACTCCCACTTAATCCAGCTCCACTTACACCAAGCTCCACCGCTTCAAACTGAGCACGCTCAGACTGAGTCCTACAACAAGTTAAATAGGCACCTGGGCACCTGTGAGCTATTAACCACACCCCTTAATTGATAGACTGATGAAACAGAAAAAAAAAAAAGCTATTTAAAAAGTGACAGCAAAAGGCAAATTAAAAACTAAAAGGAAAAGTCCCCAAAATGCAACCCAGCAAACACCAACAGACAGCAGCAATACACACACCAACAGACAGCAGCAATACACACACCAACAGACAGCAGCAATACACACACCAACAGACAGCAGCAATACAGCAATACACACACCAACAGACAGCAGTAATACACACACCAACAGACAGCAGCAAACACCAACAGACAGCAAGACTTGTATACTCTAACACTTGTTTTTAACTCAGACTTAATCCAGCTCCACTTACACCAAGCTCCACCGCTTCAAACTGAGCACGCTCAGACTGAGTCCTACAACAAGTTAAATAGGCACCTGGGCACCTGTGAGCAATTAACCACACCCCTTAATTGATAGACTGATGAAAAAAAAAAAAAAAAAAGCTATTTAAAAAGTGACAGCAAAAGGCAAATTAAAAACTAAAAGGAAAAGTCCCCAAAATGCAACCCAGCAAACACCAACAGACAGCAGCAATACACACACCAACAGACAGCAGCAATACACACACCAACAGACAGCAGCAATACACACACCAACAGACAGCAGCAATACACACACCAACAGACAGCAGCAAACACTAACAGACAGCAAGACTTGTATACTCTAACACTTGTTTTTAACTCCCACTTAATCCAGCTCCACTTACACCAAGCTCCACCGCTTCAAACTGAGCACGCTCAGACTGAGTCCTACAACAAGTTAAATAGGCACCTGGGCACCTGTGAGCAATTAACCACACCCCTTAATTGATAGACTGATGAAACAGAAAAAAAAAAAAAAAAAAAAAGCTATTTAAAAAGTGACAGCAAAAGGCAAATTAAAAACTAAAAGGAAAAGTCCCCAAAATGCAACCCAGCAAACACCAACAGACAGCAGCAATACACACACCAACAGACAGCAGCAATACACACACCAACAGACAGCAGCAATACACACACCAACAGACAGCAGCAATACACACACCAACAGACAGCAGCAAACACACACCAACAGACAGCAGCAAACACCAACAGACAGCAAGACTTGTATACTCTAACACTTGTTTTTAACTCCCACTTAATCCAGCTCCACTTACACCAAGCTCCACCGCTTCAAACTGAGCACGCTCAGACTGAGTCCTACAACAAGTTAAATAGGCACCTGGGCACCTGTGAGCAATTAACCACACCCCTTAATTGATAGACTGATGAAACAGAAAAAAAAAAAAAAGAAAAAAAAAAGCTATTTAAAAAGTGACAGCAAAAGGCAAATTAAAAACTAAAAGGAAAAGTCCCCAAAATGCAACCCAGCAAACACCAACAGACAGCAGCAAACACACACCAACAGACAGCAGCAAACACACACCAACAGACAGCAGCAATACACACACCAACAGACAGCAGCAATACACACACCAACAGACAGCAGCAATACACACACCAACAGACAGCAGCAATACACACACCAACAGACAGCAGCAATACACACACCAACAGACAGCAGCAATACACACACCAACAGACAGCAGCAAACCACACACCAACAGACAGCAGCAAACACCAACAGACAGCAGCAAACACCAACAGACAGCAAGACTTGTATACTCTTACACTTGTTTTTAACTCCCACTTAATCCAGCTCCACTTACACCAAGCTCCACCGCTTCAAACTGAGCACGCTCAGACTGAGTCCTACAACAAGTTAAATAGGCACCTGGGCACCTGTGAGCTATTAACCACACCCCTTAATTGATAGACTGATGAAACAGAAAAAAAAAAAAAAGCTATTTAAAAAGTGACAGCAAAAGGCAAATTAAAAACTAAAAGGAAAAGTCCCCAAAATGCAACCCAGCAAACACCAACAGACAGCAGCAATACACACACCAACAGACAGCAGCAATACACACACCAACAGACAGCAGCAAACACACACCAACAGACAGCAGCAAACACCAACAGACAGCAAGACTTGTATACTCTAACACTTGTTTTTAACTCCCACTTAATCCAGCTCCACTTACACCAAGCTCCACCGCTTCAAACTGAGCACGCTCAGACTGAGTCCTACAACAAGTTAAATAGGCACCTGGGCACCTGTGAGCTATTAACCACACCCCTTAATTGATAGACTGATGAAACAGAAAAAAAAAAAAAAAAAAAAAAAAGCTATTTAAAAAGTGACAGCAAAAGGCAAATTAAAAACTAAAAGGAAAAGTCCCCAAAATGCAACCCAGCAAACACCAACAGACAGCAGCAATACACACACCAACAGACAGCAGCAATACACACACCAACAGACAGCAGCAATACACACACCAACAGACAGCAGCAATACAGCAATACACACACCAACAGACAGCAGCAATACACACACCAACAGACAGCAGCAAACACTAACAGACAGCAAGACTTGTATACTCTAACACTTGTTTTTAACTCCCACTTAATCCAGCTCCACTTACACCAAGCTCCACCGCTTCAAACTGAGCACGCTCAGACTGAGTCCTACAACAAGTTAAATAGGCACCTGGGCACCTGTGAGCAATTAACCACACCCCTTAATTGATAGACTGATGAAACAGAAAAAAAAAAAAAAAAAAAAAGCTATTTAAAAAGTGACAGCAAAAGGCAAATTAAAAACTAAAAGGAAAAGTCCCCAAAATGCAACCCAGCAAACACCAACAGACAGCAGCAATACACACACCAACAGACAGCAGCAATACACACACCAACAGACAGCAGCAATACACACACCAACAGACAGCAGCAATACACACACCAACAGACAGCAGCAAACACACACCAACAGACAGCAGCAAACACCAACAGACAGCAAGACTTGTATACTCTAACACTTGTTTTTAACTCCCACTTAATCCAGCTCCACTTACACCAAGCTCCACCGCTTCAAACTGAGCACGCTCAGACTGAGTCCTACAACAAGTTAAATAGGCACCTGGGCACCTGTGAGCAATTAACCACACCCCTTAATTGATAGACTGATGAAACAGAAAAAAAAAAAAAAAGAAAAAAAAAAGCTATTTAAAAAGTGACAGCAAAAGGCAAATTAAAAACTAAAAGGAAAAGTCCCCAAAATGCAACCCAGCAAACACCAACAGACAGCAGCAAACACACACCAACAGACAGCAGCAAACACACACCAACAGACAGCAGCAATACACACACCAACAGACAGCAGCAATACACACACCAACAGACAGCAGCAATACACACACCAACAGACAGCAGCAATACACACACCAACAGACAGCAGCAATACACACACCAACAGACAGCAGCAATACACACACCAACAGACAGCAGCAAACACCAACAGACAGCAGCAAACACCAACAGACAGCAGCAAACACCAACAGACAGCAAGACTTGTATACTCTAACACTTGTTTTTAACTCCCACTTAATCCAGCTCCACTTACACCAAGCTCCACCGCTTCAAACTGAGCACGCTCAGACTGAGTCCTACAACAAGTTAAATAGGCACCTGGGCACCTGTGAGCTATTAACCACACCCCTTAATTGATAGACTGATGAAACAGAAAAAAAAAAAAAAAGCTATTTAAAAAGTGACAGCAAAAGGCAAATTAAAAACTAAAAGGAAAAGTCCCCAAAATGCAACCCAGCAAACACCAACAGACAGCAGCAATACACACACCAACAGACAGCAGCAATACACACACCAACAGACAGCAGCAATACACACACCAACAGACAGCAGCAAACACACACCAACAGACAGCAGCAAACACCAACAGACAGCAAGACTTGTATACTCTAACACTTGTTTTTAACTCCCACTTAATCCAGCTCCACTTACACCAAGCTCCACCGCTTCAAACTGAGCACACTCAGACTGAGTCCTACAACAAGTTAAATAGGCACCTGGGCACCTTTGAGCAGAGGGTTTCTCAATCAGGTTGAGATATACTTTTAGATGCTACCCCAGTTTTTTTCTGATGGGCAGAAGCAAAGTAGGTTTTGTGATATCTTTGCTTTCTGAGAGAGCCTTGGCCTGGACAAACCCTCTATGGGAGATGCAAAAACCTGTTGTCTTGAGTTACCCTGAGTTTGTGGCTTCTTTTGAAAGGGTATTTGACGTTCCCGCATGCTCGGCTTCTGCTGTCTATTGCCTCATGTCCATCAAACAGAGTACGAGAACTGTTGCCGATTACACCATTGAATTCCGTACTCTGGCAGCAGAGGTTGTTTGGAACAATGAGGCCCTCGTGGCTGCTTTTTCTCATGGTCTCTCGGATACCATCAAGGATGAGATAGCAGCCCGAGATATACCCACTGGGCTTGAGAAGTTGATCACGTTTGCCATCCTCATTGACTCCAAACTCAGAGAAAAACTCTCTTTTAAGGAGCGCTTGCGGAAGCCTCCTGTAAATTTGTCTCCGAGCTTTGCAGTCCCACCCTTGCTTTCCTCACCTCCCATGCCTCCTGGTACCGAGTCGGTCAGTGAAGATGAACCCATGCACTTGGGCTTCACGCGTCTCTCTCTGCGGATGAGAGAACCCTTAGGAGTAGGGAGAAATTGTCCCTCTTTTGTGGCCAGGCAGGTCACTTTTTGAAGTCTTGTCCTACCCATCCAGGGAACACCCGAACCTTGAAGTGTCAGGTCTGCCAGGAGATTCCAACTGTCACTCTGGTTTCCTGACCGGTAGTCTTGTTATTCCAGTATCAGGTGGAGGGACGGTTGAGATCCTGCAGCCAGTATAAAGGGACCGCAATAGATGGTGCAAACAGCCTAACAAAGAACCACCAGCAAATAACTCATGGGTAGTAGATGCCGAAGACAGGAACCCAGTGGGTGAAAGGACAATCCAAGACAGCGGACCAAGGCAGAAGTACACAGGGGTCAGCCAGAAGGCAGTGTCGGAAGCAGGCAGGATCGGCAACGAGATCACCATAAATCCAAGGGGTAATCCAAGAATCAGAGTCGGGAACAAGCAAAGTCAGTAACCAGAAGATCAGCATAAATCCAAGGGGTAATCCAAGAATCAGTCAGGAACCGCAATAGATGGTGCAAACAGCCTAACAAGGAACTACCAGCAAATAACTCATGGTTAGTAGATGCCGAAGACAGGAACCCGGTGGGTGAAAGGACAATCCTTTCACCCAAATAGTGGATTTTTCTGTAAATAATTTTGCTGTGGCAAGTGCACATAAGTTCCTGAGTTTCTTTTTTTAATTGGTACGTTCTTGCAAATACAAAGACATACATGTTAGTCCTTTTAAAGTTTACCATTGTTAACTGACAAATGCAAAGCATGTTCCATACTTTTTCCAAATATTTTACACAAGAGGTAAGGGGGAATCAGAAGGCCTTGCTCATAAGAACTTAAAATGTAAGAGATTCTTCGATATTATATTGAGTAGAATCAAGGTTTTATTTTATTGAGGAAAACAATTAAGGAAAAAAGTATACATTTTAGACATTAATCCAAAAACTATATAATATTTAATGATCTCTTTTTCATAATAAAATACAGCTTTGATACCTCCTTTCTAAATAACAGTTATTGTGTTATTATGTAAGTGCGAATTATTTTAGTCCTGTGTCGAGAGATTGTTTTGCTGTGTGCTCTCATTTGCAGAATTGATATATCAGTGGTCAAGCTACATTTCTCTCTCTAGGGATGTGCCGAACACCCCCTTGTTCGGTTCGCAGCAGAACTCCGAACAGAGGAAATGTTCTAACCAGAACGGTGAACCCCATTGAAGTCTATAGGAGTCGAACAGGAAAAATCTAAAGTGCCCATTTTGAAGGCTTATATGCAAGTGATTGGCCATAAAAGGGGTATGGGGATCTGGGTACTGCTCCGGGGGACATGTATCAATACATTGTTTTTTTTTTAAATGGTAGTTTTTTTTTTAGGAGCAGTGAGTTTAATTATGCTTAAAGTCCACCAATAAAAATGAAAAACTCCTTACAATATTGTGCGGGGTGGGGGTCCCCTTAATGTGCCTGTAAGGTGGCGCATCTGTAGCATGCATAAAACATGCTACAGCAAAAATGATGTTTCTAAAGAAAAAAATTAGTCAAATCCCATTTAATATGACTCGCAGGTACAATTGCCAAGACCCGGCTATTGAAAAAAAAACAAAAAAAACCCTGCCAAAATAAAAAGAAAAAACCCCCATGCCGTTTTTTTCTTTACTTTCTTAACGCCACTTTTTTTTATTCAGCTGTCTGAAACCCATTGACAGCTGATGACTCATCTGTTGGTTAAGGACGCCGAGGCCGGCTTTCTTGGCCCACTCCTTATCACTAGCTTAAACTGTGCCCTGATTGGGCATAGCTTTGCCCAATCAGGGAGCAGAATTCACTGTGCAGCACTAAGTGCATTGAAGGGTGTTCGACAGGGCAAACATCCAGCAATTACACTGCAAATTTGGGTGTTCAGCAAACGGCCGAACAGGCAAATGTTCCGCCTGAAATCAGTCGCCCATCCCTAATCTCTACCTGTCTCCTTCCAACATGAAACCCATCAAGCGTCTATTATCTAGGATCTGACAAATACCTTTTCACTACACCAGTGCTGTGTCTTGGCCTAGGCCAACAAGGCCCAGGCCTAGGGCGGCACTGTGCGGGGGGGCGGCAAAAAGCCGCCCCCCCCCCAAAATGGCAGCGGCGTCCTCTTCCCGCACAGCAGGGCCACCATCTGGGGAGTACAGCTTAGCAGTGCGGGTGCGGAGGGGGCTAGAAAGTAAAGTAAGAACTGTCAAGCCGCCCCTCCGTAAAGCTGTAAATCTGTCTCTGATTGGCCCTCTGCTGTGGCCAATCATGGGGAGGAAAACAGCGGTCAGGAAGCTGGGCGGCGGCACAGCGAAACCAATTAGAGCCGCTCTCTCTCTTCTCCCTTCAGCTGACAGAAAGGGGAGGGGGGGCGAGCGGGGGGAGTTCTCTGGCAAATGGATCAGCAGCGCTGTGACAGGGAGAGGAGAGATGCGGGCTGTCTGTGTATCTCCCCCGCTCGCCCCCCCTCCCCTTTCTGTCAGCTGAAGGGAGAAGAGAGAGAGAGCGGCTCTAATTAGTTTCACCATGCCGCACCCAGCTTCCTGACCGCTGTTTTCCTCCCCATGATTGGCCACAGCAGAGGGCCAATCAGAAGACTCTGGGGGGCATCATGGGAAAATAGTCCCTGAAGAATGGCGGCCCTGTGTGTCAACAGACATGCTACAGCCCCCAGCATGCATGCACTCTGCTGAGGGGGGGTGTTAGAAGAGAAAAAGAGGGAGCCACGCTGTACCCGCACCACCAGAGAGCCACGCTGTACCCGCACCACCAGAGAGCCACGCTGTACCCGCACCACCAGAGAGCCACGCTGTACCCGCACCACCAGAGAGCCACGCTGTACCCACACCACCAGAGAGCCACGCTGTACCCGCACCACCAGAGAGCCACGCTGTACCCGCACCACCAGAGAGCCACGCTGTACCCGCACCACCAGAGAGCCATGCTGTACCCGCACCACCAGAGGGCCACGCTGTACCTGCACCACCAGAGAGCTACGCTGTACCCGCACCACCAGAGACACGCTGTACCCGCGCCACCAGAGAGCCACGAGGTACCCACACCACCAGAGAGCCACGCTGTACCCGCACCGCCAGAGAGAGCCACGCTGTACCCGCACCACCAGAGAGCCACACTGTACCCGCACCACCAGAGACACGCTGTACCCGCGCCACCAGAGAGCCACGAGGTACCCACACCACCAGAGAGCCACGCTGTACCCGCACCACTAGAGAGCCACGCTGTACCCGCACCACCAGAGAGCCACGCTGTACCCGCACCACCAGAGAGAGCCACGCTGTACCCGCACCACCAGAGAGAGCCACGCTGTACCCGCACCGCCAGAGAGAGCCACGCTGTACCCGCACCGCCAGAGAGAGCCACGCTGTACCCGCACCACCAGAGAGAGCCACGCTGTACCCGCACCGCCAGAGAGAGCCACGCTGTACCCGCACCGCCAGAGAGAGCCACGCTGTACCCGCACCGCCAGAGAGAGCCACGCTGTACCCGCACCGCCAGAGAGAGCCACGCTGTACCCGCACCACCAGAGAGCCACGCTGTACCCGCACCACCAGAGAGCCACGCTGTACCCGCACCACCAGAGAGCCACGCTGTACCCGCACCACCAGAGAGCCACGCTGTACCCGCACCACCAGAGAGCCACGCTGTACCTGCACCACCAGAGAGGGAGCCACACTGTTCCCGCACCACCAAAGAGAGAGCCACGCTGTACCCGCACCACCAGAGGGGGAGAAAGATAAAGCCACTGCCAGGGTACAGACATGCTACACTACTGACCAGAGTCCGCCTGGGCAACCCAGAGTGAGCGAACGTCCAGCCGGAGGGATCACTGTTGCAGTTTCACCGGGTCTGGTAAGAGAGCCTGTTGGCCATTATCCATTACTGTTCCCAGGGACTGAGCCATTAGGAAGTGCCTAACCTGATATCCTCTAGGCCTTGTTGACCGCCACAATGAGCTCCAACGCTGGGCCTCCAGTCCAAAAATTAAGGGGGGGGACACAATTTTTACAGCTCCAGGTGACACCAAACCTAGTGACACCACTGTCCCGGAGCCCACAACAAGTTCCGGCACTGAGCTTCGGTAACTGGCAGCCAGAGTGCGCTAGCATGTGCACCCAGGAAATCTGCCACCTGGGGTCCCACAAGCGGCGATCGGCTTTCCGTAGCAGCCGCCACCTCTCTCCCCACTGTCAGCCACACACACTCCTCGGCTCCTCCTCCTTCTCGGCTCCAATGTTCTAGTGTACACAGCCAGGAGGAGAAGGAGCCACAGAGGAGGGACACGACTTCAGTGCAAGAGCCGCGCTGCCGGTCTGAGGTCTGTGTATAGTTTACAGTGGAGGGGGACACAGTAACCGGGAAGGGGGGCAGATAACAGATGCACACATGGATGAGGGGAAGGGGGGTAAGGGGATATGTGCTGGGTGCTTTGGGAGGGGAGAGGATATGTGCTAGTGAGGGGGGTCTGATCCTCCCCTCCCAAAGCAACTAGCACATATCCCCTTACCCCCCAAATGAAAAGATGCCACATGCCTCTCTGTCCTCTTCCCGCGGCGTCCCTCTGTCCTCCTCCAATGAAGATGACAGGGCGGATCTTTAAAAGAAAGGGGTGTGGCCTTGGCAGGAAGGGGTGGGGCATATTTAAATTAGGGGGTGCGCAAGCTCAGTCAGGCCTAGGGCAGCACAAAACCTAAATACACCACTGCACTACACAGCTACTTATATTCAGCACTAGATAAGATCAGTTGGCTTGTCTAATTTTATTATTCCTATAAGCATTAGTTCAAACCAGAGTGCACATTGACATGCATTGTCATGCATTCAAATGTATTGTGTGGCAGTTTAAAAAGACTATATTTTTACTGACTTAAAGTCTTTGTAAACCCTTACACATACCCAGTGAAGGGACTGGCCTCAGGTGATACACAGAGATGATCAAAATCCATAATTTGCACCTGTTTACCTGCTGTCTTCTCTTTTCTATATACGATCAAACGCCAAATTGTATATGCTTGTCTGAGCTGTCGGGAAAACAGGGAGCAGAGTGCTGAAGTTACACTCAGCTCAGTGAGAGGAGCTCTAAGAGCTGATTGGAGGGAAGAGACACCCCCCCCCCACACCTGAAAGTCATGTAAAAAAGCCCCCTTGTGTTTTGTAATCTAAGGCTCAACTGCTCCTTTAAAGTTATCATTTTGCTGATCAAAGTAAATATATATTGTTGTGTAAGAAGTGAGTTTGTGTTGAAATCAAAACCATAAATCGGGAAGTTACGTGTGTCATGAGATGGTCTGCAGTTATATCTGTCTGGGTGACATAATTTAAAGTGACATAATATAAGGCGACATAATGAGTTTTAATGATAAAGAGTTAATGATTATTATTGGTTGAATACATTGTTGAAGGAAATGTGTCATTTGAACATGTACCCCTTATTGGTGGAAGATGGTTGGTGACGCCCAGCTTTCATTTATACTTAACACCCTGTCTGGGATAATAAATTGGAACAGTGTATGAAGCACCGTGTTGTGTCAATTATTTATATATGCTGTCCCCTATGCATAGAGATATATTTGGGTAGGAAAGCAACGGAATCGGCCGATGATATGGTAATTATGATAAGATAATAAGATAATAGTCAGGACTAGGGATTAAAGGTGAAGTTGCACCTTTCAGTGGTGTCAGAATTTTAAATACTCAGATAATTAGATCATTTGTTTAATATAGATTCAATTTGATAGGGACTTGGATTAAAAGAGGAGAATTCACACACTAGACACAGGAACAGCGCTGAGGCTGTCAACTAGCTAGAGGTCACTCCCCTGTTACCTTTTGTTCTCATGGTGTCTGGTAAATGTGTCAGAAATGATTCATGCTGATAGCAGAGCAAGGAAGCAGCAAACAGAAATTACACTTCGCACTTATGAGACAAGTACACATTATAGAAGGATATGCTTTGTTCATATTTTATGTCTGAGGTTTACAACCACTTTAACTGTCAAGCTGCAGGTCAACGCACCCAACTTGCAGCATGCAAGTCTTTTTTCCAAAGCTCTGTGACATTCTGCAATGGTGGAGAACTCTACTGAAAGCAAGAGATTTGTCCATGCATTTTGCTGCCAAGAAAATGCATCTGGTGGAAACAAGTCTTAAAGCACAACTCCAGGAAGCTTAAAAAATATCCACCTTTGCATTGATGCCTCTCCCACACTTAACGGGTTAATTGTTGATTATTTCTAAGGGATTGCAGAAAAGGCTGTTTCTTGATGCCTCCTCTGACTGACATCAGCACTCTCCTCCCCTGCATGAAGCTCTGGTCTGTGGCCAGGGGCTCAGCATCATCACACACAATAAAAGAATTTACCCTGTGTTGCACATTTGGAGACTTTAATCCTAATGCAATACTGGTAAGTCGCAGCTTACAAAACAGCTGGTGGGGGGATGGGGATGCAGTCAAAGTCCTGGAGGGAGCCTGCTGTATTGAGGAGAAAGGTAAGTATTTATAAAGAATTCCACCATCAAAGAAACCAAGTGTGATGTTGCCACCGCCCAATATTGTAAGAACAAAAGAAGATCCCCCTTGGGAACGGGGTTTTAAAGACAACAAGCACACCAAAGATATAAAAGTATGTATACATTTTATTACAAAGAAAATGTTAGCCATAGCAATAACACTAAAAACTTTTGTCTGTGCAAAGAAGAATAGCATAGATGACGAAAAAGAGTATGGAATGCATATACAGATACTTATTACACTCCAAAGTATCCGACGTGTTTCTGGCTATAAAATGCCTCTCTTCAGGGGTAATAACCTCTGAAACAACAAGAGAAACAACACTTTCAGAGGTTGAATTATACATACCACATAATATATAGCATGAGCTTGCACTTAACGTTAAAAAACCTTAGAAGGTCAGTTGCAAAAAGGGGGAGCCGGGCATGAGAAGATGGAGAACAGCCACCCAAGAGGTCAAGATTGCTCCTACGAAGGTCCACCTCAATTGAGGGCCACAGATACGAGGCACTAAAAGCATAACTTCTGCAAAAGTCAAAAAGACATCTATATCCAAATCTACAAGCAATGTAGTTTGAGGAGAGTGCCAACATACCTGCATTATAATCAGGTAAGTATTTACACCTTAATCCTCTCCCCCTAGACAAAACAATTAATGAATCTTTTCAGTGTTAAGGGAGGCCACTGCAAGGCTTATCATCGGCCATTCAAACCTCTGATTTGTTAATTTTCCAGTAATTTAGCCATTGCAAGAAATGTTACCTTTTAAAGTGTAATATGCACACCCTACCGTAGGCAACACATTCCTATTCATATGTTTCATTACAAATTCTCAACTTTGTGGCAGTGAACAGCAGGACAGGATTGTTTGAAAAGTTAACCTTATAAATATATTTAGATACTGTATATACATTCAGCAGTGACTTTGGAAGTTTGATATTCACATTGTTTTTATTTGTGAAGCAATTGTAGTGATGACTTCCAAATTTCATTCATCAAGAATGATTTTCTTCCTTAGAGCTGATACAACTTTCTTATGGTAATTTATTTCTATTTGAACATTTTATAAAAGGCATTCGTTACAGAAAAACAAGGTTTTTTAGGAGAAAACATGTTTCATTTATCTTAGATATTGAGTTTTTTTTTCATTGTAAACAGACCTACTGATATTCATTCAAACAATGTTGTCTATAAATGTATTTATATTTCATACAGTTTATCTTTATCGCAGTTGTGTTTGTAAAAGTGAGTATGGTAGAAGCATTTGTGGTCATTTGAATTAATTGATTTGTGCAGCTATTGATGCTGTTTATCTTTAAGAAGAGTCTGGATGACATCTTTTTAGTTTTGTAATGTTACCTGCTCCAGCCCCAATCTATAATGGTCATGTGATTAGCACTGCAGCTTCAAGGGAATTGAGATGAAAGCCTTTGTGTAAGTTGGACTTTTGACAGTACCTTAGGCTACAAGAAATAATCAGTTCTCAGGAAAAAGTTGGCAATGGTGGCTGACAGGCAACGTAAAAAGGTCAAAAAAGATACAGAACTGAATATTAGCCAAATGAAAAATACTATAGACATAACAAAACAGAGCTATCTGCTCAATATTAAGTTGTGGCAAAGTAACTGTTGAGTATTGTCTGTGAAAAATTCAACATTAAGGCTCCATTCACACTAATGCGTTTTTTTGATGCATTTTGCAGAAAGGCAGGGATTTTTTTTTAACATGAGTTCCTATGGAACACGTTCACCTCAATGCATTTTTGTGCCTCTGCATTTTTGGAAAGGGTCAGGGACTTTTTTTCAGCAAAATGCAGCATTTTGCATGTAATAGACTTTGAATAGACAATGAACACGCATCCAAAATGCAAGTACCATGCTCTTACTGCGATTTTGACGTGATTTGTGTTTTTGTGATTTGTGTTTTTTTTTAGCTGTACTATCACTATATATAACTGGTTGCTAAGGATGGGGCCAGGAAGCCGGCCGCAACATCCTTAACAACTGATGAGTCATCAGCTGTCAGCGGGCTTCCAAGCTGACAGCTGCATGTAAAAAAAAAAAAGAATCGGCGGCAAAAAAGAAAATGTAAAAAAAACAGCGTGGGGTCCCCCCAGGTCCATACCAGGCCCTTGGGTCTAGTATGGATTTGGAGGGGAACCCCCACACCAAAATTTTGAAAAAAATGGTGTGGGCTCCCCCCCAGAATCCATACCAGACCCTTATTGGAGCATGCAGCTGGTAGGTCCGGAAAGGGAGGGAATGAGCGAGCGCCCCCCTCCTGAACCATACCAGACTGCATGCCCTCAACATGGGGGGGTGGGTGCTTTGGAGCAGGGGGCGCTCTGTGCCCCCTACCCCAAAGCACCTTGCCCCCATGTTGACGGGGACAAGGGCCTTATCCCAACAACCCTGGTTGGTGGTTGTCAGGGTCTGCGGGCGGGGAGCTTATCAGAATCTGGAAGCCTCCTTTAACAAGGGGGCCCCCAGATCCCGGCCGCCCCCCACGTGAATGAGTATGGGGTACATTGTACCCCTACCCATTCACCAAAAAAAGTATTGTAGTGTGAAAAAATACAGTAGACAGATTTTGACAAGTCTTTTATTAAAAATGTCTTCTTCTTCCTCCGGTCTTCCTCCGTCTTCTCCTTCCCCACTTCTTCCTCCTCCGGGCTTCTCCATCTCCCGCCTCTTCTTCCTGTCTTCTTCTTTCTCCTGTCTTCTTTGTCTGGTGTGCTTCTTCCTCTGCTGCCGCTCCTGCTGATGACCCTCCTCTGATGCTGCGTCCCGCTGATCTGCCCAAGCCAAGGAAGAAGCAGGGAAGGAAAAGATAGAGGAAGAAGGAGGAAGAAGACATTTTTAATAAAAGACTTGTCAAAATCTGTCTACGGTATTTTTTCACACTACACTACTTTTTTTAGTGAATGGGTATGAGTACAATGTACCCCATACTTATTCACATAGGGAGGCCGAGATGTGGGGACCCCCTTGCTAAAGGGGGCTTCCAGATTCCAATAAGCCCCCCACATGCAGACCCCGACAACCACCGACCAGGGTTGTCGAGATGAGGCCCTTGTCCCCATCAAGGAGGCAAGGTGCTTTGGGGGGGTGCAGAGCCCTCCCCTGCCCCAAAGCTCCAATCCCCCATGTTGAGGGCATGCAGTCTGGTATGGTTCTGGGGGGGCGCTCGCTCGTCCCCTCCCTTCCCTGACCTGCCAGGCTGCATGCTCGGATAAGGGTCTGGTATGGATTTTGGGGGGACCCCACGCCATTTTATTTTAATTTTGGCATGGGGGGCCCTCCAAATCCATACTAAACCCAAGGGCCTGGTATGGACCTGGGTGGGGACCCCACGCTGTTTTTTTCCCCAATTTTTATTTAGCCGGCAATTCTTTTTTTTTTACATTCAGCTGTCAGCTGGGAAGCCTGATGACAGCCGATGACTCGTCAGCTGTTAAGGACGTGGAGGCCGGCATTGTGTAAAAAAAAAACCGCAAGGATCCTCCTTCAGGATTGGTGCTTACATGGTCAGGGACGGTCTTTTCCGAGAAGACAGAATACCAATCGCGCAAGAGAGGCGCGCAGTTACAGGCCTGGCCGGGAGTCCTCAAGATCCTGGAGAGCTAGACAGTCTTCATTTAAGAAACCTGCAAAGGATGGTTCTTCCGGCAACCAGGATTCCACTAAGTCTTTTTGAGATTGAGCCCGCTCAGGCATGCCAGGTGGGGTCCAGTCTTCCCCACTTTCGGCATGTCTGGGCGGCCTCAATCCAGGACTTCTGAACCTTCAAAACGTTCTCCTCAGGCTACACCTGGGTCTTCAGCAGCCCCCCAGGCTCAGATTCATTCCCACAACTCTTCCCCTTTCAGATGAAAAAAAGCAGATCCTATTAGCCTACGTAGTCTCTTTGTTGGATCAAGGCGCAGCCATTCCTGTTCTGGATGGCGAACAAGGCAAGGGTATGTACTCTCCTCTGTTTATGGTACAGAAAAAGAACAGCACATGGAGACCAGTCATAGATTTGAAACATCTCAACCACTTCATCCGAAAAGAAAAATTCAAGATGGAGTCTTTACTTACAATCCAGCAGTCGAGTCATCCAGGAGACAATCGATCTGAAAGACGCCTACTTCCACGTTCCTGGGGGCAGCAGACTTTCAACAATTTATTCGCTTTGCAGTAGGCAAACAGCACTTACAATTCACCTATCTCCCCTTCGGTCTAACAACATCACCTCATGTCTTCTCCAAGGTCATGTTAACTGTTGTGGCTTTGCTCCGAGTCAAGGGGTTCGGATTCATCACTACCTAGACGATTTCCTCCTCCTCCTAGCTCAAAACAAAAGTCAACTTTTAGACCACAGGAGCCTGGTCATCTCCACCCTTCAGGAGTTCAGATGGCTTCTGAATATAGAGAAGAGCCATCTGGAACCCACACAGTACCTCGTGTTTCTCGAAGCTCACTTAAACATGGTGGAGGGCTCCATCTCGCTGCCCAAGGTAGAAGACTGTAGTAGTCTGAGACAGAATTCACTCAGCCCTCGCTTCGTCTCATCTCTCCGCCCTCCAGTGTGTGAAGGTGATTGGCACCATGGCAGCTACTATTCCCATGGCGAAGTGGGCACAATGGCACACATGGCCCTTCCAAAAAGGGTTCCTCCAACAATGGAGGCCCGACAGCAAGAACCAGCGCATCCACCTTTCTCCAACTATGAAAGCGTCTCTCCTTTGGTGGCTCCAGGAGAAAAATCTTCACAATTGCCACTCGATCATTCCCATCACATGGGTCACGATAATCTCAGATGCCAGAAACAGGGGCTGGGGCACTCATTTTCTATCAGAAGTAGCACAGGGCAGATGGAACTCCCCTTCTCTCTGGATTGTGTCCAACATCCTGGAACTGCGGGCTGCCTTTCAGGCGCTTCTAGCGTTCCATCATCTAACAAAGAACTCCTCACTGATGCTCAGGTTGGACAATATAACTGCGGTGGCCTACATAAGGAAGAAGGGTGGAACCCGCAGCTGGTCCCTACTACAGGAGGTAGAGCCAATCATGAGCTGGGCTCAAAAGAACTTGTCCAACATCTCAGCAGTTTACATACCTGGGATCCAGAGTGTACAGGCAGACTTCCTTTCTCATGTTCAGATGAACAACAATGAGTGGTCTCTCCACAAAGAGGTGTTCGAATGGCACCTGACCCTGGGTTTGTCTCCAGAAGTCGACCTCTTTGCATCCCCGTGCAACTGCAAGTTGACCAAGTTTTACTCGAGGTTCTGAGACCCTCAGGCATATGGGATAGATGCTCTCACGGACCAGTGGAGGTTCCACAAGGCTTACACCTTTCCTCTGGTGCCAGTGATACTCCAGTTTGTCCGGAGGCTCCGAACGGAGAAGGTTGAAGTCATAGCGGCAATTCCTTTCTGGACCAACAGTCCATGGTTTCCTCTCTTGACACTGCTCAGTTATCAGGACTCAATTCCCCTGCCACTCAGGCCGGATCTACTATCTCAGGGCACAACTCTGCACCCCTATCCTTCTCACCTGCACCTCAGGGTTTGGTTCTTGAGAGTGGGAGGCTCTAGGTTGTCCAGAAAAGGCCATTCTGACCCTCCTTAATGCCAGAAGGAAAAGCACCAACAGGGTCTATGAACGTATATGGACCAGGTTTACAGACCACATGTCTTCTAAGCCTAACCCTTGTAATGCTCCAACAGTCCAGGACGTTCTTATTTTCCTACAATCGGGTCTAGACCTGTCCCTATCTCTGAGCTCACTTTGGGTACAAGTATCTGCCCTCTCTGCATTCACAGGAGTTTGATGGGCTAATCACTCCCTTGTTCACCAGTTCTTTAATGGTGCTATCAGGCTTAGGCCTCAGAGGAAGCCAAGGTTCCCCAAGTGGGATCTCCCTCTTGTTCTGGATTTCCTTTCTAAGCTCGGATCAGATCCTGACAAGCCTCTCTCAGTGAAAGATCTTACACTTAAGACCACCTTCCTGGTGGCTGTTCAGCAAAAAGAGTGTCTGAATTCAGAAACCTGGGTTCAAAGGAGCTTTTTCCTAACTTTTTTTTTCCAGACAGAGCAGTGTTAATTCCCATACTGGGTTCAAACCCTAAAGTGACCACAATTTTTCATGAAAATCTAGAAATTGTGCTTCCCACCTTTAGGTCAACGGAAATTCAAGATGTCCACCCCCTTGATGTGGGGCACACTCTTAAACAATACCTGGATGGTACGGCTCCCTTTAGACAATCAGATTTTCTTTTCATCCTTCTCCATGGAAAAAACAAAGGAATGCAGGCTTTGGTTAGATCCATTGCTGCATGGATCGTACAGACCATTCAAAGGGCTTATAAAGCAAAGGGCTTGGCTCCTCCAGAAGCAGTGACAGCACTCACAACATGTCGCTCCTGAAATAATCTGTAGAGCGGCTTCCTGGTCTTCTATCAACACATTTGTGTCTCACTACTGTGTTGAACCAGCAGCCTTATCATCTGTTAATTTTGGTTTGCAAGTACTGTCGGTTGACGGTGTTAAATACATTTTGGTTTCTTTGCTCAACATTTAACCCACCTGGGTGTGTATGGTGAGTTATTTCCCACACGGTAGCTGCCATGGAGCCTGTCAGGAAAACTCAAATACTTACCGTAATTTTCCTTTCCTGATAGGCTCCATGGCAGCAGGAGTCCCCTCCCAATGTTTGGAGTAGGTTAGTTACGGAACATGGCTGGTAGCCCAGAGCAAAGATTTATGGGAGAGGTGTCCTATAGGGTAGTTATGGAGGCGGGGCTAACCCACACGTATGCTGCCATGGAGCCTATCTTGAAAGGAAAATTATGGTAAGCATTTGATAGGAAATTTTCAGTTTTTTGAACACTTCAATCGTGTGTGACTATCTGGATTTTATCTGACGCCAATAAAGGTGTCTTAATGGAGTGCAACCGTCCAGCCATTTTTTGTTCTTTCTATATTCTCGATATATATTTTTGGTTCTAGGTAACGATTTGATAAATACACTTTTATTAATAATTCATTTATACAACAAATGATGTATGTTTAATTAGACTTTTTGCTATGAATTAAATTCTTCTAATAATTAATACAATATCATTTAGAAATTAGACTTAGTTGAAGTTTATTGTGCTTTTATCTATTTGTAATCTGCACTGATACTGGTCTAATTTGCATATTAATGTGTAATACATTAGATATTATATTTTGATGATTATTATTATAGTTATTTTGTACGGTTTTGGGATTTTCTCAAAACCCTAATAAACTTTTAGTTTAAATCAACTAAATATATTTCAGGTGTATCAAAACATATCATGTGCAAAGTCTTATGCCCCGTACACACGATCAGATTTTCCGACAACAAATGTTGGATGTGAGCTTGTTGGTAGAAAGTCCAACTGTGTGTATGTTCCATCGAACATTTGTTGGCGGACTTTCTGCCAACAAATGTTGGCTAGCAGGTTATCAAATTTTCCACCGACTTTCTGATCTTGTGTACAGTCCATTGGAAAAAAGTCCAAGCATGCTCGGAATCAAGTATCTCGTAATGGAGATATCATGTACATCTTGTACGTCACTACGTTAGTAATTGTTGCCCAACATTTGTGTGACCGTGTGTACGCAGGACAAGTTGGAGCCAACATCCTTCGAACAAAAATCCACGGTTTTGTTGTCGCAAAGTTCAATCGTGTGTATGGGGCATTACAGTTTGTCTTCTCTCTAAAACGGTCACAGCCTGAGTAGAAAAATGTGTCTCCTTCCTTCCAGGACCCTTGATTTTTTTGTGGAGGCTGTAGTCTCCCTGTAGAGCTCCCTCTTCCTTCTAAAGAGTCAGAGCTACAGCTCTTTAATCAGAGGGATAAGCGTTATTGATTCCAGACCTTTAAGTCTAATGTAGTAGTGGGCATTTCTGCAGAGAGACAACTGCTTCCCTACAAAAGGTAAGGGCCCTCCACTCTAGTAATGGTCAGCTTTGTTACTCAGGCTGTGGCTGTTTTCTATAGAAAACTAACAGTACGAATTTTCACACCTTTTGTTTTAATGTACCTGGAATGTTTTTAGCTCATTCAAACTGAAAGTTAATTTGGGCTTTGCCCAGCTTGGATATTAGCATTATGCATCTTGCTAGATTGAATGATTCATCTGGTACTTTTACTTATCAAGACATGAGAGGTCCCTATACCGCAGCCTGTTTCCCTAACCTTACTATAATACAGCCAACATTCCTAAGACTTCTTTTTCTCCTCATTAGGTCATCTTTGCTCCAAATATTTTGGAAGTGAAGCCCCCTAACCGATCCTCCCCCCTTACTGCTGGGCTGTGCTTGCAAGGTTGCTTCTCATTAACTTCTGTAGAGACTTTGGAGAAGCCTATGAGAATCCAATGTACAGGCAAGACCAGTGACAATGAAGATTTTGGATGTAGGCTGTATGCATTGCAAAAAGCTGAAATTATCAGATGCAGGTAAGTATGGATCTAGGGTCTGGGAGGATGAGATACTTTTGAAAGCTGAACTCAGGGAAGTAAATTGTATTGATAAATGTGCACTCTTAAATTACAAATCCTAGGATGTTTCACCATCAGAAATACTCTGGGAGAGCAGCTTGTGGGTGTGTCAAAGGGAATATTTTTACTAATATCTGCACACCCTTTGTCCTGTGCAAACACGAGACTCCACTCCTAGAAATGCCTGAGTTGATTAATAGGTTTTCTATGGAAGTACCGGTATTTATGATCTACAGTGCTTTTGCAAATTAAATCTCATTCAGTTAATGACTAGATGTACTTTAACCCACTGTTCAGCACAATATTACTGCACACACCATTTACTGAGGTTTATACCTTGTCGTTGACCATATGTGTCTTTTGAAGCATGACCTGATATCCAGTTAAATGTTCACGTTTTTTATATTGGCATTTGCCAGTAATTTCAGTTCTTTGTCTTCAGCTTCCCTATGCTACCATTTGATGGAAATCATATCCCCGTGGTTTTATTTTCTAGTTTGTTACCCCTAACAAGAAGTTGGAAATGAACTAAAAATTACTACTTAACGGAATAGTGTTTAAAGCTTTATAAAAAAAAAAGGCATAGTATGTCAAGAAGAAGCCTGAAGACTGTTATTGCACTGCATGACAATAAAACAGGGATATGTCACCCTACCGGTTTAATAGGATTGGCAAATGAAGATGAGAATATCATATATTTAAAAAGTGTCAGTAACAGCCCTCAAATTCTTGTGATTCTAAAATCTCCCTGGAATTCATAAGAAATGATGAAGACAGTCTTTAGAAGTGTGCTATGGGTCCACATGTCAGTGAGTGTGACAGATTCATATACCTGTCAGAAACATGTACATGAATTTGTCACAAAGATGTTCCAAATCTTCTAGAAAGTAGCGGAAAGTAGGAGAAGTCCCTCCAAGCTGCCATACCAGCACTGCAGGAGTTAAAGTATAACTAAAGGCAAAACCTTTTTTTAGTTTTAGATTGGGGAGGGATTAGAAAACCTGTTAGTGCCCCTGTTAAGGAGATTCACCCTCTCTACCCTCTCTATTTGTGGGAGAGAGAGAAAGGAGTGGTGCCACTCCGAGTGCAGTATGTCAGTTACAATTCAATGTTTAATAAAAGTAAGATCAACTCACATTTTGGTGAGATTTAATGTGCATGGCATAAGTAGCTTGGGCTCCTATAGTCTGGCTGGGCAGCGGTGGTGGTCAGCAGTTCCCGGCGGCTCCAGTGGTTCCCGAGGCTCCGAGGCTGAAGACGGTCACATAACAACACGTCAGCGGTGATGGATGGGAGGCGTAGTCAAGCTCGTATTCGGAGCATGCCTGCTCCTATGTCAGCCTGATGAATTAGCATGTATGCTCCGAATGCGAACTTGACTACGGCTCCCGTCCATCACCGCTGACGTGCTTGTTGTGTGACTGTCTTCAGCCTCGGAGCCCTGGGAACCACTGGAGCCGCTGGGAACTGCTGACCACTACCGCTGCCCAGCTGGACTACAGGAGCTCAAGCTACTTATGCCATGCACATTATATCTCACCAAAATATGAGTTGATGTTACTTTTATTAAGCGTTGAATTTTAACTGACATACTGCACTCAGAGTGGCGTCACTCCTCTCTCTCACCCATATCTACAGAGTCGCTTCTGCTCTCTACAGCTGGCTGTCCACACTGATACAGACCAGAACCCCTAAACTCTGGTCTGGTCTCAGCAGTGAATGAACTTTGCCTACTGGCACACCTTTGGAACTATTTCCATATCGCACTAGCTGCGTTTCTAGCGTTCCATCTTTTTTAATTTTACCTTCTCTATTTGTCCTGTTTACCATTATCATTGAAGGTGAAAGTATAAGAAAAACCCACATTTAAAGTATAAGAAAACCCCAGGAGGATCACAAATCTTCCCTGGTCTCCCCAAATACACAACATGCCCTGCTATACATGCCCTGCTATACAGTGAGCAGCTCAATAGACTAAAACAGCAACCAGGGCCTGTGATGCACACACAATTGCAGTGACACTGACCTGCTGAAATCCTGTGGACATTGGGGTGGGTCTGGGGGTTTGGGGTTGACGGTGGAATCTAGATCTTTGTGCAGGCTCCATTCATGGTACATTCAGTCTGTCCCAGGCTCTACTGTTTTGTTCTACTGTGGTGGGGGGCATAGTCCTCTACTCTTCTGTATGGGGGCCAGCATGGACAATGAACATGTTTCTTCTCTCTGACTTCCTGATTTTGCTCCATTCAACAAACTCAGAAACACTCCCCCCAATGTATAGTGGTGCAACTCTGCATAGAAACCAATTGGCTTCCATGTTTTATTGTCAAAGCTTAATTGAACAAGCTGATGTTAGAAGCTGATTGGCTATCATGCACAGCTGCATCAGATTTTGCACTCTCCAGTTCTAGTAAATCAACCCATGTATGCCAACATAAAGTTGGTCTTGATTACCTCCAGTTTCCTTAGGTTCAAAATGGCTGTCATTTTTTATTTTTTTTGCAGCCAACAATGACAGATTGTGAAAGTGGCACACATAAGAACTAATTGAAGCTGTCGCATGTGCCAGAACTATTAGCAGAACTGTTGCAAAGCTTTCATGGATTATGCTCAGGACTTCCTAATGTGACCATACTGCCAGAAAATCATCATAAATGCTTTATTGAATCATGGCCACTGTGTTTCTGACACAAATTATTTGATACTATTGCTACAAGTTGTTGTAGAAGAATAAATGATTATGTTAAAGTAGAAGCTTACATTGTAAAAAAATAGTTTGGAGCAGTTCACACATCACTATTTGAGACTAAGCAGCATGAAGATCACATGTTATTTTATCTAGTTCAATTATTTAGATCCTTCTGGGTTAGCCAGAACTGAAGATGGGATTCTAAGCAGACTAAAATATCCTTAGAGCCTTTGTCAATGGGCTTTTGTCAATGGGCTTCTTTTCTTCCCATTCAAGTCAATGGGAACTTAATAACAGCTTGAAAGAAGTTGATGCAGCTTAGAGGAAGGATGTAAGGAGATATACTGCCTGTTAGAAGGAGGTCAACTGCAGTTTGAAGGAGGTAAACTGCAGTTCATATACAACTGTGAATTAAATCTGAATGATGTCAGAAGCATCCCAAAATGATCTAAAATGTAGGCTGAATACACATGACCCAGAAACCAAGCTATATATGTCCATCATAACCAAAGAAAAACTGCAACACCAAAAAAACAAAAAGAAAAAAGAAAGAAAAAAAAAGCTTATTACCCACTAGCAGACCGCCCTATGTAGATATACGGTGGCGGGGTGGACACCCCATCTGTGCTGTGATTTGGTACAGCACATGTCGTTTATCAGCAATTAGAAGCCCCACCTGTGTTTAAGGGTTTATATCATTTTTTTTTTATTGCATATATGTTTTTTAGTGCAGACATTGTGGTGATATTACATATGTCCATTGACAGAAACCCAAATCTCTTCAAGAGCTCAGAAGCAGGTCAAACGAAGGTCTGAAGCATCTCAAACTCATCTTTAAGGGGTTGGCAAGTCAGAAGGTTTTTTTTATCTTAACTAATTCTTTGCATTAAGATAAAAAGCTTTCTGTGTGCAGCAGCCCCCTTGACCCCCCTATTACTCACCTGAGCCCCATTTCTGTCCAGCAATGTCCATGAGTGTCTTGGCCATCCAGGACTCTCCCTCCAATCAGGAGAAAGGGGGCAGGTCGAACCTCAGCTCCATGTCTAAATGGACACAGGGGCTGCAGCTCGGCTTGGGTGCCCTCGTAGCAAGCTGCTTGCTGTGGGGGCACTCAACAGGAGGACAGAAGAGGAGGATCTGTGCTGCTCTGTGCAAATGCACTTCGCAGAGCAGGTAAGTATAACAAGTTTAATATTTTAATAGAAAAAAAAAAACAAGACTTTATAATCACTTTAAGTACAAGCTGCATGTACCTGAAAGCATGCTGCATTTGCCGATCTACTCAAGCCCCAATACTGAGATTTACTACAGCTTGCCAAGAATGTAATACATTGGGCTAAAAAAATAGCCTTGATGCCACATCCCAAATAATAAAATACAAAAATTGTCAACACTCCATGCAGGATTTTTTAGACATCGAAATCATAATTACAAATATATATATATATATATATATATATATATATATATATATATATGTATGTGTGTGTGTATATATATATATATATATATATATATATATATATATATATATATATATATATATATATATATATATATATATAAAATGTTATCTTTATTGCAAATTTCAATAAAACATCAACAATAAAAAGTATTAGGCGGATACATTTGTGTCTCTTGTTAGGCCCACAAAATACCACACGTGTCATATGATTGTCACCATTACGATTACATTTGATAATGAATCACATGTGGAACCCAACGCTTTTCAATTGTCGTTCTTCATCGGGGGTCCGATGGTGGAATTTCTGCAGTAAAGATGTAATAACAAAATACAAAATTCCACATATCAGATGCAATTATCAATAACAGATCACCATTATACCTTGTATTGCAGTGAACAAGTATCCAAAAAATAATCAGCCACAAATGTAAAAGAAATGATTCAAAGTCTGTCAGCAGTACCACCAGAGCACAGACGCAAGGTATGATATAAGGAGCACCAAACCTATACCACCCAAAAGATGCTTTACATCTAGATATATAGTATAAATACTACTTAAACCCTATTATCACCACCACTAAGAAACAGCCATATTTGGGTCTTACTTGTATAACTACAGTATAGTAATGTTGTGTCTATGTAAAGTAAGTCAATAACAAAATTTTAATGGCATAAAGCATCAGGAAAAAGCAAACACAATATTGTGTTTCCTTTTTCTATTCAATATGTATATTGCTCATTTAGTATTCAGTATTTACACTCAAATATTAATTATTTAAAAGAGTCACCTCTGCTCTATAAATTGCTCTTCCTAATAAAGTTAAGCGTATAAAATTAATTTTATACCTAAAATATTCTATAGTTTGTACTTTAATAGGATTTCACAACTGCATTATCCACCAAGTAAATTCTCATTACACCCCCTAACCTTGTTATTGTTTTCTTGTTTAAATAACCTTATCATGTATCACACCTTCTACATGTGATCTTCTTAGTGCCCTCTGAGGTATTACTACTACAAAATGAAGTATGTGAACTCACCTTGCTGCTGGTAATCCTTAATCCCAGGTTTAGCCCATTTCTCTTTGATAATATGTCAGTGTTCCTAATCCTGCATTACATAATTGAAGTTCCACAATGCGACTCTGCTCTCCTCCATCCATATTTTACTGCACAATTTAACACTTCTCAGGTTGTTAACTATAAAATAAATGAATCTGCACTTGTCACAGCGTCAGTGGATTCACTAGTCTTTTAAGTTATAACTCAGACAGAATCTCCCTGTCAGAATGACATCTAATATAAAAAAAAACATCTTGTAAATGTATTTTGTCAGTTTAACTGAACTGAGCCAGAGTGTGGAGAAGAAAAAAATTGATATTTACTGTCAGGAGAACTTGATCTGGTTACACAGGTGATGAAAGGGTTAATGATGTGTGATAAGAACAATTTCAGAGAATGATTGTCGCTTTAAAGCTTCACTGCGCTAACACATGTTTGCAAATAGTGCAGAAAAGAATGAGATTTATATTCTTCTTTCAGACAACCCAAATATTAAATAATTGAAAGACAAAGGGGTGGAGGGTAATTGGAGGGTAATTAATTACTGTTTTATGGGAAGAAGAAGCCATTCTCGCTCTAACTCCATAAAAACACATATAAGTACGGTATATTCCATTATTTATATGCTAACAATACAATGTTTTTTTTTTTTTTCTTCTTCGTATTTTTTTTATGCTTAGCACATTCTTGGCAATAATAGAGCAAGTTTGATAAATTAACTAAGCAGCACTATAAATGAAATGATAATTTTTTTGTTTTAGAACAGTCGTTTAATAATATTTATGTCTCATTATAACTGAATTGTTCAAAGTTTCATCTTTCTATCAACACATCTTTGTATCTCAGGGTTGGAGATCCTGCAATCTGTCGGTGTTTTGGAGCTACAACTTGCATTAAAGAATATTTTACAATGTTTTTCAGATGCTATAGTACATATGCGCCACATATAGGGAAGAGTTGCTGTTTTTTTTCTTGTTCAGTGGTTCTCTAAATGGCTGAACTAAATTGATGTTCAGGTGAGTAGAATCACCTTCAGCAGTGGGAAGTGATACATTTAGCAGCAGTATTACTACCACTGCTAAATGTGGCAGGTTCCCTTTCTGGCTGGTTGTTGGAAGCCAGCAGCCACTGGTGTCCTAACATTCAGCATTCATCCCCATCATTCAACTTTCAGCCAGGAATTCCAAGCTGACAGCAAAATGTAAACAAAGGGGGGGGGGGGGACTCTGTAAAAAAGAAATAAATAATGGCTTTATGCCTCCCTATTACTCATAAAAGGCCATTGGGGTCTGGTATGGGTTTTAAGGGAGACTGCCATGCAAAAAACAAGAAAAAATGTGAGGTCCTCCCCAAAATCCTCACCCTCCTGAACCGTACCAGGCCACGTGCCTTCAACAAGTGGGGTACCTTGCTAGGGGGGTCCCAAAGTTATTCATTATAAAAGCCTCTTCCCAACAACCCTGGCCTGATAATTGTGGGATACAACCCACATTTTGTAGATTGTGGTCATACTCATTCGAAAAATACGTGATAAGTAAATAAACAAACTGACTTTTTTTTTAAATATAATTGTTTCTTTTAAGAAAAATGCTCAAATTTTATGAAGAAGAATAAAAGAATGAAAAAAGAAAAATCCAGAAAGATATACCATGAGAACCAGAAATCACAGCAAAACTGTACAGGTGGCAAAACTAGAAGTAGCAAGTACACTACCAATCACGTAATTAAAAAAATCAACTGGGGTGAGTTTTGAGAAGTCCTTTATTAAATAAAAACTCAAAAAGGTTCCTAAATGTAAATACATCATCCACATCCACATTAAACACAAAGAAAAACATGCCACCTACTAACACAATCCGCTGCCTCTGGGAATGATATTTGTAAATGGGGACTCCCCACTGCCATCATTGAGCAGCAAAGCAGCTGGGAGCAGTCCTTTACCTGCACTTTAACCACTTCAGATCCGGGCCATTGCCAAATGAGGGCAACAGCGCGGATCTGAAATACCGGGACGACGCCTATTGACGTCGTCCCCTTTCCTCGTTCCCAGCGCGCTCTCATGAGCACGCCTCGGGGAAAATCTGTGTTGGCCGTGTCCCTTGGACACAGCCAATCACAGATCGCTGTAAACGGCCGCTGCGATCGCCGCCTCCAATGAGAGATGATCTGAAATGTAAACAATTGAGATCATCTCTCATTGCCGGCTCTCTCTCCTCACACAGAGACAGCTTGTGAGGAGAGAGAGCTTCTGTGAGTAGTTTTATAAAGTCTAATAGCGAAGTGTGCCCAAAAAGTGCCCAACAGTGCCCACAGTGTCATCAATATAGTGCCATCTGTGCCCACCTGTGCACATCAGTGCCCACTTGTGCCATCAGTGCATCATCAGTGCCCGTCTGTGCCCATCAGTGCCCGTCTGTGCCCATCTGTGCCCATCAGTGCCTGTCTGTGCCCATCAGTGCACATCTGTGCAATCAGTGCGCATCTGTGCCAACTCATCAGTGCCCATCTGTGCCACCTCATCAGTGCCCATCTGTACCAATCAGTGCCCATCTGTGACGCTTCAGTGCACATCTGTGCCGCCTTATCAGTGCCCATCTGTGCTGCCTTATCAGTGCCCATCTGTGCCGCCTCATCAGTGCCCATCTGTGCCACCTCACCAGTGCCACATCAGTGCATATCTGTGCCCACCTGTGCCGCCTCATTAGTGTAAATCTGTGCAATCAGTGCACATCTGTGCTGCTTCCTCAGTGCCCATCTGTGCTGCCTCAGTGCCCATTTGTGCCGCCTCATACAGTGCCCATCTGTGCGATCAGTGCCCATCTGTGCCGCCTCATCAGTGCCCATCTGTGCGATCAGTGCCCATCTGTGCCGCCTCATCAGTGCACATCTGTGCCATCAATCAGTGCCACCTCATCAGTGCAGGCTTAGCACACAGCTGTGCAATCTCATAGCCACCAGCAGCCATGTCCAAAAAAAGCTTTTCCGCCGAGGAGGCATACCAAATTCTTTCTACGGCTGACGAGAGCAACGGGGAGCTCTCTTTTTTGGATTCCCTTTCCAATTCAGATTCTGATGTAAATTAAGAGCCAGTCCTCAGTGGTGAAACACTTACAGACTCAGAGGAGGAAGAAACTTGGCCCGCCAAACAAAGGCGTTCTAGTGAGGAGGCAGTGGCATCCACCAGCACCGCAGTGGCATCCGCCAGCACCGCAGTGGCATCCACTAGCACCGCAGTGCCATCCACCAGCACCGCAGTGCCTCGGCAAGAAAGGCCAAGTACCAGTGGGGTGTCACCCCAGCCCCAAAGGGTTAGGTCCCATGCCAGCCTTCCCTTTGCACTTCAGAACCCCTTGTGGCTTCCTCCTAATTCAGGAGAAGCTAGCGTTCCCCCTTTCACTGCCCAGCCAGGAGTCCAGGTGGATACAGAGAATTTCACCCCAATTATTTTTTTTTAATTTAATTTTTACGGAGGACATGTTGGCGTCAATTGTGGCCCAGTGCAACCTGTATGCACAGCAATTTATTTTGCAAAATCCCACATCATATTATGCCCGTCCCTATGAGTGGAGAGACCTGACAGTGGAGGAGTTCAAGGTTATTTTGGGCCTCACATTTAATATGGGGCTCACCAAAAAAAAGAATTCCGTTCCTATTGGTCAACCCACCCCCTCCACCACATGCCGCTCTTGTCCGCGGTAATGCCCAGAACCAGGTATCTGATGATAATGAGGTTCCTACATTTCAGCGACAATACCCAGTGCCCTCCCCGAACTGATCCAAATTATGACAGGCTTTACAAAATTCGGCCAATATTAAATTATTTTTCTGAAGTATTCCCCCAACTGTTCACCCCGGACCAAAACATATGTGTGGATGAGTCCCTTGTTAAATTTAGCGGCAGGCTTAAAATTAAGCAATTTATCCCCAGCAAAAGGGCCCGCTATGGGGTGAAGGTGTACAAACTATGTGACCGAGCCACAGGGTACACATATTCCTTCATAGTGTACGAAGGGAAGGACAAGCAGCTGCAGCCCCCTAATTGTCCGGACTACTTGGGAACCAGTGGGAAAGTTGTTTGGGACCTCATATATCCCCTACTCAACAAAGGATACCACCTGTATGTAGACAACTTCTACACTTCTCTGCCCCTGTTCCACAACCTTCATCGGAAGAAGACGCCAGCATGTGGCACCGTAAAAAAAATCGGAAGGGCTTTCCTCAAAGTCTTGTTAATAAAAAGTTGAGAAAAGGAGAAACGGCAAGTCTGCGTAACAAAGAGATTCTGGCAGTGAAGTGGAGGGACAGAAGGGATGTGTATATGTTGTCTTCCATCCACAATAACACCTATGTGGAAATCCCCAGAAGGAATGGCCCCATCCAGAAACCCACATGCATCCATCAATACAATTTGTTTATGGGGGGAGTCGACTTCAACGATCACAAGAAGGACATACCATTGGTACAAAAAAGTTAGCGATTTATTTTTTTCAATTGGCCATATACAACTCCTATATCATTTACCGCAACTCCACCCAAAACCCCCAACCCTTCCTTGGCTACTAGGAGGAAATTTACACTGCCCTTATATTCCTGAACGGCCCACCAGTAAACATCCGATCAGATGTTGTTAGTTGACTCTCCGAACGCCACTTTCTAGATAAACTTCCTCCCAAACCAACAGGCCAAAGACGTCAAAAAAGATGTAAGGTGTGTACCAGAGCAGGAGTCAGAAGAGACACATCTTATTATTGCGCACAATGTCCTTCCGAACCAGGCCTCTGTATAGGTGAATGCTTCCGCCGTTACCATACTTCACTAAATTATTAGTGAAGTATGGTAAACGTAATCCTCAGTTCCTGCCTTCACACCCCTTTTGCCACTGCCTGCTCTGTAACTGACCCTGGCTTGTTATTTTACCACGCTTCTGCCTGCCCATTTTGTACATACCGCTGCCTGATCTGAAACCGACCCTGGACTGTTATTCGACCATGCTTCTGCCTAACGATTCTGTACATACCTCTGCCTGATATGGAACTGACCCTGGACTGTTATTCGACCATGCTTCTGCCTAACGATTCTGTACATACCTTTGCCTGATCTGGAACTGACCTTGGACTGTTTGACCATGCCTCTTGCCTGCCTCTTGGACTGATCTTGTACCCTGCAACTGGACTAGTGGGATTCAGCATAGGGGTCTCACATATGTGAGGGGCTCCAGAATAGTTTTTCTGGATGAAGAAAACAATTTTCTTTGTTTTCTCATTCCTAGATTAGGGCCTGGAGACTCTGAGGCTTCAAAGAGATTTGGGTGGGAGAAGCCTCTACCCCTGTCCCCATTCTGTCCTGAACGAGGCCCTACTTCCGCCTGCTGCCTGTAGGACTTACTGCCTTCATGCCTCTGTTTGTCGCACTGACCACAGCACATGGACCTTGTTCCTGCCTACTACCAAGACCAATATTTTGGCACTGCTGACAATCTCTGCCTGCGTGACCCTGCACTGCACTGACCTATGGACAGTATCCCTGCCTGCTGCCTGTACTGACTATGGACAGTATTTCTGCCTGCTGCCTGAAAAATTGTGTTCGCTGTTGCTGACCAAGTCCCTGCCTGCTGCCTGGACCAGTGCTATCCTCCTGTGGACAACTGTACTACTAAAACCACAGGTAATCTTTTGTTTCTCTTTGCTCAGCTTAATGTAATTTGGGGTGTAATTCTTGGTATGTGCATGCTATGTGTCCCTGGAACACCTGATGGTGTTCCTTGCATGTTGGATCTCAGTATGTGGCCAGGCTGTGTAAAGGTCTCACACATGTGGTATTGCCATACTCAGAAGGAGTGGCAGAATGTATTTTGGGGTGTCATTTTTGCTATGTAAATGCCATCTTATAAACGGACAACTTTGTGTAAAAAAAAAAATTAGTTTTCATTTTTTTCCACATTTTCCAAAAACTTCTGGAAAAAAATGAACTGTTCAAAAGACTCATTATGCCTCATAGATTATACGTTGGGGTGTTAGCTTTCCAAAATGGGGTCATTTTGTGGGCATTTCCATTGTCCTGGCGCTCCAGCGCCTTCAAAAGTGTAATAGGTGGGTGAGAAATGAGAGGTGTAATTTATGCTCGTAGAACGCCTGAAAATGCTACTTCAATATTAGGCCTCTGTATACGGTCAGGCTGTGTAAAAGACTCAAACATGTGGTATCGTTATACTCAGAAGGAGTAGCAGAATGTATTTTGGGGTGTTATTTTTGCTATGTAAATGCTATGTGTTGGAAATATCCTATAAACTGACAACTTTGTGTAAAAAAAATGCGTTTTCATTTTTTTTCCACATATTCCAAAAACTTCTGGAAAATAATGAACCATTCAAAAGACTCATTATGCCTCATAGATTATACGTTGGGGTGTGTGCTTTCCAAAATGTGGTCATTTTGTGGGCGTTTCCATTGTCCTGGTGCTCCAGGGCTTTCAAAAGTGTAATACGTGGGTGAGAAATGAAATGTGTAATTTATGCTCGTAGAAGGCCTGAAGGTGCTACTTCAATGTTAGGCCTCTGTATGTGGTCAGGCTGTGTAAAAGTCTCACACATGTGGTATCAGTATACTCAGGAGGAATAGCAGAATGTATTTCGGGGTGTTATTTTTGCTATGTAAATGCTATGTGTTGGAAATATCTTATAAACGGACAACTTTGTGTAAAAAAAATGCGTTTTCATTTTTTTCCACATTTTCCAAAAACTTCTGGAAAAAAAATGAACCGTTCAAAAGACTCATTATGCCTCATAGATTATACGTTGAGGTGTTAGCTTTCCAAAATGGGGTCATTTTGTGGGCGTTTCCATTGTCCTGGTGCTCTAGGGCCTTCAAAAGTGTAATAGGTAGTCAACAAGTTAGATGGGTAATTTATGCTCCTTGAACACCTGATGATGCTCCCTGCATGTTGGGCCTCTGTGTGTGGCCTGTTAGTGAAAAAGTCCCACACATGTGGTATTGTTATACTCAGGAGGAGTAGCCGAATGTATTTTGGGGTGTCATTTGTGGTATGCACATTCCATGTGAGAGAAATAAGCTATTACAATGACAATTTTCTGAAAAAAATATAAAAAATAAAAAAAACCTTAATTTGCAAAGAATTGTGGGAAAAAATGACAACTTCAAATAACTCACCATGCCTCTTACTAAATACCCTGGAATGTCTACTTTCCAAAAAGGGGTCATTTGGGGGGCATTTGTACTTTCCTGGCTTGTTAGGGTCTCAAGAAATGAGATGGGCCTCAGTACATCAGGTATGATCAGATGTGATCATTTTTTTATGATTTACACCATAGCATGTAGACTATAAATTTCACACAGACCACATAATATCCACTAATTTGGGTTATTTTTACCAAAGATATGTAGCAGTATAAATTGTGGCCAACATTTGACCACATGAATAAATTACATGAATAAAAATTGCTAATTTGCAAAATTTTATCACAGAAACAAAGAAAAAAGCATTTTTTTTTCAAAATTTTCGGTCTTTTTTAATTTATACCGCAAAAATTAAAAAACCCAGAGGTGATCAAATACCACCAAATGAAAGCTCTATTTGTATGAAAAAAGGACAAAAAAATAATTTGGGTACAGTGTTGCATGACTGAGTAATTGTCATTCAAAGTGTGAGAGCACTGAAAGCTGAACATTGGTCTGGGCAGGAGGGGAGTTTAAGTGCCCAGTAAGCAAGTGATTAAACAACATTTTTTTTTTGTAGTAAGTTTTATACATCTTACAGGTGTAACATTTTATAGGCAGATTGAAAGCATCCTTCAGGAACATTATTTATAGGAAATTTAAAACCTTTCTGAAAATTTCTGCTTCCCAACAAAGCCAATTTAAATGAAAAAAAATCTTGCTTTGATACATGTTCTCAAGGGCAATGTCTAGCCTCCATGCCATTTCATTGACAATCCCTTGCCTATTAGCATATAAAATGACCATTACTGGTCTTTTGCATTCAGCCCCTGCTGATTTTAATCCATAATGTTCGCCAAGCCATCCTCAAACCGAACCCAAATACATTTAGCTAATCCCTAGCCAAATAGAAGCTTGATGTGCAACAAATTTTGCCATTACCATGATGGTTAAATGTAGACTCTTATTGTTGTAGCGGTGTCCCCGACCCCTAAAGGCCTAATGGTGACCTCCAGAGTCAGGGAGAGCTGACATCCATCCTCGAAGTGTGGGTTATTAGGCATGGTGGGTGTAATGCAAGTTGGAAACATGGGCTCCAGTCACTTTTTGAATGCAAGAAAAAGAGATTTATTGTCTCTTAAACAGAACTGGTGGAGAGAGGGTTAGGGCCAGGACACCCCTAGGTAGATGCAATAGCAATTGGCAGACTACGAGGCAAAAATAATAGACAGACAGCTATACAGGTGGAGAGCCTTCAAGCTGGATGCAGCAACTGTATTTGTAGAACTTCTTTCTCGTATGGCAACTGAACTTTTAACAGTCAATAGAGATCTATACACATAACTTACAGTAACCTATTCAGATCTTCTCTCACATCTCAGTATCCCACTGTAGATCTTCACTCACTGAGCTCCCGGTCTCTCACTAGACTTCAAGATCCCAGCCATCACTGGATCCCCTGAGCTCTTCCACAGCTAACCTGCTGTATATTTGAGAAATTCTCAAATAGATGTGTACCTAAGAACAGGGTGACACTGTAGGTACATCTATAATAGTGTGCCAACGTCCCAATATTGGATTATGAGATCTATAATAACTAGAAAAATGGACATTAGAGGCACACAGGTATTTTATCTATAAAAAGTAAAAATAATTTTATTTAATGATAATCTACAAAAATAGAGACAATACTATTGATAATACATTTCACAAATAAAAGTTATATGTATTCAATATTTCCTGCCCTGCGTGCAACTAAGACACCACTTAATGTAATTCATAACTGTAATAAGACATTTCAGAGACAAATGGGGAATGAATTCCCAAGCCGATGTTACGATTTATGAATGTAGAGTGACAAATTGTGGGTCTGATTGCAGGTCCGGGTAGGTATTTCCTTAATAGCTCGACATGTTGCGTGTCTGGAATATGCCTCTTCAGGAGCTAAGGAAGGTTCCTGTATAGTCAGGCGTGATGAAAAACATATAGATGTAGTCTTTCAGCTGGTAGGCTGGATAATCACTTAATTGTATTAAAAAATTAGGGGTATGTACAGGGCGTTGCGGGGGGCACCATATGTAGCCAAAACTCCCGATTTGAAGATAGACGTTAATAGAAACTCTTGTAGGTAACAGTGAGTTAGTGGCTTGAAGAGCCTCAAGTTTGGTGTGGGGGGACTATAGAATATGGTGCAACTCCCTATAGTAGAACAGCGTCTACAGCCTAACCTGCTGTATACTCCACAAGCTTCATACCTTTTAACCCAATGGGTCCCTGGCTTGACACTCTGCTGAAGCTTTCCCACTTCTTCACCATCCCCGGTTGGTGAAAAGGCTGCTCTGGTACTTCTTCAGACTTCCATACACTGGCCTCTGATAACAGGAGTGGTTGTCCCGTGGTGGTGACTGCTTCCCCTTTACCTCTGGCCTTGATCCTCACTTGTCCCTGGCAACAGAAGAGGTCGTCCCTTATGGCAACTGTTTCTCCCTCACCGCTGGCAACAATTCGGTTCCCCATCCGGCGGAACCTCTGCAACTTGTTTGGGCTTTTGGCCTGAAGCCCGACCCCTCGCTGCTTCTCTCAAACCTGGATAGGCCTCAGACAGCCTAGCAGCCAGGTGCTCCCAGGATAGGTCTCTGGCTTCTGGCCTAGCAACCTGGAGCCTTGTAACACACATCCACCCAGACAGTCGTCCAGGTGGCACAGAACCCCAATCACCTGACTCCTCCCGAATCAATAGGCTCTCCCAGCAGGCCAAGGGGCCAAAGAACCTCCTGCCAATTGCCTGAGATAACCCATCCACTCCTAGTCTGAATTTACTTTGCCCTTGTCATTCTAATGCCACAGGCAACAATGCCACTTAGTGACAGAAGAGAGAGGTGCATCAAATCCAGAGAAAAGTCAGTGGATCCCCCTAACAATTAGCCAGGCTAGTTACCACCTAGCAAACTAAATTTAGCAACCCTACCTACAACTAGGGTGTTACATTGTGTATTAAACCCATGAATAGCATTCCTCTCAAATGCAGTTAGGTATGTGAATTACAGGTATGTGCTCTTGTAGGCTTTGTATAACTGCATCCTCCATCCTGTCTGTTTGATTTGATAGTAGGTATGTTAACCCCAAATATCAAGGATCGCCCACATCTGGTTGTTATGAGCGTAGGTTGAAAATTTTTTTTATTGGCTGATAATTGGCTTGTTTTTAGGCGCCTTTATTGCCTAACTTGTTATGTATAATCATCACAGTTTTGTTGCGTTCAAGCTATAGTTTGACAAATTGTTGGGCAATGACAAGCTTGGAATAGTGGTTCTGTCAATCAAGCACACAGTCTTTACTGCAGGCTACCAAGTAAAATCAAATGCGATGTGAAGAAATTACATTTAACTTCCACATCATCCCTTAGGCTAAGTGTAGACTTGTGTCTAAACTTCTACACCTCTGAAAAGTGATCAGCATTCAGATCACATTTCAGAGGCATTTGACAGGAGGTGAGGATGCCTCTTCACTTCCTGTTTTAAGCATTTAATTTCTGTACTGAAGTGCTGCAACCATAAGCATTGCAATTAAATGGATCAGTAAGCCCACCGAATGCTACATGAGTGATAGCTTTTGCCATGGTAGCAAAGCAAAATATTGTGACTGTGGCACGTAAACAACCCCCGTCTACTGCCTTTGTAGGTTAAGACTTAGCAGTTGGGGGAGCTAAAACATGGCTCAACTACTTCTTTTTAACGCCCACCCATTGTTTCCATTGTTTCCATTGTCCTGGTCCATTGTCCTGGTGCTCCAGGGCCTTCAAAAGTGTGATAGTTAGTCAGGAAATTAGATGTGTAATTTATGCTCCTAGAATGCTAGGTGCTGCTGGAAGTTGGGCCTGTCTATGTGGCCAGACTGTGAAAAGGTCTCACACATGTGGTATTGCCATACTCCAGAAGAGTAGCAGAATGTTTGGGGTATAATTATTGCTATGTCCATGGTGTGTTTTAGAAATATCCTATAAATTGACAACTTTGTATAAAAAATAATAATTTTTCAGTTTGTTTCCACATTTTCCAAAAAATATAGAATATACATTTGGGTGTTTTCTTTGCAAAATGTGGTAATTGTATTGGTGTTTTCATTGTCCTGGTCCTCCAGGGCCTTTCAAAAGTGTAATATGTAATCAGGAAATTTGAAGTGTAATTTATGTCCCTAGAACACCTGAAGGTGCTGCTTGGATTTCGGTCCTCTGTATGTGGCTAGGCTGTGAAAAAGTCTCACACATGTGGAATAGCTATACTCAAGAGGAGTAGCAGAATGTATTTTGGGGTGTAATTCTTTCTATGTACATGCTGAGTTTTAGGAATATCTTATAAATTGACAACTTTGTGTAAGAAAAAAAACATTTTCTTTCTTCATTTTACAAAAATTTGTGGAAAAAAATGACATGTTCAATAGACTCATTATGCCTCATATAATATACTTTGGGGTGTTTGCTTTCCAAAATGGGGTTATTTTGTGTGTAATTCCAGTGTCCCGGTGCTCCAGGTTCTTCAAAAGTTTGATAGGTAGTCAGGAAATTAGATGTGTAATTTATGTCCTTAGAACACTTGAAGGTTTTCCTTGGATGTTGCATCTCTCTATGTGGCTAGGCTGTGAAAAAGTCTCACACATGTGGTATCGCCATACTCAGAAGGAGTAGCAGAAATTATTTTAGGGTGTAAGTCTTGCTATGCCCATGCTGTGTTTTAGAAATATCTTATAAATTTACAACTTTGTGTAAGTATGCCTATGCCATATGAGAAAAATAACTTGTTAATATGACAATTTTGTGAGGGAAAAAAAAATATTTAATTTCCTCATTTTATAAAGAATTGTGGGAAAAAATTACAACTTAAAAAAAACTCACCTTGCCTCTTACTAAATACCTGCTTTAAAAATAGGGGTCATTTGGTGGGTATTTGTACTGTCCTGGCATTTTAGGGTCACAAGAAATGAGATAGCAGTCAGTACATCAGGATTGATTATTTTTCAATGATACGTACCATAGCTTGTAGACTCTTACTTTCACAAAGACTAAATAATATACACTGATTTGTAGACATGTGCCATTCGTTTAGTTCCGAATGATTTTTTTAATGAAATTCAACAAATTAGTTAATTCAGAAATATTCGAATTAATGAAATCCCATTTAACAAATTTTTCCAAAAAATCAGAAATTCTAAAATTCAAAAATCCAAATATTAGAAAAATGTGAAAATCCAAAAATAAGCATGAAAATCTGAGAGTGCAAAAGAACAAAATCAGAAAATAAGAATGAAAATCCGTAAATATGAAAATCCGAAAATGTGAAAATATGAAGTAATAACTAACTAACTAGTAATAATAATAATAACTATTACTAACTATGCAATTATAGGTATTTGAATTTTCTTTCAAATTTGGCTGTTAGTGAACGTAACGAATACGAATTATCCAAAATAGCGAATGTCACATCTAAACAAATGGAACATAATGAATTAATAATAATAAATAATAATAATAATAATAAAAATGTTATGTTCATAAACAGCCAAATGTGAAAGGGAATTCCAATACCTATACTTTAATAGCTAGTTATTATTAGTTAGTTAGTTATCTCATATTTTAAAATTTTCGGATTTTCGAATTTCCAAATTTTGCATTTATGAATTTTCGAATTTACGAATACCGCATCTAAATAAATGGAACATATAGAATTAAAATTTTTCTGAAGTTACAAATGTATTCGAAATAACAAATTTTGATCATAACAAATGACCCGAAAAACAAAAAAACAAACAAATAAAATGAAAACGAACACATTTTTTGGCACATTTTGGCCTAAATGTATGAAGAAAAACTACTTAATTCCAAAATTTTATAATAGAAACTAAGAAAAACATGTTTTTTTCTAAAATGTTTATTTTTATTTTTTCACTTATGTCACAAAAACTAAAAAAAAACAAGTTGTGATTAAATATTACCAAAGGAAACCTCTGTCGGTCTATATACAGTGGGGACGGAAAGTATTCAGACCCTCTTAAATTTTTCACTCTGTTATATTGTAGCCATTTGCTAAAATCATTTAAGTTATTTTTTTTCCTCATTAATGTACACACAGCACCCCATATTGACAGAAAAACACAGAATTGTTGACATTTTTGCAGATTTATTAAAAAAGAAAAACTGAAATATCACAAGTATTCAGACCTTTTGCTCAGTATTTAGTAGAAGCACCCTTTTGATCTAATACAGCCATGAGTCTTTTTGGGAAAGATGCAACAAGTTTTTACACTTCTGGATTTGGGGATCCTCTGCCATTCCTCCTTGCAGATCCTCGCCAGTTCTGTCAGGTTGGATGGTAAACGTTGGTGGACAGCCATTTTTAGGTCTCTCCAGAGATGCTCAATTGGGTTTAAGTCAGGGCTCTGGCTGGGCCATTCAAGAACAGTCACGGAGTTGTTGTGAAGCCACTCCTTTGTTATTTTAGCTGTGTGCTTAGGGTCATTGTCTTGTTGGAAGGTAAACCTTCGGCCCAGTCTGAGGTCCTGAGCACTCTGGAGAAGGTATTCGTCCAGGATATCCCTGTACTTGGCCGCATTCATCTTTCCCTCGACTGCAACCAGTCGTCCTGTCCCTGCAGCTGAAAAACACCCACACAGCATGATGCTGCCACCACCATGCTTCACTGTTGGGACTGTATTGGACAGGTGATGAGCAGTGCCTGGTTTTCTCCACACATACCGCTTAGAATTAAGGCCAAAAAGTTCTATCTTGGTCTCATCAGACCAGAGAATCTTATTTCTCACCATCTTGGAGTCCTTAAGGTGTTTTTTAGCAAACTCCATGAGGGCTTTCATGTGTCTTGCACTGAGGAGAGGCTTCCGTCAGGCCACTTTGCCATAAAGCCCCGACTGGTGGAGGGCTGCAGTGATGGTTGACTTTCTACAACTTTCTCCCATCTCCCGACTGCATCTCTGGAGCTCAGCCACAGTGATCTTTGGGTACTTCTTTATCTCCCTCACCAAGGCTCTTCTCCCCCGATAGCTCAGTTTGGCCGGAGGGCCAGCTCTAGGAAGGATTCTGGTCGTCCCAAATGTCTTCCATTTAAGGATTATGGAGGCCACTGTGCTCTTAGGAACCTTAAGTGCAGCAGAAATTTTTTTGTAACCTTGGCCAGATCTGTGCCTTGCCACGATTCTGTCTCTGAGCTCTTCAGGCAGTTCCTTTAGACCCCTTTCACACTGGGGCATTTTTCAGGCATTTTTCAGGTGCTCTAGCGTTAAAAAAAGTGTCTGTAAAGCGCCTGAAAGAAGCCTCATCTGCAATACCAATGTGAAAGCACGAGTGCTTTTACACTGAGACCCCTTTCACACTGGGGCATTTTTCAGGCACTTTAGCATTAAAAAGAAAGCGCCTGAAAGAAGCCTCATCTGAAATCCCAGTGTGAAAGGCCGAGTGCTTTCACACTGGGGCGCTGCGCTGGCAGGGCGTCAAAAAAAGTCCTGCAAGCAGCTTCTTTGCAGCGCTTTCGTGTTTTTGCCACCGGGCTGGGTGCGCCGATGGCCCGAGCCCTTTCACACTGCCAGCGGCCGAAAAACACCCCAGTGTGAAAGGGGTCTTAAGTGGTGCTTTACCAGCGTTTTTTGGGCTCTGGCAGTGTGAAAGGGCTCGGGCTTTCACATTGGGATTGCAGATGAGGCTTCTTTCAGGCGCTTTACAGGTGCTTTTTTTAACGCTAAAGCGCCTGAAAAACGCCTGAAAAACGCCCCAGTGTGAAAGGGGTCTTAAACCTCATGATTCTCATTTGCTTTGACATACACTGTGAGCTGTAAGGTCTTATATAGGCAAGTGTGTGGCTTTCCTAAGCAAGTCCAATCAGTGTAATCAAACGCAGCTGGACTCAAATGAAGGTGTAGAACCATCTCAAGGATGATCAGAAGAAATGGACAGCACCTGAGTTAAATATATGAGTATCACGGCAGGGTCTGAATACTTAGGACCATGTGATATTTCAGTTTTTCTTTTTTAATAAATCTGCAAAAATGTCAACAATTCATTTTTTTTTCTGTCTCAATATGGGGTGCTGTGTGTACATTAATGAGGAAAAAAATGAACTTAAATGATTTTAGCAAACGGCTGCAATATAACAAAGAGTGAAAAATTTAAGGGGGTCTGAATACTTTCTGTCCCCACTATATATATATATATATATATATATATATATACGGGGCTCAAAGTATCAAGTCCTGAGCTACTAGCCAGGCCTTAAAAGTTACTTGCCACCAGTTGCCCCACCCAACCCCTCCCCTGCCCCACCCATAAACACGCCCTCATAAATTATCTAATGAAATTTTATGCAGAATGAAGTTCCAAGAATAAATATTAACAACAACTTTAACAATATTAACATAAAGCATATCAGTACCCATCAGTGCAGCCTCATCAGTGCTCATTAGTGCAGCCTCACAGTACCCATCAAATGCAGCTTTACAGTGCCCATGAATGCAGCCACACTGTGCCCATCATTGCAGCCTCACTGTGCCCATCAAATTCAGCCTCACTGTGTCCATCAAATGCAGTCTCACTGTGTCTATCAATGCAGTCTCACTGTGTCCATCAATACAGCCTCACTGTGCCCATCAATGCAGCTTTACTGTGTCAATGAATGCAGCCTCACTGTACCCATAAATGTAGCTCACTGTGCCCCATAAATGCAGCTCACTGTGCCCATAAATGCAGCTCACTGTGCCCATAAATGCAGCCTCACTGTGCCCATAAATGTAGCTCACTGTGTCCATAAATATAGCCACACTGTGCCCATGAATGTAGCTCACTGTGATCATAAATGCAGCTCACTGTGCCCATAAATATAGCCCCACTGTGCCCATAAATGCAGCTCACTGTGCCCACAAATGAAGCCTCACTGTGCCTATAAATGTAGCCATACTGTGCCCATACATGTAGCCTCACTGTGCCCATAAATGTAGCTCACTGTGCCCATAAATGTAGCCTCACTGTGCCCATAAACGCTGCTCACTGTGCCCATAAATGTAGCCTCACTGTGCCCATAAATGTAGCCTCACTGTGCCCATAAATACTGCTCACTGTGCCCATAAATGTAGCCTCACTGTGCCCATAAATGTAACCTCACTGTGCCCACATATACTGCTCACTGTGCCCATAAATGTAGCCTCACTGCGCCCATCATCAATACAGACTCACCATGATGTGAGTCATGGAGCTGGGTCTGTGTTCGGCGGCGCTGTAGCAAGGTCCAGCCCCCCTAGACCGGCCCGTGTGATAGGCGGAACACTGATTTAATCTACTATCACACTAGCCGGCCTAGGGGGTGGGACCTTGCTACAGCGCCTCCAAACACAGAACACTGACTCTGTAACACACAGCCTGCATCTCCGTTACACACAAGAGGAGGAGAGAGGGAGGGGAGCGCTGCAGCCTCTGCTCAAAGTGTCCTCCTGCTGCTCTGTGTCCTCCAGCTGACCGCTTCTGGCAGAAGCGGTGCAGGCTTCTTTACAGGACATCAGAGCGGCGCGGGGGGGTCAGGGATTCCCCCCTCTGAACCGCTCTGATGTCCTGTAAAAAAGCCTATACCCCTTCTGCCAGAAGCGATTAGCCAGGAAGCTGTCAGCCTGGACCACCCCTGCTCCTCACTTGCCCTGCACTAAATTCCACTCGCAAAATGCAAACTGCGTGCAGGTGAGTGGAATTTTTGAGGGCTGTATATATATATCAATTATTTTTGCAGGAAAATTAGTTATAAAGTCATTTTTAAGTTAAACGATGCAGCTAAATTTAACCTGGGCATTTAACCATCAATAACCTCTGCTCATGAAGAGGTTAAAAAGCTGAAATGAGTAGTATTCTGACCCAATTCACAGCCTGAACTCAGTAGCTCAATTAGGTAATCTCTATATGGCAGGCACAAAAGGTAGAAAACAGCGATCAAAGAGGATAGATGGAAATTACTAAAAGGTTAAAAATTTGTAAAGCATAATGTATAATCAGATTTTTTCAGGGATTCAGTAGAACTCATTTTAATTGAATCTAGGCACAACATATAAGCCATTAAAATCTGAAGTTTAAAATATTAGACATTCATAATTACATAAAAACAATAAAAATAAATTAAATTAAAAGCAATATAGACTATTTTAATAAAACCATATTCTCCCAAAGCACTATTCAACACATATTTTTATTATGCAATTCTTATCAGAAATCACAATTTATTGTTCATAATATTAACACTATAACTTGCTTAAGCTAATAATTGCTACATTATCATAACTAGCCTCATCATGTTATGTTTATTTATGCTAATGAATATCTTACAGCCTTGATGTTCAGAAATTAACACAATACATTTTCTTTGAACTGATATGTTTTAGACAATATGGCACCCCAAATGAGCAATAAAACATATTATATCCTCATTACAATACCAACAATAGTTTATTAATGACAGTATATAATTTACTAAAAGAATTGTATTTCTAATTGAACATATTTTGTTTTTCAGCTGATCCTTGCCCTGGGGAATCGAGGAGTATGAAGAAGAATGCAGTGCTTGTGGATGGTGTCATCTTAAATGGACCAATAATTGATAGCAATTCTGGAGAAAAATTTGTTGAAGAGGTTTATAGACTACTGATGAATGAAATCATATATAAGGCAACTGATGTAACAGAAAAGGTATATCTACTATTAATTCTTGTTTTATTGTTGAGAATATATACAGTATGTACAGAGGTGTAGCTTGAAGCTTGTGGGCCCCCATTGCAAAATTGGCCTGGGCCCCCCCACTACCACCCTCCACTTCCACCATGCATGCAGATACACTCACCGCACGGAAAGATACTCAAAGTGGCTTAAGTGTTTTGAGTTCCCAGAATTCCTCCTTACATCAGAGGACAGGGATCACTGCTGGAGAATCAGAGGACAGGGTTTGCCACGGGAGAATCAGAGGACAGGGTTTGCCGCTGGAGAATTAGAGGACAGGGATCACCCCTGGCAGGTCACTTGGCAGAGCTTCTTTCCCATCCCAGCACTGTATACAGCTCCTCCTCACACACTACACAGGGCTGAAATCACATTCCCTTACACACAGTCTGTCAGCCACAATCTTCATAGGGTGTATCTGGATTTTATGTTGCCATTCTGACTTGTTAAATTCTCTGGTCGGAACGGCAGTGTAGATGCAGTTGGCAGATACACCCTGTGCAGATCATAGCTAACTAGCCGTGTTGTAAAGGAATGTGATTTCAGCCCTGCGGAGGAGGAGGATAGAGACATGTAATGGGAAAGGAGCTCAGAAGCCGGGCATAGCATCCAGGGTGGAGGGGATGGTCAGGGGGCTTGGGGGGGCGCAACTTAGATCTGGGTGGGCAAAGCCATGTGACACAAAATATGGAGCCTGGAGCCCCTCAGGGGCCCCTCAGGAGGTGTTAAGGCATTTGTTTTAGCAATTTCTGAAGGTTTCTCTGTCAGTGTTGGCAGGTTAGGGGGAAGGTCACCTCCTGAAGGAGTGTGTCTTTTTCCCAGTTGTCAGGGAAGTGGTGTAAGCAGACATCCCAAGGTGGGGGGTGCAGAGAATCCCAGCTGGTGACTAGGAGACATTGAGCGGTGTCATACCTCACCAGTGACAGCGGTCCCATTGTGGCTACAGGAGGGCACTCTCCTCCTCTTAGCTCGCTGAGCTCGGTTACCATTCCATGTAGCGACACACAGCACAGACACTTTCCCATCCTGGGCTGTTCTCACCCCGTGCACCTCTCCATTCAGGAAATGGCTCACAGCTTCTCCCTAGCCAATGAGAATCGAGAGGTGTGGACTGTAGAAGGAAAAGTGGAAGCCCAGTCCTGGAGCGTGGCTGTAGGGCCCTAGGGCAGATCGGAGCTGGACTTTGTGGAGGATATGATAATAATATCATAGGGAGGCTGCAGGGGCCCCCTGGAGCTAGGGGCGGGGTTGCGATTGTGACCCCTGCAACCTCTTATGCTATGCCCATGAGTATGTTAATGTATATACAGTATAATAGTATATATACACTATATTGTCAAATGTATTGTGACCCCTGCTTTTACATGCACATGAACTTGGAATCCCAGTCTTAGTCTGTAGGGTTCAATATTGAGTTGGCCCACCCTTTGCAGCTTTAACAGCTTCAACTCTTCTGGGAAGGCTGTCCACAAGGTTTAGGAGTGTGTCTATGGGAATGTTTGACCATTCTTCCAGAAGTGCATTTGTGAGGCCAGGCACTGACGCAAAGACCTGTCTTGCAGTCTCTGCTCTAAATCATCCCAAAGGTGTTCTATTAGGTTGATGTCAGTACTGTGCAGCTTTTGTCTTTCATGTTTTTGCCCATCCATGTGCTCCTTGCTGTGAAGGACAGTTATAGGTGGGGGCAGGGGCATTTTTTTTTTTTTTGCTACTGGTGTAAATTTGGTCAGGGGACAGGCTGGATGCCTTTTCTGCAATTGTGCTATGTGCTGGGTGTTTAGTGTGCCCCCTGGCCCACCTATCCCTCATCTACCCATTAGAATGTATGTGATCCTACTGTAGATACAGTCATAAATTTAGTAGTGGTAGGACTGCAAGCAATACACAGGGTGCCTTGCCAAGGCCTTGCAGCTTAGGCATGCATTTGCAAATGCGTGCTAACTAAACCTCTGTTTTTAACGTAGACTGTTGGACAGGTTAATTCGGTTGGTTAGCAGACTGGTTGGTAAGTTGAGCTTGGAATTTTCTCTGGTTTTGTCTTTCATGCGTTTGCCCATCCACATGCTCCTTGCTGTGAAGGCTAGTTATAGGTGGGGGCAGGGGCCTTTTTTTTTGTTTTCTTTTTTTTGTTACAGGACTCTGTGCATGCCAGTCAAGTTTCTCCACCCAAATCTTGCTCATCCATGTCTTTATGGACCTTGCTTTGTGCACTGGTCCAAATCATTTGGTGGAGGGGGGATTATGGTGTGGGGTTGTTTTTCAGTGGTTGGCCCCTTAGTTCCAGTGTAGGGAACTCTTAAGGCATCAGCGTACCAAGACATTTTGGACAATTTAATGCTCTTTGTGAGAACAGTTTTGGGATGGCCACTTCCTGTTCCAACATGACTGTGCACCAGTGCGCAAAGCAAAGGTTGATAAAGACATGGATGAGCGAGTTTGGGGTGAAGGAATTTGACTGGCCTGCACAGATTTCTGACCTCAACCCGATAGAAAACCTTTGGGAGGATATAGAGCGGAGTCAGCGAGCCAGGCCTTCTCGTCCAACATCAGTGCCTGACCTGACAAATGCCTTTTTGGAAGAATGGTCAAACATTCCCACAGACACACTAAAATTCATGTGCGTGTAAAGGCAGGCGCCCCAATACTTTTGACTATATAGTGTATGTATGTATATATATATATATAGATATAGATATATATATCTATATATATCTACAGTATATATATATATATATATATATATATATATATATATCTATATATATCTATATCTATATATATCTATATCTATATATAGATATATATATAGATATATATATATATATATATTCAGACTTTGTACCTTGATCAATGCATTGTTCAAAGTACAAAGGTACGCTGGATGACTTTTTTTCTTCCTCAATAATACAGTTTCTGTTGATAGATCCATCCTACCCCCAGAAATAACTTATCATACATGTATGAAATATAAAACATTATTTTATATTAAATCCATTTACAAGGATCATGAGTTAAAGCTAAGTGAATCGTGTGTGAACACACTGATAAATAGATCTCTTTGTGTACTGACTTCAATGTAGTTTATCACTGGTTTGCTTTTCGAGAGTCTTTGCCCTAAATGCTAGTAGTAGTCAGCCACATTCTATCAACTAAGTTGAAGATTCTGACACAGTCTGAGGCTGAATTACAAATTAAGTTATGAATCTTCAGTCAATAAATTGACTGAAGATTCACTTCAATTATCTAATCCTGTGAAACACATAGCCCTGTTTATTTATTTCATATGCACATGATTGGGTACTAAAAGTGAAAACAGCTGCAAATTATTGAAGGAAGACTCCCAACTCCTTTAAAAAAGAAGTCTCATGGTGTCATCTTGTGTGTTTCGGCATACATTGCAACTAATAACTAATAATATTTGTTTAGAGCATGGCAATGTTTCTAATGCTAAACTGTTTGATTGTTTGATTTGTTTGTTCTGATATAATCTTAACCACTTGCTTGCAGGACACTTAAACCCCCCTCCTATCCAGACCAATTTTCAGCTTTCAGCACTTTGAATGACAATTGCGCGGTCATACAACACTGTACCCAAATGAAATTTTTATAATTTTTTCACCACAAATAGAGCTTTCTTTTGGTGGTATTTGATCACCTCTGCGGTTTTTACATTTTGTTAAAACAACTGAATTTTTAAAAAAGAAAAATTTTAATTTTTTTATATTTTGTTATAAAAAAATTCAAAACGGGTAATTTTTCTCCTTCATTGATGTACGCCGATGAGGCGGCAGTCATGGGCACTGATAGGCGGCAGTGATGGGCACTGATGGGTGGCAGTGATGGGCACTGATGGGTGGCAGTGATGGGCACTGATAGGCGGCAGTGATGGGCACTGATGGGTGGCAGTGATGGGCACTGATGGGTGGCAGTGATGGGCAGCACTGGCAGGTGGCACTGATTGGCACTACAGGTGGGCATTGATAGGTGGTACTTGTGGGCATTGATAGGTGGCACTTGTTTGCATTGATAGGTGGCACTTGTGGGCACTGTTAGGTGGCACTGTGGGCACTGTTAGGTGACACTTTTAGTGGGCACTGATGAGGCAGATGTGCCTCTTCCACTTCGGGACCGATGTCCCTGACATGTGAGCCGGTGATCGGCTTTTTTTCCTACTCGCGCTGTCAGCGTGAGTAAAAAAAAAAAAAAACGATTACCGATGTTTTGTTTACATCATGTGATCAGCTGTCATTGGCTGACAGCTGATCACATGGTAAGGAGCCGGGACCGGCCCCTTACACGGATCAGTGATCAGCCGAGTCTCATAGACTCGGTGATCACAGCGCGCCTGGCGCGCGCCCAGCAGGGCGCGCGCAGGGAGCGTGCACAGGGGAGGCCGTCCTATGACGGCCTCCCAGGAATGCAGGAATGCAGGAATGTGACCGTCATTCGGCCATAGCGCGGATGTCTAGTGGTTAAAGTGGTTCTAAAGGCTGAAGGCTTTTTACCTTAATGCATTCTCTGCAGTAATGTGAAAAGCCTTTAGCATGCAGCCCCAGCTCCCCTATACTTACCTGAGCCTTATCTCGATCCAGCGCTGTGCATGAGAGCAGAGACTTTCTTGGTTCTCCCCCCATTGGCTCAGACACAGCAGCAGGAGCCATACATTGGCTCCTGCTGCTGTCAATCCAAGCCAGTGAGAAGGGAGCAGGAGGTGTGACTGAGCTGGGCTCTGTGTGTCAATGGACACACAGAGCCGACTCGGGAGTGGGCCTGCACACATGCCCCCACAGCAAGCAGCTTGCTATGGGGGCACTCAGCAGAGAGGGAGGAGCCAGAATCGCTGGTGGGGGACCCCAGCAGAGGAGGATCAGGACTGCTCTGTGCAAAACCATTACACAGGAAAGTGTAACATGTTTATTTGCTTGTTTTTCTTATTTAGAGCATTTACCATCACTTTTACTCTAAAATGCTTTTTAATTTAAAAGAGATTTAGCTTTCCAAACATAACTTAAAGACATTTCATTACCTGGATTCTGTCTCTGTTCCTCTTCTCCGAAGCAACATTATACATTTAATTTATTACCTTAAAGGGGTTGTAAAGGTTTGTTTTTTTTCTTTATAACAAACATGTTATACTTACCTCCTCTGTGCAAGGGTTTTGTGCAGAGCGGCCCCGATCCTCCTATTCTGGGGTCCCTCAGCGCCGCTCCTCCTCTTCTTCAGTGCCCCCATGAAGAGCCGCATTCCATGGGGGGCCCGCATGTAGTCGCGCTCCCGAGTCCTGCTGCTGCGTTCATTGACACAGACAGCAGGATTTGGCCCCGCCCCCCTGTGTCACTGGATTTGATTGACAATGGCTCCCGCTGCTATCAATCTATCCAATGAGGACAGGAGACAGCGGCTGGAGCTTCTGTGCTCTTCCCCGTCGCTGGAATGATCTGGTTCAGGTAAGTAAAAGGGGGGGCTCTGGTGGGGCTGCCGCACTACAGAAGGTTTTTCACCTTAATGTATAGAATGCATTAAGGCCAAAAACCTTCAGGGTTTATAACCCCTTTAAACGTAGTTAACATGCAATTTACACAGCACCATATTCCCAGGGCCTGGAGAGAGTTTCAAGTACTCTCAGTAATGCTTTGACCTCTGGCATGGCAGGAGATGCAAAAAACATGGTAGTCATCCTGGGTACATGTGAAGATCTAGAGATATACACAGTTAAAGTACCCTGTCTTGTTATGTAGGTTTGATTAGTCCTAGATATATATGTAACACAAGGATGTAGACATACACTATATTACCATAAGTATTGGGATGCATGCCTTTACACGCACATGAACTTTAATGGCATCCCAGTCTTAGTCTGTAGGGTTCAATTTTGAGTTGGCCCACCCTTTGCAGCTATAAGGTTTAGGAGTGTGTTTTGGGGAATGTTTGACCATTCTTCCAGAAGCGCATTTGTGAGGTCAGACACTGATGTTGGACGAGAAGGTCTGGCTCGCAGTCTCTGCTCTAATTCATCCCAAAGGTGTTCTATCAGGTTGAGGCCAGGACTCTGTGCAGGCCAGTCAAGTTCCTCCACCCCAAACTTGCTCATCCCTGTCTTTATGGATCTTGCTTTGTGCACTAGTGCGCAGTCATGTTGGAACAGGGAGGAACCATCCCCAAACTGTTCCCACAAAGTTGGGAGCATGAAATTGTCCAAAATGTCTTGGTATGCTGATGCCTTAAGAGTTCCCTTCGCTGGAATTAAGGGGCCAAGCCCAACCCCTGAAAAACAACCCCACACTATAATCCCCCCTCCATCAAATGATTGGACCAGTGCACAGATACAGATCGACTTCTCCACAACTACACTGTTGGAAAATTTCCACTCAATCCACTATAGCCTGCAGCATTGTGCAGTGTATTCTGATGGAAGAGAAGTGTTCCTGCTGTCAGAGTACAAAGGCACAGCAGGGGGATTCCCCCATCCACTGTAAATTTATGGAATGTGGGAATCAAGCCATTTTTTTTTCTTTCATTAAACCCGCTGATTGAATAATAATTAAAAAAAAATACTATCTGTGGGCTGCTTTATGTATCCTAATGCTGCAGGGGAGGTGGAGTAGGAGATGGGTTGAATATGGATAGTTCATGTAAAGGTGCTTGCATCCTAACAAGTTTGTCTCAGGGTTACTGCTATATATGCAGAATGGCTGATCTCTTAAAATAGAACAGCCAGAATCTAATGCTATTGACAGCTACATTATAGCATGCTTGTACAGGATGGATGGTCACAAATGAACACTAAATTCTTCACAATGCTTTTGTATTTGCAGCTTTGGAACCCCACAAGCAGATTTTTATTAGTAAAAGGCTTGTTTTTTGTTTTTTAATTGTTTTGTAGACAATTGGGCAAATGAAGTTGAGTATTTTGCGTGATGTTCATAATGTTACAAGTGCAGTAATATGACTGCAATTACCTAAAGCTTTAATGAAGTTGGTCATTTATATTCTGAATGACATCATATGTGTGGCCTTTTTATTTTTTAGCATATAGATAACCAATACTGTTCTGTCATCAAGCAATTATTTTCTTCACAAATTGTGATGTGTAAGAGTGATTTTTTTTTGCTCCTAAGCTTCCTCCAGGCAAGTTTTTACAGTTTACTAGTTTGTTTAATGGCTTTGTGCAACATTGCAGAAAGATGGATATTTCACATAGGCTTTAGAAATGGCTAATGCTTTATGAGTTACATTAACTATTTCCTCAACTACATTTGGCAAAGTAGGGGATGCAAAGGCTTGGTAATTAAGGCATTGTAAAAAACAATGATTTTGTGCAATATGTAAACAGATTTCATCTTTCATTGCTTTCAGTGAGAACAGAACAATTGAGGATAAATGCTGATTAGTTGCTATAGGTTACTACATTTAAACAATGTTTTTCACCATATCAAATAAATCTAGTTTTGCAGAACTTTATATGTTCATTTCACAATTCCATATTTAGGTATCAAGTGTATGTAAACCCAAGCACTACCCTTTAAAGGAATGTTAATAGGGCAATGTTTCAAAAATAATTTTTAATGTTTTTAAATCTGTAGCTTTTATCAAAATAAACCTAGTGGTTCTGCAATGAAGATCCTCATTTGGGCACTTCCTGTTATGAGCAGAAACGGAAAAAAAATTAAAAGGACTTTTCAAGTGCGACATACCAAGTAACAAAACTTCATTAAAAATGTATTATTTTTTAGAAAATTGAGTTAAAATATTGTGTCCACGGGCGTAGCCTGGAGCGGCATGGTATAGGACGCTAGGGAACAGAGCTCCACCGGCCGTCTATCCGTTCTGTTAAATCCTGGGACTATTTGAACAGCTGAACACCCGAAAATCATCCCCACTGCACTGGGAACCCCCTCGGATCATGTCGCCGCCGAAAAAATCTACTTCCGCTGTCGCAAAGCTGGGACAATACCGCCGTCAAGATTCCCTGGGGGAGGATGGCACCGCCATGCAGGGGGAGGAGGGGGCCGTCAGAGCAGATACAACTAAAGTGCTGGAAGCTATAACAGCATGCCAAGAAGCAGTAACAGCCTGCCAGACCACTGTCACAGCAAAGATTGAGGAAGTAAAAGTGGACATCTCTCTTGTAAGACAGGATTTTCAAAAGCTGAGAGAGAGAGTGACAGAAGCAGAGACCAGACTGAGCAATGTGGAAGACTCCCCCCCCCCCCCCCCCGCTGCAGAACTCTACAACAGAACTGCAATTCCAGGTAAATCAGCTCCTGCAAAAACAGGACGAGATTGAAAATAGACTGAGGCGATGTAATTTAAGATTTATTGGCCTCCCAGAAGGAGCAGAGGGGAAAGACCCCCCCACATTCTTGGAACATTTACTTTGTGATACCTATGGGAGAGATTCTCTCTCCCCTACATTTGTAGTTGAACGTGCGCACCGTCTGTCGGGGAAACCACCACCTGCTGGAGCGCCCCCTCGCACGTTCATAGCAAAGTTCCTTAACTTTGGAGATCGCGACGTCATACTTCGTCTCAGCAGGGAAAAAGGCAACATTCCCTTCGGAAACAAGATGATTGCTGTTTTTCCAGATTTTTCTGCTGAAGTACAGCGCAGAAGGCGAACCTTCACGGAAGTTAAAAGACGTCTATGAATCAAAAATATAAAGTATGCTATGCTCTTCCCGGCACGTCTACGTGTTGAGGGAGAAGATCGGGCACACTTTTTTGAGGATCCAGAGGCGGCCATTGCATGGCTGGAGCAGAGAGACGTACACAGATAAGTGATCCTGTTACTTTCCCTTGTCTTTTATTGAACCCCCACTTGTCTGCGGGGGAAGCAGGACCTGAATCTTCTACAGCCTAGCAAAGTTGTTACCCTTGTTGGCCATGGCACACACTGACTATGACTCTTTCCCTCCCTTTACCCCCAGCAGCGCAACAGTGGGACATGGCCGTAGCACTGCACACTGCCACTATTACCCCCTATTATGCCAATCAAAAGAACATACTTGTGTGCTCTGCATCTTGCTGCATAAATACTTGCTCGTCAGGGTTAGGCTCTGAACTGTTATTATGTGCACGAATGCAACAAGCTGGACACCTAAACAGGTATTGCAAGTATATACCTGACATATATCCACATGGCACCTGTTTCCCACCTTATCTATTGGAATGCATACCTTGTCTACAAACCTCACTCAGGGTCAATCAGACCACTATTCTCATTTGACAGTAAATAGTCCACATCCGTTACTGGCGGAGGATGATTCCCCCTTGAAAATCTCACTAATGAAAGTGAGCCAAGTCCTGAGATGTGTAACGTTACTCAGCGTAGTTTCGCCCCACACATCAAAACCCATAACCTGAGTTGGAACGAACTGATCACTGTTGTACTGACCTGCTCTTATACCTGTAACACTATCCAGTTTGTACTAGCCACAGTGACCACTTCTATGAGTCGGTTTTTACTAAACTCTTTTTCTTCAGGTTGGACTCTGTTCACGCCACGTTGGCAGTTTGGGATAAATGCCCGCACCAGTTTGGGATTGTGCAGGGCGGGGAGGGGGGTGGGGGGTTTTCAACAGTTGAGAAATACGGTATATTGCTATGTACTAATCATATGTTTGCATCACCAAGACAGATACAATTTATTATTAGAAGATGCCTATTACCTGGGATTCTGTGCCACTGTGTTTACTGTATTGGACTCTCTGAATCCTGGGGCTCTTCATTCCTATTACTTACCTCAATGGCCACCCTGAAATTGCTCACGTGGAATGTCCGCGGTATTAGAGACCTGATCAAAAGGTCAGCAGTATTTACACAGCTTAAAAAACAAAAGGCGGATGTAGTGGTTCTGGTGGAGACCCATGCAGAGGGCATGGCACACAGAACACTCAAACGGCCTTGGATAGGGTGGACTTTCCACTCGGTACATACCACACATTCTAGGGGTGTGTCCATCTTAATTACTAAAACCACACACTTTGAGCTCCAGGGTTCGGAGATTGACCCACTTGGAAGATATGTATTCCTAAGGGCCAAAATATATGGGGAACTGGTACTCCTATTAGCGTTCTATGTCCCACCACCATTCAGCTACGAGGTACTCACCGTTGGTTTTGACTATATGGCTATGTACCCTACTATTCCAGCGATATGGATGGGGGATTTTAATAATGTGTTAGACCCTGCTATGGATAGAATGAGCAGTTCAATGCCCTCATCGCCCTCTTCTTATTTAACAAGATTTGCTAGACTACTGAATAGTTTTAACCTTGTTGATACATGGAGAGCCAGAAACCCTTCCGCCAAAGCCTATTCTTGCTTTTCCACGTCCCACCGTGCTATGTCCCGAATAGATCTCATCCTACTGTCTAAAACTCTTATTCCCAGACTTATAGACGCAGGATTTTCTCCTCGATCACTATCAGATCACTGTCCCTACTGGGTCTCGGTCTCTTTGTCTTGTGGCCATCCGCCAGCTTCATGGCGATTAAATCCTTTTTGGCTGACATTGCTCCCGGAGGATGATGACCAGTGGAATGGGAGCAATACTTTAAGACAAACGATGACTCGGCCACGGTACAGTCAGTATGGGAAATGTTTAAATTGCATGCCCGCATGACTCTCATTAGGCGCATTAACCAAATTAAAAGGGAATCTGAGTTAAATATTGATAGGGCAGAGGAAAGTGTACGGGAAGCAGAGGGAGGATTTCTTAATGATCCCACCATTGATAGAGCAAACGATCTTAAATTATGCTCGAGAACACTTGATCAACTACATTATGAAAAGTCCAAACGGAAATTTTTTTTTCATAAACAGAACTCATTTGAACACGGGGGAGGACTGGGAAACTTCTGGCCCATCTAGTACATTGTGAGGAGAGACCTCCTGTGGTGATTTCACTGCACTCCCCTGATGATGTACTGGAGACGGAACCTAGCAAAGTGTCTGATATATTTAGAGATTTCTTTAGTAATCTATACAAGGCCACAATTACGGATGACACATCCACTATGGAGTCCTTTCTAGAGGGACTGACGATCCCTCGACCAAATGCAGAACAGGTGGAGGAACTGCAAGCTCCACTGACAACAGATGAGATATCCAGTGCCATAGCAGGATTCCCCAGATCTAAAGCCCCGGGGTCCGATGGTTTGCCTGTGGAATTTTATTCCACTTATTCGGACCTGCTGATTCCTAGGCTGCTTAAACTATATAATGCTATCTTTGAGGGACCTGAATTGCCGGCATCAATGCGAGAAGCGACTATTGTCGTGATCCCCAAACCGGGTAAGGACCCACATCTCCCGGAGTCACACCAACCCATATCTTTGCTTCAGGTAGATGTCAAGATACTCGCAAAAGTGCTTGCCATCCGCCTGAATAAAGTTATCCTGCCCTTAGTGCATAGTGATCAGGCCGGATTTATGCCAGGTAGAAATACCTCCTTTAATCTCAGAAGATTATTTATATATTTACAGGCCATTCATGATTGTCTGGGGTTCTGGGTGATAGTGGCCTTAGACACAGCTAAGGCATTTGATTCAGTAGAGTGGAGATACCTATGGACCTGTCTTGGCAGTTTTGGTTTGGGACCTAAATTTATAAAGTGGGTGCAGCTCTTGTATCAAGCCCCGATTGCGAAAGTGCTGGCCAATGGTTGGCCATCTGGACAGTTTCCCTTGACCAGAGGTACGAGACCGGGGTGTCCCAGACCCCAAAAAATTGATCTCCCAATTTTACCTTATGCTGACAACACCGTCAGCAACCAGAATAGCATATGTATTGAAACCTAGGTGGGAGAGAGAGGTGGAGGTGGGCAATTTGGAAGATGATGAATGGAGTGATGCTCTTGACGCTTGCAAACTGGTATCCCCTAAACTATCGGATCGGTTGACTCAGATTTTCATATTGCATAGATCCTACCTCACACCATACAGAATTTCTAGATATAAACAGAATCAGTCTGTAACATGTATAATGTGCAATCAAGCTGTAGGCACTTTCTTTCACTTAATCTGGCAGTGCCCGAAGATTCAGGCTTTCTGGACCCAGGTGGTGAGATTCCTGCATGACACAATGGGCTCTCCTGTCACACTACAACCCAAATTGTGCATTTTCGGAATTTTCCCAAATACAGAGATCAACAAATTCCAAAAGATATTTCTTCATGAAACACTCTTCTCTGCAAGAAAAGTTATAGCCAGACTTTGGATGAGGCCTGATCCTCCAGAGCTCACACACTGGATTACAGAAGTAAATACAGTATTACCCTATAAGAAACTCACGTATTCACATATAGGGTGTCCTACAAAGTATGAAAAAATTTGGGACAAGTGGCTTAAAGCACCTGAAACCTGTATATGATATTGAAAATTAAAAAGAATGTTACAATAGGATGGGCAGACCAGTAGCATTTTTGTTAGGAAGGTATGTGGGAGGGAGAAGCGTTTAATGGAATGACACGGTGCGCACAGTATTTGGAATGTTTTTATTCGAATGTCATTAGTGATATAAAAGATAACGTATCTTAATACTTATAATTTGGGGGTAGACATAGCGAATTGCCTGTTATTACACATTGTATTACTTGAAGTTTTTGATACAAGAAATGTATGGATGTATCTGTGTTTACTATATTTTCAATATTTTCAATAAAAACGTGTTTAATGGAAAAAAATATTGTGTCCATCATGACCCATTTCTTATGGTCCTTAATTTCATAGCAGTATTGTGAAGAAAAATCAAACATGTTTTGCCCCGCTAGGCCTCTTCAGGAAATGTATTATCCACTAAATGTCATGGCACTCCCACGGTTAATCATATATAACTTTGATATATAATCTGAACTCTGGAGCCATGTGGACAGAATTTTACTGCAGACCACATGGTTCCCTGCATACTGATACTATATCCCTCTGTGAGGATCCTATGCCCCTGTGTGGTCATCTTTGGTAATAAACATTTCTGGTCCCTGTATGCCTTCTGTGGCCACGTACAGTCCTTTCCGGTTTGACGCCACTGGGAACATCTCTTGAATAGCTCAGATTAGATATCCAAGCTACAGTATACTGTATATGATTAACCATGGGGGTGCCATGACCTTTAGCATTTAATACATCCCCTGAAGAAGCCTATCAGGGAGAAACATGTCAGGATTTATCATCACAATACTGCTGTGAAATTAAGGGCAATAAGAAATGGGTCATTATTGTATATGGTTTTATATGGACACAATACTTTAATTCAATTTTCTACTAAATAATGATTTTTTAATGAAGTTTTGATTCTTGGTATGTTTCACCTGAAAAGTCCTGTTAATTCCTTTTCCATTTCTGCTCAGTAACAAGGGATGCGGTGCAATAGCTAAATGACGATTCACTCACATGAATCCATATCTATGAGTTGACAATCCTTCGTCCCTTTCTCCCAATTGCGTTCCTGTGTTATATCGTTGCTATTCACTTTTTCAGTGGATACTACATTTAGTCATGCTACCATACATTACACAAGAATGAGCTACTGCTGTCACCCTCAGAGAACTTACCCTGAGAAAATATATGCAGCAAGTACTGGAGCATATGCATGTAGGCAGGAAGTGAATGCAAAAGGATTTCAGGAGATCATTGATGTTGATACGCAACAAAAAAACTAAGTATATTATGTATAGCACTTCAGCAAACGAAATTTCACCCAGTTATGGTTTATATCTACGTTAAATATTTTTTTATTTGCATAGGCATATTGGTATCTTTTATATCTGTACACATATTTTTAATAACTTTCGTAACAATGTTTTTTTTTTAGGTTTGTGAATGGAAAGACCCTGAACAACTTAAAAAGCTTCTGGATGTAAACATCAGAGATATTGGACAGCCTCATCAGGAACTTCTGCAACTATGTCAAAATACTATTAAATACAGTGTCAAAACAAGTAAGAACTGATTTTTTTTATTCAAATTTTTTTATTTTAATGGACACCATTAGTAAAACCAGAAGGTATACTTTCATAGATAAATAGTAGTATTATTGTCTCCTCATGTTTACCCTTTTTTACCTAGTAAAATAAATCTGCTCTCTTTGGCCATTATGTGTGAATTCAAAGCCCCGTGTAAGCTACAAGTCACTGGAGTCATAGCTCACACAGGGCTATGGACTCCCCTGCGGCAGGGCTGAATGTCCCAGTGCTGTTGCATGGGTAAATTATATACTCTTTCATACCTGAAAGTACAATGGCGTTTCCTTCAGCTTCTGGTGCTGAGTGAAATGGCAAGAAGAGCAAGGAAAGATAAGTATATACTGTATATACAGTTGCACTCAAAAGTTTGCATACCCTGGCAGAAATCATGACATTTTGGCATTGACATTGAAAATATGACCGAACATGCCAAAAAAATTGTCTTTTATTTAAGACTAGTGATCATATGAAGTAATTAATTATTACATAGTTGTTTGGCTCCTTTTTAAATCATAATGATTACATAAATTACCCAAATGGTCTTGATCAAAAGTTTACATCCCCTGGAATGTTTGGCCTTGGTACAGACACAGACAGTGACACACACAGGTGAAAATAGCAATTAAAGGTTAATTTCTCACATCTGTGGCTTTTTAAATTACAATTAGTGTCTGTGTATAAATAGTAAATTAGTTTGTTAGCGCTCATGAGGATTCACTGAGCAGGCTAGATACTGAGGCATGGGGAGCATAAAAGAACTGTCAAAAGACCTGCATAACAAGGTATATAACCTTATAAAGGTAAACAACTATAAAACTATATAAAAAGATATCCAAAGCCTTAAATTTGGCAGTCAGTACTGTTCAACCCCTTTTAAGAAGTAGAAAATTCAGGGATCGTTTGATACCAATCCAAGGTCAGATAGACCAAGAAAGATTGCAGCCATAACTGTCAGAAAAATTGTTCAAGATACAAAACAAAACCCACAGGTAAGCTCAGGAGAAATACAGGCTGCTCTGGAAAAAGACAGTGTGGTTGTTTCAAGGAGCACAATATGATGATACTTGAACAAAAATGAGCTGCATTGGTGTGTTGCCAAAAAGAAGCCTTTACTGCACCAATGCCACAAAAATATGCCGGACAACACCTTGACACACCTCACAGCTTCTGACAAAATGTAATCTGGAGTGACAAGACCAAAATAGATTTTTATGGTCACAACCATAAGCGCTAAGTTTGAAGAGGGGTCAAAAAGGCCTATAGCAACAAGAATACCATCCCCACCGTGAAGAATGGTGTGGCCCACTGATGTTTTGGGGGGGAGCTCTAAAGGTATGGGGAATCTTGTGAAAATTGATGGCAAGATGAATGCAGCATGTTATTGAAAACACTGGCAGACAATTTTCATTCTTCTCACTCTTGGACCTTCCAACAAGATAATGACCCTAAGCACAAGGCCAAATTGACCCTTCAGTGATTACAGCAGAAAAAAATGAAGGTTTTGGAATGGCCATCAAAGTTTCCTGACCTTTATATCATCAAGTCACTCTGGGGGTATCTCAAAGTGCCGTTCATGCAAGGCAACAAAAGACTTTGCATGACCTGGAAGCATTTTGCCAAGATGAATGGGCAGCTATACCACCTTCAAGAATTCAGGGCCTCATAGACAACTGTTACAAAAGACTGCACACTGTCATTGATGCTAAAGGGGGCGATACACAGCATTAAGAACTAAGGGTATACAGACTTTTGAACAGGGGTCATTTCCATTTAAGTTAAATATGGATCCCATAGAAAATAAAAGAAATGCGTCTTGCCTGTCTTCTTTAAAAATGTTACACACTGTACTGTATATTACCAATTCTCCAAGGGTATGCAAACTTTTGAGCACAAATATAAAAATATATACAATATATATAGTTACATACATATAGTTACATAGTTAGTCAGGTTGAAAAAAGACACAAGTCCATCCAGTCCAACCATAAAAAAACAAAAAAAAAAAACAAAAAAACAATATACCCAATACTATACCCACAGTTGATCCAGAGGAAGGCAAAAAACCCCAGCAGAGCATGCTCCAATTTGCTACAGCAGGGGAAAAAATTCCTTCCTGATCCCAGAGAGGCAATCAGATTATCCCTGGATCAACTTTACCTATAAATGTCAGTACCCAGTTATATTATGTACATTTAGGAAAGTATCCAGGCCTTTCTTAAAGCAATCTACTGAGCTGGCCAGAACCACCTCTGGAGGGAGTCTATTCCACATTTTCACAGCTCTTACTGTGAAGAAACCCCCCCGTATCCGGAGATGAAATCTCTTTTCCTCCAGTCGTAAAGAGTGCCCCCTTGTCCTCTGTGTTGACCGTAAAGTGAATAACTCAACACCAAGTTCACTATATGGACCCCTTATATATTTAAACATGTTGATCATATCCCCCCTTATTCTCCTCTTCTCAAGAGTGAACAAATTCAGTTCCTCTAATCTTTCCTCATAGCTGAGCTCCCCCATGCCTCTTATCAGTTTGGTTGCCCTTCTCTGCACTTTCTCCAGTTCCCCGATATCCTTTTTGAGAAATGGTGCCCAAAACTGAACGGCATATTCCAGATGAGGTCTTACTAATGATTTGAACAGGGGCAAAATGATATCTCTCTCTCTGGAGTCCATACCTCTCTTAATACAAGAAAGAACTTTGCTCGCTTTGGAAACCGCAGCTTGGCATTGCATGCTATTATTGAGCTTATGATCTACCAAAACCCCCAGATCCTTCTCCACTACGGATTCCCCCAGTTGTACTCCCCCTAGAATGTATGATGCATGCATATTCTTAGCCCCCAAGTGCATAACTTTACATTTCTCAACATTAAACCTCATCTGCCACATAGTCGCCCAATTAGACAGTGCATTGAGGTCGGCTTGTAAATTGGAGACATCCTGTAAGGACGTTATTCCACTGCATAGCTTGGTGTCATCTGCAAAGACAGAAATGTTACTTTTGATCCCAGACCCAATATCATTTATAAAGATATTAAAGAGTAAGGGTCCCAGCACTGAACCTTGGGGTACACCACTGATAACCTTAGACCATTCAGAGTAAGAATCATTAACCACTACTCTCTGAATTCTGTCTTTTAGCCAGTTTTCTATCCATTTACAAACTGATATTTCCAACCCTGTAGACTTTAGCTTACACATGAGCCGTGTGTGCGGAACTGTATCGAACGCTTTTGCAAAATCCAAGTAAACCACGTCCACAGCCACCCCTCTGTCCAAGGTTTTACTTGCCTCTTCATAAAAAGAAATCAGGTTTGTCTGACAACTTCTGTCTTTCATGAATCCATGCTGTCTGTTGCTTAAAATGTTTTTTTCCAGCAAGAACTCGTCTATGTGGTCTTTTATTAAACGCTCCAGTATCTTCCCGACTATAGAAGTTAAACTAACAGGTCTATAGTTACTTGGTAAAGACTTTGATCCCTTTTTAAATATAGGCACCACGTTCGCCCTGCGCCAATCCAGTGGTACCATTCCTGTCATTAATGAGTCCCTAAAAATTAGATACAATGGCTTTGAAATTACAGAGCTCAATTCTTTTAGGATCCGTGGGTGGATGCCATCAGGTCCAGGTGCTTTATCCACTTTTATTCTGTCTAAATATTTCTGGACCATATCCCTTTTGAGCCATTGTGGATCATTGGGGGCTGTGTCAATACCACCCCCATTATGGACATGAGCTTCCCCATGCTCTTTTGTATACACAGAGCTGAAGAAAGTATTTAATAAATTAGCCTTCTCCTTGTCCCCAGTCACCCACTCTAGATTATTTTGTAAAGGGCCTACATGCTCAGACCTGACCTTTTTACTATTAATATATTTGAAGAATTTTTTGGGGTTTGTCCTACTATTTTTTGCGATCTGTCGTTCATTTTGAATTTTTGCACCCTTGATTTCCTTTTTACATATTCTGTTAAATTCTTTGTAGCATTTAAACAACTCTAGTGTTCCTTCATTTTTATATTTTTTAAAAGCTCTTTTCTTATTGTTTATAGCTTTTCTAACTTTGACCGTGAGCCACATAGGTTTTCTTTTTAGCCTTTTAAACTTATTGCCCATGGGAATATACTTTGCAGTGAGGTCCCAAACAGTCTTTTTGAAGAATTCCCATTTCTGTTCTGTGTTTATCGCTGTATGTATATGTATATGTATAAATATATATATATATATATATATATGCACTACGGAGGGTTAATCCTTTCACTGCAACAACCTGTGATCTATTTGTAAGCTCTAGTAGTCAGACTATTTTTTTAAATTTTTCATTTTTATTTTCACTTTTTCTTTTTTACTTTTTTTTCATTTTTCACTTACTGAAAAGACCCACTAAACCATACATTTTCTGAAAGCTTGGGACTTATGGAATAAAAAGATGGTGCTACTGATTTTGCAGGTCCCATGATAGTTGCACAAAAAATGAAATCAAATCATAATTTGCACACAAAAAATGCAATCAAATCATAATTTGCACACAAAAACACAACATAACTTATACAATTATTATTAAATCTATGAGATAAAATTGTAATGAGTCAATAAGGTACAAATATTCGTAAATTTTAAACGTGCTTTTTTGCAAAACAATGACATTTGTAAATTATCAAATTAAACTGGACATACATGTAACAAAATTTGACTGGTTCAGCAGAAACTGGATGAATTTAAGTACACGTATACACCTCTCTGTTTAAAAGAAGCGGGTGTAAGAACCAGCTTCTGTTGAACGGCCCGGCTGGAAAACCAGCATTTGGGTACAGCACTGAACAATGTATTCTGATGCGGGTAGTCCCTTCTGTCAGAATACTATAGCGCCACAGTGGAATTCCCTGCATCCACATCACTTGTGTGAATGCAGGGATCTGTAAGTCTTTTTTCATGCAACCCATTGGTTGAGCGAAAAAAAAAAAACATCATATACCTTGCTTAAAGTGGTTGTAAAGGCTGAAGCTTTGTTAACTTCATGCATTCTTTGCGTGAAGGTAAAAAACCTTCTCTGTGCAGAAGCTCCCCCAGCTCTCCCCCTAATACTTACCTGAGCTTCATCACGATCCAGCGATGTGCATGAGAGCCTTAGCTCTCCAAGGACCCTCCCTCCTCATTGGCTAAGACCGTAGTGGGAGCCATTGGCTCCCTTATGTTGTCAATCACAGCCTGTGAGCCAATGAGGAGAGAGAGGGGGTGGGGCCGGGCTCGACTCTGTGTGTGAATGGACACGCAGAGCCCCGCCTCTTAAGCGAGCCTGATCAGGTGTCCCCATTGCAAGCTGCTTGCTATGGGGATCCCTGGCAGGAGTGCCGGCGAAGGACCTGGGAAGAGGAGGATCAGAGCTGCTCTGTGAAATACTGCTGCATGGAGCAGGTAAGTATAACATACTTGTTATTTTTTAAAGAAAAAAAATTTACTTTATTAACACCTTAAGGCATGTAATCTGGCATCACACCTAGGCATTGTGTGTGCCAGATCCACAGTGTACACACAGCATGGTATATGTTACTATAAAAAAAAATGCATACATACATTTTATTGCAATGTAGCATTTTACAATATGCGTCACGTAATATGCATCACCACAATGTGTGCGTGCGGGAGTATTTTTATTTAAAATTTGTATTCTTTAATTTTTTGTTTATATTTTCATATTTGTTATCTATATTTTTATTAGTCTAAAGACTTTACCATGTGCTTATTCACAAACAGGAGACATAGTAAATGCATGAGTGATGTCTACCATTATGAACAAACAAAGATTCCTCTGTATAGGCCACGAGTGGTATTGGAGGGCACAGGAGGGATTGAAAGACATAGGGGAATTGAAGGTACACAGAGGAAAGGGGAAGCAGAGGAGATTGAAATTGAAATTGAAACTGAGATTGGAAAAAGCTCAGGGGGTACAGAATGGAGGCACACTGCGATGAGTAACAATTTGGGAAACAGTAGCAGTGGAGCAGTGAAGAGGGGTGAGGGGCGAATATCCCTTTTAAATTAATAGCTCTGCTGATCAAAGCTCTTCTTTTACTCAGCAGCATATCGGGACACTTCTGGTATAAGATCACTTCCACTGAAGTGACCACAAGCATAGAGCAGCAGGGGAAATTTCATGGATGTAAGGCTTACTGACATTCTTGCTCCAACATAAGCCTTATGTCCAAGGTGGCGAAAGGGTTAAAGCAAACTTTAATTTTAGTGTCTAATAACTGGTGGCATGATCCAGCCAATTGTGAGTAGGTTTATATTTTCATAAACATTTTTAACCGTTTCAGCCCCAGAAGATTTTACCCCCTTCCTGACCAGAGGACTTTTTGCGATTCGGCACTGCATTGTTTTAACTGACAATTGCACGGCCGTGCGACATTACACCAAAACAAAATTGACGTCCTTTTTTTCTCAGATAGAGCTTTCTTTTGGTGGTATTTGATCACTTCTGTGGTTTTTATTTTTTGCGCTATAAACAAAAAAAGAGCGACAATTTTGAAAAAAAGCAATATTATTTACTTTTTGCTATAATAAATCTCTCCCAAAAATATATAAAAAAACAAATTTTTTCCTCAGTTTAGGCCGATATGTATTCTTCTACATATTTTTGGTTAAAAAAATCGCAATTAGCGTATATTGATTGGTTTGCGCAAAAGTTATAGCGTCTACAAAATAGGGTATAGTTTTATGGCATTTTTATTATTAATTTTTTTTTATTAGTGTAGCGCTTACCCCCGAAGGAGCGGCTGATTAATTATTATATCCGTAATTTACGTTCACCACCTGACCCATCGCAGCCCATACAATCAGAAACAGTCCATATTGCATTTTTCTCTTGCTTTTATTAAGTAACATGAACTGGGATAGGAGAAGGGTTCTCTGAGATGCTCTTTTGTTGCTTTGTAATTTTTCTTTCTTTGCCTTTCATGCAAAGACCTAGAATCATTGCGGATAATAGGAAATCACTCTATGTGATTTCCTCATCAGGGAAGATGGAAGTAGATTTGATAGAGAATATTTGATAAAGAGTCACTCTGAATAACTTCTTCATCTGCAGAACTTTTCAAGAACAGTCTGTATCTCTATATGTGTGCTAGTAGCTTTACCGCCACCTCTTTACCACTACTTCCCATCTGCATGGTACTTCCAAGTTGAGCTAAAGAAAAGTCACTCTGAATAACTCCTCCCGCTTGACTGATTGGAATCCCAGGGCATTGTTGAACCCAAAGTCACAGGCCATCACCGCCTGTCTCACTGACTTGCGTACCAACATCCCTCAGCCTCTGGCAGTACCCTTCCCTTGGGCTTTCACTCATGTGATCAATAGTCCATGTGTCACTCATAAACGATCGATTGCCCAGTTTCCTTCCGCTTAGTTGCTACTTCTTCTGCAATGATTCTTTGTTCCCTTTCCGCTTTTCTGGCACGCTCCCTTCCTCGCAGGGGCGGCCAACGACAACAGCGACTACATGCTGTACGGTGTCATCTGCTCCTCTAGGGGTGCCGGTTCCCCACCCCCCTCACAGGGGGGGGCTCCGTTGGCTCCCTGGAGGGGGGACCTTTACCCTCCGGGAAACAGGCAGGGTTTCTCTCCAAACTCGAACTCCTGACTCACCATGTGACCCGGCTTTTTATATGAGAGTCCCGCCTCCTGCCAAACAAATTAATGATTGGCCAGAACTCGCACACAAACTACCTGTCACTCAGATCCCAAATAAACAAACAGGCCTGCTATATGGTACAAGCCTGCCTAAATTTACCTGAAATTGTAAGCTAACAAAAAGGTCACCTACATAAAAGTAGGTGCCCGCTACATTAGTATTGGCGGTGATCTGCGATTTTTATCGTGACTGCGACATTATGGTGGACACATCGGACACTTTTGACACTATTTTGGGACCATTGTCATTTATACAGCGATCAGTGCTATAAAAATGCACTGATTACTGTGTAAATGACACTGGCAGGGAAAGCGGTTAAACACTAAGGGGCGATATGGGTTAAGTGTGTCCTAGGGAATGATTCTAACTGTGGGGGGGATGGGCTACCACTGATATGACAGCAATCACTGCTCCCGATGACAGGGAGCAGTAGATCTCTGTCATGTCACTAGGCAGAATGGGGAAATGCCTTGTTTACATAGGCATCTCCCCGTTCTGCGGCTCTGTGACACCATGGCGAGGGCCTGGGTGGACATCTAGTCCACAGGACTTGCGGGCACGGTCGCACTTTACGTGGCGGGCACGCGCCCACTAGTCCCGCCAATTAAAGGGGACGTACAGGTACGCCCATTTGCCCACTGCTGCCATTGTGCCGACATATATTGGCGTGCAGCGGTCGGCAAGTGGTTAAGATCACAGGGTAGGTCTGCAATGATCCAGTCAGGACGGAGTTAAATCTGAATAAACATGATATGCTAACACTACTGTATCGAAGGGAGGCCACATGATTATCTTAGCAGCAGGGGGGTAATTAAACCCTGAGTGTATTACCAACAGATAATAGTCTATGCATCTGCATCTAAATTGCACTGTGCAGGGGTAATATTCTCACTAGGCCAAAACCATTGTTAACCCTTTCAGATTCATAATTCATAACCCAGCATGGTTTTGAGTATTTGAAGATTTTTATCTTCCAAACCCTACCATTAGATAGTCTGGGTGGCAACTCCACTTTGATTTCAATGGTATAAAGCTGAAATTCAAATCAAATCTTTGTCAAATCTGTGAGATCTCATTGATCAACATGTTCCATCCACATGGCACAGGAGAAATATGTTTCTGTAAGTTTGTTTATTCCTTTTATTTCAATTTTGTTTTTTTATATGTGTCTTACTTTGTAAATTCTGTTCTTCATAACTTTTTGCAACCATCTCTATACCCTGCCTGGCTAGGGATGTTAACTACTTGCTTACTGGGCACTTAAACCCCCCTCCTGCCCAGACCAATTTTCAGCTTTCAGTGCTCTCACACTTTGAATGACAATTACTCAGTCATGCAACACTGTACCCAAACAATTTTTTTGTCCTTTTTTTCATACAAATAGAGCTTTCATTTGGTGGTATTTGATCACCTCTGGGTTTTTTAATTTTTGCGCTATAAATGAAAAAAGACCGAAAATTTTGAAAAAAAATGCTTTTTTCTTCGTTTCTGTGATAAAATTTTGCAAATTAGCAATTTTTATTCATAAATGTTGGCCACAATTTATACTGCTATATATCTTTGGTAAAAATAACCCAAATTAGTGGATATTATGTGGTCTGTGTGAAATTTATAGAGTCTACAAGCTATGGTACAAATCATAAAAAAATGATCACATCTGATCACACCTGATGTACTGAGGCCCATCTCCTTTCTTGAGACCATAACAAGCCAGGAAAGTACAAATGCCCCCCAAATGACCCCTTTTTGGAAAGTAGACATTCCAGGGTATTTAGTAAGAGGCATGGTGAGTTATTTGAAGTTGTCATTTTTTCCCACAATTCTTTGCAAATTAAGGTTTTTTTTTATTTTTTATATTTTTTTCAGAAAATTGTCATTGTAATAGCTTATTTCTCTCACATGGAATGTGCATACCACAAATGACACCACAAAATACATTCGGCTACTCCTCCTGAGTATTACAATACCACATGTGTGGGACTTTTTCACTAACTGGCCACATACAGAGGCCCAACATGCAGGGAGCATCATCAGGTGTTCAAGGAGCATAAATTACCCATCTAACTTGTTGACTACCTATTACATTTTGAAGGCCCTAGAGCACCAGGACAATGGAAACTCCCACAAAATGACCCCATTTTGGAAAGCTAACACCCCAACGTATAATCTATGAGGCATAATGAGTCTTTTGAACGGTTCATTTTTTTCCAGAAGTTTTTGGAAAATGTGGAAAAAAATGAAAACGCATTTTTTTTTACACAAAGTTGTCCGTTTATAAGATATTTCCAACACATAGCATTTACATAGCAAAAATAACACCCCGAAATACATTCTGCTACTCCTCCTGAGTAAAACGATACCACATGTGTGAGACTTTTACACAGCCTGACCACATACAGAGGCCTAACATTGAAGTAGCACCTTCAGGTGTTCTAGGAGCATAAATTACACATCTCATTTGTCACCCACCTATTACACTTTTGAAGGCCCTGGAGCACCAGGACAATGGAAACGCCCACAAAATGACCCCATTTTGGAAAGCTAACACCCCAACATATAATCTATGAGGCATAATGAGTCTTTTGAACGGTTCATTTTTTTCCAGAAGTTTTTGGAAAATGTGGAAAAAAATGAAAAAACGCATTTTTTTTTTACACAAAGTTGTCCGTTTATAAGATATTTCCAACACATAGCATTTACATAGCAAAAATAACACCCCGAAATACATTCTGCTACTCCTCCTGAGTAAAACGATACCACATGTGTGAGACTTTTACACAGCCTGACCACATACAGAGGCCTAACATTGAAGTAGCACCTTCAGGTGTTCTAGGAGCATAAATTACACATCTCATTTCTCACCCACCTATTACACTTTTGAAGGCCCTGGAGCACCAGGACAATGGAAATGCCCACAAAATGACCCCATTTTGGAAAGCTAACACCCCAACATATAATCTATGAGGCATAATGAGTCTTTTGAATGGTTCATTTTTTTCCAGAAGTTTTTGGAATATGTGGAAAAAAAATGAAAACCCATTTTTTTTACACAAAGTTGTCCGTTTATAGGATATTTCCAACACATAGCATTTACATAGCAAAAATGACACCCCAAAATACATTGTGGCACTCCTTCTGAGTATGGCAATACCACATATGTGAGACCTTTACACAGCCTGGCCACATACAGAGATCCAACATGCAAGGAACACCATCAGGTGTTCCAGGGACACATAGCATGCATATACCAGGAATTACACCCCAAAATACATTATGCTGAGCAAAGAGAAACAAAAGATTACCTGTGGTTTTAGTAGTATAGTTGTCCCCAGGAGGATAGCACTGGTCCAGGCAGCAGGCAGGGACTTGGTCAGCAACAGCGAACACAATTTTTCAGGCAGCAGGCAGAAATACTGTCCATAGTCAGTACAGGCAGCAGGCAGGGATACTGTCCATAGGTCAGTGCAGTGCAGGGTCAGTGCAGGCAGAGATTGTCAGCAGTGCCAAAATATTGGTCTTGGTAGTAGGCAGGAACAAGGTCCATGTGCTGTGGTCAGTGCGACAAACAGAGGCATGACAGCAGTAACTCCTACAGGCAGCAGGCAGAAGTAGGGCCTCGTTCAGGACAGAATGGGGACAGGGGTAGAGGCTTCTCCCACCCAAATCTCCTTGAAGCCTCCGAGTCTCCAGACCCTAATCTAGGAATGAGAAAACAAAGAAAATTGTTTTCTTCATCCAGAAAAACTATTCTGGAGCCCCTCACATATGTGAGACCCCTGTGTTGAATCCCACTAGTCCAGTTGCAGGGTACAAGATCAGTCCAAGAGGCAGGCAAGAGGCATGGTCAAACAGTCCAAGGTCAGTTCCAGATCAGGCAAAGGTATGTACAGAATCGTTAGGCAGAAGCATGGTCGAATAACAGTCCAGGGTCAGTTCCATATCAGGCAGAGGTATGTACAGAATCGTTAGGCAGAAGCATGGTCGAAAAAACAGTCCAGGGTCAGTTCCAGATGAGGCAGCGGTATGTACAAAATCGGCAGGCAGAAGCGTGGTCAAATAACAAGCCAGGGTCAGTTACAGAGCAGGCAGTGGCATAAGGGGTGTGAAGGCAGGAACTGAGGATTACGGTTACCATACTTCACTAATAATTTAGTGAAGTATGGTAACGGCGGAAGCATTCACCTATACAGAGGCCTGGTTCGGAAGGACATTCTGCACAATAATAAGATGTGTCTCTTCTGACTCCTGCTCTGGTACACACCTTACATCTTTTTTGGCGTCTTTGGCCTGTTGGTCTGGGAGGGAGTTTATCTGGAAAGTGGCGCTCGGAGAGTCGACTAACAACATCTGATCGGATGTTTACTGGTGGGCCGTTCGGGAATATAAGGGCAGTGTAAATTTCCTCCAGGTAGCCAAGGAAGCGTTGGGGGTTTTGGGTGGATTTGCGGTAAATGATATAGGAATTGTATATGGCCAATTGAAAAAAATAAATCTCTACTTTTTTGTACCAGTGGTATGTCCTTCTTGAGGCAAGATATGGTTCCAACATTTGATCGTTAAAGTCGACTCCCCCCATAAACAAATTGTATTGATGGATGCATGTGGGTTTCTGGATGGGGCCATTCCTTCTGGGGATTTCCACATAGGTGTTGTTGTGGATGGAAGACAACATATACACATCCCTTCTGTCCCTCCACTTCACTGCCAGAATCTCTTTGTTACGCAGACATGCTGTTTCTCCTTTTCTCAACTTCTTATTAACAAGACTTTGAGGAAAGCCCTTCCGATTTTTTTTCACCGTGCCACATGCTGGCGTCTTCTTCCGATGAAGGTTGTGGAACAGGGGCAGAGAAGTGTAGAAGTTATCTACATACAGGTGGTATCCTTTGTCGAGTAGGGGGTATATGAGGTCCCAAACAACTTTCCCGCTGGTTCCCAAGTAGTCCGGGCAATTAGGAGGCTGCAGCTGGGTGTCCTTCCCTTCGTACACCCTGAAGGAATATGTGTACCCTGTGGCTCGGTCACATAGTTTGTACACCTTCACCCCATAGCGGGCCCTTTTGCTGGGGATATATTGCTTAATTTTAAGCCTGCCGCTAAATTTCACAAGGGACTCATCTACACATATTTGTTGGTCCGGGGTGAACAGCTGGGGGAATACTTCGGAAGAATAATTTAATATTGGGCGAATTTTGTAAAGCCTGTCAAAATTTGGATCAGTTCGGGGAGGGCACTGGGTATTGTCGCTGAAATGTAGGAACCTCATTATCATCAGATACCTGGTTCTGGGCATTACCGCGGAGAAGAGCGGCATGTGGTGGAGGGGGTGGGTTGACCAATAGGAACGGAATTCGTTTTTTTGAGTGAGCCCCATATTCAATGTGAGGCCCAAAAAAACCTTGAACTCCTCCACTGTCAGGTCTCTCCACTCATAGGGACGGGCATAATATGATGTGGGATTTTGCAAAATAAATTGCTGTGCATACAGGTTGGACTGGGCCACAATTAACGCCAACATGTCCTCCGTAAAAATTAAATTAAAAAAATTAATTGGGGTGAAATTCCCTGTATCCACCTGGACTCCTGGCTGGGCCGTGAAAGGGGGAACGCTAGCTTCTCCTGAATAGGGATGAGCCGAACACCCCCCTGTTCGGTTCGCACCAGAACATGCGAACAGGAAAAAAGTTCGTTCGAACACGCGAACACCGTTAAAGTCTATGGGACACGAACATGAATAATCAAAAGTGCTAATTTTAAAGGCTAATATGCAAGTTATTGTCATAAAAAGTGTTTGGGGACCTGGGTCCTGCCCCAGGGGACATGGATCAATGCAAAAAAAAGTTTTAAAAACGGCCGTTTTTTCAGGAGCAGTGATTTTAATAATGCTTAAAGTCAAACAATAAAAGTGTAATATCCCTTTAAATTTCGTACCTGGGGGGTGTCTATAGTATGCCTGTAAAGGGGCGCATGTTTCCTGTGTTTAGAACAGTCTGACAGCAAAATGACATTTTGAAGGAAAAAACTCATTTAAAACTACCCGCGGCTATTGCATTGCCGACAATACACATAGAAGTTCATTGATAAAAACGGCATGGGAATTCCCCAAAGGGGAACCCCGAACCAAAATTAAAAAAAAAAAATGACGTGGGAGTCCCCCTAAATTCCATACCAGGCCCTTCAGGTCTGGTATGGATTTTAAGGGGAACCCCGGCCAAAATTAAAAAAAAAAAAATGACGTGGGGTCCCCTCAAAAATCCATACCAGACCTTTATCCGAGCACGCAACCTGGCAGGCCGCAGGAAAAGAGGGGGGGACGAGAGTGCGGCCCCCCCCCTCCTGAACCGTACCAGGCCACATGCCCTCAACATTGGGAGGGTGCTTTGGGGTAGCCCCCCAAAACACCTTGTCCCCATGTTGATGAGGACAAGGGCCTCATCCCCACAACCCTGGCCGGTGGTTGTGGGGGTCTGCAGGCGGGGGGCTTATCGGAATCTGGAAGCCCCCTTTAACAAGGGGACCCCCAGATCCCGGCCCCCCCCCTGTGTGAAATGGTAAGGAACCCCTACCATTTCACTAAAAAACTGTCAAAAATGTTAAAAATGACAAGAGACAGTTTTTGACAATTCCTTTATTTAAATACTTCTTCTTTCTTCTATCTTCCTTCATCTTCTGGTTCTTCTGGCTCTTCTGGTTCTTCCTCCGGCGTTCTCGTCCAGCATCTCCTCGGCGGCGTCTTCTATCTTCTTCTCCTCGGGCCGCTCTGCACCCATGGCATGGGGGGGAGGCTCCCGCTCTTCTCTTCATCTTCTTCATCTTCTTCTCTTCTTCTTTTCTTCTCTTCTTCTCTTCTTCTCTTCTTCATTTTCTTCTCCGGGCCGCTCCGCAACCCATGCTGGCATGGAGGGAGGCTCCCGCTGTGTGACGGCGCTCCTCGTCTGACAGTTCTTAAATAATGGGGGGCGGGGCCACCCGGTGACCCCGCCCCCCTCTGACACACGGGACATGACGGGACTTCCCCGTGGCATTCCCCGTGACGTCACAGGGAAGTCCCGTCAAGTCACCGTGCGTCAGAGGGGGGCGGGGTCACCGGGTGGCCCCGCCCCCCGTTATTTAAGAACTGTCAGACGAGGAGCGCCGTCACACAGCGGGAGCCTCCCACCATGCCAGCATGGGTTGCGGAGCGGCCCGGAGAAGAAAATGAAGAAGAGAAGAAGAGAAGAAGAGAAGAAAAGAAGAAGAAAAGAAGATGAAGAAGATGAAGAGAAGAGCGGGAGCCTCCCCCCATGCCATGGGTGTGGAGCGGCCCGAGGAGAAGAAGATAGAAGACGCCGCGGAGGAGATGCTGGACGAGAACGCCGGAGGAAGAACCAGAAGAGCCAGAAGAACCAGAAGAACCAGAAGATGAAGGAAGATAGAAGAAAGAAGAAGTATTTAAATAAAGGAATTGTCAAAAACTGTCTCTTGTCATTTTTAACATTTTTGACAGTTTTTTAGTGAAATGGTAGGGGTACTTTTGTACCCCCTTACCATTTCACACAGGGGGGGGCCAGGATCTGGGGGTCCCCTTGTTAAAGGGGGCTTCCAGATTCCGATAAGCCCCCCGCCCGCAGACCCCCACAACCACCGGCCAGGGTTGTGGGGATGAGGCCCTTGTCCTCATCAACATGGGGACAAGGTGTTTTGGGGGGGCTACCCCAAAGCACCCTCCCAATGTTGAGGGCATGTGGCCTGGTACGGTTCGGGGGGGGGGGCGCACTCTCGTCCCCCCCTCTTTTCCTGCGGCCTGCCAGGTTGCGTGCTCGGATAAGGGTCTGGTATGGATTTTTGGGGGGACCCCACGCCGTTTTTTTTTTTTTTTTTTTTGGCGCGGGGTTCCCCTTAAAATCCATACCAGACCTGAAGGGCCTGGTATGGAATTTAGGGGGACTCCCACGTCATTTTTTTTTTAAATTTTGGTTCAGGGTTCCCCTTTGGGGAATTCCCATGCCGTTTTTATCAATGAACTTCTATGTGTATTGTCGGCAATGCAATAGCCGCGGGTAGTTTTAAATGAGTTTTTTCCTTCAAAATGTCATTTTGCTGTCAGACTGTTCTAAACACAGGAAACATGTGCCCCTTTACAGGCATACTATAGACACCCCCCAGGTACGAAATTTAAAGGGATATTACACTTTTATTGTTTGACTTTAAGCATTATTAAAATCACTGCTCCTGAAAAAACGGCCGTTTTTAAAACTTTTTTTTGCATTGATCCATGTCCCCTGGGGCAGGACCTGGGTCCCCAAACACTTTTTATGACAATAACTTGCATATTAGCCTTTAAAATTAGCACTTTTGATTTCTCCCATAGACTTTTAAAGGGTGTTCCGCGGCATTCGAATTTGCCGCGAACACCCCAAATTGTTCGCTGTTCGGCGAACTTGCGAACAGCCAATGTTCGAGTCGAACATGAGTTCGACTCGAACTCGAAGCTCATCCCTACTCCTGAATTGGGAGGAAGCCACAAGGGGTTCTGAAGTGCAAAGGGAAGGCTGGCATGGGACCTAACCCTTTGGGGCTGGGGTGACACCCCACTGGTACTTGGCCTTTCTTGCCGAGGCACTGCGGTGCTAGTGGATGGCACTGCAGTGCTAGTGGATGCCACTGCGATGCTGGCGGATGCCACTGCGGTGCTGGCGGATGCCACTGCGGTGCTGGCGGATGCCACTGCCTCCTCACTAGAACGCCTTCGTTTGGCGGGCCGAGTTTCTTCCTCCGAGTCTGTAAGTGTTTCACTACTGAGGACTGGCTCGTAATTTACGTCAGAATCCGAATTGGAGAGGGAATCTGAAAAAGAGAGCTCCGCGTTGCTCTCGTCGGCCGTAGAAAGAATTTGGTATGCCTCCTCGGCGGAAAAGCTTTTTTTGGACATGGCTGCTGGTGGTTTATGAGATTGCACAGCTGTGTGCTAAGCCTGCACTGATGAGGTGGCACTAATTGATGGCACAGATGTGCACTGATGAGGCGGCACAGGTGGGCACTGATCGCACAGATAGGCACTGATGAGGCGGCACAGATGGGCACTGATGGACACTGATGAGGCGGCACAAATGGGCACTGAGGCAGCAGATGAGCACTGAGGAAGCAGCACAGATGTGCACAGATTTACACTAATGAGGCGGCACAGGTGGGCACAGATATGCACTGATGTGGCACAGGTGAGGTGGCACAGATGGGCACTGATGAAGCGGCACAGATGGGCACTGATGAAGCGGCACAGATGGGCACTGATAAGGCAGCACAGATGGGCACTGATAAGGCAGCACAGATGTGCACTGAAGCGACAGATGGGCACTGATTGGTACAGATGGGCACTGATGAGGTGGCACAGATGGGCACTGAGGAGATGGCACAGATGGGCACTGAGGAGATGGCACAGATGGGCACTGATGAGTTGGCACAGATGCGCACTGATTGCACAGATGCGCACTGATTGCACAGATGCGCACTGCACAGACGGGCACTGATGGGCACAGACAGGGGCCCTGATGGGCACAGACGGGCACTGATGGGCACAGACGGGCACTGATGGGCACTGATGGGCACAGACGGGCACAGATGGGCACAGATGGGCACTGATGGCACAAGTGGGCACTGATGTGCACAGGTGGGCACAGATGGCACTATATTGGTGTCACTGTGGGCACTGTTGGGCACTTTTTGGGCACACTTTGCTGTTTTACTACTCACAGAATCTCTCTCTCCTCACACGCTGTCTCTGTGTGAGGAGAGAGAGAGCCGGCAATGAGAGATGATCTCAATTGTTTACCTTTTAGATCATCTCTCATTGGAGGCGGCGATCGCGCTGTAAACGGCCGCTGTGATTGGCCGTTTACAGCGATCTGTGATTGGCTGTGTCCAAGGGACACGGCCAACACAGATTTTCCCCGAGGTGCGCTCACGAGAGCGCGCTGGGAATGAGGAAAGGGGACGACGTCAATGGACGTCGTCCCGGTTTTTCAGATCCGCACTGTTGCCGTCATTTGGCAATGGCCCGGATCTGAGCAGGTTAAAGTAGTGATATTATCTAAAGAATGCATATATTGAAAAGACTGTGAGTGTTTGCACTAACCCTATAAATTATGTCACCTTATCTAGCTAAATTGTAACTGCTAGTGAAAATAGCACGTGTGGCCTGTGAAAGCCTGCATGCCAGTCTGCTGCAAAGCAGAGTCTACTGCAGCCTTTCTCAACCTTTTTACCCTAGGAGAACTCTTAAAATAATTTTCAGGTCTCTGGGAACCCCTGATAAAACCCATTCATTGGGGGTCAGTGGGAACAATGTCCCTTAGTTTGGTGGTCAGTGAGAAGAATGCCCTTTATTACAGTGGTGGTAAGAATGGCCCTCTTACGGAGAGCTATAAAGGTCATTGATGTCATACCACTGGCTCCTCCAAGTGGCATTGGCTCAGAAGTATGTAGGCACCATCAAACAGGAGGTAAATAAGCCACAGCTCAAGGAACCCCTAGCCATCTCTGGAGGAACCCTAGGGTTCCACGGAACCCTGGTTGAGAATGGCTGGTCTACTGACTAGGTTTTCTAAAGCAGGGTTCTTCGCAAGCCTGTAAGTTGTGAGTTGTGGCAGCTTGGGTATTATAATGTGCATGTTGTTTATGGTCATTTCCTGAGTGTGGAGTTTTGGGTTCTTGAGATAATTAGCCTGGTCAATTTCTGATGACAAATGACTGACAGCAAAACCTTATGCTTCATCTGCTCTCATACCTTTGTTGTCTGTACCACCTTCCATGATAGCTGAGTACAATGAGTTAAAGACAGCCTCTACTAAAGTTACTTTAGTTACCTGACAGTCTGTGGCTTCAGTACTTTTCTAAGTGTTTAACGCAGCATAGGTTTCCTTTAAACCACTTTTAAGTGCACTTGTTCCGCTGGTAGGGTTTTCACTTTAAAAAATCATATAAAACTACTTTTTTGTTTACTTTTTTTACATTAGAAGTGTTAACCAGGTTATGCATTGATATGGATACAAATTGAAGCTGATCATGTGCTGACATAAATTCTTAGGCCAGCTATACCTGCCGACTCAGCAGGAACTGGCCGGGATTCAAACCGTTAATGGACAGGTTGAATGCACCAAGTTGATCAAGCTATCAACTTGGGTACAACCAACCTGCCAGATTCTCTTGTGATTATCGCAAGTGGCTGCTATAGCCATTAGCAGTAATCACTGTCTCCTCTGGCAGGAGGGATTCCTGGAGGGATTGGGGGAATCAAGCAAATTTCTTTCCTGCAACCCATGCTTGGAAATTTGCTCTGTGTATGGCCGGGCTTAGAAACAAAGATTCCTTAACCTCTTCCCACCCGCCGGCCGTCAAATGATGTCTGGGTGGCGTGGCTCTTGTTCTGGGTGAACATCATATGACGGCCTCCCAGAACAACCACTCTCCCACGCCTGTGGGGGAGCGAATCATGGCGACGGGTGGTGCGGTGTGTCAGTCAGATACACCACTACACTGATCTCGGTAAAGTGCCTCTGACGGAGGCTCTTTACCACGTGATCAGCCATGTCCAATTACGGCTGATCACAATGTAAACAGGAAGAGCCATTGATCGGCTTTTCCTTACTCGCGTCTGACAGACGCAAGTAGAGGAGAGCCGATCGGCTGCGCTCCTGACAGGGGGAGTCAGTGCTGATTGTTTATCAGCGCAACCCCCCCCTCGGATGCCCACCCAGGGCCACCAGGATGCCGCCAGGACCACCAGGGATTGGCACCACCCTAGACCACCAGGTATACCACCCTAGACCACCAGGGAAATGCCAATCAGTGCCCAGGCAGCTGCCAATCAGTGCCCATCTCCAATGCCTGCCAGTGCCATTTGTGATGCCTATCAATGTCATCTTTTAGTGCTGCATAACAGTGCCACCTATCAGTGCCCAGCAGTGCTGCCTATCAGTGCCCAGCAGTGCCGCCTATAAGTGCCACCCATAAGTCCATCAGTGCAGCCTTTCAGTGCCATCAGTGTCGCCTATAAGTGCCCATTAGTGCCCACCAGTGCCACCCATGAGTGTCCATCAGTACCGCTTATCAATGCCCATCAGTGCTGCATATCAGTGCCACCCATCAGTGCCGCCTACCAGTGCCCATCAGTGCCCATCATCAGTGCCCGTCAGTGCCCATCAGTGCCACCTCATTGGTGCCAACTCATCGGTGCTGCCTTATTAGTGCCCGCCAGTGCTGCCTTATCAGTGCCCATCAGTGAAGGAGAAAACTTACTTATTTACAAAATTTTATAACAGAAACAAAAGAAAAATGTATTTTTTTTTAAATTTTAGGTCTTTTTTCATTTGTTTAGCAAAAAATAAAAAACGCAGAGGTGATCAAATACCACCAAAAGAAAGCCCTATTTGTGGGAACAAAATGATAAAAACTCTGTTTGGGTACAGTGATGGATGACTGCGCAATTGTCATTTAAACAGCGACAGCGCTGAAAGCTGAAAATTGGCTTGGGCAGGAAGGGGGTGTAAGGCTGGATTCACACCTATGCACATTTAGTGCTTTTTGCATTTTGCAGATTTGCACTACAGAACGTGTCCCATAGGAAACCATGCTAAATGGACAGTAGTGCAAATCTGCAAAATGAAAAAAGCACTAAAAATGCATAGGTGTGAATCCAGCCTAAGTGCCCTGTATTGAGGTGGTTAAAGATGCTCCACTGCCTGCAAACATTGATAGCAGTTTCTGTACAATGGCTATTTTGACATACAAATCATGACATCAAAAGAGAGCATCATTGTTTTTGTAATAGAATACTTAAACATTCAGAGTCCTGAAAAAACAAAGTGACAGTTTTCCTTGAAATAACACTTCTTTCTTGATATTTGATTTTCCCATGCTCCCCCACCACTCCAAAGCTCTATCAAATCGAAGCGTCCAAACTCTGTGTAATCCCCATGGAGTGAACACTGGGTTAATGACTTTCTTCCCTTCTTTAAATTACAGTGTTCACTTGTTTTAGTTCAGGTCCACTTTAAAGAGGAAAACAATGGCAGCCTCCATATTTCTCTAAGGACGCATTTACTTTTACTGTAACTGTAGGAATGAACCAATCTACACTGTACTTAGAAACCTATGCATCAAGAAGAAACCTACACTATGTAACTGGCCCTGGATTGTAAAGAACAAAATCAGTTAAATATTTTAGTCTTTTCACTTACAACTGGATGGGAACTCTTGCTAAATATTTATGCTCTTTCAATATTTGGACTCCCACAGACAGAAAAGAGAAACAACTAAAAGATTCCCTGTATCATACTGAAATGTTCCTATGTCACCATTTCTGCTATTTATGGCTTTATTTTGTGTATAAAAAGCTCCAGCATAGAAGATGTATCTTGAAAGTGACAACAGCAGAGCAGGGACTGCGTGGAGCACAAATGGTTTTTATACAGTGTGTCTAGTGTATTTTTTATACTTATCTTTGAATAGAGTAGCCCTTCTTACATGTGCCAACAAATCAATTGTTTTTCATGTGGATGATCTGGGATTTGGGGGTTTAATAGATGTCCTATACATGAATTTATTTTCCACATATATTTTTTTAAACTGATAACATAAAAGTGTTTTTTTACAAATGCATTTTTTTAGACTGCAGCTTTGCTTTGTACTTCCTTTGAAAGTCAGTCATATTATTATTATTTTTTTTTTTTTTACATCAGTCCCACTGTGTTTCCACATTTTGCTAAGAAACATGTTTTATTGCTAGCAGTGTTCCCTTTTGAGAGACCTGTCCTATTTCCCGCTCCAGTGCTAGTACAGTACGTGAGGGAACATTTCCCAAGTGGAGGCACACACACTCATAAAACCATAGAGGTATCTGTTCCTTTTTCCTGTCCACTATAGGAACAGAGGGAAATTTTCTCAAGTGGAGGCACACATAATGAAAAAAACGAGAGATCTGTCTTCTTTTTATGTCCCAGTACTATTACAGGAAGTGAGAGAACATTTTCCAAGTAGAGACAAACCAAAGAAGTTAATCATTCCACTCAATCCAAAGTTGTTGTGTTTTGATAGAGTGCCCTGAAACATAATCACAGAATTGTAATTGTAGTGTTGTACACAGGAAAAGTACACAAAGTTGAAAACTCTAACCAATCAAGTTGTAAAGTGTATTAAGCTTTAGCCAGTTGTAGGAACCTCCAACCCTGTAGAGTAGAGGCTCATAAACCTGTGTTTGTAACATATGACGCCTAAACTATGGTTATACAGCAATGCATATATAAATTACAGCAATGCATATAAACTATTAAATATTGCATATGATTTGTTCACCTTCACATATCCAGTTAACAGTTGGAGGTCTAAGCCTGGTTGTTCTTGGCTGCTCTGTTAAAAAAAAATCTGTTTGTGGAGTTCAGTAGCTCAAGCTCAGATTTACACTCACAAATGAATGCGTCGGAAGGGTTACTTATAAGTATGTCTGTCACAGTCAGGGGTCAGGCTCCAAGACCAATAGCTATAGCAGTAGAGAGGCTCCCACTGACCAGCAGGATAATTAAACAAGCAGGTCACCCTGGCAGATGGCGGGGGCTTTCCCGAGGTGCAGAGTCTAAGCACTAACCAGTTTTTACCAGAGCTGATGATGGTGGAGACAGGCTTTGCTGCATATTAGTATCAGGTCACAGTCCTCAGGATCACCCCACCAGGAGGTGAGCAAGCTGGGGTCCAGTAGCAGATATAGCAGGTAGCAAGCAAAAGCGTAGTTGTGGGAAAAAGCCAAAGGTCATTAACAAGTGGTAGTGGAGATAAAGACAGCTGCAGGTACAAAAAGGAGCAAGATATTGGCTGGAGAGAGCACAATAATCTGGCAAACAGGAAGTACAAAAGCATGGCTTAAATAGGAAGTTCATGGGAGAAGCAAAGGGGTCAAGGTTATTATTATTATAATACAGGATTTATATAGTGCCGACAGTTTACGCAGTGCTTTACAACATAAGGGCAAACAGTACAATTACAATATAATTTAATATAGTAGTAATCAGAGAGGCTTGTTAGAGCTTACAATCTAAGAGGGGGGGTCAAAATATACAAACGGTAATAACTGTGTGGGATGGGTTGATGGGGAAAATAAATGTATAAGGTTCAAGAGAAGCATGGCAAGAAAGTCCAAAGGATTAGACGGGGCTGTCCAGCATCTCGGATGACTCAGCAAGAAGAAACACTCCTGGACACAGCAGAGGTTGTGGTTTCAGATCCTAGTTCTGACATTCTACCTGCTAGTTCAGATGAGGCTGTATGGCGTTTCAATTAGAGAGAGAAACTGATCACCTTCTGATTTACCAGTGTGGATAATGCTCATCTATGGTCTAGGGCAGGGGTCCTCAAACTTTTTAGACAGGGGGCCAGTTCACGGTCACATCTTATTTGTAGTGCAAAAAAAAAAAAACAGGAAAAAACAGTACAATATTTAAAATAAAGAACAATTGTAATCAATATGAACTTATCAGTATTTCACAGACTCCCCTCATTACAGAACCACTCCCAATCACAGATCCCCCTCCCCATCACAGACTCACCCCATAACAAAGCCCCCCCATGACAGATCCCCCCATCACAAAGCCCCCCAACACAAACTCCTCTCCATCACAAAGCCCCACATAACAGATTCCCCCCATAACAGACTCCCCCATATCACATACTTCCCCCATCACAGACTTTCCCCATAACAGACTCCGCCATCACAGATCCCCCCATATCACAGATCCCCCCCATATCACAGATCCCCCCCCCATATCACAGATCCCCCATCACAGACTCCCCCCATATCACAGATCCCCCCATATCACAGATCCCCCCATATCACAGATCCCCCATCACATACTCCCCCCATATCACAGACTCCCCCATATCACAGATCCCCCCATATCACAGATCCCCCATCACAGATCCCCCCCATATCACAGATCCCCCATCACAGATCCCCCCATATCACAGATCCCCCTCATATCAGATCCCCCCATATCACAGATCCCCCCATATCATAGATCCCCCCATATCAGACTACACCATCACAGATCCCCCCATATCACAGATCCCCCCATCACAGATCCCCCATAACAGAGCCCCCCATCAAAGATCCCCCCATATCACAGATCCCCCCATATCAGATCCCCCCATATCACAGATCCCCCCATATCACAGATCCCCCCATATCAGACTCCCCCATCACAGATCCCCATCACAGATCCCCCCATCACAGATCCCCCATATCACAGATCCCCCATATCACAGATCCCCCCATATCACAGATCCCCCCATATCAGACTCCCCCATCACAGATCCCCATCACAGATCCCCCCCATATCACAGATCCCCCCATATCAGACTCCCCCATCACAGATCCCCCCTTATCAGATACCCCCATATCACAGATCCCCCATCACAGATCCCCCATAACAGACTCCGCCATCACAGAGCCCCCCATATCACAGTCCCCCCCATATCAGACTGCCGTCTATCACAGATGCCCCCCCATCACAGACTCCCCTCATCGATATTACACTGCCGCCCCTTCTATAATATCACAGCCCTCCCACTCCCCTCTGTTACCTGTATCACACAAGACACGAAGCATGGTAGGTCCGGACAAAGGGCGGGACTTTGCAAGTGAAAGGCAGGTGATTGATTCCTGGGACCGCCCCGATGCCTAGTAACCAATCACCTGCTTCTTAACACAAAAGGTCCTTTGTCCAGACCTGTCATGTTTCCTGTCCTATATGATAAAAGTAGCAGAGGGAAGGGGCAGTGCTGCGATGTTAAAGGGGCAGTCCGCGGGCCGGAAAAAAAACGCTGGAGGGCCGGATTTGGCCCGCGGGCCATAGTTTGAGGACCCCTGGTCTAGGGTCTATGTATAAAAAATTGCCATACAGATGTCAAGTGCCACAAATGATCACTGTATTGTTTGAAATATGATTATCTACTATGGTCATCAGGTCCATCTAGTGTCCATAATGCATTTTTTGTGAGATATTTCAGGAAAATACTGCCTTATGGCTATTATTATTATTATTATTATTATTATTATTATTATTATTATATACGGTATACAGTATATATACAGTATGGGGAAAAATTATGTTTGGTATAATAGAAATTGAACTTTATGTTAATCTAAGCTACCTAGGTAGCCCTACCCTTCCCATCCATTAGGACATCTTTTACTGGTTTATGTGTGAGGTTGTGAATTTTGTTTCTGGTCTCCCTCAACTTTTGCTGATAAATACTGTATGTAATTGGTAGAATGCACTGTATTTTTTCACCTTCATTTCTGATGCATTTCTTTTGAAACTTTAGAAACAAAAGCACAATATTGCAAAGTGAATAACATATTTTCCTTTGGTATATCAACCCCAATTAATGTTGTATGTAAAATTAGGACTGCTCTATTGAACTTTCAGCAAAGTAGATGTGAATAGTCTGGAAAGCATGTGAAAAGTAACATAGAGCTCCACCTTCTCACTGAAAATTTGAGCATAAATTATTAGTAGGAAATATTTTTTTTATTTTTCCAACTAAAAATAAAACTTTTTTTTGCATTTTCACAGTAGTTCTGACCATACTAAAAACAATATTCACAAAACCTCTAAACATTAGCTTTAAACACTTTCTTACAATATTTGCTGTTAGTTTCCATGTCAGGTGTACACATTCTTATCGTACTTTCTTTAATCACTCTACCACCTGTTTGCTTTGTTTTAGCTTTCAAGGAGGGAGTTTCCGTTTACACAATACCTTACACAAATGCACATTAGAGAAATGTTTGTGCCTCAGCTTAAAAGACTTCTTTTTAACACTGTCCCCGAAGCAATGACAGGCTTTATTAACTTCACTAATGAGATGGGGCTATGTTCTTACAGAAGAAAATTAATCTGTCGCATGGAAACCGTGCAAAATAAATTGAAGAATGTTGCGAGTGTTACTATTTGACTTTTGTGTGGCTGATAATCATCGAGTTTACTTCTTCCTTGTGTATCATTGACTAATGGTGAATGTCATAGCATCCTGCAGGAATTCTATTTAGAAAAAATAACAGTATAATGTCACTTGGGCAACTAAAAAAGCTGAATAGGCAAGCAATTGAATGCACAGCTGAAATACATTTAATATTTTACTCTTTAATGGATTTTTAACCACTTCAATACCCGCCACTTATACACCTTCCTGCCTAGGACATTTTTCAGCTTTTAGCGCTGCCACACTTTGAATGACAATTGCGCGGTCATGCTACACTGTACCCAAACTAAATTTTTATAATTTTCTTCCCACAAATAGAGCTTCCTTTTGTTGGTATTTAATCACCACTGCGTTTTTTATTTTTTGCTAAACAAACGAAAAAAGAGAAATTTTTGAAAAAAAGAAGTTTTCCTTTGTTTCTGTTATAAAATTTTGTTTTCTCCTTCACGGGCACTGATGAAGCTGCACTAATGGGCACTGATGAGGTGACACTGATAAGGTGGCACTGATGGGCACTGATGAGGTGGCACTAATATGTAGAATTGATGGGCACTGATATGCAGCAATGATGGGCACCGATAGGTGGCACTGATATACAGCACTGATAGGTGGCACTGATGGGCACTGATAGGTGACACTGATGGTTATTGATGGGCACTGATAGGTGGCACTGATGGGCACTGGTGGGCACTGATTGGCACTTTGGGCACTGACAGGTGGTCCTGATGGGGCACTGACTGGCAGCTGATGGGCACTGATTGGCATTGTTGTGACACATCTAATGGGGGCTGTGCTGATAATCAATGTGCTGATTATCAGCGCAGACCCCCTCTGACAGGGAGAGCCGCTGATCGTCTCTCCCTGTCAGCACAAACCGAGAAAAGCAGTTTACCGGCACTTCCTGGTTCACGCTGTGATCAGCTGTGATTGGTCACAGCTGATCACATGGTAAGGAGCCTCCTTCAGAGGCTCCTCACCTAGATCAGAGTTGCGGTGTGTCAGACTGACACACAGCAACCCAGATCGCCGCGCTGCGCGCCCCCATGTGCGTGCGCCGGCTCGTTATTCTGAAAGACGTCATATGACATCCAGTCATGATAACGGAACCACTGCCGGGTCGTAATTCTGCTATAGGCCACGGCGGGAAGTGGTTAAAGGGTAACTCCACAAGTCATATTGTAATGAAATATTATTAAAAATTACCTTCCCTTTTTAATCTGCAGCTGCTGTAATTTTCTGAAAATGCAATGCAATATGGCTACCTGGACTGCCCCTCAGAAACATAATTTCCTGCTTGGGTGATTGGCTCACCAATTTTCCCAGAAGTCTACACTAAGACACAAGTCAGATTTCAGGCATCCTCTGCAACAAAAATGTCATTTTTGATGAGATATTGCCTATAGGAACACATCTACAGGAATGCAGGCCCAGCAGATTTTCTCATTAGTGCCCTGCAAGTACCACAGCTGATTTATAATTATGAAACCACTCCCATTATTCAGTTTCCCATATGAGCACATAAAAACACACATGAATTTCTTCAGAATAACAAAAGGTAGGAATCAGCAACAACGTTTGTTAAAATCCTTGCAATGTACATACTGTATATCACCAAGGGGGGATGTTTTTTTTCCTAACAAAATTGGAGTTACGCTTTAAATTCTGTTCAGCTGTTCATGTGACTCTGACATAGCTGCCAAATCAGTGACCTCACTTTACTACTGTCAAGCAATACGGCTTGGCCAAGTACCCACCCCCAGCTCGCTAAAAGGAGAAACAGCACATTGATATTCTCCTGTTTTCTGAGTGTGAAAGCATACTCACCATGTTGACTGCACCATACAAAGCTGTAGCATTCTAATTGGCTGACCATCCCACTCTCAGTCTAAGTCCAAATGGTCAAGAGATTGCAGGAAGAAAACATAAGACTGGTTCAAATACTTTTCCCTCAAATTTAAATTACATTTACATGTTATAATTATTTAAATGTATATTTAACTATTTAACTATTTTCTTTTACACCACCCTGCCTACTAGCACAGAAAATGGAAATTTTTAATTTGACAGATTCAATTTCTACTGATTTAAATGGGGTTCAGTTCAACAAACCCTGTCGGAAATGCACCCAACTAGTTCAGCTAATCATTATTTCTATTCCTTTCAAATTCATTAAAAATGAGGGCTAAAAAGGATTCTGTGGAATATGACTGCAAACCTCAACATGCCCCCAAAACCTAATCCAAATCCTAACTCTCCATACACTGTCCTTCAAAACAAGCCTCAACTAACCTTTGTAAATGTAGATACTGTAAAGCAACTCATCCACAAAACTTACAAGAGAAACAGTCATTCAACTTGGGTCTCTGTATTCTGTCCCCTGTGCACTTGTTTTGTTTTTACATTAAAGATTGGAAAGCTGGTAGGCTGGCAATTCACTGCCAGCAGGGGGTAACTAAATGATCTAGTAAGAGAAAATAAGTATTCTCAGAACTTGAGTATGGGGTACTTAAGGGTGCCTGCAGCTAGGAAGGGCTTGGTTTAAAACACTGTTACTTTTTAAGAATATGTCATTTATTTTGTCCAGATCCAATCTACAATTTTACTTTAACGCTTAGCCCCTCTAAAACAGGTTCCCTAACCAAATCCCCTAAAGGTAACCAACCCCTATTGCAGAATACTTACATTAACACTTTCTGGAAGCAGTCATGCTCAATGCTTACTTACTATTTTACACTAAAAAGTAACAGAGCTGAGATACCAATACTGAGAGCTAATAATCTAAAGTTTATTTTATTTTTTTTGGTTTATCTTGCTACTTTAATTATGTATGTTTCTCTCTTCCTTACCATTAACTACTAAAGAAAATATATTGAAAAAAAAAAGGCATTGTCATACAGATGCTCATTGAAGAAGAGCACTAAATCAAGTCTATTGTGATAACCAAAAACTGAATGCTTTTTTAAGATTGCTTGTTAAATTAAAAACTGATGGCATGATGAAATGTTTTTGCATAATCGCAGTTCAAGGTCAAGACTTAATGATGATAATGTTGTTTCTGAAGCTTGTTTTGACTCATACTGTTAAAACGCAAAGGAGTCTTTATCTTAAATGATATTATTGGCCCTGAAAAATAATGCAAGTTTACTGCTATATGAATTATTCATATATTGATAATGCCAGCATCCCATGCATTATATTATGCACAGAAAACTCTGCTGCCATTTATGCCATGATTTTGTTTTGATTTAATATCTTAATTAATTTGCAAGACAAAACAGTCTCAGTAACAGTCTCTAAGGAAATTAGCAACTAAGTGCAACATTCATTGTGTACTACACTTATTATATAACACTAATTGCACACTAAAAAATGGATAGCACAAATTCTACATAACGTGCACTGTATTTATGCACACATAGCATACGTTTTTATACATTATATGTGTATTTTGGACAATCACACACAAATACTCTTTTCGTTTTGCCACTGTTATTTGCTCCACCAAAGTCCACTCAAATTCTCATCACTCAAGAACAATATTATAAATGATTTGAAACAATTGATACCTGAAATAGCCAATCACAAAACCAACTAGGAAAACAGGAGCTTTTTGAATTTCACCATTATATTGTAATGTAGTAAGTAATACGTAATATAAGTCTGCTAGTAAATTGCATAAACATATTGTTATCAAATTCTATTATAAATTGCATGAGCATATTGTTCTAAATGTAAAAACATGGACACACTTGATAGTTATGGTCATTTATTGTAGGTGACAAAAATATATTATATGCAAGTGAATAGAACCTTATTACGTAGCTATTTGTTTTTGACAGTCATTTACCAATTATTTTCAGAGTGATAATTTTGCTCTATCACTTTTTAGAAAAAGAATGAAGTGGCCTGGATGGAGCAGAGGGCAACTGCAGTTACTCCAGAATTTAGTAGATGAGCAGACACTCTGCTGACTTTCATTATCCAATCATGTGTAAGCAAAAATGCTGTTTTTTTTTACTTTCCTTGCATGTGATTGGGTGTTCTTTGCAAAGTGAAGCTTTACCACGTTTACTAAGCTCTGTAGCAACTGCTCTTGTGGAGGGCAACTGCACTTTGCAAAGTGCACAGTCTATTTGCTTTTAGTAAATCAACCCCTATGAGTCACTTGCTGTGTGCTGGAAGGGGAGAGGTCTTTTGGAAAAAACTGTTAGAAGTGACCATCTATAACTGTCAGAAGATATCAGAAAGAGGAGAGATCAGAGAGGAGCGACACGTTGTACTTTGTATTCAGGCTGTATTGTGCTTTGCATTCAGGCTGGTAAATACTATAGTGAAATGTGCTTTTTTCATGTGTAAGGTTTACAAGTACTTTAAAGTGATTGTAAGGCTTCATTTTTTTTTTTTTTTGAAATAACAAACATGTCATACTTAGCTCCACTGTGCAGTTAGTTTTTCACAGAGTGGCCCCAATCCTGGTCTTCTGGGGTCTCTCCGCAGCTCTCTTGGCTCCTTCCCACATTAGATAACCCCCTGGGAGAAGCGTTCTCCCGGGGGGTTACCTTGCGGCGTGCTCCCGAGTCGGGCCCGCCCCCCCCCGGCGCCCGCGTCATTGGATTTGATTAACAGCAGCGGGAGCCAATGGCTGCACTGCTATCAATCTATCCAATCAGGAGCTGAGACAACGGGCAGAGGGGAGGAGCGCGTCTCCAGTGTGGGAATTAAAGGACTCAGGTGAGTACAACGGGGGGGCTGGGGGGCCAGTCAGTGACAGAAGTCAAAACATGAGGGTTTACAACCCCATTAAGGTTGCATTATCTGAATGTGTGTGTCAGTGGCTGCAAGATCTGCTTTCATAAAAAGCTAAAATATTAAGTATATTCTCTCCATAGGCAGTTTCCCCGCACAGTTTTCAAACGCAATAAAATGCTATCTTTGTTTTTATTTTTCTTGAACTAATCCTGCCAGTGAATTAGTGCATAAATTCTTTGACTGCATGTCATTTACGATTTGGCTAATAAAGAACTCTGACTCCTTTGTGGACAGTCTGAGTGATGTAGATGAAAGTTAATTTAAGAAGCATAGCTTTTTTCATGACAAGGTTAATTGGAAACAGCCCGTGTTTATATCTGAATACTTTTAATCATGTGAATCTTAAGCAGCTATTTTAAAATACTCAAGAACATAATGGGTATTTATGTACACTTTGCCAAATCTCAATCTTAGATTTCTGACATTTATTCTGGCATACCTTTTACTAATCACAATTGTTAGTCAAACAGCGAACTGAGCAGTACATGATTCAATTTAGGAGCACAACCAAAGCATAAGTATTAAAAGGGAATCCTACAAAATGCAGGTGCTCTTAACAGCAGACCTGTTGCTGAAAAAAATGAAAAAAAAAATATATATATATATATATAATATATATTTATGGTCATGGCCCTAAGACCGAGACAAATGTGGATCACATAAACACGCAAGAAGACTCACAACATAAATAGACCTGAGGTGTGGTTTTTGGTCATCTGGTAGGTATGGCAAGAAAAGGGGCCATACCCAAGATAAGTAATGGATGATTGTGGAGGAGAATTTGCTGAGAAGTGCTGTAAAAAGGTGAATGGCAGGGAGGGTATCGTGCACTGGAACTGACAAAGAGGAAGGGGAAGTGGTCAGCTTAAATACCCCCTGGGCTCCTCCCATAAATTCAGGCCAGCATACTGGCCTTCTAGTATATATAAATACACACACACACACACACACACACACACACACACACACACACAAACTTTTGCCTTTCATTTCTGCTTTAAAAACCACTTGCCCTCTGAGAGGTTTACTCCCCTTCATGACCAGGCCATTTTTTGTAATACGACACTGTTATTTTAACTGACAATTGCACAGTCACGCAATGCTGTACCTAAATGAAATTTGTGTTGTTTTTTTTCCACAAATATAGCTTTCTTTTGGTGGTATTTGATCAACACTGCATTTTTATTTTTTGCGCTATGAAAAAAAAAAAATCAGAAAAGGTTTCAGAAAGCTGGTTTACTATTGGGCTCCTAAAAGCCTTTTCTGTGACTTTGCTTACAAGATCCCAATTTAGGCATGCAAGCATATCTGAATTGGTAAACACCCTCCATATCTCCCATCTGCTGGGGCAATTAACAAGTGCAGAGCTTTTGTCGGGCTTTATAATTAGAAAGCTAAGCATAATCTCCAAAGAGAAGAAAAAACTTGTATTAAATGTTTATTTGTAAAATTAAGATGTTATAAAATTAGTGAAAGAGAATATGAACAGTTTATAGACTGCAATCTTAACAAAAAATAAAATTGAGCAAAACCATTACAGTTTTCCTTCAAATATAACCCCTCTCCCGTTTGTATAAACCAGATACTAACATACTTACCTTTTCTTTACAAAAAAAAAAAAATCCCGGCAGGGTCCTGTGCCTATTGTGCATGTGCACTGTGGTCCTGTTCATTCTTATTCACTAAAAATTAAGTTGTACTTTTATAGCTGTTTACACATACAGTCTATGATCTATTATGTAAGTGTGAAAGTGATATAGTAGGAAATGTGTCCTAATGGGTTGACTAATAAAAAGAAAGAGAAAAAAATAATACTATACACTGCTGGTATAGTATTCCACTGATGGGGATCTTAGTCTGGGCAGCTTGTTATAACTGGAAATGTGTATCCCCCTTCCCTGACTTAATAGTGTCCCCAATAACACTAACACTCTCACCCAACGTTGGAAGTCACTGCTCCTATCCCTAGTCCTACAGTAAACTTTTTATATGCATTTCTCTATTTGCCTTTCCCTGCAAATATCACTACTATGCCACACGTTGGCATATTTTACAGTATCCCTGGAAATGACCCTGAGTCTCAATCCCAGGCTCAGCAATTCATTATTCCTGAGACTATCACTCTCCCCCTTGCTTGAATCAGGAGCGTAGTGTCACTGGAAATCATTTCCACCCTTCCCTGCTTCAGTAGTTTCCCTCAAAACATCACAGCTTCCCCTTGAGCTTAGCATCAAAGCAAATCACCAAGTAGGATGAATGGAAATGACTCGGAGCTTGGGAAACTTCAAAAACAAGCCAACAATTTTAGATTAATCAAGGTGGTAAATCATATATATGGATATTTAGAAAATGCCTGTGGGATTTCTTTATTTTTTTTGGTATGAAATACTGTACCCAGATATGCTATGGAAAGCATATAGAACAAATTTTTATCTGCTAAAGCAGTAGTAAAACGCATTTTTTTTTTAACCTGCAAGGCAAAGTTATAATGTGCTAGTATGCATCTCATAATAGCACATTATGTGAATCTTACCTTAGAATGAAGTCCTCCAATGGCGAGCTATCACCACTGACATGGCTTCCATCTTCACCCGGTCTTTCTTCTGGGTTTGCGAACTTCGTATGTGTGAGTGGTCGGAGCCGCGATAACGTCACTACCGCACATGCATGCGTGCCAGCCGCCCTTTATGGCACAGAACTCTAAAGGAACGGTGTACGTTTAGGAGATATTTACAGTACCGATAGGTAAGCCTTATTATAGGCTTACCTATAGGTACACTTCATGCATGGGAGTTTACTCCCACTTTAAAATAATGTGTAATGTTGTTGTAATGTGTAAAAAAACTGCACAATAAAGTATATAATATATGATCTGTTCTGTTTCTGCAATCTAAGCACTGAAAGTGTAATCTCTATAACTGATTCAGTCGTGGTGAGATAGCTTCACTTAGGCTCCATTCACACCTAAGTGTACTGCAGCGACACCTGCTGCACCGTGGTTTTTTTAGCTTTTTTGTGTGTTTTTGCGGTTTTAGAACAACACCATTCATTAGAATGGGCCTTCCTCCACTCCAAAAACACTCTAAAGAAGCTCAAGTACCAAATTATGGCACAGAGCCAGACGTGTTTGGCGGTGCGATTTTTTGCTGCAATTCTAGCGTACTTTGTCGCTCGACATTCACAGCAAAATTGTGATTCCGAAATTGTTCACGCGATTCTGCCAGGGATTCCAGTACGCTCAGGTATGAATGGAGCCTTATAGTATCAGCCGCTTGGCAGACAGTGACTTGATCCAAATGACATCTTGCAGATTGTAAAAGCTTTAATCAAAAGTTTGTGCAGATTATAACAGATTAACATCAGAGTGTGTCTAGCTCCTGCAGTCTACAGTACATGTGATGATTGAATGCTAAAGAATGAAGGGCGGAACTAAATAGTGTACATAGAGCATTTCCTAGGTACCTGACAATTAATAAAAGGCAAACAACATAAATTCATGTGTAACATGATAGTTCTATAACGTTCTATTATAGTTTTATCTCAAGAAAGCCTATGGACAGCTCTGAACATACACATTAGTGGAACAGGCATGCAGCAAAATTGGTTATATTCATTCTGGAAAGCAGCACACTTCCTCTGTGGCTTAGCCTATAATAATTTTCCTTGTAGAAACTGTTCAGCAGTGATAATGATCACTGTATGATGCAGATACCGTAGCTACTAAAATAATATACCTACAAATCTATATATACATTTTTATTACAAAATGCATGAAACAGCAATCATGTAAAACACAATACATCTTGTAGCGGTGCCCCTCTGGGGTCGTTGAGCGTAGTAGTTCCACACGTCACCCTGCTTGGCCAGGTATTAACTTCCAGACACACTTTGTCAGACAATGAACAGTCCTTCAGCTTGTTTTTGTTGTTTTTTTTAGAGGATTGAACTTGGAAATGAACAAACGATTTTAGATCTGTATTGGCAGTCTCTAAAGCTTCTTACTCCTCCAGCACATCACTTGAGTCAACTCCACTTTCTCTACTGCGCAATCATAGATTCCTGTCACAGATAGCACATGGTTAGGCCTCACTCTTAATAAGTCCCAACTGTTCAATAGCCGCCAGTTTCTGGAAGGGGTCTGCAGGCCCCTTTGGTGCAGCAGCCAATAGCGATGAAAAAGAAGTAATTTTGTGCTAACTGAATCTTGGTGGACTACTGGTCCCAGTAAGTCCTGTGCAAGTCCCGCCAACCCTCCAGGCTGCAGCAACTTGACTCTAACACCAACGACATCACAGTCGCTCCCTCTGGCTTCACATCCAATCCTGGCATGTCTCTCCCAGATCTCCACACTGTGCCTATCACTCACCAACTCCGGAATAGATCCCTCCTAGTGACTTGCCAGGCAATGCTCCCCGCTGTCCCCTTCCTGCTCCTGTTCAGGACACCCCAAGATAGCTTTTGCATGAAGGGGTTCCTTTCCAGCTCCCGAGCTGCAGACCCAGATTCACCCACCCCCCAGAAAGGGGGCTCCCCACAGGGCCACGACAGCCTAACACTCCATCACTAGTTCTTCCACCCGACAACTCCTCCCATGGCAGGCTGACCATAATTATATATAGGAGGCCTGCCCACTGCCAATCCTAGTTGGGGATTGGTCAGGGCTCCCAGATACACTCCATGCCACTACAATCCTCTGCCCTGCCTCTTTTCCAGAACCCTCTAGAAACAGAGGAGGCGCCAGAGAGATGAAGTGCATGTCAGTCACCTGCTGCTACTCTCAGAACCACTACCCAGCCCCCAGATCAAAACAAACAGGCCTAGCTCACTGCTAGGCCTGCCTAAATTTACCTGCACTGACTGTAAAAAACAAAACCACTACCTAGAGCACATCCTACCTAAGGTAGAGGGTGCTACAATCTGATTTACATTATTCTGTTTAGTTGTGCAGGCCAATGCACTACATAGCTGTTGGCGGATCTAAAGGAGATTGTACAATCAGATTACTCTTATAATACACAGTGCTCTTTAAACATTAAAGTGCAATACCCATGTTTCATCACTCATCACAGTGCAGTTACATATAATAAAGTGCAATATGTGACATAAATTGCATTCAAATGAACTCCACCGTCATTCCGCTGAGCACACACATAAGTGGTAAGATACACCCGGACGGCCGCTCTCATACTAGGGATGGTGGAGCCGGGGCTGTAATGCAATATAGCAATTGAACCCAGGTGCATGGCAGAATGTAAGCGCATATACTGTTGTATGTTGAGGTGCATTTTTTTTTTATAATAAAAGGTTTTACACTATTTGAGCTCTTTTCTGGCTTTTTAATGATGATCCTGGAGAATCTGTTAAAGGAAAAACTGGTTCAGTTCCTGGATAATTGATTCACTGAGGGAATAAAGCACATATTAATATACTCTACTTGGGGAGGGTTGTGGTTTTCTGGTGAGTTCTCCTGAGTGGTGGTGGAGACACATTGGTGGAGTAACGTACTGAGGATAAACTGTGGACTATTAAATAGATTATGAACGTATCATCACATAGTGGTCATGCGGATACGGAGTAGGTCACACGTGCCACGTCTAATATCAATTAGTTTGGGAAAACAAGAGAGTGTGGGCAGACACCAAGACTTTATAGGCACAATAAGGATAATAGATCATTAAAAATATTATTTTTATTTCAAAAATATTGTGTTAAAAAAGGGAGAGGGAAGACAAGACATAAAAGGTAGGTATAGCATACACAGTTAACAGATTATGCACTCCATACACAATAAGTAGGTTGGTATAGAAAGGACAACGGAACTACAGAACCAACAAGAGAAAGACACAACTTATTGATCTATATAGTTACAATACATATCGTTGAACCAAACGTTATGTGATGGTGGCAATCAGATTCTGTATAAGCTCATAAGCTCGACATGTTACGCGCTTTATGCGCTTCTTCAGGAGCACAGAGTAAGGAAACTGTAATGAATGATATAGTGTTGTCAGAATTTCCAAAACATTTTTATATGTATATATATATATAAATCACATATGAGACAAAAAGTAATAAATGGAGGCTGTTTAAAAGAAACATCAGGGGAGCATCATTCCCGCAATAGTCAGGCGGAGAAAAGGCAATGTGGGGACGAATGTAACATGGTACAAGTCTATAATAAGAAGATAGGAAGGGTAGGGAAATATGATATAGACTAGATAATGGGTATGATGGGGGGGGGGGGAAGGGAGGAAGGGGGGGGGAGGAGAGAGGGGAGGGGAAAAAAGGAGGCAGGGGAAAGGGGGGGGGGGAGGGGGAGGGAACGGGGGGAAGGGGCAGCGTAGATGTCTAATAGTCTTCCCTACATAGAAAGCGCCGCATTGACACAACATTAAGTATACCACTACCAAATGGAGAAAAATTTACACCCAAATTTTATGCAGACTGTGATACAAAAGGAGTGGTATACTTAATGTTGTGTCAATGCGGCGCTTTCTATGTAGGGAAGACTATTAGACATCTACGCTGCAGAATTAGGGATCATGTCTATTATTCTAGTGAAGGGAAAATGGTGACAGCAGTCAGCAGGCACCTTGATCTCTATCATAAATTTAATACCTCCCTTGTTTCATTTATTGCACTAACAGTCATTCCACCGGACCCTAGGGGGGGTGAATGGGATAAAACAGTATGCCAACAAGAAACGCTATGGATTGAGCGCTTGGGGGCTACCCTCCCCCCTGAGATCAATGAGGCCCAGTCATACAAACCATTCCTTTAAATTTAAATATATTCAACTTAAGCATATCGAAAATTTATATGTATATCAAGCTGCCTCTACCTATTAACTGAAATTAGATTACCATAGAACCCCATCCACTGGCCTTGGCTGACCCAGAATTCTGTACATGTCCCCGTATGCATACCTGGATAATGTTTATCAACTTGTACACTCTCTATAAGTACCAATGTTCATCAATTTGTACACCCTCTATAAGTACCAACTTAAATTTAATGCATTTTCATTTTCCATACCTTGATATTGCTATTGATATATTTTCTTTTTTTCTTTTCTTTTTTTCCCCTTTACTCAATTGTTGTTATGATCCTTTGTTGCCGGCTTCGTTATACCCATATCTATGTGTATACAAAATTTCTGATGTTTATCTTTATTTTTATCCTACATTCAGATTTATTATATGGAGGCTGTTTTATCATTATGGGCTTATCCTCCTTCTGCACTACTCCAGTGGGGCCACCAGGGGCAATGTGCGGCCGCCCAGCGCCACATCTGCTATGACTCATGTCTGTAGATGATGGCGCGGTAGGTATTCCTTGACTGCCACCATGACGTGGCCATGGCTGCACTTTCCACCTCCCTCCCTTTCCCCACTGTGGACTGACATCTATTGGCCGGCATTGAGGGACGAGTTCCTGGCGGTGGTCCTCCCTGTATCCCTAATTGGTTGGGATGCTGGGACGTCACCGCCTCTTTCTCTTCCCCTCCCTGCACGGTTGGATGCTTGGTCCGCTTAGGGGTTGAGGAGTTTTAGCAGCAGGTCCGTCTGGTTGCTCGGATACCTGGACGCGACTGCCGTCTCTCTCCCCGACGCCTTGTCAGCTGGTTGCTGTGCGCCTGGGATTGGGACATGCGCAGTACGCGCTAGCGGCCGGCCTGAATGACGTCACGTCGGCTACCCCGATTGGTTGACTACAGGCGGGGCGGGTGTACAAGAGACGCCTGAATGGCGTCTCTCCCTGTACTCTCTTTACAAATCAATACCTGTGGTGAGATGGTTGTCTGACGCTCCACCACCAACTCCTGTTCTTCAGGATTTACAGGCTCTATGACTAGGTAAGCCTATACTTCCAACATCTCCTTCTAATTCAATTTAGCCCAGGCTCTGTCTCATATTATAACTCTTTACCTATCTAACAGACTCAGCAAAATTGGGGGTTGTATCGCATACCTTCTTATGGAACTATAGCGTCTACACACCTTGATGAAATCTACAAGGCTGTTATTTGATCGACAGCATTTTTTCTCCCCCCCGCTCTATCCAATAAAATGCTGGGAATTACCAATATTTACTAAGGAGACTGCTGCGGTTTTGCTTTTTATCTCCCCCCCTTATTTAAAGTACAGTCACTACATTGACTAGGGTAAGTGCATCTCTATCTGAATAAGATATCTCCTAATATGTCGACTACCTCTAATTAATATGATATACTGGGAATTACAATACATATTATTTTCATATTATCTGATAATCGACAAAACCGCCCCCCCCCCTCTGTTCCTCCCCCCCCCCTATACGTCCTTTCCTCTTCCTTTCCCTCCCCCCCCCTTTTTTTCCCCCCCTCCCCCCCCCCCCTCTCCCTCTCCCTCTGTTTCCTCCTTCTTTTTCCTTATCACCCCTAGTTTTCCCTCTCCCTCCCGTTTTCCCCCCCTCTCTTCCCCCTATCCCTTCCCGTCCCTTTTGTCCCTCCCCCACCCCACTGTCATTCCTTCTCCCCCTTTCCCTTCCCCCTTACCCCTTCCCCCCGTTCCCTCCCCCTTACCCCCCCCCTTTCCCCTGCCTCCTTTTTTCCCCTCCCCTCTCTCCTTCCCCCCCCCCTTCCTCCCTTACCCCCCCCCCCCATCATACCCATTATCTAGTCTATATCATATTTCCCTACCCTTCCTATCTTCTTATTATAGACTTGTACCATGTTACATTCGTCCCCACATTGCCTTTTCTCCGCCTGACTATTGCGGGAATGATGCTCCCCTGATGTTTCTTTTAAACAGCCTCCATTTATTACTTTTTGTCTCATATGTGATTTATATATATATATACATATAAAAATGTTTTGGAAATTCTGACAACACTATATCATTCATTACAGTTTCCTTACTCTGTGCTCCTGAAGAAGCGCATAAAGCGCTTAACATGTCGAGCTTATGAGCTTATACAGAATCTGATTGCCACCATCACATAACGTTTGGTTCAACGATATGTATTGTAACTATATAGATCAATAAGTTGTGTCTTTCTCTTGTTGGTTCTGTAGTTCCGTTGTCCTTTCTATACCAACCTACTTATTGTGTATGGAGTGCATAATCTGTTAACTGTGTATGCTATACCTACCTTTTATGTCTTGTCTTCCCTCTCCCTTTTTTAACACAATATTTTTTAAATAAAAATAATATTTTTAATGATCTATTATCCTTATTGTGCCTATAAAGTCTTGGTGTCTGCCCACACTCTCTTGTTTTCCCAAACTGTGGACTATGTTGCACTTTATTTGCACAAGGCACTTTTAAGTATAAAGAACATTCAGAGAAGCACTTAAGTGAATGCAATTTATGTCACATGTTGCAATTTTATCATATGTAACTGCACGGTGATGTGTGATGAACTATGGGAGCAAAGAACAGAGAGAAGTACACCGCTCCAGGAAAACTCAGGTGCAGGATGGATCACAGGTGCAGACCTCGGCTCACCACCGTGGAAGACGAACAAGACAAGGAATTGGTCACACACTGGAACTCCAAATTATCTCAATGTCATCTTTATTGTCAAAAAACCCAAGCTCACAACCCAAGCTATCGCTTGTGAAACGTCTACCATTGCCTGTATCTGTCTGACCCTTTTTTGAAAATAAAGATGACATTGAGATAATTTGGAGTTCCAGTGTGCGACCAATTCCTTGTCTTGTTTGATGAAATATGGGTATTGCACTTTAACCATTTAATCACCGTAAGAATTTACCCTCTTAATGACCAGGCCATTTTTGCGTTACGGCACTGCTTCGCTGTACCCAAACAAAATTGACGTGTTTTTTTCCCACAAATAGAGCTTTCCTTTGGTGGTAGTTGATCACCGCTGCATTTTTTATTTTTTGATCTATAAACAAACAAAGAGCTAGAATTTTGAAAAAAAAAAAAAATTGTTTTATTTTTTGCTATAATACATATCCCCAAAAAATATATATATAAAAAAAAAATATTCATCAGTTTAGGCTGATATATATTCTTCTACATATTTTTGGTAAAAAAAATCACAACTAAAAACTATAGGTTAGATTTAGGGCCTTTTATTTTTTTTTATTGTTTTTACTGGTAATGGAGGCGAACTTCGATTTTTAGCGAGACTGCGACATTGTGGCGGACAAATCTGACCCCAAATGACACTTTTTGGGACCAGTGACATTATTACATTGATCAGTGCTATAAAAATGCACTGATCAATGTAAATATGACACTAGCAGGGAAGGGGTTAACACGAGGGGTGATGAAGGGGTTAACTGTGTTCCCTAGGTGTGTTCTAACTGTAGGGGGATGGGCTGCCTGGGACATGACAGAGATCACTGTTCCCGATCACTGGGAACAGTAGATCTCTGTCATGTCATCTGTCAGAATGGGGATCTGCCTTGTTTCCAAAAGCAGATCCCCATTCTGCCTCTGTACTAGGCGTTCGCGGGTCGCCGGCGGACGTCGAGTGCGCGCCCGCCCACAACTGCGCCTGCAGAGCCGGCGTACATGTTCAGCGATTCGCGCAGGAGAGCCAACCTGCAGTAGTACAACTGCGGCGGCTGGTCCTTAATTGGTTAATGTTTAAAGAGAGCTGTGTATTATAAGAGCAAATTATTGGAACACTTATTGTGTTACACACAGCAGCTTAGAGTTTTCCATTGAGCATGGGTGAATTCGGTATAAATAGATTACAAACAGATTGTAATACTTGTGGTCAGATTTAAAGGTACACTGTGATAACAGAAATATGTGATGACTGGTTTTAGCATTTTGCTGCCACCAAAGTATGTCATATGTCAGGAGCATGGAGGGGATATATGCACAATGTAAATGTCACAAGCCGACTGTAAGCTTTCAGATGGAAGCAAACTGTATAGCCCCCGGATTGCTTTCACACCTGAAATCCGTGTTCCTCACTGTGTTTCCTAGACTCTGCTATCCCACCTGCTGGCCTGGTACCCACAAGGGGTTACTGGGTAGAGAGGGGTGGGAGGCCAGTGAACTAGCTAGTAAGAACATGGAAGCAATAAAGATTTTGTCACTTCTGTTTTTTATGTCACTTTCCCTGGTCCGTGGCTAGAAAGGAAGCTAATGGAGCACAATCAGCATTCCATTAGCTTTGTGGAGTGCACAGGAGACATCAGAAGTCTAATAGACCCCTGAATATTCATTAAAGGGAGCCTGTCACTATAAGAATGCTATCACATTATGAGTGGTCCCCATGTGACAGCAATAAAGGTAATGCGGTAGTAAATTCTGCAGGTTAATGCCAGGATAGTATGCACTGCATAGCAGTGCATTAGTGCAGACTTACCTTTTAAAGAAAGCCCTCCAATCGTGCATTGTCACCATTGCCAGCGCTTCTATCTTCTCCAAGTCTAAATGGCCGGACTGCGGTGACTTCACTTTTACTCATGTGCATTGGAATCATGACCCTCAATGCAGAATGCACTGCCCATGTGTTGGTGATGTCATCAGCTACTACAACTATGAATATCTCCTGAATGGCACAAGTTTAGGAGATATTCGCAGACCACAGTACCTACAAGTAAGCCTTGTTATACGCTTACTTATAGGTACAAGTGAAAAAGCCGAATTTACTACTGCTTTAAAAAAAAATAAAAAATTCTCCCATGCACTTAAAAAATCAATACAAAAATTTTGACTAGCCTCATATACATACATTCATACAGTATGTAAGCACACATGTTGGGTGATCCAACTTGTGAAAATTGTTGATTGTGCTACACATGTTATATATCACTGCAAACAGCAGAGGGAGATAAATAATTCTAGGGCCATTATCCATGGTTAACCCTAAGCTGATAAGCTTTAAGAGCTTTTAAATCCTTGTCTATGGAAAATTTTCGGCACCGTAGTTTCTTACCTTTTCAGGGGCACATGCAGTTTTATGTCTTGACATTTTTTAAGTCTTAACATCAATTAACTCTAGCAACATCTTTTTATATATTACCAAAAATTGGGTAATATTTGCATTTGTTTGCACTAAAATCAATTTTAGTGCATTTCTTAATGAAAATTTGCATTTGATAAACTGTTGAGCTAATATGTGGCAAAAAAATGGAACTACTACCATATTATTCTTCAGGGACTCTGCTTTTAGAAAATATATACTATTTGGCGGCTTTAAAATAATCTTCAGGCTTAAAAGGATTAATGTGTGCAAAAAACACAAAAACAATGTGACTGAGATACTTTACTAAAGGAGTACAGAAGGTTCACTTAACAAAGTGAATGTTAATGTTTTTAAAAATTAAGCTGTGTTCAGTCTGAATATCCAATCACATGCAAGTGAAATAAATAAAAGAGAAACAGCATTTTGCTTGCACATGACTTGTTAATCCAAGTAAAAACGTTCCTTTATTTAACAGGATAAGTAAACATTCTCTACTCCTAAACCTGATATGTCTTTAAATTCGCAATTGCTGGAGATTTCTTTATCACAATGTTATGTATAGATAATATGTCTGGCTCACTGGGTAATCATACATATGTGCTTTTTTCCAAGGTCATCCAAGATTTTTTAATCAATTGTACGCTGGAATGGATCATTACGCCCTGGCAGCAAGGTTTATTACAGAAGCTTTGAACCCAAGTGTGTAAGTTGTATTTCATTTATTAGCAAACACACTGAAGTCAGGGCTGACTCATTAAGAAGTAGTATGTGTTCACTTAGCAAAGAGAATGTTCACTTAGTTTATTGAATGAAGTCCAATCTCGTGCAAGGAAAATGAAAAAAAAACAAGATTTTTGTTAGCACACGATTGGATGATTGAGGTGAACATAGCTTTACCCTATTTGCTAAGATCCGTTGACATTCACTTTACTAGTCATCTGGTAAATCAGTATCTCACGAAAGTGAGTACACTCCTCACATTTTTGTAAATATGTTATTATATCTTTTCATGTGACAACACTGAAGAAATGACACTTTGCTACAATGTAAAGTAGTGAGTGTACAGCTTGAAATAACAGTGTAAATTTGCTGTTCCCTCAAAATAACTCAGCACACAGCCATTAATGTCTAAACCGCTGGCAACAAAAGTGAGTGGACCCCTAAATGAAAATGTCCAAATTGGGCCCAATTAGCCATTTTCCCTCCCTGGTGTCATGTGACTCGTTAGTGTTACAAGGTCTCAGGTGTGAATGGGGAGCAGGGGTGTTAAATTTATTGTTATCACTCTCACTCTCTCATACTGGTCACTGGAATTTCAACATAGCACCTCATGGCAAAGAACTCTCGGAGGATCCAAAAAAAAGAATTGTTGCTCTACATAAAGATGGCCTAAGCTATAAGAAGATTGCCAAGACCCCGAAACTGAGCTGCAGCAGGGTGGCACAGACCATACAGCGGTTTAACAGGACAGGTTTCACTCAAAACAGGCCTCGCTATGGTCGACCAAAGGAGTTGAGTTCATGTGCTTAGCATCATATCCAGAGGTTGTCTTGGGGAAATAGACCTATGAGTGCTGCCAGCATTGCTGCAGAGGTTGAAGGGGTGGGAGGTCAGCCTGTCAGTGTTCAGACCATACGCTGCACACTGCATCAAACTGGTCTGCATGGCTGTCGTCCCAGCAGGAAGCCACTTCTAAAGATGATGCACAAGAAAGCCTGCAAGTGTGTCTTGCCTATAGTCAAGTATGGTGGTGGGAGTGTCATTGTCTGAGGCTGTATGAGTGCTGCTGGCACTGAGGAGCTACAGTTCATTGAGGGAACCATGAATGCCAACATGTGCTGTGACATACTGAAGCAGAGCATGATCCCCTTCCTTTGGAGACTGGGCCACAGGACAGTATTCCAACATGATAACGACCCCAAACACACCTCCAAGACCACCACTGCCTTACTAAAGAAGCTGAGGGTAAAGGTAATGAACTGGCCAAACATGTCTCCAAACCTAAACCCTGCTAAACATCTGTGGGGCATCATCAAGCAGAAGGTGGAGGAGCGCAAGGTCTCTAACAACCACCAGCTCTGTAATGTCATCATGGAGAAGTGTAAGAGTACTCCAGTGGCAACCTGTGAAGCTCTGGTCAAACACCATGGCCAAGAGGGTTAAGGCAGTGCTGGAAAATAATGGTGACTGCACAAAATATTGACACTTTGGGCCCAGTTTGGACATTTTCACTTTGGAGTGTACTCACTTTTGTTGCCAGCAGTTTAGACATTAATGGCTGTGTGTTGAGTTATTTTGAGGGGACAGCAAATTTACACTGTTATACAAGCTGTACACTCACTACTTTACATTGTAGAAAAGTGTAATTTCTTCAGTGTTGTCATATGAAAAGATATAATAAAATATTTACAAAAATGTGAGGAGTGTACTCACTTTTGTGAGATACTGTATGTTCACTCCTAAAGCTATCCTTTAGGAGTTCACTGTCCAATCCCCTGGTGCATGCCTGAACTCTGTGATCATTCTCACAAACATTCTCACAGTGTGCCTGCAATAAATTGAAAGGAACCCTTGAAATATTTTCTTGCCCCATTAAACCGGTGCTAAACATACTTTGTCTACAGCCCATGGTCCATTTATATTATTAGTAAGTAGTAGTTTTAATTAAAAAAAAGCAATAAGGAATGTGATGCTAGCTTATTTGACACCCAAGGCAGATATTTTACAAAAGTATGAACAGCAATAATTTGGAAATTAATTTCAAAAAGAAGTATAATAATATTCATAGAATACCTACACATTGGTGGCCAATGGAGAATGGTGCGTTACATTGGTAATTAGTTGGAAAGGTTTCCCATTACATTTATGACCAATAGAAGGTACCAGGTGGCACTGGTGAGCAGTGAAAGGAAGAATGCCTCTTACAATGGAGGGCATTAGAGAAGGCCCACCTTACATTGGTAGTCAGTGGAAAAATGTTTTACCTAACATATATGGTCAGTAAGAGAAAACACTCTTACACTGATGGTTAGTGGGAGGCTATAAACCCCTGACATTGGTGACCAGTGGAAAGTGTGCCCTGTTACACTGGAAGTCAATGATAAAAATTATGCTTACATTGGGGGTCAATGGAAGGAATACTATTCTTATAGACAGTTAAAAAAAATAGTGCTGATAGTTTCTTACCTGAGAAACTAGAGAGAGAAGAGGACCTGCTGGTCCCATGCCATTGGCTTTGCTGAGTGAGGGAGGGTGGTCAGTCCACCATTGCTCATTGCTTAAGAAATCCTAGCAACCTCTGTAGGAAATCTAGGGTTTACTTAACCCATGAATGAGAAAGGCTTTGGTAATAGATGTGCACCCTTATATTTTCATATCAAAGTTTTTTTTTAGCTTAAAGTGCCCAAAGGTGTTGTAGCGTCTTCATGGTGCTATGCTTGGGGACACACTTGTTCAAAGGCTAAGTTCACTTTTTGAATAAAATGGACTATGCAGTCAATTGGTCCCAGTAGGTTAAAAACACTGAACAGTTTTGAAAAATATTGCTTAATGTAATTGCCATGCCTGCTCACCCCATATTCTCAGGAGTATACGCTTTCCCTGATTCAAAAGCTGTACATGTACAGTACTTATACTTGAACTGGTTGGCAGGCTTAGTGTGGTTGATGAAGCTACTGTGCTGGAATATGTCACTGCTGGTCTGTATGCACTGATCAGGACCTTTTAGACAATTGTGACTGGGAGACAGAGGTGTGACCAGAGATGCTCCATGGCGATCTGATTGGACGTTGGAGCGGGTATCTGTCAAAACCAGGTACCCACTCCCTCCCCAAAAAAACATCCAAAATATTGGAGAGAAGTTCCACTTTAATTATTATATTACTTTTTACATTTTCCTGGTAAGATAGATGGAACATGCCAACCCTCAGTATAGTTCAGTATTTTCTGCAAGAGACTTCCCCTGTTCTAAATAAACTTTCATTTGGAATTAGGAAAAAAGACTAATTTATTATTACTGTTACATTATAATTTCTCAGTGAACTTAGCATTTCATATAAAGGTTACAAATTATAACAGCTATATTTAGAGAGCATTATGTTTATTAGATTTCATCTGTTCATTTTGTTTGTTTCTTTTGTGTTTTTTTTTTCTAGATATACTTATGAAGTATCCCCTGTTTTTATTCTAATTGAGGAAGCTGTTTTGCTAAAAATGTCAGAATTTCTTGGCTGGAAGGCTACTGATGGTATATTCAGCCCAGGTAACTTCACATTGCATATTTGTTATTTAAAGCCAAGTTCACACTAAATGGGCTTTTAGTCAGGACAGGAACTGATGGAAATCTCTCCAATGGACACACAGGAAAAAAACTTTCTTTAGTTTGCAGAATAGTTGTAAATTCTAAAAATGTTGTTGCCTGTGCCTTGTTTGAAATTTTAATTGTTTCTACTCTATGTACCAAAAAAAATTATGTAAGATTTTAATATGAAATATGAACCCAATTCTGTAAAGAATTTGTTCAAAGAACTGGGTAAAAGTAGTGGTATTTAGTCACATTCATTCCTTAAAGCAGTTGTAAACCACGGAGGTTAAAAAACAAAAACCTGCAAAGCAATGACATCATGTGCTAGTATACATTGCATACTAGCACATTATGAAATACTCACCTTGGAACGAAGCCCTCCAATGCTGTAAAGTCTTCACTGAGAGGGCTGACATGTTCCCCCTATCTTTCTTCCGGGTTTGCGGGCTCCGGCGCTGTGATTGACCGAAGCTGCGATGATGTCACTCCCGCGCTTGCGTGTAGAAGCCCAGACCTTCAGAGCGCATGCGCCGCTGACATCCGTGGTTGCATGCAGGGTGAATATTTTCTAAACAGTGTTCATTTAGGAGATATTCATTTTACCTACAGGTAAGCCTTATTATAGGATTAAGTATAAACAGAAATATGAGTGCTACTACTCATACACCACATAGAAAGCAGAGCTCCCAGGTTCTCGGATCCACAGACGCTGGCTGAGTAGAGTAATGTAGAAAAAATTATCCGCACTCCAGTTGTTGCTCTTAAAATTTCTTAGTTTTATTGAATAGCCACAGTGAACAAACGCAGATTAAATCAGTTGATGTGTTTCAGCCTATAAGGCCTTAGTCATAACCATATTACAGACATAAAACTTTGAAATAAATAGTAGCTCTAAAGATTACAGGCTCCAACACTGATTGCCTTAATTGACCACAGGCAATTATCCAAAAAAGAGAATCAGCTGCAATACATATAGGGTGATCCATGTGTATGCTACTAATTTTCACAGACCTTGTAGTGATAATATGCACATGCATATACACGTATAGACATATGCATAAGAAAGCACACCATAAAATTCGAAATACATTAAATAGAAAAGATGAAATAATAATCCAGGTATGTGAAAAAAAAACCCAGAAGAGAGAAAGGAAAAGAGAGAGAGGAGACTTTGGAGAGAGGCATTCTTAACCACTTCAGCCCCGGGAGGATTTACCCCCTTCCTGACCAGAGCACTTTTTACAATTTGGCACTGCGTCACTTTAACTGCTAATTGTGCAGTCATACAATGCTGTACCCAAACAAAATTTGCGTCCTTTTCTTCCCACAAATAGAGCTTTCTTTTGATGGCATTCGATCAGCTCTGTGGTTTTTATTTTTTGCACTATAAAAGGAAAAAGACAGAAAATTTTGAAAAAAATGATATTTTCTACTTTATGTTATAAAAAAATCCAATAAACTCAATTTTGGTCATACATTTAGGCCAAAATGTATTCAGCCACATGTCTTTGATAAAAAAAAATGTCAATAAGCATATATTTATTGGTTTGCGCAAAAGTTATAGCGTCTTGTCATTTCTTGAGGTGCTAAAATGGTAGGGCAGTACAAACCCCCCAAATGACCCCATTTTGGAAAGTAGATACCCCAAGGAAATTGTTGAGAGGCATGTTGAGCCCATTAAATATTACATTTTTTTGTCCCAAGTGATTGAATAATGATAAAAAAAAAAAAATTGTACTAAAAGTTGTCACTAAATTATATATTGCTTAAACATGCCATGGGCATATGTGGAATTACACCCCAAAATACATTCTGCTGCTTCTCCTGAGTATGGAGATACCACATGTGTGGGACTTTTTGGGAGCCCAGCCGCGTACGGGGCCCCGAAACCAAGCACCGCCTTCAGGATTTCTAAGGGCGTAAATTTTTGATTTCACTCCTCACTACCTATCACAGTTTTGAAGGCCATAAAATGCCAAGATGGCACAAAACCCCCCCAAATGACCCCATTTTGGAAAGTAGACGCCCCAAGCTATTTGCTGAGAGGCATGTTGAGTCCATGGAATATTTTATATTTTGCCACAAGTTGCAGGAAAATGACAAACTTGTTTTTTTTTGCACAAAGTTGTCACTAAATGATATATTGCTCACACAGGCCATGGGCATATGTGGAATTGCACCCCAAAATACATTATGGCTGATTCCCCTGAGTACGGGGATACCACATGTGTGGGACTTTTTGGGAGCCTACCCGCGTACTGGGCCCCGAAAACCAAGCACTGCCTTCAGGATTTCTAAGGGCGTAAAGTTTTTATTTCACTCCTCACTACCTATCACAGTTTTGAAGGCCATAAAATGCCCAGATGGCACAACCCCCCCCCAAATGACCCCATTTTGGAAAGTAGACACCTCAAGCTATTTGCTGGGAGGTATGTTGAGTCCATGGAATATATTATATTTTGACAAAAGTTGCGGGAAAGTGACAATTTTTTTTTTTGCACAAAGTTGTCACTAAATGATACAGTCAGGTCCATAAATATTGGGACATCGACACAATTCTAATCTTTTTGGCTCTATACACCACCACAATGGATTTGAAATGAAGCAAACAAGATGTACTTTAACTGCATACTTTCAGCTTTAATTTGAGGGTATTTACATCCAAATCAGGTTAACGGTGTAGGAATTAAAACAGTTTGTATATGTGCCTCCCACTTTTTAAGGGACCAAAATAATGGGATAATTGGCTGCTCAGCTGTTCCATGGCCAGGTGTGTGTTATTCCCTCATTATCCCATTTACAAGAAGCAGATAAAAGGTCCAGAGTTCATTTCAAGTGTGCTATTTGCATTTGGAATCTGTTGCTGTCAACTCTCAATATGAGATCCAAAGAGCTGTCACTATCAGTGAAGCAAGCCATCATTAGGCTGAAAAAAACAGCCTAATAAATACAAGAGAACCAGTTCCATTGGCAGCCATACATGCCCACGCCATGACACTACCACCACCATACTTCACTGATGAGGTGGTATGCTTTGGATCATGAGCAGTTCCTTTCCTTCTCCATACACTTTTCTTCCCATCACTCTGGTACAAGTTGATCTTGGTCTCATCTGTCCATAGGATGTTGTTCCAGAACTGTGAAGGTTTTTTTTAGATGTTGTTTGGCAAACTCTAATCTGGCCTTCCTGTTTTTGAGGCTCACCAATGGTTTACATCTTGTGGTGAACCCTCTGTATTCACTGTGGTAAAGTCTTCTCTTGATTGTTGACTTTGACACACATACACCTACCTCCTAGAGAGTGTTCTTGATCCGGCCAACTGTTGTGAAGTGTGTTTTCTTCACCAGGGAAAGAATTCTTCGGTCATCCACCACAGTTGTTCTCCGTGGTCTTCTGGGTCTTTTGGTGTTGCTGAGCTCACCGGTGTGTTCTTTTTTTTTAAGGATGTTCCAAACAGTTGATTTGGTCACGCCTAATTTTTTTGCTATCTCTCTGATGGGTTTGTTTTGTTTTTTCAGCCTAATGATGGCTTGCTTCACTGATAGTGACAGCTCTTTAGATCTCATATTGAGAGTTGACAGCAACAGATTCCAAATGCAAATAGCACACTTGAAATGAACTCTGGACCTTTTATCTGCTTATTGTAAATGGGATAATGAGGGAATAACACACACCTGGCCATGGAACAGCTGATCAGCCAATTATCCCATTATTTTTGGTCCCTTAAAAAGTGGGAGGCACATATACAAACTGTTGTAATTCCTACACCGTTCACCTAATTTGGATGTAAATACCCTCAAATTAAAGCTGAAAGTCTGCAGTTAAAGTACATCTTGTTTGCTTCATTTCAAATCCATTGTGGTGGTGTATAGAGCCAAAAAGATTAGAATTGTGTCGATGTCCCAATATTTATGGACCTGACTGTATCATTTAGTGACAACTTTATGCAAAAAAAAAAAAAAAAATTTGTCTTATTCCCGCAACTTGTGTCACAATATAAAATATTCCATGGACTCGACATGCCTCTCAGCAAACAGCTTGGGGTGTCTACTTTCCAAAATGGGGTCATTTGGGGGGGGGTTAAACTGTCCTGGTATTTTATGCAAAGCATTTAGAAGCTTATGTCACACATCACCCACTCTTCTAACCACTTGAGGACAAAGCCCTTTCTGACACTTTTTGTTTACATGAAAAAATATTTTTTTTGCAAGAAAATTACTTTGAACCCCCAAACATTATATGTTTGTTTTAAAGCAAAGGCCTTACAGATTAAAATGGTGGGTGTTTCATTTTTTTTTCACACAGTATTTGCGCAGCGATTTTTCAAACGCATTTTTTGGGGAAAAAACACACTTTTTTAAATTTTAATGCACTAAAACACACTATATTGCCCAAATGCTTGATAAAATTAAAAAGATGATCTTAGGCCGAGTACATGGATACCAAACACGACATGCTTTAAAATTGCGCACAAACGTGCAGTGGCGACAAACTAAATACATTTTTAAAAGCCTTTACAGGTTACCACTTTGGATTTACAGAGGAGGTCTACTGCTAAAATTACTGCCCTCAATCTGACCTTCGCAGTGATACCTCACATGCATGGCGCAATTGCTGTTTACATTTGACGCCAGACCGACGCTTGCGTTTGCCTTTGCGCGAGAGCAGGGGGGGACAGGGGTGCTTTTTTTTTTTTTTTTTTTGCTTTTTTATGTTATTTTTAAACTGTTCCTTTCATTTTTTTTTTTTAATCATTTTTATTGTTATCTCAGGGAATGTAAATATCCCCTATGATAGCAATAGATAGTGACAGGTACTCTTTTTTGAAAAAATTGGGGTCTATTAGATCTCTCCTCTGCCCTCAAAGCATCTGACCACACCAAGATCGGTGTGATAAAATGGTTTCCCAATTTCCCATTGGCGCTGTTTACATCCGGCGAAATCTAAGTCATGAAATGCGCGTAGCTTCCGGTTTCTTAGGCCATAGAGATGTTTGGAGCCATTCTGGTCTCTGATCAGCTCTATGGTCAGCTGGCTGAATCACCGGCTGCATTCTCAGGTTCCCTGTTGGGACAGGAGAGCCAGAGAAAAACATGGAAGATGGTGGGGGGGGGCATTCCCTCCCACTGCTTGTAAAAGCAGTCTAGAGGCTAATTAGCCACTGGGATTGCTTTTACATAAAAGCTGACCGCTAGCTGAAAAGAATGATACCAAGATGATACCTAAACCTGCAGGCATCATTCAGGTATAACCACTCAAAGTCCAGCAACATACCAGTACGTTGCTGGTCCTTGTTGGGCATATTATAAGATGAAACAATCAGTGCCACAAGTAAAAAGTATTGTGATGTTTAAATAAGATAACCTAATAATAAACGTGCACAGCTGCTAAACATTCCAAGTGGTACACCACACTAATTTCAAAATGGATAGTAAATAATAAATGTAGCGCTATGTGTAAAATTATAAATATAAAGTGCAAATCTCTAAAATAAATAAATCCTACATTTAAATAAATAGTCCATAAAATGAAAAAAATGAAGAAATAAAACAGAGAAAAACTCTTCTTGTGATCAGTGTATCCACACAATTCCACCACGGTGATTGTTTGTCCTCAAAAGGAGTACACACCACCACTAGAAGGGAGGAGCTGATAGTCTAGAAGGGAGGAGCTGATAGTCATGTCCAGCCAGGCACTGTGTATGTGGACACGGTGGTGCTACTCTGGAGGTTTTTATGTGATTTTAAAGTTTTTATTTTGTAAGTGCAACTTGTCTATTTGGGGGCTTTGAATACATTTGTATATGGAGAACACTATGGTCTCTATACTTATTATTTACTTGAGCCAAGCTGGGAGATGATCCGCTTCTTTGGATATTAATGAGCTGAGTTACCATTAAGAAAAGAGCCATCTGGATTACCCACCATTGATTGGGAAGAGGAAGTGAGAGCAAAGAGCTCGTGGGGAGATCCGCATATGAGTTTTGACTCATCTGGGAGGTGAGCGCGCATTTTTACTGGTGGTGGTGTGCACTCCTTTTGAGGATGAACAATCACTGTGGTGGAATTGTGTGGATACACTGATCACAAGAAGAGTTTTTCATGTTTTATTTCTTCATTTTTTCATTTTATGGACTATTTATTTATATGTAGGATTTATTTATTTTAGAGATTTGCACTTTATATTTATAATGTTACACATAGCGTTACATTTATTATTTACTATTCTTGTTGGGCATATATTGTAAACTTTTTTTTCATGCAGCCTGTGGGTTGAATGAAAAAAAGAGATCAATCAGTGGGTATGCCCACCATTAGAATACCTCCCTTCATCCATCCACTTCTAATGATGGGCATACATGCACCGTTTATATATGCCAAAGCATGAGGGCATCCGCCCCAAAAGGTAGGAGCAAATCACTCCTCAGCCCCTGCTGCCCCCATGCTTCGGCGTATATGCTCTTTTTTTTAACTGTAGTGGTGAAATCACCTCCTACAGTGCTGGAGTCACGGCTTTATGTATTGTGGGAGCAAATACTGTTGCTGTCAAGATAAATAAATCCGCGCTGCAACTGAATGGCGTACCTGCTAAGCAAATGATGGTTAACAATAAAACAAAGTAACATTACAGTATAACAGTAAGACTTACCATACCTGCAAAGCAAATAAAAAAAAAACATAGTAAAAAATAAAACATTTTTTAAGGCAACCTGTGCCTAAAATATATATATGCCGAAGCATGGGGGCATCCACCCACAAAAGGTAGGAGCAAATCGCTCCTTCGCCCCTGCTGCCCCCATGCTTTGGCATATATGCTGTTTTTTTAACTGTGGTGGTGAAATCACCTCTGACAGTGCTGGAGTCACGGCTTCATGTATCGTGGGAGCAAATGCTGTTGCTGTCAAGATAAATAAATCCACTCTGCAGCTGAATGGCGTACCTGAAAACAAAAAGATGGTTAACAATAAAACACAGTAAACAGTAAAGTATAAAAAAATTGCATACCTATAAAAAAAATGATAAAACATAATAACAATAAAACATTGCAGAATAGAATACAGTAAAAAAGAGCAGAACAATAGAGAGAGAATAGAGAGGGAACAAAAAAGGACAACTATTTTTGTTTTTATTATTATTTATCATTTTTTGTGTTTTTTTTTTTTTTTTTACTTTTTTTTTTGTAACTGTAACCGGTTCCAGGTTCGGGTCTCTCAAAATGCGATGGCATCTTGGGAGACTCTGTGAAAGTGTGCCTAGTCTGTGCAGTGCTGTACCCTACGCTAATACTCAAATAGTGTATGGTAGCATTCAAAACATTCACCAATGCAAAGACCAGGATTGTCAGGACAGGAGGGACAATAATAGTGGGTGTCACACCTATATCCGCGCTTGCTGCAGACACGACATCTTTTTTGGGGGGCTCGTTGGGTAGGGGTACTCGGGAGGAAATAAAGAAAATGCCTTTCATGCAGCCGGCTTACTGCATTTGGTTGGGGAAGGTGAGGTGGAGCACCGTCTGGAAACAGAAGGGCTCTGACGATCTCTTCCTGGAATTTAAGGAAGGATCCAGTCCGTCCTGAAGCTCTGTATAGCACATAAGCGTTCAGCAAAGCCAACTGAAATAAATAAACAGCACTTTCTTGTACCAGTGTCTGGCCTTATGGGCAACTAGGTACGGCGCCAACAACTGGTCGTTGAGGTCTACCCCTCCCATATTTTGGTTATGTTCATGGTATATATATATATATATATATATATATATATATATATATATATATATATATATATATATATAATCTCACAAAAGTGCGTATACCTCTCACATTTTTGTAAATATTTTATTATATATTTTTATGTGACAACACTGAAGAAATTACACTTTGCTACAATATAAAGTAGTGAGTGTACAGCTTGTGTAAATTTGCTGTCCCCTCAAAACAACTCAACACACAGCCATTAATGTCTAAACCGCTGGCAACAAAAGTGAGTACACCCCTAAGTGAAAATATCCAAATTGGGCCCAAAGTGTCATTATTTTCCAGCACTGCCTTAACCCTCTTGGGCATGGAGTCCACCAGAGCTTCACAGGTTGCCACTGGAGTCCTCTTCCACTCCTCCATGATGACATCACAGAGCTGGTGGATGTTAGAGACCTTGCGCTCCTCCACCTTCCATTTGAGGATGCCCCACAGATGCCCAATTGGGTTTAGGTCTGGAGACATGCTTGGCCAGTCCATCACCGTTACCCTCAGCTTCTTTAGCAAAGCAGTGGTTGTCTTGGAGGTATGTTTGGGGTCCTTATCATATTGGAATCCTGCCCTGTGGTCCAGTCTCCGAAGGGAGGGGATTATGCTCTGCTTCAATATGTCACAGTACATGTTGGCATTCATGGTTCCCTCAATGAACTGTAGCTCCCCAGTTCCGGCAGCACTCATGCAGCCCCAGACCATGACACTCCCACCACCATTCTTGACTGTAGGATAGACACACTTGTCTTTGTACTCCTCACCTGATTACCGCCACACACGCTTGACACCATCTGAACCAAATAAGTTTATCTTGATCTCATCGTTTGATCACATATCATAAGACAGCACTGCGCTGAGATATCGGTATATTCTTATTCATATGTGGGAATGCATGTAGTGCTAGCTGCAGTCTAAATGCATTTCAGCTACAAGATAGTATATAATTGCACTGAAGTTTATAGAACCACCTGTCCAAAGAATTGCTATTCAATTAATCCCGGTAATGATGAATGGTATTCAAGGATCCTACTTTATAATATCCTCTGCAGATCAAAATACACATAGGGTTGTAGCCACACATAAATAAAACACATAATGTGTTTAGCACACACGCACACACACACTTTTTTTTTCTAGGGTTTAAAAATTGGTTTTGTACCAACAAGACTGACTTTCTGCTCAGTTTGATACCGTTGTTGATATTATTTTCTGCTTTTCCCATAAATCCTTTTTTAATTGCCTCTGTTGAAGTAGTCGAACCTTGTGTAGGACTCCTGCAGTGTTGGCTGAAATATCTGTCAAATAAATAACAACATAGTATATATTAGATTATCCTACATGTCCATATGTTTGCTATTTGTGTTATTCCCAAGAACATAAAGCTTTTGTGCTTTTTAAAATGTTCAGTGCAATTATATCATCAAGGGGGAGCTACAACTCTCTCTGTGTTACTAAAAAAGTCTGTTCTTCTATATGCTATGTGATCTCACCTTTGGATGGGGTTACTAAATGTCCGTCCTTCAGTCAAGCAAAGTAAAGACATTTTTAAACATATAAATTTTAAGCATAGTAAAGGGTACTCTATGCAGAAATCACAAAAACAGAATACATTTTCCCTTGTCTTTAATACAAGGACATGCCATTCAAATTGACTGCAGTGCCCTGTATTGTCTTCTTTATTCTTTATCCAGGTGTATATATTGTGTATATATTATATATGTGTGTCTGTATATTTTATATATACCAAAAGTTTTGGGACACCTGCCTTTACACATTCTCTGTGGGACCAGTCAAGTTCCTCCACCCCAAAATCGCTCATCCATGTCTTTATGTGATGTCAGGTATTGGAGCAAAAGGTAAGGTTTAGGGACTTTAAGTGAACATATGGCCTGGTAAGGCCGATGTTCCATCCCTTGGGACTTTAATTGAAATTGTGGCCTGGTAAGGTCACACATTTGCATCCCTGTCATATATCGAAAAAAGGGGGGAGAACAAGAGGGTGGGACTTTATATAAAGCCCGTAATAGCAATAAAGTAAATTGGTGGAGCTGTTTGGAGGATTGTATTGATTACCATGGGGTACAACCAAATATAGAAAATATAAAATACATAACAATAGTAACATGGTGGTACAGTACATAAAGTGTTATAAGCTCATTATCACATAGTATAGCAAGCAATAAACTTCCAGGGTTCACCAAAACAATTAAAGATAAAAACAGGTAATGCATAATGATGCTTGCAAGGCCTATGACCTTGTTGATCCTAAGGAGGGGTGTTAAGGGTAAACTTGATATAGGGTAGTATTAATTGATAACGAATCATATGGCAGCTCTATGCGTTTCGTGGCTAGAGGGCCACTCGTCAGGAGCGAGCACAAGATGTATCTATGGGTAAAAAGATTGGCTTAGGTGATGAACTATAAGCAAATATGTAAGTTGGTGGGGTGGAACCCCTAGACCAAAAACCTGTTAACTCAGTAGGTTTGTATGGTGGTGGTGTGGTACCGGGTATCATAGCCATCCGCAGAAATGCTCCCAACCAGGAGCCGCGGCGGACATCTCATCCAAAGCACCCCCACAGGCAGCAACCAGGGCAGGCAGAGAAACAAAAGGCGACCTAGGTGTGGGTTGGAAAGGGTGTGAATGTTTTCCCCCCTTTATGTGATGTCAGTCAGTGATGACTTGGGGAGCCATGTCATCTGCTGCTGTAGGTCCACTGTGTTTTATCAAGTCCAAAGCCAGTGCAGCCCTCTACCAGGAAATTCTAGAGCACTTCATGCTTCCCTCTGCTGACCAGCTTTATGGAGATGCTGATTTAATTTTCCAGCAGGATTTGGAACCTCTTCACACTGCCAAAAGTACCAGTATCTGGTTTACTGATCATGGTATCAGTGTGCTTGATTTGCCAGCAAACTCACCTGACCTAAACCCCATGGAGAATCTGTGGGGTATTGCCAAGAGGCAGATGAGAGACACCAGACCCAACAATGCAGACAAGCTCAAGGTCGCTATCAAAGCAATCTAGGCTTCCATGTCGCATTGATGCAGTAATTCATGCAAAAGGGTCCCCGACCAAGTATTGAGTGCATTCTATATAGTACATAGAGATACTTTTCAGTAAGCCAACATTTCTGTATTAAAAATCCTTTTTTTTTTTTTATTGGTCTTATGTAATATTCTAATATTCTGAGATACTACATTTTAGGTTTTCACTAGCTGAAGCCATAATCATCAAAATTAAAATAAGGAAATGCTTGAAATATATCACCCTGTGTATAATGAATCTATATAAAATATGTGTTTCACTTTTTTAATGGAATTACTAAAATAAATTAACTTTTTGATGGTATTCTAATTTTATGAGATGCACCTGTATACTTTAAAAGATAATATGGCACTCACAGCTTGAAAAGGTAAATGCTCACTGATAACATTTACTATATTTCAACGTTATAACGAGGCACAAGCTTGCCTTTCTCAGGACAACTGTGAAGAATAAAAAACAGCATATATACCTATATATCCTAAACCCCTCCCATCAATACTACCCACAAGTGATGACAGCATCAAGTGCAAAGGTCAAAGTTTCAGCTAACAATTTGAGGGTAAATCTCCAAACAGAAAGCACAAAAGAACAACAACAAATTAGTACATACAAAATGGGCATAAGTGAAGAATGGAGCCAAACCTGTGTCTGTTTGTTGTCAGATGAGCTTGTGCATTATCAAATTGTCTAAATAAATCACTGTGCATTTACCATTCAAGGCGCCTTAAAAGTTTTCTTGTTTTTTTGCCACAGAACTTTGTGAAATTAATTTAGATTTTTACAGTGAACAGCAGAAAAATGCTCTTAAATGTATATATAATGTATGTAAGTCAAGTGAAAGTAAAAAATGCTTTGCTGTTAGTGGTCAGTGGGAGTTATAAAGGCCACGGCATAGAGGTCAGTGGAAAAAAATGCCCAGGCATCAGTAGAAGTAATAAATGCACTAGGGTCAGTGGCTAGTAGAAGTAATACATTCCCTGGCATCAGAACAAGTAATAAATACCCCAGCATCACTAGTCAGTGGAAGATACTAAATAGGGTGATTAGCTTCCCTAGGCCCAAGGAGAGCAGTGCCACATCCAATAATTACATATATATGAGAAAAGACAATTCCCCTGGGTCCACCCAGGGGAATTGTCTTTTCTCATATATAGTCAGTGGAAGATAGTACCACATCATTGGTGATCAGAATATAATGCAACATTATTGGTGTTCAGTGGGAGAAATGTAGCCTCATCATTGGTGGTCAGTGGGATGAATATAGACCTGTTACTGGTGGTCATTGGGATGCATATAGAATTATTACTGGTGGTCATTGGGAGAATTGTATCCCCATCACTGGCGGTCAGAGGGAGAAATGTAGCCCCATCATTGGTGATCAGAGCAGTAATGTATACCTATTACTGCATTGTGAGGAATGTGGCCCCATCATTGGTGGTAAGCGGGAGGAATGTTGCCTAATCATAGGTAGTCAATGGGAGATGTTCAATTACACCTATCTTAAAGACCCCTACACTGTTCCTTGTGGTGACATTATTCATGGGTCCGTAGAGGTACCATTGGGCAGGATATCATTCTGCCTGATTATCATCCCAACCATGGGAACTGAAAACCTAGCTTCAAAGTTGGTGGTCCTAGGTGAGGATGAACCCCCCCCCCTCGTGGGAAACCGTACTGACTCTTGGGTCATGAACCTACTCTTTGTTGATCTGTGGCCCAAAAGTCAAACCCAGTGTGGGGAGAGTAATCTGCCTGAGCTGGTTGTAGAGACAGAGACAAACAGTAGTCATGACTGGGGAATTAGCTACCCAAGCCAGAGGAAGTGGTAATGGATCCTGTGGCTAAAGTACAATAGAGCCCTATATGGAAAAGTCAGGAGGGGAATGTGAACACTCTAATAGCTAGCCCTTGCTTTAAGGAGATAAAACCTTCTCTGGGAACACCTCGTCATGGCTTAACAAATACTGGGCGTAAGATCAAGGACAATCTGGGCTTGATTAGCTTTATTGTAGACAATAGTTTACATTGGGAGTTTAATAGACCCCTGATGTAGCCTTAACCACTTCAGCCCCAGAAGATTTGGCTGCTCAATGACAATTGTGCGGTAGTGCAATGCTGTACCCAAACAAAATTGACGTCCTTTTTTCCCACAAATAGAGCTTTCTTTTGGTGGTTTTTAATCACCTCTGCGGTTTTTATTTTTTGTGCTATAAACAAAAGAAGAGCAACAATTTTGAAAAAAACACAATGGGGGTTATTTACAAAAGGCAAATCCACTTTGGACTACAAGTGCACTGCAAGTGCACTGCAAGTGCACTTGGAAATGCACTTGCAGTGCACTTGGAAGTGCAGTCACTGTAGATCTGAGGGAAATATCTGAAATGTGGGGAAGCTCTGCTGATTTTATCATCCAATCGTGTGCAAGCTAAAATGTTTTTTTTTTTTTTTCCTCGCATGTCCCCCTTAGATCTACAGCGACTGAACTTCCAAGTGCACTTCCAAGTGCACTTGCAGTGCACTTGTATTGCAAAGTGGATTTGCCTTTCATAAATAACCCCCAATATCTTTTACTTTTTGCTATAAAAAATATCCCACATTTTTTTTCAAAAGAACACATTTTTTCCTCAGTTTAGGCCGATATGTATTCTTCTACATATTTTTGGTAAGAAAAAATCGCATTAAGCATACATTGATTGGTTTGTGCAAAAGTTATAGTGTCTACAAAATAGGCGATAGATTTATGGCATTTTTATTATTATTTTTATTTTTTTACAAGTAATGGCAGCGATCTGCAATTTTTATCGGGACTGCAAAATTGCGGCGGACAAATTGGACACTTTTAACACATTTGTGGGACCATTGACAATTATACAGCGATCAGTGCTATAAAAATGCACTGATTACTGTGTAAATTTCACTGGCAGGGAAGGGGTTAACACTAGGGGGTGATCAAGGGGTTAACTGTGTACCCTAGGTATGTTCTAACTGTAGGGGGGATGGGACTGTCTAGGAGGAGAGAGAGATCCATGTTCATACGTAGTATGAACACACGATCTGTCTCTACTCCCCTGAAAGAATCGGGATTTGTGTGTTTACACACACAGATCCCGGCTATTGCTCTGTCCCGAGTGATTGCAGGTACCCGGCGGACATCAGCTCCGGGCACACGCTGCGGGCCAAAGGGAAAAGCGATGTAAGGTAACATCAATTTGCCCAGCTGAGCCAACCTCCAGCAGTAAAACTGCGGCGGCTGGTCCGGAAGTGGTTAAAGATGATATTAACCCCTTATGTGATAGCAATAAAGTGAAAAAAAAGTTTTAAAAAATCTAAAACAAAAAAAAGAGTGGGTTTCCCTCTAAATCCAAGCCAGGCTTTTATCCTAGATAAATGTCATCCTGCAGAGAGCCATAACTGTGGTCTGCCTATGTAAACAAAGCAGGAAATAAATTCCATGTCTTCCCCTAGTAAAAGGACATCATACAGTTCACATAAACACTGATTAGGCACACAATTAACCCTTTGATCAGCCCGATGTTAACCCCTTCACAGCTAGTGTCATTAGTACAATGACAGTGCATATTTTTAGCAATGATCACTGTATTAGTGCCACTAAGTAAATAAAAATAAATAAAAATATCCCATAGTTTGTAGATGCTATAATTTTTGTGAAAACCATTTAATTTATGTTTATTTGTTTGTTTGTTTTTTTACTAAAAATATGTATATGTATTTAGACCACTAAGAATACATAGTGGCCTAAATTTGTAAGAAATGAGCTCATGAGGCATAAATTACTGACCAAAATGCAGATTTTTCTATTTTATTTCTATTTCTATTTTATTTTTACTGATGAATGCACGGCGCTTGTTTATGTGCCTGTGTGCATAGGCACATTACAATTTATGGGCTGTATTTTAGCTCAGTAAAAAAAAAAAGCTGTACTGAGCTTATTCAAGCTGCAGTGTGCAAGAGGCCAAATATATATAACTATTGTTGGGTTTCTGATGCTGTTTGGGAACTTCTGGGTAGATTCACAATTTCTATTTTCTCTGGTGACCGCTGAAACCTGGACCAAAAGTGAGGAGAGGTCAAAAGGTTTATGGTTGTTGCCAGCACAGAGGATGTCTTTAATTGGGATTCCTGTTCCAGTGACATCTATGCAAGAGGGTATCCCCCTTACAGGAGTGGCAGTTGGCAGGGTTAAGCCATTAGGTCAGAAAAAGCAAAGCCCCAGAAAAAAATATAAAAGGTAATAGTAGTTATTTTATCATGTCTATGCTTTGGCAGGGCTTCTATGTTTAAGTTTAAAAAGGAGTACAGGTTTGCTTTAAAGTGTGCATTTAAAAACAGCTCTCCAATGAATAAGCAATTACAATATGTTTTGTAAGGCTCAGCTGGCTGAGGGTTCATCTATTATAGAAAAATTAAATACGTTGTCCCAATGACAATGCTTTCCTGCAGCTCAAAGTTTGTTCTGGAGGCGCACAGATAGTATATGCACTAAAATGTATTTGTTTCCTATAGGTGGATCAGTCTCAAATATGTATGCTGTAAATATGGCAAGATACAAACACTGTCCTGACATAAAGAAGCATGGACTTTCAAATACTCCACGACTTGTAATGTTTACATCAGAAGAGGTACAGTATTCATTAATTTTAAAATGGCTGTAACTACCAATACTTTTGGTGTTGAGCATGATCTTAAAGTGATTATAAACTATTGCCTTGTAAAATAAGCCATTTTGTTTAAAATAGAAATGAAAAGCAAACCATTTTTGTATAGATATAAAAAAATATATAAATACTTTTTCCCTTTTTTTATAAGTGATTACATTCCCTCTGTTCTCAACTGCATAAGAGCTAGGGGAGGAGAAGCAGCAGTACACTGAGCTTCCCAGTGAAAGGCTATGCAGGGCAGGCATGTCAGGACAAGTTTGATCATTGGAGAAGAACTCACTGAGTTCCCATTATAGCTAGAGAACTGACCACAATGTGTTCTTCTACTTAGTGTGGTCAGTTTTTAATAGGAAAGCAGAGGAACTGACAGGAACACCGGGAATTTCACACAAAAGAAGCAATACAAAGAGAACAGGATACTGTCTCATACAAGTACATGGTACAGCAGGCACATATCAGGAATATATAATGTTAGGGTAACAAATGCTGTAAGGATAGCTCTTACTATGGACATAATCACAGTAAAGCAGTATACTCTTGCAACCCAGCCTCAGTGTCTACCCAAGGCATATTAAGCATCTGCGAATGCAGTTCTCAGTATGACCTAACATTGTTTTAGTTACAGAATAACCTTTAAGCTTAGCTGTTCTTGGATTCCCAGATGTCTGGGCTAAGCGCCATCCTTTGAAGTAAAGGTTTCTTCACTAGGAACCCCCAGGTGCAGTGAGACCCCTTGAGACTTGGTAATGGGGGCTGGATTAAGCCTAGATACCAATAAAGTTGGGCCCTTGGTTACAAAGTGAAAGCTGCAAGACACAAAGAAGATGCTTTTCTGGCTACTAAAAGTATTAGCAAAAGTTTAAAGAAACACTTTACCCATTCAGCGCAAAATGATAAGTGTGAAGAGTTCACATCATTGTAATACTGCCAAATTGTGTGGATGACTGTGTTTACAGTAGACATTGATGGTAACTATAGTCACAGGGATGCCTTGCAGTAGAGTTGTAATAGTTGCGACTTCTCTTAGAGCCATATCCCCAAGATCAACTGCCATTGTATTTGTTATCATTTTAAATATGGATAGTGACAGTAAAGACTGCATATTAAACTTTCCCTTCATGGATGATTAGCCTCATCTTGGATAAGCACTGAAAGAATACATTTAATTTCTGACCTGGAACTACTAAATTCAAGGTCTTGTGAGTAATTGATGATAATAATAATAAGAAGGCAAATGGATCACAATGGATCAGTAGATACAGATTCAGTATGGGTCACCTTGAAGCACAAACAAATCAGGGTAGAGTGAATTTTCAAAAATGTTTGTATATCTACCCATGACCACATGAAAGTGAGCAGATGAACACTTATAGTAAGTTTCAATGCATTTTCCTAAAGAATGAAAAATTAAACCTTGAATGTGTATTTTTATGGGAAGCTGCTCCACTTTTGCTCCAATTTTCCTAAACCCAACCCTGTGCATTTTGAACTGAACATCAGTCAAGACAATCATGCTCTGATATTTCTTCACCTTTTCAAAATTATTATTCTGCAAACAATTTGATTATATTATTTCTTTAACATGTTTACACTTAAGTCTTTTCTTCAGTTCCCCTTAGCCTTAAAAAGCATAACATCAGATTGTTTGCTTTCTACTTCATTTTCTTATTTATTGCAAAACAATAGAATTACCATCTAGGAATATAATGCCAAAGGAATACAGATAAGCTAAACCATTTTGATATGAAAAATGAATACACATGAATATACATGAGAATAAATGACTTTTATTTCAAGCCAAAAATGGATTTGATAAATTGCAGTTGATATATATATATATATATATATATATATATATATATATATATATATATATATATATAATATATATACATATATATGCAGTGGCAGCCCGTCCATGGGGTCCCCCCTAATCCATGCATCCGGCCCCTAATCTACATGCAGGGCACCAGATGCATGGATTTCAATGTTTGTTTTTCTTTTTAAGCACATTATTAGAGCCTGAGGCAGCACTGCACCCCGAGCCTACCCAGTTGTGTGACAATAGCAAATTATTATTCGGTATTGTCTTCCTGTTTCTCCTCCCTGCCAATCAGGAAGTGGGTCTTAAGACCCGTTTGGCCAAGAGGAGAAGCAATTTTATTGGCTGCTGAGGGAAGCCACAGAGGACAAAGCCGCCATGAAGCCGGAAACGCAGGGTGAAGCCACTGAGGAGGAAGCTGCCGCCGAGGAGGGGGAGATGCAGGAAGGAGCCCAAGCTGCTAAATGGGGTAAGTACGGGGCTGGTGGGGGGACCAGGGGGGGCAGCAATGGGTGTCTTGTTTGCTGCACCCCCCCCCCCAAAATATACAGCACCAGCCGACGCTGTGTGTGTATGTATGTGTATATATATATATATATATATATATATATATATATATATATATATATATATATATTTATTTATTTATTTATCAACATCAAACTATGAATTCACAGATTATTTATTGATTAAAGGATAAGTTCAACTTCAGAACATGTTGCATGTTCCTGCCACCTTTCCCCGTGACAGCGGGTAGGGATTCTTCTCCCTGCACTCGTCATTTTTTAAAAACAGTGAGACAGTGCAGGGCTCCACTCACTGATGAGCACTCTCATAGTCCATTGACATGGCCTTCTGCTTTCAAACAGAAAACCCATACAGAGGTACAGGCTTAAAGCCAGAGGACAAGTCTGCAAGAGCCCACATTGTACTTGTGATCTACTGATTGTGGGTGCAATGCTTTCCAGGCTTTCCAGGCTCCGGCTGAAAAAGATAATAAATGCACATTTTTTTTCAGCAAAAATATGTGCATTTATTATTTGTTTCAGTAATGGTGAACTTATCCTTTGAGATTTAGTTGGATCAAATCCACATAGCTTATTTGTTTTGACATGTTGCAATTTAAACATGCAAATGTATCAAGTAATAACTATATAAGAGCAGTCAGTATATGGTCAGTTTTGCTTAACTTGTGTATTTTTGAAACATAACAAAATTAACAATTAAATATTTAAGGTAATTTAGCCTGTGTTCTACAAAATAAATAAAAAAGTAAGGCTTCTGGGGGAATTAAGTCATGATAAGACCCTAGATCATACCTTTAGGTCCCTTCACAAAGGCTTTAAAAAGAAATGTGTGTTAAAGCAATTGTGGATGGCATATAGAATTGCATGGCATTTTTGACAAGTTTTTAAAGCACTGTCAAAAGCTTTCAGAACGCATTGCTAAACTGTTTTTTTTTTTTTCTTTGGAAGTAAATTAAGTAAACAGAAAACCTTCCCAAAAGCCGTATGAGTGTCTTAGGTGTGTTTGCCAGGTGTTTGAGACATGTTGTTATTAACTTGAATTGAGGCATTTGGCAAGCTTTGCAAGTTGCTAATGCCAGCCAAACGCTGCTGGACAGCTCAAAAATAAAGCACAGCAATGGAAAGGAACTCTGAATTTTATATGTGCTAGACCATGCAGGCATTGGCATTGCAAAACATTTGGAAAGCTTCAATAACATGAAGCAAATGCTTGTTCTTTATGCCCATGTGAAAGAGACCTTAGTGTGCCAATTCATATCCTGTGGGCCACTGGAGCCCCCTGAAGTGCCTATGAAAATATAAATTCCTGAATTGGTATTTTCATTGGCATAGTTACATCCACCCACCCCATATGTGCAGGAGAGGGCTGTGTAGTGTATGGCGGTGGATAGTATGTGCAGGAGAGGAGTGTGGAGTTTATGAGGCAGTGGGTAGTATGTGCAGAAGAGAAGTATGGAGTGTATGGCAGCGGGTAGTATATGCAGGAGAAGCGTGTTGAGTGTATCAAGGTGTGTAGTATGTGCAGGTGAGGAGTTTGGAGTATACAGCGGTAGGTAGTATGTGCAGGATCGTGTCAGTAGGGCAGTGAATGGTGTCAGCAGTTCTCTACTTTTATTATTTTAGTTTTTTTTTTTTTTTTTTTTTTTTTTACAATTTTATTTTTTGTTACAGTAGGACAGTGGACATTGTCAGTAGAGCAGTGGATGGTTTCAGTGTTTTTTTTAAATTATTTTATTATTGTTCTTTATTAATTTATTTTAAAAATTATTAGTATTTCTTTTTTTTTTCACAATGTTTTTTGGGGAGGAGGGGTTGAGGCAGTGGACTGCATCGGTAGGACGGTGTCAGTAGTTTTTTATTTAAGTTTTTTTTCACATTGTTTTTATTACTATTATCTATTGAAATTCTTTTTTTTTTTCTTTTTTTTTTTATCAGCCCTGTTGGGGAGCTTTAGTGAGATATCAGGGGTCTAAACATACCCCTGATATCTCCCCTTTGAATGAACAGGAGACAGAGGCTCTGGTTCATTCGTGAACTGAAGTATCGTAAACACAGTTCATGATGCTTCAGTTAAGAATGGACAGAGTCAGTGATCACTGACTCTGTTCATTTAGAAAAGAAAGGGGCTCGTAAATTATATGTTTACTGGCCTTATCCTCCATTCTCCATCCTGACAGTTTGCTACGGGGGGAAGAGGGGGGGAGAAGGACACAGGGGGACAGTCGGTACGATCGTGCGGGAAGTTACAGGCACCGATCTCCCTGTATACCTTTCAATTAAGCAGCTGACAGTCACGGGAATGAGAGGAAGAGAAGTGGAGGTACCATGGATATACAGGGAGATCAGTGCCTGTAACTGTCCGCACAGATTGTCCCAACTGTCAGCCAGGGATGGCTCATCCAAAGGTGCAGGGTGGTTCAGAGCACAGAAGTCCCTCCCTCGTGGCCCATGTGCAGCAAACACCCTGCACGCATGGATGATACGCTACTGGGGGAGGGGTTAAAACTTCTGTCAATGCTGCCTGTGCCGTACTGTCTCATTGACAACTGCTCCCTCATTTTCTTGTCCTGCTATTATGGACAGGAAGTGATACAAACTTTGTCCAATGGGGTCACAGACAGAAGTAAAAATCTGACAGAAATGTCAATTATTCTTGTCTCTATCTGACACTAAAGAAAAAATATGTCTAGATTTAGGCTTGCAAGCCGTATTTCAGGGAAAGTGCTCCATATGTTTGCCAAAACATACATGTTATCCTTTAACTGCAATATGATTTGTAATTCTGTTCATCTAATTCTGTTATTCATACTTTGGTGACTTGCTGCACAGCCAATTAGAAAATAAACCAATTTTTTGGTCAACTTCGCAGCTTTATGTTTCGCTTAACTTCTTACAGGACAAAAAATTAACAGTGCATGCTGTGTGTACTGATTATATATTCAATGAGCAGGTTGGAGGCAAAGAGGTGACACAGAAAGCTGAAGGTGAATTTAGTAGCTACCTGACTGTTCAGGGAATCACAAGACTAACTAAACAAACCTGCATCTTACACATAAAAGGTAAAATATGTACTGCAGGCTCAGGGCTGGACCACGGGGTAGGCAGAAGAGGGGGCCACCTTGGGTGCTTCAGGAGAAGTGGGGTGTAAAAATGGCTAAAATAGCCATTTAGATCTGACAAAGAAGTGGATACTTTGAAACTCTCTATTTTCTAACATCACTTCCGAAGCAACTTTCATGTTGGTTGCAAGATGAGAAGATGGATGTCCGGCCGGTTGTTCCTCTCCTCTCGTGTTAACATCTACACACCACTATCCACAGGGGGGACCTGCTGCGTAACCACAGTATTATACTGTTATATCCCTATTGATCTTTAAATTAGTGTGAGTAGCCATTTGGCTGATTTTAATTAAATATAGCATTTGTTGCATCTTCTGCTGCACTTTTTGGTGCAACTTGTTTTTCTTCCATTTTAGCCTTTGTGCCTAGGGTACTAAAGGACCTTATCTCGGCACTGTGTATGCCTTTCAACTATGTATATAGTAGCTAGATTTCTGCTTTAACACACCAAACTTCACCCAAAACCAAATTTTGGTACACCTGAATGAGGCCTCAAAAACATCTGAGGACAAAAAACATTTTCATTTGACTCCCTGTTTAGATATATTTTTTACTACTTTTATTTCGAAAATGCAGTACAGCATATCAAAAAAGCACTTCACAAAGCAAGATATGGGGAGAGAGATGATAAAAAAACATACATTTTTAAATGCTGAATAGAGCATTTCAAATATGAATTATGCCCTGTACACACGGTCGGATTTTCCGACGGAAAATGTGTGATAGGACCTTGTTGTCGGAAATTCCGACCGTGTGTAGGCTCCATCACACATTTTCCACTGGATTTTCCGACACACAAAGTTTGAGAGCAGGATATAAAATTTTCCGACAACAAAATCCGTTGTCGGAAATTCTGATAGTGTGTACACAAAGCCGACGGACAAAGTGCCACGCATGCTCAGAATAAATAAAGAGATGAAAGCTATTGGCCACTGCCCCGTTTATAGTCCCGACGTACGTGTTTTTCGTCACCGCGTTTAGAACGATCGGATTTTCCGATAACTTTGTGTGACCGTGTGTATGCAAGACAAGTTTGAGCCAACATCCATCGGAAAAAATCCTAGGATTTTGTTGTCGGAATGTCCGAACAAAGTCCGACCGTGTGTACGGGGCATTAGTCTTGGTTTTGAAATATACCTAAAATGTAAAATAAAGTATATACAGTACAGTATATGTGGCTTGAAAAGTCCTAAAAGGTCATGTGCATTCCTTTTTCATAGCATCAAGTTCCTTTAGCAGACGTTTGTGTACTGTTCAATGTATTACCTACATTCAGGCATAACTGCCTCCTAGCTTTAGGGCAATGTTCTAGGCATCAAACAGTAAAGAAGTATAGTAGAAAAAGAACAGCTTCAAAAGACAGAACAGACCTCTTTAAAACTATGTCTAAATGCAATATCATGTTTTTTGTGTTATGGCTACATATTTCCAAATGTATATATTTTCTTTATAAGGCCTCATTCATACACACAGGGCATTTGATTGGCTCCTCTGAAAGCGAATTCATGGCAGAATAAAAGTTGCCTTAAAAATGTGCCTATACAGTAGCAACGTATTGCACACATGTTTAGGTGCTTTTAAGCATGTTAAGCTTGTTTGAGCGTTAATGGAGTTCATAGTCCAGAATAATAATTTATTTTGGCCATTGGAATACATTAACGCTTAAACTCACCTAATTTTATCTAGCTTTTTAACTACGTTTACATGCATTTAGGCATGTTCAGTCTTATTTCTACTCTTCAGCTACTCTCCTAATGTGCATATGGGTTTTTTTTCAGCCTGTAAACTCTTTTTTAATATGTTTGTAGATGCCTATGTGTGCTTGGACACATAGGGGGAGATTTACTAAATCTGGTGCACTCAGAATCGTGTGCAGCTGTACATGGTAGCCAATCAGCTTCTAACTTCATCTTGTTCAATTAAGCTTTGACAACAAAACCTGGAACCCGGTTGGTTTCTATGTATAGATGTCTCAAATTTTGCACTCTCCAATTTTATTAAATAATCCCCAGAGGCTAACATAGAGGTGCTTTTACAGGCTAAAAAAAAAAAAAAGTCAAACGCCTGTAAAAGCAGCAGTTTTTAAACCCAGTGTGCATGAGGCCTTAATAGAGAAGTACTGTACTTCTCCTGGGGATTACAGGAGTGCAGTTCGTTCTGCACTCCTGTGACCCATTTTCAGCAGACAGCAGGTTTACTGACAGTCACCAGTTCTCCACTCAGGGAGCAATCAGCGGTCTTTGATCGCTCGATTCTCAGTTTTAAAGCTGGCAGGGGGACAGATGCAGCATCTAGGTAAGTGTGATTAAAAGAAAAAAACACATTCCGACACTTCTGTTTTAATGATTGCCACATTTGCCAGAACTTTGTAAATATATGTCCCTTTTCCTGAAGGAGCTTTTGGCCTAAAAATCCTTCCACAGCCAAACAGATATTTGCCAGTTTTGCATTGCACCCCATCTGCACACATTCCTAATGGCCTGCCTCAACGATGGGCAGCTTCACTGGCCTATGGAAAAGCACTAGAATGGACAGAAAAGCTTTAATATTATCAGAAATGACAAAACGTCATCTGTTAGAACAGCTTGAGTTTTCGCTGTCAAAGGAAGGTTTGGGAGGTTACTGAAGGTTTGTGGTGCCCTCACCTACACCAGTTTTCCCCTACTTCCCAGTGACAGAGTCTTTTTGAATAAGTTGGTGTACAAGTGCTTGCAATTCTATACACAATAGAGGAAAGAAAGAACTTTTCAAGAAATATTCAAAAGGTGTGTGTGACAGTATATGTAGCAGATGTGTATGTATACATACTGTAGTATTAATGGTAGGTTTTAAAGCATTCAGTGTAAGGCAATCTAAGCACATATAAGATTAGAAACAAATGACACCTCAAGGAGAAAGAGAAAAACAACAGGCTATGAAAGAGAGCGATTTATTATTTAAATGATAATCCTAAAACTTCCAGCAAATGCACCACAGATGCAATAAATATTTAATGTAGCTAACAGCCTGGACTGTGAAATTTAAAGACATTGACTTTCCAAGTCTAAAAAAAAAGGGTTCTTAAAATCATATGGGAGAAAATTTTAACAAAAACCATGGCAAACAATCGCATTGTAATCAGCATTTTTTATTCTTATTTAAAAAATTTAAGAACCCATTTTCATAAAAACCATATTGGTTTATATTATAAACGCAAGGACCTATACACTTTTGGGAGGCACAATTCAGAGATCATTGGCACTTATGCCGCGTACACGCGACCGGACTTTATGGCATACTTGGTTCAGCGTACCGGAGTCCGTCGGACAATTCGATCGTGTGTGGGCTCCAGCGGACTTTTTTTCCCCAAAAGTTCGACAGACCTAGAAATTAAACATGTTTCAAATCTTTTCGTCGGACTCGAGTCCGGTCGAAAAGTCCGCTCGTCTGAATGCTATTTCGACGGACAAAAACCGACGCTAGGGTAGCTATTGGCTACTGGCTATGAACTTCCTTGTTTTAGTCCGGTCGTACGTCATCACGTACAAATCCGTTGGACTTTGGTTGATCGTGTGTAGGCCAGTCCGTTCATTCGGAAAGTCCATCGAAAAGTCCGCAGGACAAAGTCTGCCGTAAAGTCCGCTCATGTGTACGCGCCATGAGTCTTATTTAAGTGTGTATAAATCAGTAGCTGCCCAGTGCCAGAATGGTCATAAATATTGAAAGCTATCATTAAGCCTTGTTTTCACGTTCTCTCTTTTATGATAAAATACATTGTTTCAGTGTTAAATACACAATGTCAGTAAAATTCCTAAATGATCATCTCAGTAGTCAGTTTACATATTGCATATTTGTATTGAAATAGCATAGGATATAAGGAAGCTTAAGGAAAATCTGAGACTGGGGAATGTAATTTACATTTCACGAGTGTTGCTATAAAAAAAGAGAATCATTTATGCTTATACCCCTGAGAAAAAACAGAGTTATTTGAGATCAGAGGATTAGATTAACAAGACAATTTCATAACTCAAGGGGAATTCAAATAAAAATCCAGACTTGGTAAAATACAAAACAGAATTTTTTGAAGAGAAACTAGACTCTGGAAACTGTGCCCAAAAGAGGGATGCAGAAGACAAAGAATTAGCCTGTAGGTTTTCCTTAAACTGATCTTTTCCTCATTACAATGCCTTGCTCTTAAATTGAAACTTTGGACAAAATAAAAAAATACATTCATGGTGCAGTCTGTTATAAGCAATAACACAACAGTTTCAGTTTTTTTTTTCCCTCTCCTGTGTTTTTTGAGTCTCTGTCCAAGGGTGGTTACATGACTCACCCATAGATACAGTGAAGGACTAAGCATAGCCATCCTAAGACAGGAAGTGTTACTGCTCAGATCACCAGGTAAATAGGAAAAAAAGCATATAAAAAGAAAACGAATGCAGCTGCAACATCTATGAATTAGTAAGCTGCAATATATTACATTTTTGTTTTTTGGTTTAGACATACCTCCAAACATTCTGAGGTGAGAAAGAGGGACACCTGTTGGCAAAAGTATGTAGGCATAGAACATACCCACTGCTGTGCCCCCTGTTACAAAGAGAATTATTACACAAAAAAATTATTGATTAAACTAAGTGTTTTTTTTTAATCACTGCTATTCATTGATATTGGCTTTTGAAATTTACATATGAAACGATTTAGAAATTGGATGAAAGGTTTAGCACCGTAAAACACTTTTTGATAGACAAAATAGTGCATTTTTATACAGGTATATTCATCATGCCAAAATGAGGCACAAATGAGGAGGAAAGAGGGACAGAGGAGTGACTGAGTTCCAAATGAGGGTCGATTCCTCCAAATCAAGAACAATTAGGAGCTATGTGTTACTGTGTTTCTGTGTGGTGGTGACCATCATATTAGAGTAGCAGGGCTTTGTTTCCTCAAGCTTTCAAGCATTTAATCTGATAACAAGTGGGGGAATCTTAAGGAAGTAGCAAGAAAGGTTCACAAAGCAGAGATCCACAGAATGAATTAAGCAGAAGCAAAGAGATGTATGTAGTACATGTCTCTCTCCTAAAAGCAGCACAGTAGTGACAACATCAATTAACACTCCTAAATAAGTTCAATGGCATAGCAGCAGTGCCCTCACACAGTAGATATTTAGATATGAGACCATAGTTACGGGCATGGCTAAGTACCCTTAGATACAGTTCACTGCTTTTTTTTTCCAGGAGGAATTCAAGACAAAATATACATCTTGAAGGTACTACTTAGGCGTCTTTTAGAGTTCAGGTCCACTTCAAGATGTTCCCCTAATGAAAGCATAAAAAGCACTGCTAGGCAAGTGAAACTACTCAAATAACTATAAATGCTATCCAGCAAACACTGTAGTTATGTTGAAATTAATTCTCTGATTTAATCTTTATCTACCCTAAGATCCACTGCAACCAATTATCTTACAGCTGTTTGCTTCAACCCTGCTTGCTCTGCTTCAATTCTGTGCTATACAAATTCTTCTGAATTATTTAGCACCCTTCAGATTCAAACGTCTAGTTCACCCTTAAGTGCTGGTAATGTAACTAAAAGGTTAAGCCTAGTATACAGTGGCCAAATGTCGGGAAGCATCGGCCGGCCTCTATTTGTCTTTGTGTACTGCAGTTGGTCTGACAGAAGCCGGCCGTTCGTCTGGCTTCTGTTGAAGGGGCATGACCGAAAAAGGTCTGCCGATCAGACTCCTGAGCCAATGGCTGAGAGCGCTGACCAGAGTGTTTGGCCTGTCAGAACACAATAGAACAGCAGGGGAGATCGCTGTACTAACGTTGGATAGTTAGTACAGTGGCTCCTCCTGAGCTGTCTGTTTTTTTTCCTTCAGCCCAGAAAAAAAAATTTACTAGTGTGTATTAGGCTTTAGGCATCTTTTCGGGGATCATGTGAACAAATGCTTACTTTATCAATTTCCCAGCTAGACTTTTTAACGTAGCTTTATTTAACATCAGAGCATAGGTTCAAATTAAATTAGTTACAAAAGCCAGAGAAATTCTCAGTACGCAACATTTTTTGCCATATAATGAGCCAAAAGGCTTATTTGACGGAGGCTGTTGTAAAACTGTAGTAACTATTACATTTTTAGGAAAGGCTCTAAGGGGTCCCTGCCATTAGGGGGATCGGGCAAACAGTCCCTCAAATCCTTCCTATCATGGCTAACTCCATGGGCCTTCTAACAGGACACTGGGATTACTTTCTAAACTGACACAACTCATCTAACCGTTCTTACATCCTACACATCACTTTCGGCCAGTAAGGCCGCCGTTAATGTGTCAGACTGGAGATCAATAGAAAGCTCTTCTTGAAAGTGTCACATCTTCGCCTATCAGAATGGCCCAACATTGGATTGTTACAAGAAGGTTTGGCTAGTTCCTGCAGATAGGTACAGCAACTACCCCATCCCTTGTCTCACTCCCCGCAGTGATAGTCTCTTTAAATTAGGCCCTTCTTTATATTGGATAAATACACAAAATACCTGTGTGCTTGTTACAGGAACATTTACACACACACTGTAATTCCAATATGAAATGATGGTCTGCATTCAATAGGGCAAATCAATATACCCAAGCATGCAACCAGTAATGATCTTTCATTGTTCTTGCACCAAATAGAAAATATCTTTATTTGTTATGGTGCTATTGTTTACTACACCGCCTGACTGTTTGCATCACCTTGTATATTCAGCCTGTGTACTTTTTATTTAAAACAGAAATGGAATGAGCCTAGCCTTGACTCACCTTCCATAAAAATTAATGAAGCATATAACAAAATAGAAAGTATCACTTCTACATATGTAGGGTGCACAGAAGTACAATCACAATGGCCTCCGATGTGCAGGTGTTGTACATGCAGCTTTTAAACAATTTGCCAAGGTTATAACTGGCTTACTGGGTAGTGTATCTCCAGTGATGCAGCTGGAATGACTTAAAAACTGAACGAGATGTGCACATGCAAACTTTACAGTATACCTGACCTAAAACTATGAACATTAATTTAGTGAAGTGGAGCACACATCCCTAAGACAACAAAATATTCCTCTTGCATATGTCTCTTTACCTCAGTGGACCAGGTGAGCAAGATTTCACAATTGAATTCAACTACTGTTCTTACAGTTTTGTAATACAGTTGTACTGTTTGTTTATGTTACCTACTGTAATTACCATATATAATTTTGGCTTAAAAATCTGTCATCATATTGCAGTTAAATATATCAGCATTTCATGTGTGACCTTAATTAACTTGTTAGATCAATGTACTTAGAGCATAAATAAATAATTAAAGGGTTTACTTTTCTTTTTGATGCTCAAATATATGTACAGATAGATTTTACATATAATTTCAATACATTAATAAATGTAGGCACTTCATATTTATTTCAGTCAACTTGCTTATCATTCTACTTACAAACAATTGAATCCCAGTATAAAATCATGTGATAATATATATACACACACACACACACATATATATATATATATCTATATAGATATATATCTATATATTTATATATACATATCTATCCTTAAAAAAGAAGGCGATTCACTTAAAGCTAAACTCCAGACTGAATTTCACACATGATGCTTTTTCACTGCTAAAAGATTTTTAATTTGTTCAGCCAGTCCTAGATCCAGGCAGCCCTGCCAAACTGTATAGCCTTGTCCTGCACTTCTTGTGACCTCCCTACAGACTGTACTGCAGTTATACAGCTGATCTAAGATCCACCCCAGTGTGTGATTAGACAGTGAAGCAGCAGTAGCACACTGTTGAGGTCATCCCTGTGCTCTCTCTTACTATCAGTGCTGGATGGACACTACTGTTTGATGCAGTAAAGACTGATTGGCTTAAAGCGCTGCACCTCCGTCTCCTAATGCTACTATTACAGAATTACAGAAGACTGGTATCAAGACAATTTCAGGTACTTTTGCTAGTACTATATAAAAAAAATACTCTGTAATCAGTTACAAAATGATTTTTTAATGCATCCATAACTGAATTGAATTGTGTTTTTATGAACCTGGAGTTCAGCTTTAAAAATAGATCATTTTTATATATATAAATAGAATCAGCAAGCAATAGAAATAACGTTCCTATATTATATATATAGAATAGGGTGCTTACACACTTTGCATACACATGAATAAGGGGACTCCCAGCTAGCAAGCTTTTTCAACTGCATAAACTCTTTTTCTATAATGTGCATGAGAATGTGTGTCGATTTCTAATACTACCTGACATCTACCACTGGAGGGTGTTTCATTCATTATTTTGTTGGAAAATGTAGTATTCCCTGTGATTTCCATTGAAAGAAATCCTAATGATTGATTCACTCTCCGACTGGAGTCCAAAGAATGCATCAAATTTTTCCCTTATTAAACATAATCCTTGATGGTGCAGCACTAAACCTACAAAAGGGTCTAAAGGGCCAATTTAACACCTCAGATCTTTATAGGGATTTACTTTTTTATTTCTTAATCAATAAGTAGGCAGGTAGACAAGCAAATAAACAAGCCAGTGGATCAGGCAAGTCACTGAAGAAAAAATGTTGAGTAGTTTGTTTGCTTAATAAATGTTATATTTATATTTGCAGCCTATTGCTCTATGGTACCATCTATTTTTTGATCAATGCTGCATACACTATATTACCAAATGTATTGAAACGCCTGCCTTTAGACGCATATGAACTTTACTGGCATCCCACTCTTAGTCCATATGGTTCAATATTGAGTTGGCCCACCCTTTGCAGCTATAACAGCTTAAACTCTTCTGGGAAGGTTGACCACAAGGTTTAGGAATGTGTCTATGGTAATGTTTGACTATTCTTCCAGAAGCGCATATGTGAGGTCAGGCACTGATGTTGGACAAGAAGGCCTGGCTCACAGTCTCTGTTATAATTCATCCCAAAGGTGTTCTATCGGGCTGAGGACAAACATTCCCATAGACACACTCCTAAACCTTGTGGACAGCCTTCCCAGAAGAGTTGAAACTGTTATAGCTGCAAAGGGGGGGCCAACTCAATATTGAACCCTACGGACTAAGACTGGGATGCCATTAAAGTTCATGTGCGTGTAAAGGCAATATTTTTGGTAATATAGTGTATAAGAAATGGGTACATTACCTTTCAATACTTGAGAAGCAATTTTCCTAGCACAGAGAGTGATGCCCTATTTAAAGGACCTCATAAAAATAATTCTCTGTAACACAACCCTATCACTAAACTTCCCTGCTGGGGAGCCCTAATACTAAGCTCACCCATACCCTTCACACCTACCCTCCATATAACCCTAACACTAGCCCTTTCGTTACTAAACCTAACTAAAATTTTTACATATTCTGAACAAGCAGTAAAAAAAGCATTCTAAAACAAGTTCTCATTCACCTCTGTAGCTCTAGGCATTGCAGAGAACTTATTGATCAATTTTCACAACAGGGGCACAGAAAAGGACTTTGTCCTATTGTTTTCTATGACAAAAGGGACTCAGTAGCCTGCCAGCCCTTTAACCCAACCCTGTAAACAAACAGCAGCTGTTTGTAAGCTGCTAGAAACCATTTGACACTCTTCTTTAGAGTCTCTGAATTCCTAGAGGATTTTAACCACTTCACGCAAATCAGCGTAACTGTTCATCGGTAATTTGACGCTAAATACTGTTGTTATGACAGCAGCTACCTGCCATAACCCTGGTATTTTCAGCAACGGCGTGTGGTTCTCTTTGTGATAAAAGTGGTCTCTGCGGCGGATTTCCCATTAGATCACTTTTATTCGGGGTGGGGAGAGGACCCCCCTCCCATCGCGCTCTGGTCGTCTCCGCGGCTTACCGGTCGCGTCCTTTCCCTTCTGAGTCTGGATGCAAAGTAAGGGAAAGATGGCCCCCACTCGGCTCCATAACATTAGATGGTCTTAAAGGGGACATTTTTTTTTTTTTGCAAAAAAAATAACATTTCATTTTTTTTTTTTTCATTGTTTTTTTTTATTGCATTTAAGTGTAAATGTGAGATCTGAGGTCTTTTTGACCCCAGATCTCACATTTAAGAGGTCCTGTCATGCTTTTTTTCTATTACAAGGGATGTTTACATTCCTTGTAATAGGAATAAAAGTGACCCATTTTTTTTTTTAAAAGGACAGTGTAAAAAAAATACAAAATTTAAAGGGCCCCCGTCCCCCTGAGCTCGTGCGCAGAAGCGAACGCATACGTAAGTCGCGTCCGCATATGAAAACGGTGTTCAAACCACACATGTAAGCGATCTTTAGAGCGAGAGAAATAATTCTAGCACTAGACCTCCTCTGTAACTCAAAACTGGTAACCTGTAGAAATTTTTAAATGGAGATTTTTAAGTGCCAAAGTTTGTCCCCATTCCACGAGCGGGTGCAATTTTGAAGCGTGACATGTTGGGTATCAATTTACTCGGCGTAACATTATCTTTCACAATATGGAAAAAAATTGGGCTAACTTTACTGTTTTATTATTAAATTCAAAAAGTGTATTTTTTCCCCAAAAATTGCGCTTGTAAGACTGCTGCACAAATACGGTGTGGCATAAAGTATTGCAATGACCGCCATTTTAGGGTGTCTGAAAAGAAAAAAAAAAAAAAATATATATATATATATATATATATATATATATAATGTATGGGGGTTCTAAATAATTTTTTAGCAAAAAAAAAAATGATTTTAACTTGTAAACAACAAGTCTCAAAAATTATATTACTAAGTGGCTAAAGAGGTCAGGGTGGGTTATTTAATGCTCTTTCTCTGCTTGTTAAGTCTATGTAATTAATTAATTGATCATAGTCAGAGCACAAGTGCACCTTAAGCCCTTGTCTGCATACTTACCCACAAGATCCCTTAAGATGAAGACTAACTATCCTGTGCTGAAATAAACCAGTGTAAATATTTATCTACAGTGTATTTCACTGAGATTATAGAACAGCAAGTCAATTTTACCTAGAAAAGTGTCTTTCTTCCACAGTAGGAAATGTCTTCAGCTATGATTTGCTTTTGAAAAGTTTTTTACATATATATTATGGATGCAAATAATAATCCAGCAATATAGACCAATCTTTGAGTGTGTCCCTTTCAGTTGGAAAGGCAGACATATGTTGCCAGTATATAAGTATATAACTGCTTTTGCCAAACACGTCACGATGTATTGCCCACTAGTTGATATGAGTAAGTCTGATATTTTGCTGTAAATTTTTCTTTTGTATGTACAGTCATTATTTTGTTTTCAACAGTGTCACTACTCCATGAAGAAGGCAGCTGCTTTCCTTGGTATTGGCACACACAATGTGTATTTTGTTAAGGCTGATCATCAGTAAGTGAATATGCAATTTAAACCTTCATTTTTTAATTATACAAAGTGTTTGCAATTTTACAAAGTGTCATTCACATGCTTTATAAGCATATTCATGACAGTTATTTGCTTTAGAAAGAATGGGAGTTGGAATCTAGTTTGCATTTTCAATTATCAATTTCTCTGGCAGATAGATTCATCAGAAGGAAATGCAGTGTCAAGGATAAAAAGTTTTAAATGGGTCTCAATGGAATAATACAACATTGAACAAAACGCGTAAACTCATCAGTATCATTAAAATTATGGGAATTGTTTGATTTCCAGACTAAAAGCACTTGTGCTGAAATAAACCACTTTGTTAACAATCTTATCTGGATTGAAATAAACATATTTAATTATTAAGTCCCATTTTCTGCAGTGTCTTTTCAATTGACCGACCTTCCCCCCAAATTTCTTCACAAAAATCATATGATGCAAAAGTTACTTATGCCAGCATTTATATTATTTGATGTTTCTCCATGAGAAGCAAGTTTGTAGGACTATAAAACACCTTTCAGCAGATAAGATCTAGGCTTTCCTTCTCATAACCAGCAGAAAGCAGCAACTGATATCTGGAACCCCTGTTTACTCCAACCTAAAGCTTCATTTATTTGTATTTTTTTTTCTTACAAGAGGCTGCTGATTTTACCAGTATGCTTTTTGTCCTCTGAAAGGAGGTGATGACAACCCCTATAAATATCAAATAACAAATAAACATTGTCCCTACTTTTTGCCATCAGATGGAAAACAAATATAATGTATTATTTGTACAGTAGGAGTTAGGAAAAAAGCCACCTGCTTCATAAAAAAAAATACAGATGTATTTTGTAAAGTTGTCTTTTGCTCCTATGGCTGCATTAAAGGTGATTAATGTTTTTACTCACTTTTATTATTTTTTTTAAATTACAATAAAAAAACGGATTTTTTATTATTTATCATTTACAAATAGACATTAAAAATACTGCACACCCATTATGATTTTTAAAGCATTAGACCTTCCCATAATATATATATATTTATATATATATATATATATATATATATATATATATATATATATATATATATATATATATATATACAAACGCACACACACACTACCTTTGAAAATGTTATCCTTATTTACAGACAGCTGAGGGCAATAAACTCTGCACGCAAAATGTTTTTTTTTTTTGTGAGCTTTTGTAGTTATACACATAAATAATACTGAACAATGAATTGTAGCATGGGGTGGATTAATTTATGGGTGTCACCTTGAATGCAAATTCACCAAGCTCTGCCCCATGTAATGTGATTGATATCCAGTACTATGTGCATGGGTCTCTCTTGTGTTTTGTTTTTATGGTAAAGATGTAGTGCTTTTGTTTTTTTATAATTGTGATAATTTTGGTTGAAATCATTTAAATATACATGCTAACTAAATAAAGGTGACAGTAAATGACATCCAAGTACTTTGTTGAAGAATGTGTGCATTCTCTGTGTGTGTGTTTACAGAAATCAGAAGTACAACAATTCCAGCTATATGTTTAAAATACAATGTTTTACAGAAGAAGAATATAGAAGTAGTCAACTGAAAGTGAGAAAAACATGAACGTTTCCACTGCTGTCTTCTCTTTTTGAAGATGCTACTTGCTTTGCTATTATTTTGATCCTCATATTTCAGTACTTTGAGTCACTGACCTTGAAACCTGGAGCTGAACTTCTTACTTTTGTGTGACTTTTCTGATATGCATATTTGTTCATCTAGTTTCACCAATAAAAGGGGGAAAAAAAATATGATCCTATCCCCACAGTTGTTCCAGAGGAAGGCAAAAAAAAAAACCAGCAAAGCATGAACAAATTTGCTCCAGCAGGAGAAAAAATTCCTTCCTGATTCCCCAATTGGGTATTCTCTGGATCAACTTTACCTATAAATATAAGTATCCAGCTATATTATGTACATTTAGGAAAGAATCCATGCCTCTTTTTTAAAGCAATCTACTTAGCTGGCCAGAACCAGCTCTTGAGGGATTTTCACAGCTCTTACTGTGAAGAAACCTTTCTATATTTGGAGATTAAATCTCTTTTCCTCCAGACATGTGCCTCCATGTGTTCTGTGATGACCTTAAAGTGAATAACTCAACACCAAGTTCACTATATGGTCCACCTATGTATTTATACATGTTGATCATATCCCCCTTTAATAGATAGTATTAAAGCCAGCAAGACAGAAAAACAGCTAGATAACCAGTATTTTCAGAAAGATATCAACAATAGCAGCACTTGGGTTTGCTTTAATCACAAAAAAGTATGCCTTGCTGAAGTTGGAGTACATTTTAAATTATGCCTAATTACAAACTAAAAGCCTGTATGAGGATGATTGAGTATTATTGATGTCACCCTTTATAATCTTGCATTTTTAATGTTACTGTAAATCAAAACTATAGGTACAGCACAACACTCCAGGAATCAAATGCAGAATGTGAGCCCTGGGCTCTATATGTTCCCCAAATAACTCCCTAACCTGCCCTTAACATTGCTATAGTTCCACCAAGGGTACTTCCTATGATACTCCAGTGTACAATACCCTAATTTCAATTAGCCATGACCAGCATAGCTACCACTATGACACACCATCAGCACCACATTCTAATAACTCTGTGTATACCTCTACCTATAAAATGTAGATCTATGAAACACAAACACTTCACACTCCTTCTATTTGATAGACACAGACTATATAATTACAGTGCGCCTATAGCTAGTTTAGTTCATGTGCCGTGACCAGGCATTTTTTATAATGGCCAGCACCAACACTGAATAGAATGCAGACCTAAGAAGAACAGGGCACAGCAGATGCAAACACTGCCTGCCCTACTATAGAAAGAATGTATAGTGTTATACATTTTTCAGTTAAGGACAGTGGCGTGAAGTGGGATTGGAGATTTTAACTAGAGCGCCACTTATCTTTTACCAGACAAAAAACAAAATGATGAAAGGAAATATTTATGCCAAAACTTTACCATGTATGAAATCCAGTAAACCATTACTAAAAGGCTTGGATCTGAGCTAGTTTATCTGTGTGTGCAAAGATTTGGCCAGGATCAAGCTGATTCAAAGACAGCATATGTGCACAGATATCAGCTGATCTGATGAATAATCCTCCCTGACTGGGTCGGGGGGGGGGACTATGTTAATATTATATTCCCTTAGTAGGAAGTGTAGAACTAGGATATGAGAGTCCCCTAGAATTCCATTCTCTTATTTTGTGATGAACATCTGACACCCTTGTGGATTACATATGGACTTTTATTTAAGAGTAGAATAGGAGTGGGAGTTATGTATTTATAAATTAAAAAAAAATGTGAAATAGTAGTTTTAATACTGTTTGGGTCAGGTGGGTTGTGGGGATTTATTTATTAATTTAAAAAAAATCTGATCCAAACCTTGCAAACCTGATCACTGGAACACAATTATCAAGCTGCCAGCAAAGTATTTTTTTTTTAATGTGCCCATCTTTCAGTTTTTTCTCAAACTGTAATCTGGTCAAACTCTAATTTACATCAGTATAGGTAGCATATCATAAATGTAGCTTCCTATGGTGAGCTACTATGGTGTTCCTGTTTGATGAGCTGTTTAAAATTTTTGTGAAATGCATATATGAAAGATTGCAGTGACCTAATATAGCAAACTAAGCAGATGTAAATATGTCTGGCTCTGTAAACAAAAAATATATATGCCAAGAGCAAAGATTTTACTAACATGCTCTAAGCTTTAAACCAGCTCTGTAAAGGTTTCCTGTACATATATCCACTCATCCATCCATCACATTTTATCAAAGTGCAAACAAGCATTTTTCGAAGTCCTTAATCATTAAATCAAATTCTCATAATAATAATAATGACCACACATACAGCTTCTCAAGATATATGACATATTGATTTTCTATGCCTCACCATATGTGGCCTTGTTTAATGTGTAAGTATATGAAATAGGAAATGTTCAGGTTGCGTGAGCTTTTCAATCATGTGTTGAATGCATGGCTTTCTGTAAAACTTGAGACCTTTTTATATTTCATACCATATTTTTCTGCTTTTAAACATGGTTACCTACTGTTATATGCAGAAGGGGAAATGATTTTTACTTGATTTATGGCGCATTGTGACGTTCTTTTCAAAATATCTTTTATTTTTTTATTTTTTTGGGACTTTTTTAAACTCACTTTTAGTGGTGAGATTTTTCTTTCTTTTTGTAGTTTCTTTCTGTAAAGATCTAGGTCACTTTAAATGTATTTTGTGTTTTTTAATGCTTATTATTTAATTTATTATGGCTGTATTTATTTATTCTGCTTTCATTTATTTGATTTCCATTAACCAAAATGTGTTTACTCATTTGTATAAATTTATATCCATGTTTATTGTGTCTTTTAAATTTTATTTTTTTTGCCATTCAGGGGAAAGATGATTCCAGAAGAACTCGAGAAGCAGATACAAAAAGCAAAAGGGGAGGTAATGTGTTCAAACTAAAAGATGTTTTTAAAAGTTACTTTTTTGCTTTTCAATTCTGAACTTAACATAATAGGGGGCATTTATCAAGCAAAGTAGTGTCACTATTGTGTGCAAATCAGGCTGTGTGTCCTTCAGCAAAGACTCTTTGACAGGTTTATAGACTTCTGTATTTTTGGACAGAGAGGTGCGACAGTGTTCAGATTTATTACTGAAGATGGGACCGATTTTCACTCTGAACAGACACAGAATTAAGAAGTGGACAGGGTTGAGTTTCAATTAGTCCTAGTCTGACATTAGAGCAGCCAAAAGAGTAATGATGCATTCTGTAACCCTGTTTCTGTCTCATGGTGTGTCTCCCTGCTCCTGTTCGCCATTGCTTTGCCATGCGACAGAATAGACAAATGTCTCCAATGAGTGTTATTTTGGTTGTTGGTTCTGTTTGAGGTATTTACCTAGATTTCTCTAGTCATCTTTCAGGACGGCACACCTGAGGGATGGCTGGTCCACCTGACAGGAAACACAATCAACACATGAGGTTAAAAGGCCTCTCCCCCACCTCAGTTCTTGATTGTGTTTCCTGGCAGTGAAACGTTTGTTGTTTTTTGTAAGACCTGTCGGTAGTGGATGGTCCCCCCCTGGGAACTGGATGCCAAAACCAGGGAGGGCTGTGGGTCCAGCCTGGGTTTAGTCCCTTCTCAGGGGGGCTCCAATGGCCGGGGGTCCTCCCCGGCAAGGAGCCTTCCGGGCACAGAGGGGTATCCCGAAACTCCTGTGGACACACATCTCCCCCTTACCTTCCACCCAAGCCAGGTGCTTAGTGGGGCTGAAGGAGCCGGACGGTCATCTGGAGCACCAGACCGCATTGGAGAGACAGAGGGCATCTTTTCTCCCGCTGGGTCGGGTCCATGGGGGATGCTGGAATGCTCCTAGAGTGCACAGGGATCCTGCAGAGCATACTGGCTGGGTGGAGCAAGATAGCACCACTTCCATTTCTGGGCAGCCTCACTTCACAGTGACAGTCCTAGGCATAATAGACACCTCTTTCCCATGGAGGACATGGGGGAGTTACTCAGGGCAATCTATGCCTCAGAGGACATCCCGGAGATAAGTCACCAGTTGGGATGTCCGCAGATAGACCTTTTTGCCCACAGATGGAACAGGAAGGAGGAGCAGTTTTTCTCACTCACTAGAGAGGGGGGATCAGAGGGAGTGGATGCTCTAGCACCGGACTGGGATTGCTACCTAGCGTACACCTTCCCCCCACTAGCCTTAATTCCTCGGGTCTTATAAAAGCTGGTCCACTCAGAGTGCAAACTGATCCTGATAGCCCCATTGTGGCCAAAAAGGACATGGCTTCCTACTCTGAGGAAATTGTCAGTTTCCCCTCCACTACGTCTCCCGCCCAGACTGGATCTCCTTCTACAAGGGCCGGTCCTTCACCCCGACCCGGGGTTCTTCAACTTGACGGCCTGACTCTTGAGAAGAAGATACGCAAACACAAGGGATTCTCCGACAGAGTAATTGAGACCCTTTTAGGTAGCCGGAAGACGGTCACTAGGAAGAACTACTCAAAAATCTGGAAAAAAATTCACACTGGTGCCAGGATAGAGAGGTTTCTAGGTCTTCAGTACAAGTGGTATTTGAATTCTTGCAAGTGGGGCTGGACCAGGAGGTTGTCCTGAACACCCTGAAGGTACAGATAGCATCCCTATCTGTTTCTGGACCAGAGGCTCACGCTAGAGCCCCTGATTAAAAGATTTCTACTAGCAAGGGAGAGGTTAACCCCCATAAAAATGAATGGATTCCTACCATGGTCCTGGAGGCATTGACGAAAGCGCCTTTTTGAACCAGCTCAGGAGATCTCAGTAAAATTTTTGACGGTTAAGTTAGCCTTTTTACTGGTCATCACTACAGCCCTCCTTTTGTGAGAACCCAAAAAACGAGAGAGAGGAAAAATTGAATTTATTAGATGTCAGAAGGATAGGGTGAAAGACTTCAGAAAATCAAGTCACCTTTTAATTCTATTTAGTGGCCCTAGGAAGGAAGGGCAGGCATCTAGGTGGATCAGACAGACTATAGGAATGGCTTATGAGCAGACAGGTTTCCCAATACCAGTAAACTTTAAAGCCCATTCCACAAGATCTCTGGTGGCCCTGTGGGCAGAAAGAGCTGGGTCCTCAATAGAACAGATCTGTCGGATAGCCACATGGGCGAAGCAGGACACCTTCCTAAAGCATTATAGAATGGAAATGCTATCACCTCAGGATCTGACGTTTGGAAGAAAGGTCTTACAAGCGGTGGTTCCACCCTAAGGTAGGCCTTGAACTTCTTGTCCATCCTCTCAGGTGTGCCGTCCTGGAAGATGACTAGAGAAAATTGTCAGTTACTTACTGGTAACTGCTTTACTAGGAAATCTTCCAGGACAGCAGGCCTACTTCCCACCCCTGGTTTGATGTAAGTACTACAGGAAAAGTTGTCCTCTTGCACCAGGATAGCCTATTACTTTGGTAGAACTGAGGTGCAGGGGGAATCTCATGTGTTGATTGTGTTTGCTGTCAGGTGGACCAGTCATCTCTCAGGTGTGCCATCCTGAAAAATTTCCTAGAAAAGCAGTTACCGGTAAGTAACTGACAATTTTCGGTATTTTGACTTAGATATTATTAACCACGTCAAGACCGCACTGTTTCACCTCCTTCCAGTCCAGGCCAGTTTTCAGCACTGTCACACTTTGAATGACAATTACTCATAGTACCCAAATTACTTTGATATAATTTTTTAAGACTGATAGCTTTCTTTTGATGGTATTTAATCACCACCAGGTTTTTTACTTTTTTCTAAATAAAGGAAAAAAAGGCTGAACATTTTCTTAAAATATAAAACTTTCCAAATAAATAATCTTACTTCATACATTTAGGACAAAATTTATGTTGCTACATTTATTTGGTAAAAAGAAAGAAAAACAAATGAGTGCATATTATTTAGTCTGTGTTAATCGTATAGAGTCTACAAACTATAGTATATATACACAGATTAGAATAAACCTTTTTGATCGCCCACCTAATATTGATCAGGTCCCCCTTTTGTTGCCAGAACAGCCCTTTTACCTTCAAAGCAGCCCTGACCCATCAAGGCATGGATGCCACTAGACCTCTGAAGGTATTCTATGATATCTGGCACCAAGCCATCAGTAGCAGATCTTTTAGGTCCTGCAAGTTGTGAGGTGGGATCTCCTGGATTGAGAGCTGGAGAATTTGGAGGCCCAGTCAACGCCTTGAACTCGTGTTTCTCAAACTATTCTTGAGCCATTTTTGCAATGTGGCAGGGTGCATTATCCTGCTGAAAGAGGCCACTGCCATCAGGGAATCCCATTTCCATGAAGGGGTGTACTTGGTCAGCAAGGTGGTCTGTATCGATTAACATCCACATGAATGGAAGAATGAATGGCAGAACCTCAGGCTTCCCAGCAGAATATTGCCCAACGCCTCACACTGCCAGCTTGCCTTCTTCCCATACTTCATCCTGGTACCATCTCTTCCCCAGGTAAGTGATGCACTTGTGCCCAGCTATCTACATGATGCAAAATAATGCATGATTTATCGCACCAGGTCTTCTTTCTCCATAGTGAAGTCTATGAATTGCAAATGTAAATCCAAACCCCCATTAATTTCTATGGGAGGGCAAAACACTTCAGGTTATAGGCAAATGGTTATTACAAGGGCATTGGGGAACTAGGCACTGCCATAGAGTCAATGCAAAAAAAAATACTATACAGTGGGAGGAGGGTCCTCTTTTCAATATGGCTTCAAGCATAAAATGGGAAACACCAATCATTTCGATTACACGCATTTTCTTTAAACTGAATGTGGTAGTACAGAACAAAATGATTATCATGGACAGAGTCACTGTATTCTGGCATCACATATTTTGTATGTGTAATAGATTGTTTTACTTTAATATTATTTTTTTGTATAGATACAGCAGCTGTGCCCCAATCTGATTTATTACAACTTGAAAATAAGGCTTTTTTAGGTAGCCTTGGCTGTAACTCTAACTATTTTTTATTAGGCTGTAATAGATCTGAATTGACCAGTGTAGCTGCCACAACAGATCTAAAAGCTATAGGAAAGTGTATTCTAAAAGAAATAAATCTAAAGCCCACAACTCTGTACTAATTGGTCAGCGGCAAAACAGTTGTGTGGTGTCCTAAAATTTTAATAAAACAGGAGTTAAAACAGAGCGCACAAAAACACTTCAAAACCAAAACCTCACACTCTCTGAACCCACTTTCTTTTTGACTCCCAAATTATTCCAAATATATTAAAAATATAGACTTTAGGTATGTGTTTGGGTGGAAATTGGCTACTGTCCAAAGTCAAGACAGTATGCCAGCACCTGAATAGGTAGCAAATTAATAGAGACAAAGCAGGTTTTTGTTTTAAAAATAAAATAAATAAAAATCAGAGTGTGTTATCTGAGAGACAATAGTCACATAATATGTTCAGTGACTGGACAGTATGTGAGCAACTTGGTTAGGCCAATATATGGGGGAGAAATGAGGTAAGTTTTTGACATAATTAAAAATTACAGTATATTATTTCAGAGGCAATAGGCACATATAGTACAGTGGCTGGAGAGTATGTATGTAGCTTGTTTAGGCCACAATGTAAGAGATGGAGACAAGGCAGTTTTATTCTGAATATATCCTGGTCAAAGCAATAAACTGCATGCTTTTCTCCCATCAGACTGAAAACTAGGACCAGTTCAGGAACTAGCAATCCAATCAAAATTCTGGAAACGTTCTGTATGGAACTCCCTAAATATTATTCTGAATCTCTAACATTTGACCAAAATCTAGAAAATAACTGTTTTTTAAATATCTTCAAATCCCAGACTCTCTTGCTTCCTTATTAGAAAAACATATCACTCTATTAAAACTAAACTGTGCTATCAAACCCTAAAGATTGGTAAAAGACAGAGTATAGATGGCTTTTCAGCTATTTATTGAAAGAAAAAAAATATTAAATAATCGACCCCTTGATGCCCCATCTGCCTCATTCAATGAAACAAGGACTATTTTCCCCAGCAAAATTTACCTCCACTTTCCTCCTCTAAAATCTCTGGCACCCATGTATGGTCTGCCACTTTGTCATTCCCACCCTCCTCATCACATGAACCCACTTGGTGCTAAGCTGCAGCTGCAAAAACATTACTGCCAATTGCTAATCCTTACAATATGGGACAATCAGCGCAAACAAAGTAGTATCAGGAATATTGCAAGCTGGACACTTTAGGCTAATCACATCACCTCATAGCATATACAAAATAAAACTAAGTGCAGTGCAATAATAAAAAGACTGTGAATACAGTGTTCACAAAGGAACTACAAGTCCCAGGAAAAAGAGATGAAGAAACCTTGTGATGAATCTCCGATTTCTGTGCGACACCACCTCCACCAGCTGATAAAAGTTGGGCGCTTACTAGATCCGATGGACCGCTGAACTAACAGAAGGTCAAACGAGCTTGTATCCACAGAAGGATAAAGGTAGCCAGCATTCCAATGGACCAGATCAGCCAAAGATAGTGTGAAAGAAAGGAACACAATCTAAGTGCTCTCAGTTAAAAATAGTCATTTATTTAAAAGCCGTAATTTCAGGCTCCATACAGCAGTAACAAGTTACCATGAAATCAATGACATCCAGCATGGACGTCCGGTATTAGCAGCAGTACTAGCAGCATGTAAGGTACGATGGCAGCAAGTGACATCCGCAAGGTAGGGGGAGGAGCTACCTTGCGGACGCCACCCGCTGCCATCGTACCTTATCTTTGGCTGATCTGGTCCATTGGAATGCTGCCTACCCTTATCCCGCTGTGGATAAAAGTTCATTTGAGCTTCTGTCAGTTCAGAGGTCCATCGGATCTGGTAAGCGCCCAATTTTTATCAGCTGTTGGAGGTGGTGTCTCAAAGAAATCTGAAATTCGTCATAAGGTTTCTTCATCTTTTTTTCCTGGTTCCTTTGTGAGCACTGTGTTTACTGACTTTTTACTATTGCGCTGCACTTATTTTTATTTTGTAATTGCTGATCCCTGCCTAATGTATTCTCCCCCTGATACTTCTGGCGATCTTTTTCTCAACATCTGATAACATGAATTATTTTACATCCTTCTTGAGCAGGTTACTGATAGTTGCAAAAAAACAGAGCCAACTGCTCTATGCCAGTTTGCGTGGCTATGGCACAATTAGCAGTAGAGTTGGAAAAACAAGAGGGCACATTTGTAGTGATTGTGGAAATCTGGTTGCTGTGTGCCTGAGAGGAGGAATATGAGGATGGCTTTTTGAATCATTACCTCTTCTGCATGCTCTAGCTGTATAGCATCACTACTCTCTACATGTGCATAACCTGTGCCTCTTTCTTTAGGCCTGCCTGAAATTATGAATTTGGAGGATTGTCTAACTTTATTAACATCTGTGGCAATAGGGGGAATAAAGATATGGTGCTTTGCTGCACTAAAGATGTGGGGATTTGGTGTAGAAAAGTGTACTGTACAGGTATGTGGTGATGTGCTGCAAACAAAGGGCAGCTGTGTCTCCTTTAGTCACAAATTTACACTAATGACCCCAAAATAAAAAAGGTCCTAGCAAATTTCTCTTAAAATAAAACATATCTCCCCACACTAAAATTTAAAAACACTAATTCCCAACCCTAAAAATAACCTTACCCCTGCATATTTGTTATTGCATTAGGTAAACTATCCTTCCCTGATCCACAAACATAATACTCTCCTACAAACAAAGGATCAATACCAGATTTCTTGATTTTGATTTTGATTGACTCAACACCATTAAAATAGCAAATGTCCCCATGCTACTCTATTACTCTCATGTGTTACCAGTTGTGGTCCTTAGCTTAGAATATTACACAATATTACACTCTATATTGGGCTCTACGCATACCAGAGCCAATAAAGCTATGAACTACCAACACTGCAATAGGGGCAGTGCTGCTGGTGTATACAGGTGTAGCAATAACTCTCGGTGGAGCTGCTGGTTTAAAGCGGGCTGTTACCGTCACCTTCCTTACCTCAATTTCACCAGAACCAGGTCTAGGGTCCCGTTGAGTTTAATACCAGACAATGTAGGCACCGGACACTTGAGTATCTTTTCCAATGCTTTAATAAACGTAACTGAATGAAGTAGCAGGAAAGAGGTAGAAGAAGAGTTGCAGGGAAGTTCAAATACCTTTTCTTAGTGTAGTATTAGAAATTGGAATCTTGTAGATGGGATCTTCTCAGCTGTCCAGCTTCTTCCCGTAGGACAGAGAGCACAGGACCATTCCCTCGCCGCTGTGGTAGGCCCCAGACAGGCTTCTGGGCCCACCCACAAGCTGCAGCATCGTGGTCCTCCCGGTCGGAGGACCACGAGGTAGTACTCCTAACATATACCTGTCGGCCAGGAGGGCCAGCAGGTGGAACGAAAGACGAACCCTAAAACATGGCGTCTGTCCCATAAATACCACCTCCACCGAGTTATCTCCAGGACAGAGGAACACTCATACACTTCAACGTGTTGCCTTTCCAACACTGACCCATGGTGACAACGACACCCACAGGCACAGTGTGAAACTACATGCAACACAGCCAAACTGGAACAGAGACTAAATCTGACTATGTATGAACAGGTAACCCACTAAATTTACCTATAAGCGGTAGATTGAAAATCTACCAGCGCTACATACTCCCCCCACTACAATAGACGTTGTCCTCAAGGTCTGTCAAAATAACTCCCAAGCCTGAGAGTAGGTATTTGAACTTAAAAAAACTTGGATGAAGAAGAAGAAAAGACAGTATGGAAATATGACAGTTTTAACATTTACAGAACAACATATTCACATCCGCAAAAAGAAATCACATTTAGAACTGTTACAAACCCCACTATCTATCTAGCTGAAAAGCCTAACAGCTTGATAGGAGATCCAATTGTTCCTGAAAAAAAAACAAAGTTAGACACACACTAAATATGTACAGTATCCTCACTAAGCAGTTTAGGAGCAAAGCCTCATTCCAGAAAAAGAATGACACTCTCTTCCCACATATTTTCCTTTTAATGGAACTAAACTAAGATAACTTGAAAAGTCCATCCCTATCTTTGAGTGAATTACATCCTATCAATTAAGAAAATCCAGCTAGCAAAGAGTCTTTGGATTTGAGAACGCTGGGATGAATATTATCTCTTCACCACGGAGATCTCTAAACACTGAGGCTTTCTAACTACATACCCCAAAGTTCTTTTTCATAATCACCAATAAAACTGAGGATCTGGCAATGTCAGTTTCATTCCCAGTTTATCCACGGTAGTGATAAAGTACACAACATCATCTTTTCCTGGTCTGCAAATGACCACTTTGTCAGCATAGATGTGCCGACCATTGTTCCAATGTAGGAAACATCCACTGAAGCGTTCATCCATGGCAACAGAATGTCCAACTTTCCAGAAAGGTTTTGGCACAGACAAATAGTCCCAAACATCTTCACTGTACCACTGTTCCCAGTTGGCCTCAATTTCCTGCATAATTTCCTGAGTAACATAAGGAAATTACAGACCATATTCTGTAGCAACTCATTTAATGAGCATTCTCTGTAAACGAGCAAGTTTAGGCAGAGGTCTATTTTTCCCCAAACCAGGAGGCACACAAGAGTTCGGTGATTTACTCACCATAGATCTGACAGGTGTCGGAAGAAAACTAGCAACTTTAGACAATGTCTCTTTGGTAGTACTGTGCGGCTCCACACAAGGTGATGTCTTCCCAGAATCCACGGCTGTCCATTCTGAGAAAGTAAGGGCAGAAGCAACATCTTTACCCTGGGCCCACAATAGTTCCTGTGACATTGTTTCAAACAAATCATCATCACCGGGGAGATCTGACATAGAATCTATCTCCGAGTCTCTCAACTCTTCTACTGGCAAATATTTACAAAGAGTCCCAGATATGTTCCCCTTTGATCTCTCACCCGTTCCTGACGTGGACTTCTCCGGATTCAAATACTTCTCCGGCTCCAGTTCGGGTAGTCTCTGGGGTAGGCCTCGACCACGGCCGCGGGAAGCCTTCACATATCCCACCTTTCTCTGGACAGGTTCAACGGGGATAGGTGTAGTAGACATAGAAATGAAGGTGATGTCCGCTGAGGAAGCAGTAACAGCGGCATCTTCCTCAGAAGCACTCATGGTTGCAGACGAGATCACGGCCTGTTGCTCTCCAGCAGCAATGGCAGTAGTTTCCACTGTGGCAATTCCTGTAGCCCAATCCACACGATAAGCACGGGGCGACACGGTGGGTTGCTCCACTGTGAACAAATATTCTCCACACTGCAAACATCGAACAAATGGATGGAGATGTATGGCCAGTCCTTCACACTTGTGGCAAAGCATGCCTAGCCCATCGATATCTCCAACTGTGTATAGCACAAACCTCCCCTGCGGCTTCAGACGAATACCGGTATCTGTCAGCAGGGTTCCAGTCAGCATAGCACCCGCAGCGGTACTCGTAGGGAACATCCTGGATCCCATAGTAGATGGTACCAATGGAAAAGAAGAAATGGCCGCACTCTGATCCTCTTCAGCATGATCACGAGGCCTCTCTTCTCCTCTGGCGCCAAACACACACACACACGTCCCACGCGGTAACAAGTAGGTTAGGCTCCTCCCTCTTGTCCCTCTGATCATGTAGCTCCCAGGCTTTTACTTCTTACCCGCAGCCTACGCAGTCAGAATTAAAGTCCTGCAAATTAACCCCTTCCTTTCCTGGAAAAAGTGACAAAGTCCAGAAACTTCTTTTTACATAAACTCCTGGTGAAATACTTCTCAGGGTTGCGGGAGGTTGACGGCTAACAATCCCGGACGACACCCCCACATGTAGCAATAACTCTTGGTGGAGCTGCTGGTTTAAAGCGGGCTGTGACAGTCACCTTCGTTACCTCAATTTCACCAGAACCGGGTCTAGGGTCCCGTTGAGTTTAATACCAGACAATGTAGGCACTGGACACTTGAGTATCTTTTCCAATGCTTTAATAATCGTAACTGAATGAAGTAGCAGGAAAGAGGTAGAAGAAGAGTTGCAGGGAAGTTCAAATACCTTTTCTTAGTGTAGTATTAGAAATTGGAATTTTGTAGATGAATGTACTTTCCTCTTAGGATTGAATCTTTGCCCGCCTGGATAGGTTTCTCTCACTGACCTAGCAGCCAGTATGCAGCAGGAACAAAAGTCTCTGCCACAGACTTGAATGGAATAGAAATGGTTTACGATGGATAGCAAACACAGCACTAGAACCTTTAAGCCGACCCGGCAGTACTATGCGGTAGGTTAACTTTTAGATGCGTCCTCCAACTGAGTCACCAGGCCCCTCTCCAGACCAGCACTCTGCGTGATCCTTCCATGACGGGTCCTCCCCTGGGATCTTCTCAGTTGTCCAGCTTCTTCCCGTAGGACAGACAGCACAGGACCATTCCTTCGCCGCTGTGGTAGGTCCCAGACAGGCTTCTGGGCCCACCTGCAGCATCGTAGTCCTCCCGGTCGGAGGACCACGAGGTAGTACTCCTAACACATACCTGTCGGCCAGGAGGGCCAGCAGGTGGAACGAAAGATGAACCCTAAAACATGGCGTCTGTCCCATAAATACCCTCTCCCAGAATGGAATTCGGAGGACCACCTCCACCGAGTTATCTCCGGGACAGAGGAGCACTCATACACTTCAGTGTGTTGCCTTTCCAACACCGACCCATGGTGACAACGACACCCACAGGCACAGTGTGAAACTACATACAACACAGCCAAACTGGAACAGAGGCTAAATCTGACTGATGAACAGGTAACCCACTAAATTTACCTATAAGTGGTAGATTGAAAATCTACCAGCGCTACACAGGTTACAGTGGCTTAACAACCACTTTAAATATGGGCCTTTGTATCTGCCTACAGTTCTATTTTAGCAGTAAAATAAACTTTCTCTGAGAGAATATGGAGGTTACTTTTCTTGACTTTTTCTTAAAAATGCTAGTCGTCTTTATATCATGCTGATTCAAAGCCTTTAATACTTTCTAAAACAGAGTCCTGGAACAAGTATGCAGATCAGAAGTTTCTAACTTTGTTCTTATGATCTAATCCTCATGCTTGTCTGGGGTCAGAAACCCAGGAAGTGTTACGGTAAACCAGAGACAGAAAAGCATCCAGTATTCATAGGGGGTCAGACCTTGTATTAGATAGATAGATAGATAGATAGATAGATAGATAGATAGATAGATAGATAGATAGATAGATAGATAGATAGATAGATAGATAGATAGATAGACTTGCAGCAGTTATATTTTTATTCTTTTTTTCACACGAATAGGTTAATTACACTTGATGCTGTGCAATTGTTAAAGGGGATTGTAATACCATATATGATTGTAGATGCCAAAATCTACAACAGAATAAAAATCCAAACAAAATGTGTAACTTTTATCTCTGCCCATTTTTACAGGGAGCTGCGCCATTCCTTGTCATTGGCACATCTGGTACTACTGTGTTAGGTGCATTCGATCCTCTGAATGATATAGCAGACATCTGTGAGAGGCATAAACTTTGGTTCCATGTTGATGTAAGTTACCAGATGATACATTATTCTGTTCAAAAACCTTACAAAGCTTTGACATAAGCACATCCAGTTCTTAATATACACCTTTTATATTTCCAATCATATATTCTTTTAAACAAAAGTGAGCTTATAATCTAATGTTGATATTTCCAGAATTGCTTCAAAATTTCAGCTTTGACTGTTTTTTGTTAACCGCTTTCAAGCTTCAGCTGTGCTGTCAAAACTATATTATGTAAAATATATTTACCTTTATCTTTTTTTGCAAGACTGAATGTGTTCACTACTATGTTTATTTTAAAATATACTTAAAATAATCTGTTCATCATAACTTCCTTCTCTAAGCGGAGTTTATTCTACCTCACTCTACCATTCTACCATTCTACCTGGTTTATGAGAAGGACCTCCAGCTTTAAAAAATAAACTTATGGTAAGGTGGGGATAAAAAATATATATTTTGCAAACAGCTTCCACTACTTATCTTGTGTTCTGTTGCCTTTATATAATTTAAAAGCAATGAGAAATTATATGTTTATGAAGTTTGGATGCTGTTTTAATAATGCATTCATTTTTAAATTGACCTAATGGGGTAGAAGGGGGTAGAAGTTATTCAATTGAAAAAGTGAATATTCATTTGGCTTTGTGAGTAAGTTGTAGCTGCAATCACTGTAATCCTTTAAATAAATGTAAGGAATGATTCAGTTTTTTTCTTCTTCCTCTTGCACATGATTAGATATTGAAAATTAACCCAATTTCCTCATATTTACTAAGATAAGTGAATATTCACTTTGCAAAGTTAAAGTGATTGTAAACCTATATATTTTTTTTAAATAATGAACATGTTATACTTACCTGTTTATTGTAATGGTTTTGCACAGAGCGGCCCTAATCCTCCTCTTCTTGGTACCCCTGCTAGTGCTCTTGGCTTCTCCCCCAGCCAAAGGCCCCCATAGAAAGCAGTTTGGTATGTGGGCACTGGTGCAGGCTCGCTCCGGATCTAAGATCTGTGTGTCTATTGACACAGAGCGTGGCTTGGCCCCTCCCCATTCTCCCTCCTCCCTGGCTTTTAATTGACAGCACCAGGAGCCTATGGAGGAGAGAGCTGCTCCTCTGTGCACAGTACTAAATCAAGACCGGGCTCAGGTAAATATAAGGCTAAAGGAACGACCTAGCAGTTTTTAGTATATCATTCTAGAATTATAGCTGACTTTGACAAACCACTGCTGCTATTACAGAAATTTATAGGTATATTTTTTCATGTATTGTAAATTATTATATCTATTATTCCTAGTCTAGATTTGTAATGGCCAGAGAAAAGATAGGAACTCTGATGGGAAGATTTTAGAGTTGAAGTCTCCCGCAGACATAAGAAAGCAGTGGGTATAACAACTCACCAGAGGCCATCAATAATTAAACAAAATAGAAATTTACTTGGTATGTGATTAAATGATTAAAGCAAATACATCTTAATTGTATTTATTAAGCTAAGTGAGCATTCACTTTGCCAAGATAAAATGATCAACTTCAGACTCAATGATTAATTTCAGAACTTCAGTTATAAAGCCACCATAACAAGTTTAACATCTCTACCACAATTAATCTTAATGCAGGCAAAACTACTCAAAGCTTAAGTTTTTTTTGTTTTTTTTTTCAGCACAAAGGATGGTACATACACTGAATGAGAAGTCTCCCTTGTGCTAGTGGTGGCTCTCTTCATTTAAATCTTAAATCATTTGCTGCCCTCATACATTAATACGATCCAATGGACCTGTCATAGGCACTCGTCAAGAGTGCAGACTATACCGGCCCTTTCCACCCCGTCCTCTATTCATAGAAGCTGTACTATAGCTTCCAGCAATGGAAAGTGCTCTATGAATGGAGGATGAGTGGATAAATTAAAGGTCTGACCCCTCCATTTGTAGAGTGCTTTCCATTGTGGGAAGCTACAGTACAGTTTTTAATGAATGGAGGAGGGGGCAGAAAGGATGGGAATAGTCAGGACTCTTGACGAGTGCCTATGACAGGTCCAATAGCTCATATTACCCCACAGTACCAAATGATTATTGCTGAAGGGGTAATTCCACTATATCAGTATTGATTAGGATGTTTGCTCCTGTTGCTCACAAACATTCAATATTCCTTGATAAACTCGCTTCTCAATGAACCTAATTTCTAAACTATTCATGTGAACCACTCTGATAACAAATGTATTTTGGAAAGATAATTATGCTGAAGATATTTTATTTTTTTTACTTTTTTATTAGTAGATGGCAAAAGAAAAGCATGTCATATTTTCCGTCACCACATTGTTTGAGTTATTATTACAATGTTTTATATGTATTCATATTTTCCTGCACTCCGATCCAATTATATGTCCAAAAATATTTATATTTTTTCTATACTGACCATCTGAATTTCACATTACGCATTCAGCAGTCAGATATAATCTCAGTGAAAAACATTATTTTAAATAAGTCATGCTTGACTATAAGGCTGGCACTCTGAGGGAGGTAAAGTAAAACACATTTACTGTGCAGCACTACTAAGCAAAGAGCAGAACTTGTGTATGTAATGAGCAAATATAAATGCCCTGATGTGCACATATAATTACAAACTACAACTAGGTTTTTACAGCATTACCACACATTGTTAATATTATTATATGAACCTTTTTCTATATATATTTACAGTGCATGTAATATTGATTATAATTGTATTTTATAGGCCTCCTGGGGAGGATCAGCTTTAATGTCAAGAAAATACAGAAAGCTTTTGCACGGCATTGACCGGTAAGTGCAATTAGTTCCCCTAATATACCCTGAAATAGTATTATTGCCTCAGTGGCTCAACAGGTAAAATCCCCATGCTTCAGTGTTTTGGTGGATCTATTTGTTCCACACATTCTAATTTATCTTCTGCTGTTATATATAAAATAAATTCAGCTTGTGGGGAGGTGTAGCTTGGTGTGGCAGTGGTAATCTCAATGGTCCAAATCTGTTTGTAAAGAACTGAAGTAACCAATATAATTATTAATATTACATCTGTGCATTAATTTGTCTAGTCCCTATAATTAGTTCGTCTAATAATCACTGAGCACATGTTATTGTTAATATCACAATAATACCAGGTTAGCTATGAAACCAAACACACGGTGCTGCTAGTAAAGCAATATCTTATTTATTTCCTAAGTAATCAGGAAACTAACACTAAAGTATTAAAAGGGTATTACAATGATACATAGCTTACAATCAGAACACAATATACTAAACAGCATATCTCTACAACATATAACAACAATGAAATATCAAAGATACTTATCACACATGGTTTCATCTGCTGGTTCTGGATGATAAAAGGGGTCTGGGCCACATGGAATTTAGGCCCAAGCCCTCAGTCAGAGCAATGTCCCAAGATGGCAGATAGACAACCTCATGGTGGGCTTTTTCAGCAACAAAGAGACAGAGCAAAAGCCTGTGTGCCCCTTTCATTCAAACATATACGACCACTCGTCGCTACCCCCATTTGCCTTTTATCCAATAGATATTGTTGAGAGGTATTCCTTCAAATGTCTGCCCATTCTCCAGGAAGCATGCTGTATTGTTCACTAGGGGCAGCTCCATTAGCCCTGTGCCTTCTCAGCTAGCTCTTATTCTCTTTGAAGCCTGTAATCACACATGTCACAGCAGGTGGGCTTGAGCCAAGCCATTGTTCTTCTGGTTATAAAGCTTTGATGTGTTTCCTTCCAACTGAGGTTACCTGGCTGTGTCAACCAGGAAGTGAAATACCAGAAGTAAGATATTAAATCATGTTGCTATCCAACATATGCTGCTTTGCGCTTAAAGGGCGCATACCACCCTCTTCAAACACAGCCCTATTGAACAATCCATGACTGTCTTCTCCCCAACATGTGTTTCCGAACCAGTACCTATAGGACAGTCCTTAACTGTCTTAACGTGTTGTGTTTTTCAACATGTGCAGAAACAGCTTCTATGGAACAGTCCACAATGGTTTTACCGTGTTGCGCTTCTCAACATATGCTTCAGAAACAGCTCCTATGGAATAGTCCATAACAGTCTTAACGCGCTGTGCTTCCTAACACGTGCCGCTTTGCTACTGAGTGACACACCACCAGCATTCTTCAGTGATAGCATCCATGTCACCATTCTGTGTCTTCTTCTTTCCGATATCTTCAGGATGGGGTGCAGTACAGGCAAGGGGTGTCCATTCACTCACCATTCACCAACACACATTCAGAGCAACATATCAACCAGCTTTCAGGTATAGAGTCTTGAGGAGGGCCTTTTGCCCATATTACTAGCTTAAAATATACCTTTATCACACTATACCATGACATAAATCAACCCATTACCATAATATATACATATATACCTATGACCCATCAGATTTCTGGCATGTCAGAGGTATTGCAGGGCTCTGATTTGGCAGCATAGTCTCTAACTTGTAGGCAGAGACCCTACCGTCACTTCGTCCCCCAGCTTGCATAGATAACTGGGCGACCCTTCTATATAAATATCAAGTCTAACGACACATATAAATCTGCAACAATTAAAAAACCCACACAATTCCATCCCTGTGCCTGGATTTAGGACCCCATGCCCAGGGTATACCATGCACCTCTACCTATGGTTAGTTTCAAGGAACCCTCTAGTTCCATGACTAACGTTACATCGGTATTCTTTAGGACAAAGAAACAAACTCGTCTATGTCCCAAATAATACCCAGGTGCTTTCTTCCCAGCAATAATCTCTTCATCCAGAACCCAGAGTGAAATATCTTCCCAACATTTTTCGTTCACCACCATGTATTGACCTGGCCTACAAAGGACATCATGGTCATGCTTCCGACCGAGGGAAGTATCAACCTGCCTCCAGCTTCCATCTTTTCTGATCACATGTGGGTAATCTAGCCTCAAATGCGACAAGATAGAATCCTCAGTCAGCAAGCCCATTGATGCCACCAAATATACAGACCCGGTCTGCACTTCTGTATATGAGATCATACAGCATAACACCTTTCACAATCCAAACTAGTACAGCCCATCCAGGCAGTCGACCACCACTTTGGATTAGTGTAAGCGACGTGTTTTGGCAAAGTCTTACTGAGCGGTGATGCTAACTCATCAGGCCTCTGTCCCTCATATAGAGACTGTGCAATCAGCTCAATGCTGGTTGACACTTCCACCTGCCACTGCATGCACGCCAGAGCCAATGACAGATTTCTGTCCTATACCATCACATTCTCTACCAACCTCTCAGCATGGTTGACGAAATCTTGAGCCACTTTAACCTGGGTATTTATGTGACTTTTTTGAATGTTATCAAGGATGCCACCAATCTCTCTGAGTAACAAAGCCCTGTCTGAAGCTATGGCTGCGAGTTTGTTCCTCAGGAGGCCGATGTCCACTCCATTAACAACACCCATCACAGCTCCTATTCCCCCAGTATAGTGCTGAATACATCCCTCCTCTTCTGGTTACTCCTCAGACATACACGACCTACATGAACCTCATTCTGTGTCCGCAAATCTCTGGGAGCAAGTCACTAGTATAATGACCGCACTGGATTCAGTGTATACTCATATAGGGTAATTGGTTTTTATCAACCACTGTGAGATGTTGCAGGGCCATGTGGGGAAGGCATATTGTACCCTGGTAGCCAGCGTTTGTTCCCTTTTATCTAATGGAGCATGCTCCTGTGTGTATTCACTGGCCTTCCCTGTGCCGGGTTTCAACCTCTCAGGTGAGACATCAACCAGGCGTATCCCCCCATACAAGGAAATTTTCACCCCATTGATGTGTCATCTGGCCAACTGACACCTTATTATGTATAAGCGCCAGTCTCCTGGGTACCTGCACCATATTACTTCCGTTACGTCAATACATGTCATACATTAAAAACCTTTTCTTCTTTCAATTCCTCCCTCCAACAAAAAAAAAACACATATTTTACGTTTCAGGTTCTGAAAGATTGGATGTATATATTCCTTCCCCAACCTCCAACCCATCGCACATGTATTAATAGCACGTTTTCATCAGGAGAGACTCTGGCAAAAATGTTTCACAAGTCTTGTTGATAGGCACAGTCCTTCAGATCCAGCATTAGCCCTAAATTGTCCATAAGCAAACACAAGTATTAAACTGAATCTTTTTGTTTGTCCCTTCTCTCCTGATGTTTATCAGAACAAATTTGCGGTGTGGTATGGCACAGACAAATTGCCAACCAGATGAACATCTGGTGAAACACAAGAGCAGAATCAAATTCTTATCCATAATATCTGCTCGCTTGCTACGTTTATTTACAGTTCCTTCCTTGGAACCCAGGAACTTAGTATTCCTGGCTCCTGCAACTCTGACCAAACTATCAAAACAACCATGACCTCTTTACGCTGAACCCACTCTAAAATAGATCCCCATGGTATGATCAAAATTTTAAAAAACGAACGTCAATGTTGACTCTCAGAATTCTCAGTTTAAACAATGCATTTATCTATCTTTAAGATCTATGCACTAACTCCCCTCTCAGGTGGACAAAGGCTAAGCCTTTTGGAACTTTTTCCACCTGAATGAACATAAAACAAAGAGAAAAAAAAAAAAAAGAATGGCTTCCTACCAACAACTCTTGTCTTAAATTAACAAAATGTATTCAGCTGGAGGACATATTCCCATGACCATCTATTCAGCTGCTAATTGACCAATAGCCAATTACCCCCCTTTCAGGTGGACTAAACAATAATTTTTCCACGTGAACAAACAAAAATAAAATGGATGACTAAACAAATACCAAAAATATAAAAATAAATAAATAAACAATAACAAAAAAATTAAAATTCTGGCCATTATCACACAAAAACAACATGACAAGACAACCACCATAAAACAATGACCAACACTCAACTTTTAACTAAAGACATCCATGGATTTTCCTCCTGAGAAGAGTAAGTGCTCATTTCCATCTGAAAGACAATTAGTTAATGGGAAAAACAAAAAACAAAACATCTGTACCTTATCACAACATTTGTAACTTCACTTGTAACACTTGAATCCATTAATGCCTGACTATTGTTTATCTTATTTTTTCATTGTTTGCAAACAATTACTAATTAATGAGTTCATGGTACCATTTGATAATCGATTATGCCTTTACAATAACCTAACCCCTGTTTTGCTAAATGTGCCCACTGTTCTCCCTTTGAAGGACCTGCAAACAAACACAGACATTAGTATCCAAACCAGTTTTATCTTCTTCCAAGGTCTCTGGAAAAAGGAACACAAAGACAGTGATTACACACAATTATCATGACAATTTACTTTTTGAGTCCCCCAAGCCTTTTCCCATTAATTGCAATGCCAAGGGAACAATTGCCATATTTAATGTAAGCATGAAGCTCACATCTAAACTTTATTCATAGCAAGGAACATTGACCAGAAAACTCTTACCATACCTGCAGCTCACTAAGTGCTGCTAACATTGTTTCCCCCAGTGCTATATTTCAATAACCATGCGGCTACCTCCATTTTGACTTTACGTAACTGTTCTACATATTGATGATTTTCAGTTTGTAGTCTCCGCATTTGGATCTTAAAAGGGAAATGGGTTTGATCACTATGGCCTCCATGCTTTGGGTTGCTATCCCATGGGGCAGAATACACTTCATAATGCCTTGGGGTCGTCTTCGGGTAGTGCGACCTTCTTTTGATATCATTATTCACCGCCCAACAATACTTAGCAATGTGACCCCCTCCTCTTTTACACAAAAAACATTTGAGGGCTGGTCTCTCTGTGTAGGCCCTTCCTTGAGCATATGGCGCTGGCAACTCACATTGCTGGACATTATTACTACAATTACTATGATTGGAATAAACAGACTTTACACTTTCATCGTCTGAGGAGTCCTCAGAAGTTTCCATTGTTTCAACTCCCGAATCAATTTGAAGCACCGTTATCGCACTTTTATTTAAATCTCTAACATTGATTTCTGTCATAGTAACATCAATTGCAGCAATAAGAGTGTCTGTTTTTTCTGCATATAGTTTCACTTCTATCTTTGTTGTCCACTGAGGATGTGCGGAGGGTACCTCCACCATTGCACATTCAGCTTTTGCATGTTTGGAGTATAACTCCATTATGGCTGCCTGTGCACCCTGTAATTCTGGAGTTTCCTGCTCCATGCTAGCAATGTTCAGGGCTTTACAAAATCTATGTCCATGCCTTCCTGTACCTCTGCTTATTACAGATATACCTGCCTTTGACCCATATTCCCTATCACTGGACTCTTGACAGAAGTCTCGCAGGATATTGACAAAATTTTGGTAGAATCTAGCATTCCTCAGAGCCATTCTAGTGGGATAACTTACATAACACTTACTGGCCATTGAGTATATGAAACTTGTATCATCCTCCAATAAGTCAGGACAGTTGAACACTCTCGTATACAATGCAAGATACTCACTGCAGAACAATATTGGGTCATCTCCTCTCCTAAATTTCATTTGTTGTAAATCACTCATACCATTATGACGACTGTCCACAATACACTGCAACTCTTTCCTCCGCACCTCTGCATCTGCTAAGTTATCATTAACCTGTGCAGATAACTGGCCTGCCAAAGGTCCTGGTAGCCATGCTTTCAGAAGAGAACATGCATCCTCATTACTCAAACGGAATTTAAGGACTAGAGCCTCAAATTTATTGGACAGATTCCAGGGCATTAAATTCACCCAGAATCTGGCACAAAGTAAGTCTCTCTTGGATTGTAATCAAACTGTTATTCTGCTTCAAAGCTATGGGTGCAATAGCAGACTGTGTTTCATCACAGCCCTTCTCCTCATTGCAGATATTGGCCAATTGGCATGTTCCTTCGTGCTCATTGAGCGATACTATACATTGCTTTTTAGTAAGGAGCTGGGAGTGTGCCTTTGCTAATTTTCTTTCTAAAGACATAACCAACTCTTTCATCTCTGACACCTTTATTTGCAATGACTCTAAAAGTTTGCTCTTCATATCACAGTCCATGCTGCACCTCTGAAGCTGTTCTTGTAGCTCACTGTTTCTTTCTGACAAATTGCCTGCTGTAGCCCACAATTCATCCATCTCACTACTGGAGGCTGTTGCAATCTTTAGAAGGTTTTCACTGATTTCCTCTATGTCCTCCCCGAGACGTCTCCTCTCTGCTTCCCACTTCCCCTCCATTTGCTCAGATATAAATTTAATTCTGAGCAACACTGCTATTTCTTTTGCCAACCTTTCTTTTTTAACTTTCTTTTTTAGCTGTTTACCCCATAATCTGCTATTATGTTGCTGACACTGAGACAATAGTACCTTACACTGGCTTTTAAGAGGTTCATCTGCACATGAATGATAACTGGCAGAAGCGTACTTTTTAACATATGTATACACAAGTTCCATTTCACAACCATACAATCCACACAATGCACAATTCTGTTTGTACTAATGTTCCAACACTGCATTGAGTAATAGACCAAACTCAATTATCGTTAGCTCTTACAAGTCACGAAAAAAAACGAGTCGCTCTTCTAGCATTCAATATTCTTCATTCATTACCACTTTTACCTGATATCATTCAAAACAATTAAACTTTTGCATATCCATAGAAAAGACTCACCACACTTATGCCCCGTACACACGGTCAGACATTGATCGGACATTCCGACAAAAAATCCTAGGATTTTTTCCGACAGATGTTGGCTCAAACTTGTCTTGCATACACACGGTCACACAAAGTTGTCAGAAAATCTGATCATTCTAAACGCGGTGACGTAAAACACGTACGTCGGGACTATAAACGGGGCGGTAGCCAATAGCTTTCATCTCTTTATTTATTCTGAGCATGCATGGCACTTTGTGCCTCTGATTTGTGTACACATGATCGGAATTTCTGACAACAGATTTTGTTGTCGGAAAATTTTATAGCCTGCTCTCAAACTTTGTGTGTCGGAAAATCCGATGAAAATGTGTGATGGAGCCTACACATGGTCGGAATTTCCGACAACAAGGTCCTATCACACATTTTCTGTCGGAAAATCCGACCGTGTGTACGGGGCATTACTGTGGCATTATCGGCTGCCTTGTATATGAGCACTTCTGTCCTGTAGGTTCTATGTGGCTTTTAGGATTACCATATGCTTTCTGGGGCATATCCATTGATATGCTAATTAGCCTACCCACACTGAAGCTTGTCTAACCTGCTTATACAATGCACACAGCTACACAGATAGACAGATACAAAACACACAGATAAAAGCTGTTTAACAGCTACTTTTTTACCTGTAGTCCCACAACCAAAAAAAAAAAAAAAAAGATACCAAGCCGTTTAAAAACGAATTTGTTCCTTGTAGTTCTACAGCCTACCAGGCACAAGGCACATTCTAAGACACAAGGCAGACTCTCAATCAATGCCTTCCCATTAGGTTGTAGGCCACATTGATCTCCTATCGGACAGAGAGCTATTTCACTCTCACGTGGGTAAAAATAAAAAAAACTTAAAAAAAAAAATTTAAAATAACATATTTCTCCCACTTTTTCCTCAAAGATGTATGGTAATTCCTGTCAATCTCTAACCAAGGGTGATCAGCCCTTTTACTCGCCAGCACCTTTGCCTGGTTACAAGCCTAAAGCACATTAACGATACAAACGTTTAACATATATACATATATCAGCCAAAGATCTCACCAGGTTCTACGTTTCCCTGATTAAATATTTCGCAGAATCTTCATGACCATCCAAGCGTGGTTTCAGAATTCGCAGGCCAGCGCCAATCTTGTCGACACTAGAGATGATTTTCAGTTCTGGGTGTACTTGAGGATTTATGCTTACAGGGACTAAGACAAAAATACATTAGGTTTTTGTGGATTCTGTGTAAAAATAAAATTCACACGTTTTTCTGGGGTGCCAATTGAAGTAACCAATATAATTATTAATATTACATCTGTGCATTAATTTGTCTAGTCCCTATAATTAGTTGGTCTAATAAACTCTGAGCACATGTTATTGTTAATATCACAATAATACCAGGTTAGCTATGAAACCAAACACACGGTGCTGCTAGTATAGCAATATCTTATTAATTTCCCAAGTAATTAGGAAACTAACACTAAAGTATTAAAAGGGTATTACAATGTTACATAGCTTACAATCAGAACACAATATACTAAACAGCATATCTCTACAACATATAACAACAATGAAATATCAAAGATACTTATCACACATGGTTTCTTCTGCTGGTTCTGGATGATAAAAGGGGTCTGGGACATATGGAATTTAGGCCCAAGCCCTCAGTCAGAGCAACGTCCCAAGATGGCAGATAGACAGCCTCATGGCAGGCTTTTTCAGCAACAAAGAGACAGAGCAAAAGCCTGTGTGCCCCTTTCATTCAAACATGCATGACCACTCGTAGCTACCCCCATTTGCCTTTTATCCAATAGATATTGTTGAGAGGTATTCCTTCAAATGTCTGCCCATTCTCCAGGAAGCATGCTGTATTGTCCACTAGGGATGAGCCGAACAACCCCCTGTTCGGTTCGCCCCAGAACATGCAAACAGGCAAAGAATTTGTTCGAACACCGTTAAAGTCTATGGGACACGAACATGAATAATCAAAAGTGCTAATTTTAAAGGCTTATATGCAAGTTATTGTCATAAAAAGTGTTTGGGGACCTGGGTCCTGCCCCAGGGGACATGGATCAATGCAAAAAAAAGTTTTAAAAACGGCTGTTTTTTCGGGAGCAGTGATTTTAATAAAGCTTAAAGTGAAACAATAAAAGTGTAATATCCCTTTAAATTTTGTACCTGGGGTGGCTATAGTATGCCTGTAAAGGGGCGAATGTTTCCCGTGTTTAGAACAGTCTGACAGCAAAATGACATTTCAAAGGAAAAAAAGTCATTTAAAACTACTGGCGGCTATTAATGCATTGCCGGTCCGACAATACACATAGAAGTTCATTGATAAAAATGGCATGGGAATTCCCCACAGGGGAAACCTGAACCAAAATTTAAAAAAAAAATGACGTGGGGGTTCCCCTAAATTCCATACCAGGCCCTTCAAGTCTGGTATGGGTATTAAGGGGAACCCTGGCCAAAATTTAAAAAAAAAATGACGTGGGGGGTCCCCCTAAATTCCATACCAGGCCCTTCATGTCTGGTATGGATATTAAGGGGAACCCCGGCCAAAATTTTTTAAAAAATGGCGTGGGGTCCCCCTGAAAATCTATACCAGACCCTTCAGGTCTGGTATGGATTTTAAGGGGAACCCCACACCAAAATTTAAAACAAAAACGGCGTGGGGTCCCCCCAAAAATCCATACCAGACCCTTATCCGAGCATGCAACCTGGCAGGCCGCAGGAAAAGAGGGGGGACGAGAGAGCACCCCCCCTCCTGAACTGTACCAGGCCACATGCCCTCAACATTGGGAGGGTGCTTTGGGGTAGCCCCCAAAACACCTTGTCCCCATGATGATGAGTTCTAGGGCCTCATCACCACAACCCTGGCATTCCCCGTGACACCACAGGGAAGTCCCGTGAAGTCACCATGCGTCAGAGGAGGGCGGGGTCACCGGGTGGCCCCTCCCCCCTTATTTAAGAACCGCCAGAAGAGGAGAAGTGTCACACAGCGGGAGCCTCCCTCCATGCCATCATGGATGCGGAGCGGCCCGAAAAGAAGATGAAGAGAAGAAGATGAAGAGAAGAAGATGAAGAGAAGAGCGGGAGCCTCCCTTCATGCCATCATGGATGCGGAGCGGGCCGAGGAGAAGAAGGGAAGAAGACGCCGACGCCGCGGAGGAGATGCTGGACGAGAACACCAGAGGAAGAACCAGAAGAACCAGAAAAAGAAGAAGATGGAGGAAGAAACCGAAGGAAGATAGAAGAAAGAAAAAAGAAGCATTTAAATAAAGGAATTGTCAAAAACTGTCTCTTGTCATTTTTAACATTTTTGACACTTTTTTAGTGAAATGGTAGGGTACCCCCTTACCATTTCACACAGGGGGGAGGGTCGGAATCTGGGGGTCCCCTTGATAAAGGGGGCTTCTAGATTCCGATAAGCCCCCCGCCCGCAGACCCCCACAACCCTGGGGACAAGGTGTTTTGGGGGCTACCCCAAAGCACCCTCCCAATGTTGATGGCATGTGGCCTGGTACAGTTCAGGAGGGGGGGCTCTCTCGTCCCCCCCCCCCCCTTTTTCCTGCAGCCTGCCAGGTTGCATGCTCGGATAAGGGTCTGGTATGGATTTTTGGGGGGACCCCACGCCGTTTTTTTTTTAAATTTTGGCACGGGGTTCCCCTTAAAATCCATACCAGACCTGAAGGGTCTGGTATAGATTTTGAGGGGGACCCCACGCCATTTTTTTTTTTTTTTTGGCCAGGGTTCCCCTTAATATCCATACCAGACCTGAAGGGCCTGGTATGGAATTTAGAGGGACCCCCACGTCATTTTTTTTTTAAATTTTGGTTCGGGGTTCTCCTGTGGGAACTTCCCATGCCGTTTTTATCAATGAACTTCTATGTGTATTGTCGGACCGGCAATGTATTAATAGCTGCGAGTAGTTTTAAATGACTTTTTTTCCTTTGAAATGTCATTTTGCTGTCAGACTGTTCTAAACACGGGAAACATGCGCCCCTTTACAGGCATACTATAGACACCCCCAGGTACGAAATTTAAAGGGATATTACACTTTTATTGTTTCACTTTAAGCATTATTAAAATCACTGCTCCCGAAAAAAACGGGCATTTTTAAAACTTTTTTTTGCATTGATCCCAGGTCCCCAAACACTTTTTATGACAATACCATGAATATAAGCCTTTAAAATTACCACTTTTGATTTCTCCCATAGACTTTTAAAGGGTGTTCTGTGGCATTCGAATTTGCCGCGAACACCCCAAATTGTTCACTGTTTGGCGAACTTGCGAACGGCCGATGTTCGAGTCGAACATGAGTTCGACTCAAACTCAAAGCTCATCCCTATTGTCCACTAGGGGCAGCTCCATTAGCCCTGTGCCTTCTCAGCTAGCTCTTATTCTCTTTGAAGCCTGTAATCACACATGTCACAGCAGGTGGGCTTGAGCCAAGCCATTGTTCTTCTGGTTATAAAGCTTTGATGTGTTTCCTTCCAACTGAGGTTACCTGGCTGTGTCAACCAGGAAGTGAAATACCAGAAGTAAGATATTAAATCATGTTGCTATCCAACAAGAACAGAACTTGTATTAATGCAGAATCCAGTAATATTACAACAAATCTGATGGGAAGGCACCCAACCTGGGAATACTCATGGCAAGTAACAGTAGTGTGTGGCATAGCAGGTCTCAGATGCACCAACTGTGTCTGTCTTGAGGGGTGGAATGTGGCCTGGGCAGGTCTCCAGATAGGATGTGTCCTTATGGATGGTGTGTCCCTATCCTTTCCCTACTCATTTTTAACCTCTTCCTGCTGCTAAACACTGTCCCTGTCAGACGGGTGACCTGTCCCTATACTTTTTTTTTCTGTCCCTATACTGCTCAAATGCAAAGCCAAATCTGGGAGCCAGGGCTCCACCTGACGCAAGATGAGTGCTAGAGTTACATCCAGTCAGATAGCTTCACCAGTGACCCAGGAAACCATAGATGAACTGTGTTCCTCTCAACTTCCTCTCCCCCTGCCACCACAGTTGAGCACCACCTGCGGTAGAAAAAGTCAATTGCACCTGCCTACACTCCCCCCTCTTTTTACTGACAGTCTACTGACTGGAATGGTACCAGATGATTGGAGAAAAGCCAATGTAGCACCAATATTTAAAAAGGGCCCAAAATACATCCCTGGTAATTACAGACCAGTTAGCCTAACATCAATAGTACGTAAACTCTTGGAGGGGATGATAAGGAACTATATACAAAGAAAATATAAATAACACTGCGCTAACCCAATGTGAAAAGCAGCTACATAAAATATGACCAATATTGTAAACAGAAGTAAAAGTGAAATGCAGCGCTAAAAATGATAACCAATGGTAAAAGGCACATCAGACATGGTGACCATTACCAATATATACATAGCTGAAACACATGAAGCATAATACCAAAAAATTGAATATTAGACGGGATATAGTAAAGTCCCAATGTATGGCTATGAATCTGATACAAGAGAGTCCCAAACATAGGCTAAATACCAATGTTGATCTGATGTAGAAATCTTCTCTTGTATATCATGAGTTGTACGATCATGGGAAGTGAATAGATGGAATACGCTTACCAGCAGGAGTGGATTCGGATGCCGGTGACACCGAATCAAACAGGCTCTGAGATCCTTAATGGACGATGGTTGGACGATGGTTGGTCCTGGAAATCCCGAATCTCGAGGGGGATCTATCCTCTATGGTCCACGTCACGACTGTCCGTTCAGAAGCCCGAGGGGGAATTCTCCGCCACAAACAAGTCTCCAGAGCATGGATGGTTCCCAAAAAGATAGATAGGATGCCAATAGTGCAGATCAAATGACGTATTTTATTGGATATAACAAATAATCAACAAACGATATAAAAACGTGATCACGTGTAAAACAATGAAATCAAGTGTAGGAAAGAGTAAGGCTCAACCGACGCGTTTCGCCCACATGGACTTCAACAGGGGCATCGGCAACTATATACAAGATTTTAGTAATGAGAATGGTATCATTAGCAGTAATCAGCATGGATTCATGAAGAATCATTCTTGCCAAACCAATCTTTTAACCTTCTATGAGGAGGTGAGTTGCCATCTAGATAAAGCAAGGCCCGTAGACGTGGTGTATCTGGATTTTGCAAAAGCATTTGACACCGTTCCCCATAAACGTTTACTGTATAAAATAAGGTCTGTTGGCATGGACCATAGGGTGAGTACATGGATTGAAAACTGGCTACAAGGGCGAGTTCAGAGGGTGGTGATAAATGGGGAGTACTTGGAATGGTCAGGGGTGGGTAGTGGGGTCCCCCGGGGTTCTGTGCTGGGACCAATCCTGTTTAATTTGTTCATAAACAACCTGGAGGATGGGGTAAACAGTTCAATCTCTGTATTTGCGGGCGATACTTAGCTAAGCAGGGCAATAACTTCTCCGCAGGATGTGGAAACCTTGCAAAAAGATCTGAACAATTAATGGGGTGGGCAACTACATGGCAAATGAGGTTCAATGTAGAAAAATGTAAAATAATGCATTTGGGTAGCAAAAATATGAATGCAATCTATACACTGGGGGGAGAACATCTGGGGGAATCTAGGATGGAAAAGGACCTGTGGGTCCTAGTAGATGATAGGCTCAGCAATGGCATGCAATGCCAAGCTGCTGCTAACAAAGCAAACAGAATATTGGCATGCATTAAAAAGGGGATCAACTCCAGAGATAAAATTATAATTCTCCCGCTCTACAAGACTCTGGTCCGGCTGCACCTAGAGTATGCTGTCCAGTTCTGGGCACCAGTCCTCAGGAAGGATGTACTGGAAATGGAGTGAGTACAAAGAAGGGCAACAAAGCTAATAAAGGGTCTGGAGGATATTAGTTATGAGGAAAGGTTGCGAGCACTGAACTTATTCTCTCTGGAGAATAGACGCTTGAGAGGGGATATGATTTCAATATACAAATACCATACTAGTGACCCCACAATAGGGATAAAACTTTTTCGCAGAAGGGAGTTTAACTAGACTCGTGGCCACTCATTAAAATTAGAAGAAAAGAGGTTTAACCTTAAACTACATAGAGGGTTCTTTACTGTAAGAGCGGCAAGGATGTGGAATTCCCTTCCACAGGCGGTGGTCTCAGCGGGGGCATTGATAGTTTCAAGAAATTATTAGATAAGCACCTGAACGACCGCAACATACAGGGATATACAATGTAATACTGACATATAATCACACACATAGGTTGGACTTGATGGACTTTTTTCAACCTCACCAACTATGTAACTATGTAAGATGCTGCCCTCAGCATTACAACACATTAAGAAGCAACAGGAATAATGCAATGAACACAATTAAAGCATAACAGATACAGGTTCAAACAACATAATCAGAGTATCTTGCAGGAAGCTGACCACGGTTAGACTGGAACGTCCAACGGGCAACAGTGTCCTCAGGATGCAAGTGATCCTGTTCTGGCGGTGACTCTGAGGCCACACGCAGTTGGAGGTCAATCAGACTTTTCATACCCCCGCCACATGGGACCAAGCCTGAATCCTCAATTAATTCTGGACAGTCAGTGGAACTTGCAGGAGTGGCTTGACAATCTGTAGTCGCTGCACTGGGGCTTTCTGCTTCCAGATCAGTAAAGGCTGGAGGCGCGAGCAATAGAGGAGGAAGATACCATTCAACTGGGACTTCCTGTACAGGTGGGACATCAACAGGATCAATCATCTCCCGATCTCCTGCTGATTTGGTGAAACAGTCGCCACTTAACACACAGGGCCTTAACAGGTTACTATGGAGACATCTCTTGACAGGATTAGGTCCCTCTGAGATTACATTATACACTGGAGTTGGTGGGAAAGGTTCTTTGTATTTTTCACCAACACCCAACGGCAGATCCTCCAGAACAGAGTCTTCGGCCAAGCCTTTGTGTCTATCTAGCATCACTTGCTTGGCTTTCTGTAGCCTAAATCAGTGCTCCTGTGCCTAGGTGCTAGATGTTCAGGCAGTCACATCTTCAGGAGAGCCCTGTAAGAGATCCACCATAAGCCAACTATAGCACCCAAACATCAGGAAGAAGGGCGTGTGACCAGTTGCCTGGTGCATGGTGTTGTTGAAGGCCCACACCACAGCCCCCACATGTTGGTGCCATCTGTCTAAGTGCCCTTGTTTGAGAGTATCTAGCATAGCCAGCAGGGTGCGGTTGAACTGCTGACAAGCTCCCTTACCTCATGGATGGCACGTGGTAGTGTGTGAATTCCTGATACCATGGCGAAGCTGTAACATAATCACTTACTCAGAGTTTGGGCCTTGGTCTGAGCGTATACATCTGGGGCAACTGTAGGGTTGGACTACATGCTGCCAAAACAGTTTAGCCGTGGTTGGGGCCATTTGATCCCTAGTGGAGATTACCTCTGCAAACTTGGTAAAGTGGTCAACAAAAACCTGGGCATAGCAATATCCTGAGGGCGAGCTGGAGATTGCTACAAAGTCCATGGTGACTAGTTCTAGGGGCTCTGAGGTGTTAATAGTCATTGGCATGGTTCTTTTGGGCAGGGACTTCAGTACAGAACAAGTCTCGCACTCCTGGGAGACCTTCTGGACCCATTCCGCCAGTCACAGGCAGAAGTGACCAGACTCAGACTGGTCAGCCCCAAAGTGTCCACTTACAGTGTGTAGTACTCAGCAGGCTTGGAGGATTACAACTTGTAGGATGTTCTGCTGCTCTGTAGTAATCTGCGCCTGGTGATACAGTACATTGAACCAGGTCTTAAGTCAATCCCATTGTTTCAGAATCCCTTGAGGTGTGTTACACAGTCTCAGACACTCACAGGAGAAGAGCTTACATCACCAAGAGAGGAAGCACTGCACTTGCATAAGGTCTTGGTCATTCTGTTGAATCAGCACCCATTCCTCTCGGCTATAAATTTCAGTGGATTCCACCTAGGAAATCATCCCTTGTTCATTTGGTGAGCATGAAGTTGCCGTTGTGGGCAGCACAGGGGCTACCTTGATCTCTACTCAGCAAAAGTCCACATCCTCCCCTGGGCATTCCACCAGATAGCTGGACAAAGCATCAGCATGGCCATTAGGTTTTCTAGGTCTGCCAAGCGAGCGACCCGCATTTGCTCAAATGCCCCTAGCTTGACTGTATCCAGGTAGCTGAGAGGGCTGTTGTCCGTATACATCTCTATGTCAGCCCCTTTAAGGTTCTCCGCAAACTGCTTGGTGATAGCACACACTTAAGCCAACAGCTCCAATTTGAAAAGACTGTAGTTATGGGGATTGTCTTTGGTAGGTCAGAGGCTGTGGCTGGATCACCCATTTGCAGCCATCTTGTACCTAAGCCAGCACAGATCCCAGGCCTTGTAAACTCCCATCTGTAAAAACCCAGAAGGGCTTTGAATGGTCTGCATAAGCCAATAAAGGTGCCAAAGTCAGTTTTTGTTTAACCACTTCAGCCCCGGAAGAATTTACCCCCTTCCTGACCAGTGCGTTTTTTGTGATTCGGCACTGCGTCGATTTAACTGACAATTGCGCGGTCGTGCGACGTGGCTCCCAAACAAAATTGATGTCCTTTTTTCCCACAAATAGAGCTTTCTTTTGGTGGTATTTGATCACCTCTGTGGTTTTTATTTTGTGCGCTATAAACAAAAAAATAGCGACAATTTTGAAAAAAACGCATTATTTTTTACTTTTTGCTATAATAATTATCCCCAAAAAATATTTAAAAAAACATTTTTTTCCTCAGTTTAGACCGATACGTATTTTGGTAAAAAAAATCGCAATAAGCGTTTATTCATTAATTTGCGCAAAAGTTATAGCATTTACAAAATAGGGGATAGTTTTATGGCATTTTTATTTATAATTTTTTTTACTAGTAATGGCGGCGATCAGCGATTTTTGTTGTGACTGTGACATTATGGCGGACATGTCGGACATTTTTGACACATTTTTGGGACCATTGTCATTTATACAGCAATCAGTGCTATGTGCTGTGTAAATGATACTGGCAGTGAAGGGGTTAACCACTGGGGGGCGGGGAGGGGTTAAGTCAGTACTAGGGATGTATTCTAACTGTAGGGGGGATGGGCTGTGTGTGACATGTCCTCCTCTCCGTGAGGCGATCGTGGGTATCCCCACATCGCTCGAGTCCGCGCGACCCGTGACCCGACTCACGGAGCTCGCGAGAGGTGCGCCCCGCCGGCGGCGCGCTCACACACACATTCAAAGTAACGTACGGGTACGTTACTTTGCTCAGCCGTGCCATTCTGCCGACGTATATCTACAGGAGCCGGTCGGGAAGCCGTTAAGCATCTCAAAATCCTGTTGTTGGGGATAATGTCATTGGACTTGGATGGAAAGCGTAGAGCTGCCTTTCTTCTGGGTACCATGACCTCTCAGCAGTAAGGATGAACCGAACACCCCCTGTTCGGTTCGCAACAGAACTTGCGAACAGGCAAAAAATTCGGACAAACACACGAACACTGTTAAAGTCTGTGGGACACCAACATGAAAAATCAAAAGTGCTCATTTTAAAGGCTTATATGCAAGTTATTGTCATAAAAAGTGTTTGGGGACCTGGGTCCTGCCCCAGGGGACATGTATCAATGCAAAAAAAAGTTTTAAAAACTGCAGTTTTTTCAAGAGTAGTGACTTTAAAAATGCTTGAAGTGAAACAATAAGGGTGTGGTATGGATTTTGAGGGGGCCCCTACGCCATTTAAAAAAAAATTGGTGCAGTGTTCCCCCTAATATCCATACCAGACCTGAAGGGCCTGGTATGGATTTTAGGGGGACCCCCACTCATTTTTTTTTTAATTTTAGGTTCGGGTTCCCCTTAATATTCATACCAGACCCAAAGGGCCTGGGGGGGGGAACCCCATGCCGTTTTTTTCAATGAGTTTTATCTATATTGCCGAGACCCGACAATTCATTACAGCCGCAATCAGTTTTAAATTACTTTTTTTCCTTTAGAAATTTCATTTTGCTGTGGTACTGTTCTAAACATGGGAAAACTGTGCCACTTTACAGGCATACTATAGACACCCCCAAGCACGATATTTAAAGGAATATTTCATTTTTATTGTTTCACTTTAAGCATTATTAAAATCACTGCTCCCGAAAAAACGTCCGTTTTTAAAACATTTTTTTGCATTGATCCAGATCCCCAAACACTTTTTATGAAAATAAATTGCATATAAGCCTTTAAAATGAGCACTTTTGTTTTTTCATGTTAGTGTCCCATAGACTTTACCGCGGTTCCGCGGCTTTCGAATTTGCCACGAACACCTCATAATGTTAGATGTTCGCCGAACGTCCGAACAACGAAAGTTCGGCCCAAACTTATGCTTGGGCCGAACCGTTCGCCCATCCCTACTCAGCTGCTGTGTTGTTGGTGCGGTAATCTGGACGAACTTCGGGATAAATCTTCAATAGTAGCTGTGACAGACCTAGCCGGTAAAGAGACTTTTGGAGGGGACTGTATGCTAGCCTCTTGCCGATCGATCGGGGGCCCTTGCATTTGGGGGAACGGTGCTCTTTGTGATCTGTATGCCTGGGGACCCTTGAGGTGGTATTACTGTGGATTCGGGTCCTGGTCCCCCAGGACACACAGACTCTGGGGACCCTGGATTTGCCATATTGGAATAGTGGCTGATTCATAATGCTGGGACAGATACTGTTAGGAGATGCTGATGTAAATTCCAACACCTGTCTGTCTATTGTCTGCTAAAATGTGTATTGTAAATAAGTCTACTATGGGATCTAAGAGTCATTAGATCCCCATTGTTATTGGTGTTAATTAACTCTGCTATTGTGTGAAGAAGAGTCTATGTTGATTGTGATAATGTTGATTGGATTTTCTGAACTACAAGACGGCCAGTCTGGCCTAACGGTCATGTCTGAGTCATCTAGGCTGTCTAAAGGGATTAGTTAATTAGCTCATGTTAATTAGGGTAATTACGTTACAGCTGTATTGTTAGAGTAATATGAGCAGGAGGTCTGCACCTCCACTTTGAGTGTATAAAAGCCTGTATTTTGCAATAAAGGATAGTCCTGTTTGAACTTACATACAGCCTGCCTGGTGTTTGTTCTGAGCTATCACAACTAGAACGGCACAGAGCTGTAGTTCTAGTCCTGGAGCATCGGATGACCGAACCATCAGACGTTGCAATCTGATTCAATAGCTGCAGAGGAGTGTCGGGAGAGTGGACCCGAGCGAGCAAGGGGCTCGTTACAGTAGCCCACTAGTCTCAGAAAGGAGCGTAGCTCAGTAACAGTCTTTGGGGAGTGCCAGCCCTGCACCTCCTGGACTTCGGCCAGGTGAGGGGAAACTCCTCCAGCTTCCACAATATGCCCCAAGTGCTGGATCCATTGCCTCAATAGACAGAATTTACTGGGCTTAAGTTTTAACCTGTACTGTGACATTCGGGTAAACATCTGTTCCTGATGCTGGACATAATCCTCAAAGATCTGGGAGAAGATAATAATATTGCCTAAGTGGACTAGCACGGTCTCAAAGTTGAAGGTGCTGGAACATGCTGGGGCATGGCTCGGACCAAAGGGCATATAGTTAAACTCAAACAGTCCCAGGGGTGTGCCAAAGGCAGTTATTTCATGATCTTGATCTGGCACTGGGACTTGCCAGGTCAAGGGTAAAGAATAGCTTGACCCAGCGCCATAAGTGACTCCTCTACCTGGGGTAACAGTAAGCATCCTGGTGAGTGCATTTCATTTGCGGTAGTCCATACAAAACTGCAGACATCTTTCTTTTGCACCAATACCACTGAAGCAGCCCACAGGCTATGATTCTCTCGCATCCCCCCACTCTGTAGCATGTTGCGGAGGAAGTCCCTGACCTCCTGGCACAGCGCTGGGGGAATATAACAGTGTCGCTCCCGAATGGGTGGAACATTCCCCGTATGGATTGGGTGATCAATTGCTTCAGTATATCCATAGTCCTCCGGGCTAGCAGCGAAAACCAGTAGATGCTTTTTTGCTGGTGAAGCAGCCTCTGCTGCGGTAGAGGATAGTCTTGGAAGGGAATGTCAAGTTGTTCCCACAGCAACTTGTATTGTGAGTCATCCAACAAGGACATGGCTGCTTGTAGTGGAGCAAAAATGGCCTCTACCTTAGGTTGAGCCTCCAAGATGCAGTGACAGCACTACGTACAGGTCTGCTAGGATGGCATGGTTGGAAAGTGAAACTGGAGTTATCCCTAAGTTGATGAGCTGTACCACTCCCCTAGCACCACTATTTCCTTGCGGTGTTCCACCATCACTGTGGATCCTTGAAGTTTCTTGTGAACCGCAATGAGAAGGGACCAAACTACCTATTGGAGGCGTGCCAGGAGAAATTTTTGCTTGGATGGTGTGCAGACATCTCCCACTTGTTCTTGCTGCTTCCTCGCCGCCTTCTGGTGAGCATCGTAGGCTCATATCACGTCGAGCCACACAGCTCGCAGACCGCAGCCCTGTACACACTGTGCAATCTTTAATATATTCTTTGCATCACTGAATTATATCTGTAGCTTTAACAACCATTCAGACGGGGACCAGGGGCACACTACACATGCTATTTATAGAGGCAAAGATTAGAATACACGGCTGCAGGAAAACTGAGTATGGGGAAATTGCTGTCCCTATTTACTAACAGTGAATATAGTAGATATTAAGATAATAACGTATTGCAAATAAAGGATGGAGGGAGGATGTAGGCCCTGGAGAAAAAGCTCTAGAAGCATGGCTCCAATGCTATCTATACAACATGTCTGGTGTGCTTAAAGTGTATGTATAGCCACATTTTTTAGAACAGGTATCCTTTTTGTCCTGGCTACAATACTAAAACTTTGGATTTCCCATCACTCTATCTCTTGGTGACAATGGTCAACAGGTCAAAATGAGAGGCTTGAATCTTCCTAGCAGAAACACAGCAATTAAAAAAAGTGTTTTGGCTAAACATACACTTTATTTCTTCCCAAATGCTGGCACTATTCTGGCACAATAACACCTCACCTTCTAATATTTGCCTTCTTGTAAAGTAACCATAACTGGTAGATTGACGCCACATTAACATGACCCCTATTGGTAATTTGTCCACCAGACTGGAGTTGCCTTCTTGCCAGTAAATATGGGATACTTGCCAATGAAATTTAAAGTATAAAATGGCTGCTGTTTTAAAGGCTGCTGCTTTTTTTTCCCATAGGTTACGAACCTAAGTTTGACCCCCAGGGCTGTATGACTCCATTGATATCGTAGGTCTATTTGTACAATGGTAGCAAGTCAGGCTAGAATAGCTTTTCTTAATAATGTTTCACTGTGAAATAATCAGCTGGGTGGAATATTAAGGTGTCAAATTTTGTGCATATAATAAATAAATACAGCTACGAACATGGGTCACAGCATTTAGGAGGGTGGTTGGTGGGTGCACGATTACACTATCTGGGGAGATAAAAACTATGCCTAATTGATGTTTTGTAATTAAATTCACAGTAAAACCTTTTTTCCACCTAGGGCTGATTCAGTTGCATGGAATCCTCATAAAATGTTAATGGCTGGGATCCAGTGTTGCGCTTTCCTGGTGAAAGACAACTCGGTGAGCAGAACAATATGATTTTATTAATTTTAAGTATTGATAATAATATTTTCCTATAACTTTTACAGATATGTTTTTCAAAAATGTATGCTTACTTTGTTCTTAAAAATTCATTGATAGCATGACATCTTGAGAAAAAATATTTTAGGCCCTTTAGGGAGATCTAGACAGCTATGGAATTATGCAAACATCTAAAATAAACAATGAGAGATAATCTGATGTCTGCACACTTAATAACTTTTTTTAATTTAAAGTCCATTTATAAAATGCAGGCCACAGTATCAATACAAAAACAAAGATCAACAGTGGCGCTAGACCAATGATGATGTGACACCTGGATGCGAATAGTATATATATGTATATATACACACAGAAAAAATTCAGTACATAAAATTATGTATAAAAGACACTAAATAAGTAGTCCATATTAGTCAATAGTATATTCATGTTAGCACCTGGAGGCAGCTCCCTGAGAGCGAAGCAGTAGACTGTGGATAAGGAGAAACAGAGGGGCACCAGACTGAGTGCAGTATTATCACAGATTTAATGGTAAAAGAAAATTAATCACTCACAAATTAGCAGAATCAGATGAGCATGTGTATTGTGATTGTCAGTCCTGGAGTCTGTTACAGTGTCGGGATGGCTGGAAGCCACTACAAGCATAGATGGTGAGGAGTATCCAGGGATCCAAGCCAGGAAGCAGGAAGCCGCTGATCATGGCCGTGACCAGCGTGAACCGCAAGCTGGCATCAAACCAGAAGTGATGTCACAGGAAGCTGATAATTGGCGTGTCAAAGTCAATTGGAATGACGCTTTCTTTTTTTTTTTTTTTTTGATCAATATTTTTTATTATTTTCAAGAAAGAGGAGCAGTACAAATCATATACATAAAAAATAGTATATTGAAATACATATAAATATAAATAGTTAAGAAAGGGACTAAATAATAATCGAATAGGGGTAAATATCAAATGTACAGGAGTTTTTAAGAATATATCACTGACATAGAAGGGATCTATCAAAATTTTGTGGTAAGTAAGATGTAATCTATGGGGACCATGTTTTATCAAATTTGTTTATATTATCACAAACAATAGCAGCAAGTTTTTCATTGGGCATAAACCAATTAATTTTTTTCCTGACCGAAGCAGAATTTGGAGTAGAAGACCACCATGCTTTTGCTAATGTTTGTTTAGCAGCAGTGAATAAAAATATCAAAAGACGGAATTGGGTATTGGTAAAGTTTTTTGGTTTGAGATTTAATAAGTCTTCTAGAGGGTTTTTGGAAAGTTTTTTTTTCGAATAAGGGAAAAATCATTATATATATATTAGACCAAAATTGTTTGCATTTAGGACATTCCTACCATATATGTAAAAAGTTTCCATTATCCAAACAACCTCTAAAGCATTTATTTGAGATAGTTGGTATAAACTTGGCTATGTGGAATGGCACTTTCTATGGAGGCACTCATTCGGGCTTGCTCCCGAGCCGCCCTGTCTGTGTCTATAGACACACCCCTGCCCCCCATTCCCTCATCACAGCATTTGATTGACAGCAGTGGGAGCCAACCTCTATGGAGCAACGGATGTCAGCGGTGACATGTCCGCTGACATCCGATCTGCTCGGATCTGCTAAATCCGGACGGATGGAAACCCTATTTTCTATCCGCCTGGCGGATCGGATGAAAGTGGACAAACGGTCCGTTTTCATCCGATCCCCCATAGAGAAAAGCTGAGATCTGACAGGTCCGTCTCTGCACAGTGAGCAGAGACAAACTTGTCATCTGCCGGCTCAGCGGGGATCAGCAGAGCGATCCCCGCTGAGCAAGCGGATGAGTAAAAATGGACAACCCTGTGTGAAAGAGGCCTTGCTTTAGAACCACTTTATTGTTAGAAAATACTGCACTTGGTTCTCTAGAATAAAATAACCCATTGTAAGATATAATAGGGATGTTATGCTAAAGAAGTAGAGGATATTCACATTTCAAAGTGAATGTTCATTGGACTCTGTGAATAAGGTGAAGTTGTTTCGACTTCAATCATTTAACTATGTGCAAGGTACGGCTCTGTTTTGTTTTTTTTCCCTTGCATGTGATTGGGTGTTCAGATTAAACACAGCTTCACCTTATCCAATAAGCTAAGTGAGCATTCACTTTGTACTGTGACAATTTTCTATTCCTTTAGTAAATACACCCAAATGACCCTTTAATGATTACTTTCAATACCTTTATTTTTATTCAGCATGTGAACTTGAAGACACTGATTGGTATTTCACTATGCACCAGTTGCAGCAAACATTTCCTCTTTGATTTGAAATAGGATGGAAGCAAGCAATCATACTTCTCCCTGTATTTCATGATATTGTTGCACTTTGTCTAATAGTTCAATCCCTGATGACATTTGGTGTCTGTCTGTGTATTTTCACATAACAAGCTCAAGCCTTACATTTTATTTTCTAGTACAGCCCACTGAGAGCCCACAAATTCCTTTGATATGTTCCCATTCAATTCTGCCAACAGGTCCTCTCCAAATCAATTGACATCCGCAGTATCTAATGGTCAGAGTAGTTTACTATAATAATATTACATTTATTTTATTCACATGCTTCCAAAATTTTTATTAATCAGTGCAGAAAATAAGAAGTGTCTATGAAAGCCATCTAACTCATTAGATGCTCTCATTTACAGGGCTGCTCAAAAATTCTGAACTCTCTGGAGAAGTTCTAGGCTGATTGCTGCACTTAACTGTTTACTCTCTCTTTGATTTACATGATGGCTAGATGTGGCTATTCTAGGAACCGTGCTGCGTACAGCACTCTGCTTCTCTTTAAGTTTTTTTTTTTACTTTCCCTATTTTGTGATATATTTGCACTTAAGCAATCCTGAAACCAAGCTTACCGACTTCTTATTAGCTTAATAGGTCATTTTTAGTCATGTATTGCAGCAAAAAATAACGTAAAGAAGCAGATGTTGGAAAACATTATAACCACACAAAACAGCATGAATATTGTAAATTATACTGTCTCCTAAATGCTGTACCATTGGTAGATATTCCCCACTTGCCTTTTGGCATGTGGCAGAGTAAATGAAGTTTATATAGATGAGAACTGTTCATTTAGGCAATAGTATGCAAAGCTCAAAGTAAACTGTGCTTATCGCTAAACACAAAGAAAACTACAATTTTATGTTCATTTAAAAAGTGAAGATTGATATAACATTTAAGATAATAATTACTGTTTCTAGAAAATAAAAGTATAAAATAAACTTGACACATTCCATATAATTCAGTGTGTCACTAACATTGCAGCTTTTATTTTCCTCTGACATACTTTTATTACCAGATAATCCTGTCAGTAGGTCTTTTATTTTTCCACTTCCTCTTGGGTGACAGTGCTGTTCTTTTTGCAGTGAAATTGCACAGCAGCATTGTTGCCCAGTTGAGAGGGTAGTCAAATGCCGCGTACACACGAGCAGACTTTCTGGAATACTTGGTCCGGCGTACCGGAGTCCGTCGGACAATTTGATCGTGTGTGGGCTCCAGCAGACTTTTTTTCCTCAAAGTTTGATGGACTTAGATTTGAAACATGTTTCAAATCTATCCGACGGACTCATGTCCAGTCGAAAAGTCCGCTCGTCTGTATGCTAGTCCGATGGACAAAAACCGACGCTAGGGCAGCTATTGGCTACTGGCTATGAACTTCCTTGTTTTAGTCCGGTCGTACATCATCACATACGAATCCGTTGGACTTTGGTTGATTGTGTGTAGGCAAGTCCATTCATTCGGAAAGTCTGTCGTAAAGTCCGTCGAAAAGTATGCCGGACAAAGTCTGGCGTAAAGTCCGCTCAGGTGTACGCGGCTTTAGATGGACATAAATGGAGTTTAAGTAGGCAACAAACAAACTAAAGCCCAGCTCTATCTAACACTTTTCAAGCAGCTACAACTGTTTTGTTTAAAGGGTAAGTTCACCTTTACAGAAAAATCTGTAAGGTGAACTTACACAGGATGCCCTCCTCACCCCCCTCAGTCCCGCCCATGTGACGGTGCTGACCAAACAGAACCCGTGTAGCCCGCCTGTCATTGCTGGTGAAGAGGAGAGAAAGCCGCAGGGATTTCAAATCCCCGGACCTGCACAGCGGTGATACGAGCTATCAGTGCGGGGGATTGCTGACTCCAGGTTAGCAGGACTGAGGGGATGGGGAGGGAGTCCAGTGTAAGTTCACCTTACAAATTTTCTGTAAAGGTGAACTAATATTTTAAGGCCTCTTTCACACGTGCTGTCTGATCAAGTCCGCCTGTCCGTTTTTCAGGCGGATCTGATCGGACGCTCCATTCACCTCTATAGAACGACGGATGTCAGCTGTGACATGTCCGCCTACATCCGCCGCTATCCCATTCAGTTAGCCAAATCCAGACGGATGGAGACCCTATTTTCCATCTGTCTGGTGGATCGGATGGCATCGGATGAAAACAGACAGGCGGATCCGTTTTCATCCGATCTCTCTTAAAGGAGAGCAGGGGCTCTGACAGGTCCATCTCAGCACAGTGAGAGGAGATGGATCTGTTATCTGCCTGCTCAGCGGAGATCAATGGATCGATCCCCGCTGAGCAAGCGGAGCCCATCAAAACGGACGTGCCCTGTGTGAAAGAGGCCTAAAAGAAAAAAAAAAGATTTGAACCACTTGAATAAAAACTGACGATTGTAAGCACCCCCTATGTTATATGGTTTGTCCCCACTCCTGTAACTCTCCCTTTTCCTGGACAATTTAGTCTGCATTTAAATGTGTAAAAAATATAAATTAAGGCGAGTAAAACAGCAAAATAAATTCATAGTCTATTTACTATCATAACAGTTATTAATGGCATACAGTTAAAAGTTAAAGCGGAATGGAGGGAGGGAGTTACATGACGCATGTCCTGTACAAAGTTTTTAATCAGAGAATAATAAGCCAATGTTTTTCTGAAAAGGGATAAAAAGGGAAGAAATCTGACCCTTCATAGTGCTCAGAACCAGGCTCTGGTCCAGACTCATTTGTTGGAAGGAGAGAATCTGTTACACAGAAAGAGTCCTGGGGTGAAAGCCTCAAGACTCACGCCAAGTGAAGAATGCCTTCCACATCTGATGATAAACCTTGCAAGAAGAAGGCTTCCTAGGTTTTAATATTAATAGAATCACTAATTCAGAGATGCCCTTTGTTTTCAGAACCTGGGCTTTAACCATTTGCCTACTGGGCACTTTTACCCCCTTCCTGCCCAGGCTAATTTTCAGCTTTCAGCGCTGTCACACTTTGAATGACAATTGCGCGATCATGCAACACTGTACCCATATGAAATTTTTATAATATTTTTAGACAAATAGAGATTTCTTCTGGTGCTATTTTTTAAATCAAAATAGAAGTTTATTGTGCCAACAGAGACAGAAAACATGTTATATATCAAAGCGTCATGAATGTCATTTGTTACATCAACAGACATATATTGCTTATATGAAGAGTAGTAGAACGGTGGCACCAAAAGAAATACTTTGAGACATATAAACTTATAGTAGAAAAAAAGCTGCGTCGGAGGAGAAACGTATATCCTCCAACCCATACTAACCCATTATACGGCCAACGGGCCATACGATAAACAGTTTGTCCACTGTCTGCCCAACTATAAGGTATCAACCCTTCCCCAAACTAGTGGGTATGGTATAAATTGTTTAATCTATTTAGTACATATTCATATTGGCTGTCCCTCGCTTTTACATCATCATATATATTCATTACACCTGGAGTAACCTTTGCATAATCAAGCGTGGGGGCGCTAACTCAGGGGTATCCAGCCATGGCTGCCAGATGGAGTAGAACTTCCGAATTGCATTTCTATGCTGATATGTTAAATGCTCCCTGATAAGGATATATTTGACCTGATCAACCTATTGTTTTTTAGTTGGAACATGCCTAGACAGCCAAAATCTGGCTATCAGCTTACGAGCTATGTACAGTAATCCAATCACCGCAGTATTGATTGTGGGGGGTATATTTCCTCATCTATCGCTCCCAAGATGCATATTAGGGGGTCCAGAGGGACCCTAGTCTGGTAGACTAAGGTAATAACCTCAGTAATATTGCTCCAATACCTATGCAACTTGGGGCAACGCCACATGAGGTATATCAATGACCCCTCCTCTCCACAGCGTTTGGGGCATGTAGAAGTGTCTCTCCTTTCCCATCTCTGTAACTGTATGGGTGTTCGATAGGCCCCGTGCAGCAAAAATAAATGAGATAGCCTATGTGATTGTGAGACAGAGGTGATTGGGCCTGCTTGTAAGCATGTGTCCCATGTTTCATTGTTTATGTCTCCCAGGTCCTCCCTCCAACCTCTCCTACATGGTAGGTTTGTTGAATCTTGTGTGGTTGAGAGCAAAGAGGAATAGACATGGGATATTAGTCCCTTTTTCTCCTGCCCAAAGAAAACGTCCATTATTAGGGGGTGACTGGAGAGAGTGAGAGTAGAAGTTTGTCCCTGGGCCTGGAGCGCATGTCGTAGTTGGCGATATCTGTAAAATTGATGCCTGGGAAGGTTAAATTCCGTTTGAATTTCTAAAAATGATTTTAATATATTTTGGTTATATAATTGGGAGATTTTGTATATACCGGCCAACCTCCATACCTGGAAGCCTTCCGGATTGACTATTTCCGCTAAGTTAGGGTTTCCCCAGAGTGGAGTTTCTGCCAGGAACCCGAAAATCTTCAGGCTAGCTTTGACCGTGGTCCAGAGTTTTTTTAGGAGAATCACAGTGGGCGCTGCCTGTGGAAGGTTAGGAAGTCCCGCCTCCAATCCCGCCAGTACTGAGATGTTCTGTGTTCCAGTCTGCAATAGGTTCTCAATTGAGTCAGTGTCACCTAATACCCCAAGGCCACCCAAGTGCTGTAGTTGGGAGGCATAAAAATAGAGTTTAGGGTTAGGGACTGCAGCCCCACCTCGATCTTTGCCATATTGCAGAGTGGAAAGACTTATTCTGGCCACCATTTTTTTCCATATTAACACCCTGAACAGCGTATCAATATGATTGAACCATCTACGGGGTATCCACAGCGGGGAATTCTTCTGGTGCTATTTAATCACCACTGGGTTTTTATTTTTTGCTAAACAAACGAAAAAAGACCAACAATTTTGAAAAAAAAAATGAAAATTTATTATCAAATACTTACCGTAATTTTGCTTTCCTGATGGACTCCATGGCAGACTACGTGTGGGTTAACCCCACCTCCTCTCCAATGCTTTAGGACCCCATTCCCATAAGTTTGAGCTCATCGCTAGGGACTGCGTTCCGTAACTAGCCGATTCGTGACCTATGGGTGGGAACTCCGTCTGCCATGGAATCCATCAGGAAAGGAAAATTATGGTAAGTATTTGATAATAAATGTTCTGTTTTCCTGACAGACTCCATGGCAGACTACGTGTGGGAATGCTGACAAAAAGAAATTTGAATTTGGCCCGTCAACTGACAGGATTTTTAAACCAAAGTTCACAGAAGACAGTGAAGCAGACTCTATGCAGTAATGAGACATAAAGGTATTGATGGAGGCCCAAGAGGCCGCTTTGCAGATGATGTCTGGAGCCACATGCCGGGCTGCTGTCCGCAAAGCCGCCATACCCCTGGTGGAATAAGCTGTCACTGCCTCTGGTAGAGCAAAGCCCTTAGCTCTATAAGCCTGCTGGGTAGCCTGGACTATGCAGGCCGCAATTGTCCTGGTTGAAGCTTGCTTCCCTCTGTTGCTGCTAGAGTGCAGAATAAACAGGTAGTCAGGGCGTCTAAAAGAGGAAGTAACTTGCAGGTAATCCATCAGTATTTCGCCTACATCCAGAGGAAGAACTTTGGAGGACCCCGGGGTCCTGAATGTAGCTAGGACAAATTCTTGGTTCTCATGGAACACTGAAGTGACTTTCGGGTTTGAGCCGAGCATAGGGATGAGGCCTACCTGGTCTGGGGTAAAAGTCAAAAAGGGTTCTTCGTGACCTAGGGACCCGATCTCAGAAACCCTCTTAGCCAAAGTGATGGCAACTAAGAAAGCGACTTTTGCAGAAAGCTCTTTAATAGAAAGCAGGGAGGACCCCGTGGTACTGAGTCCAGACAGTGAGTCGAGAACAAGAATCTTGGCCTTCTTTGAAACCTGAGTCTTGACGCCCCATGGAAAAACTGCCGGATTAAGGGGTGAATGGCCCATGATGTTTTGGAGAAAGCCAACAAGGCTGAGAAGGATGATCGGGAGTGGGGGAAAGGCGTATGCCCTTTAGAAGTTTCCCTGATCCATCAGGGCATCTATTCCGAAGGCCTGGCTGCAACAGCTCTGAGTATAATATTTCTTGACTTTCAAGTTGCAGGGGGACACAAAAAGGTCCACCTCGGGAATGATTCCCAGGGACAGGATCCACTCGAACGTCTGCAAGTGAAGAGACCACTCGTTGTTGTCCAACTCTGTGCTTGACAGAAAGTCCGCTTGAACGTTCTGGACTCCAGGGATGAAGACCACTAAAATATTGGAAAGATTTATTTGGGCCAAGGATATGATGGGCCCGAATTCTTGGAGTAGGATAGAGCTCCCTTGGCCCCTTGCCTCTTCACATAGGAAACTGCTGTGGTATTGTCTATCCTTAATAAAACTGACTGCCCTTTCAGGAGGTGAGTGAAGGATTGAAGGGCATACCAATCTGCTCGAAGTTCCAGGATGTCTGAGCCCGAGTTGTGAAGATGTGCATCCCACTTGCCTTGCGCAAGTTCTGATCTGGCATCGGTCGTGATCCATGAGACGGGGGCAATCTAGTGGCAGGTGAGCAGATTTTTGCGCTGAAGCCACCAGAAAAGGCTGTTCCTCATCACTGATGTTATGTGAATAGTCTGAATGTTGTCCCCTGATTTCCATTGCTGAAGAAACCCTGTCTGAAAAGGGCGTAACCTCCATAGGGACCACTTGACCATGGGGGTCGTAGAGACCATTGTGCCGATAATTTTTAGGCACTGTGAGGCCTTCAGGCGAGAAGAGCTTGTGAAACTCTCTCTCGAATGACCGTGACCTTCTCCACTGGGAGAGAGATGGTGCTTTCCACTGTGTCGAACTGGGCCCCCAAGTAAATCAGACGCTGAACTGGCTCTAAATGGCTTTTTTCCAAGTTTAGAAACCACCCAAAATCAATCAATGTGGAGATCACCTGCCCCCCATGGACCAACAGCTGCTCTTTGTCTTGGGACAGCAACAGGAGGCCGTCAAGGTAGTGATACAGATGTATCCCATTTGTTCTGATGAGGACCACCACAGCCAGAAGAACCTTTGAAAAAACTCGGGGTGAGGTTGTCAGCCCTAAAGGGAGGCAGATGAACTGAAGATGTTCTTGCCCGATTTGGAACCGGAGGTACTTGTGGAATTCCTCTGCCACCGGCACGTGGAAGTAAGCATCTTTTAAGTCAATTGAAATTAGCCAATCGCCCAGCTGCACAGTTTGCTTGATGGTAGACAGAGTGTCTATTTTGAATCTTTCATGTTTTATAAACTTGTTTAGGTAAGTTAGCTTTAACACTGGGCGCCATGAACCATTTTTCTTCTGAACTAAGAAGAGAGGGGAGTACATCCCCTGGAATTTTTTGCCCTCCGGAACAGGCACGGCCGCTCCCCGTGTCTTCAACAAATCCACATAGGACAGTAATACCTGCTTCTTTTCTTCTGACCGTGGTAGCAGGGTGGACATAAATCTGGGGGAAGGAGTACTGGTACATGTATGGCCTGAGGAGACCGTCTTGATGGTCCAGTAGTCCGAGATTGAGGCCACCCAGATGTGCCGGAAGAGAAGGAAACAAGCCCCCACCCGACCCACCTGGACGGGCGCAATCTCAAAATGACTTTGCCGGCTCACGTCCACTGGACGCCTTTGTTTTTAGTGGACTTTTGGAAGGGTGCCTGCCCTCTGCTACAATTCTTTCTGAAGTCCCAGCCGGGCCTGTAAGAGCGTGCTTCTTTTGAATGCTCCGAACTGTGTCTTCTGTGCTGGGGTCTCTTCTGACCGAACAGACGCCTATCCTGGGTTAGGAAGCCTGACTTTCCACCCGTGGCCCGGGCTATAGCGTTATCCAGCCTGTTGCCAAACAACAAAGGCACCAGGCTTGCTTGGATGCAGAATCGCCGCGCCAAGGACGTAACCATAAGGCCCGCTTAGCCGTGATTGAGGAAAGCATAGTCCGGGCCAGCAGGTGGATAAGATCAATAGATGCCTCTCCCAGGAAGGCAGCTGCCAACTTCAGCTCCTGAATTGCTGAGCCTGTGGCCAGCTCTTCTGAAATGCCCCTGAGAACGGAGTCCACATTCTCCGTCCAGGCTTCCATAGCCTTGGACATAGCTGCTAGGGCCAGAGGTCTTGGTCTATTCTCCTCTCAACACCATCCTTGAAGGATACAGCATCTTCTAAGGGAAGAGTAACATGTTTGGCTAGACGCATCAATGCTGCGTCTATGAGAGGAGCATTTTCCAGGTATCTCACTTCTTCTGCCTTGAAGGGGTATAATCTGGAGGTTTTGTTTGACAAAGACGTTTTCTTTTCTACCTTGCTCCACTCTTCATCAATGATATCCTTTAATTCAGAAAGGAGCGGAAAGTTAGAACGTTCCTTCCCCAGGTGATTAAACAACTGCTTTTGCTTAGCCGGGGGAGTGGAAGGGTCTTCTCACTTAAGGGCCTCTTTAACTGCTTTGACTAGTTGAGAAACCAGGCAGAAGTCTAAGCCTCCGACAAATTTGTTACCTTCCAACTCACTGTCTGAGAAATCAGGATAAGCACCGTAGGGCTGGGATGGGCCCGGATCCTCCTGGGCTTCGACAGCCATGGAGCCAGATAGGGTGGTGGACTGGCTCTGCGTGTGGGTTGTACCCCATTCTTTTAGGGATTGTTGCACCACACGCTTAACAAGAGACTATCTGTTGATTTTCTGTCTCTTTTTCCCCAACCGCTTGGGCGTAACATACGTCACACAATGACTTGCCCTCCGGGACTCGTGTCCCACATCCCCAGCAGGCTCTGCGATCAGAGCGGCTGTCATGGCGGTGGGTGCGATGACTGGAGGAGGAATAGGAACATATCCTCTGTTTGGAAAAGGAATAGGAACATCTCCTCTGCTGTTGTGTCGGGGGGTGCGGTGACCTGTTCATGACCCCTGGATGGAACGTCAACTCAAGGAAGTGTGCACAGATTCAGGTGATATGCTGATATCCTAGAATAGCCGGGAATGGGAGAAGCCCCAAACGCTTAACTAGTGGGGTTTTTTTTTAATATATATATTTTTTATTTTTTTATTATTATTATTGTTTTTTTTTTTTTTTACTTCTCCTTTAAGAGGATGCCAGGTCCTCCCAGCCAAGCTCACCTGTCCTAGTGCAAACCTCAGGCTCCGGGAAGTTGCCGCACACTCCCTGCAGGATTCCCGACATGACAGTGCGCTGACAGCTTTAAAAACCCCACCTGGATGACATCTGCCACCTCGCGCCTGTGCTGTGGATGACAACCGAATGGCCGCCAATCCGCGCAGAGACATGGTAATTAAGCAGTTGCCGCACACTCCCTGCAGGATTCCCGACATGACAGTGCGCTGACAGCTTTAAAAACCCCACCTGGATGACATCTGCCACCTCGCGCCTGTGCTGTGGATGACAACCGAATGGCCGCCAATCCGCGCATGCGTGAACCAAGCCTCGATGTCACTGAGGACTCGTGCATGCGCAGACATTCAGTGGCGGCTACAACCCAGAACACCATGGTGTCCTGGAATGCAGGAGCGTTCCAGATGCCATGAGGGGCAAAAAACAAACCATCAAAAAATAAATGGATGAAATTAAAGGGCTTCAATAGGGGGAAAGACAAGCACAACATATAGAACAAAAAAACTGCCATGGAGAAGAAAAACAGCAGACCTTGCCAGCCGTGATGATTCGCAGACGTATCCTCTTGCCAGACATCCATCCTTTGGCATACAAAAGTCAGTTCCCCTCCACCACTGGGGTATCCTGTGCCTAAAAGCCACTCACCGGCCCATGGCTGGGCCCTGGGCTTGCACCGCATAGTTGGTATGCCAGTTTACGGAACCATCCCGATTGAACGCCAAACGTGAGTATACGCGATACAGGTCCATGGAGGAGGACAAAAAAGGAAGACAGTCCCTAGCGATGAGCTCAAACTTAAGGGAATGGGTTCCTATAGCATTGGAGAGGATGCGGGGTTAACCCACACTTAGTCTGCCATGGAGTCTGTCAGGAAAATACGTTTTTTATACTTTGTTAAAAAGTTTGCAAACAGGTAATTTTTCTCCTTCACTGATGTGTGCTGATGAGGCTGCACTGATGGGCACTGATGAGCACTGATGAGGCAGCACTGATAGGTGGCACTGATGGGGCCGCACTGGCAGGCATTGATGAGGCTGCACTGATAGGTGGCACTGATGGACACTGATAGGTGGCACTGATAGGCTCTAATATGTGGCACTGAAGGGCACTTATAGGCGAAGCTGATGGCCACTAATAGGTGACACTGATAGGTGGCCCTGATGGGCACTGATAGGCACTGTTAGGTGGCACTGATGGGTACTGATTGGCAGCACTGATAGGCAGCACTGGTGGGCACTGTTGGGACTGCACTCATAACAACACTGATAATCAGTGCCCTGCTTATCATTGTAGATGTCACTTTAACACATGCCAGTTATTAGCTCTCTTCTTCTCTCCTCACACTGTCAGCGATAACCGGCTTGTGCCTACATCACGATCAGCTGTTATTGGACACAGCTGATCACGTGGTAAAGGGGCTCTGTGGTTGGCCCTTTACCACGATCTGTGACCAGCTGAGTCCTTTGGACTCAACGATCACAGAGCATGCCACCCTGCAGGAAGTGGTTAACAGCCATGATATTAAAGCCAGCCTGTCACACTATAAGTCGCTGATCACCACCATTACAATATAGTGTCTATAGCTGCGTAAATTCTAGTAAATATACCATAGTTTCTAGACACTATAACTTTCACACAAACCAATTAGTATACACTTATTGTGAAAAAAATGTCATAAATTCCATCTGCGTACAGTGTTGCGTGATGAAGCAATTGCCAGTTAAAGTAGCACAGTGCTGAATAACAAAATATGTCCTTATCATGAACGGGGTAAAACCTTCTGGAGGTCAAATGGTTAATTGACATTGTTATTGAGAACCAAAGCAGAGACATGGTAATTAAGCAGACAAGCACATATACCTGAGACTACAATTCAACGTACTGGAGGTTTAGACCTGATACTGTAGATACATTTATGATAGCAGAACAGATAGAATATAGAACTTGTCGGGCAGACTTAAACCAATCATAATAATAGGGCAGACAATGAATCAGATTCCGTTCACCCAACCAAAAAAAAAAAGGAAAAATGTGAGCAGTGAGCATGTGTGTGTCCCACCCCAGGGCATGCTCCCTGAACTGATTAAAGTAAAGATACATTGAATTCCTGCCCCACTTACATGTAGTGCCCTAACTTTTTTTATGTCTTTTTTTTTTATTATTAAAAAACTTATAGCTCCAAGAGCTCCAAGGTTCATACTGATGTCTGTTGATTCATGTCTTTTTACTTTATACTTAAAGCCTCCCTAGTTGTCTTCAACACAGTCCCTATTTTACTTTCAACCATCACGCCTTTTAACTTGGGAAGAACATAACCTTCTGATTTCTTACACACTTTGTCAGAAAATGTTTAAAGTAACTCCATCTCTATTAAACAAAGCATTCACCACATTCGAAATCTGTGACCTTGTTTTAGCTTCTTTTCCTTCAATGTGGTTCAGGATTCTTAATTCACAAAAGCATAATGCATGGTGTATTTTTATTTCCATGTGCTACTTACCTTTTGTTTGATTTTGTAGTATTTTATTTCTCAAAAAACATTCCTGCACATAGATCTTTGTTACTTTAAAGATCAAAATTATTGCATTGGTTTTTTTTGTCTTTAAATTACCACGAGCTTCAGGTTAGTGATGATAACTAAGTTTTAGTGTGGATCTATTAAGAAACATAGGCATCACAAAGTGTGAGAAAAAAAAATACATTTTTTTCTACATTTTTTTTACAATTTTTCAAAATTCATAATAAAAAAAGTACTTCAACAGTTTAATGTCTATTTCATGTGGAAAAAAAGCAAGTCACCAAAGTGATTTTTTATCTTTGCACATTGAACTATTTTAGAAGAAAATTATCAATTCAAAAAATATGACATTAAAGAGACTCTGTCACTTAAAAAAATAAAGGTGCTAGCAGGTACAACTTGCACATACCTGAAGCTTAATTTCCACCACTATACCAAAATGCCTGGATGTTCTGAATAGACAAAGCTACAGCATTTCTGGGTTGTGATTGGTTCATCCTCCTTCTCTGTCCTGTGCACATTCCTATAGGCCCATCATCATGATGACTTAGTATGAATGACATGGCCAGTATGGAAGTGTAGGGGGTGAAAAATTGAACAGAATGCACATGCTCCTTCACTACTAAGAAACTCTGCAGTTTTGCCTGATAAGAACAGCCTAACATTTGAGGCATCCAGGGAGAAAATGAAAGTTGCTGAAGGTAACACAAGATGCTACTAGTACCGTTTATTTTTTTAAATTAAATTGTCACTTTAACCACTTCAGCTCCGGAAAAGATTTACCCCCCTTCATGACCAGGCCATTCTTTGCAACACGGTACAACGTTACTTTAACTGACAATTTTGTGGTTGTGCGACATTGTACCCAAATAAAATGTATGTGCTTTTTTTCCCACAAATAGAGCTTTCTTTTGGTGGTATTTAATCATGTCTGCATTTTTTATTTTTTGTGCTATAAACAAAAAAAGACCAACAATTTTGAAAAAAAAAAACAATATTTTTTACTTTCTGCTATAAAACGTATCCAATAAAAAAAATTGAAAAATCTAATTTTTTTATCAATTTAGGCCAATATGTATTCTGCTACATATTTTTGGTAAAAAAAATCCCAATAAGTATGTATTGATTGGTTTGCACAAAAGTTATAGTGTCTACAAACTATGGGATATATTTATGAAATTTTTATTTATTTATTTTTTACTAGTAATGGCGACGATCAGCGACTTATAGAAGGACTGCAATATTGCAGTAGACAAATCGGAAAACTATCTGACACTTTTGACACTTTTTTGGGAGCCAGTGACACTAATACAGTGATCAGTAATAAAAAAATATGCACTGTCACTGTACTAATGACACTGGCTGGAAAGGGGTTAACATCAGGGGCAATCAAAGGGTTAACTGTGTGTCTAGCCTGTGTTTGTGTACTCTGTGGGATGTGCTTTAACTAGGGGAAGACATGGGTCCATGTCCCTACTGACAGACTCTATCTGTCTGTACCTATCAGTACCTACTGATAAGCTCCTGTTGTGCATGTGCACAACGGAAGCGAGCTGCCAGCGCTCACATTCGCGCCTACTACCTGAAAGTGTGGGAATATATATATATATATATATATATATATATATATACATATATATATATATATGCGATTCTGTGAACAGCGGCCACCCTGTAGCAGTAAAACTGCTATAGTGTGGTCATGAACTGGTTAAGAACCATTTAAATAAAAAAACAAAACTGGAATAACACATCCATCTTAGAGAATTAAGCCCTGTATGCTGAAGCATTTTTTAAGATTCAGAGTACATAACAATAATAAGTAGTAGCAATGGATCAGTATCCCATCTTTATGCAGGACCCCTCTCTGCAGTCCTGAAAAACTTCCCCTATGCCATTTCATGATTCCACTGTTCTAACTTGACTCTGCTAAAAGGACTTAGCCCAGTTCAGGCCTGCTTTTTTACACTCACAGAATCATGATCTACACCAGTGATTATGTAGCTTTTGTGTGGGTTCAATGTTCCCCACTGTCAATTATTCCCAAGGAAACAGTGGGTGCTGGGACCTTTCATGTTCCTAGCCGACAACACGGGTACATTAATGTACATGGCCAGCAATCCCCAGCAATGTAAGCAAAGGCCATATTTAAATGAACACATACGGTATTTGGTCAATGATGTCACCACTATCCCAACCTCTTCCCTTATATAATTGATGATAGTTCAGGGAGCTATCATTTGGGTATTTGAGTACCATCGGGATCAGTTGTGTGCGCCGGGTATGTCAGGTTTTTCCTTTTGGTGAATATTTGGTGAGAGACGATTCACAATGGAATTTACAACAAGGGCATTTTTGGGGGATTTTTATTTTTTAATAAAGCTCTTGTCAAACATTTGGGTTTCTTTCTTTCTTAGTTTTTTTTTGTGAATAAATAGGGGGCATCTGGGGCCCCCTTATTGTTAAAGGGGCTTCTAGATTCTAATAAGCCCCCCGCCCACAGACCCCCCACAACAACCAACCTAGGATTTTGGGATGAGACCCTTGTTTACATCAACACTGGGTATCCCTATTGGGTCAGGAAGGAAGGATGCATGCTCATACCCTCCTTTCCTGAACAGCCAGGCTGCGTGCTCAGATAAGGGCCTGGTGAGTTTTTTTGGCCAGAACTGATTTTTAACTTTTGACTCCCTTTGACTTCAATGGGGTTCGGATTCGGCACTTGAACTTTACTCACTTCATTGGACCATGCTCAAACCAAACTCAAATGTGTTCAGCTCTATTTTTGAACCATAAAGAATATTTTTTTACTGTAGATATTTTTAGCAAGATTTTAATAGATTCAGTAGATTATTTAGCAAAACATGATGATCAACACATTTAAGGCTTGTCATGTCTTGAATATTGTTTGTTATATTCATTTGATCTCATTATTATCAACTATTAGCCAATACATGATCAAACTAATTTTGGAGCAATGATAAAGAATTGGTTTTCCTAAAATGCATTGCATTCCTGCTATACCTGCCTTTATATCTCAGTAAAGTATGTTATTATCAACAAAAGTTTGTGAAATATGGTTTCCCTTATGACAAATGATCAAATGAAGGCTTGTTTTTTTAATCAGATACAATGTTGCATACACAGGCGAAGAAATTTATCTGAATAATAGGTAAAAATACAAAACAGAGATGTTCATTCTTTCAGTTTTGATAATTTTATTGGTTCTGTTGTATGCATGATTTATTAGATAATCTGTTCTTCTTTGTTGCAGGATAGAATTAGAGAATTCTTTTCTGAATCTCGACCACAATGATCTTTTGTACTAAGTATCTTCAGCATTGCTACCAAATTAATTAGGCTTTGATCACAAACTTGTTTTATCTGGGTCAACACAAGTACATTCAAACTGTAAATTAAATTAGTCAGTGAGAAAATTAATAATCCACCAAGATGAAAAAACTACTAACAAAACTAATAACATTTCTCGTCTCAGTTATAATGGCTAAATTGGTGGTATAAAAAATACTGGCACAAAAAGCTGCCTTCACATACCTCCCAGTTTTGTTCATTTGCACCCTAGGAGCCCATAACCCAGACCATCTGTTGTTCTGCTAGAATACCCATTACACTGATGGACCAATAGCAAAGTTGGGAGAGCAGGAGGGCAGAAGTAGATATTTTTTAGTTCAAATTACATTTTACATTAACAAGTGCTCTCTCTTTTGGTCTTCTAGGTGCTTGGGATCAATTATGTAGCATCAATTTAGTCTTTTTTTATAGCTAAGTAACAGGTTTGCTTTAATCTTTAGAGAGCACAAACACATATGTATATATCCTCTTGCCCAACGGACATGGCAAGCAACTGCACTGGACAAAAAGTACTAGCCATAGTATATAGAGATGTCTGTTTTCTGGCTTGTCAATAAAAAAATACAAAGAATAGTAATCTGAAAACTGCATTAAAATAGGGACAGGCAGAAAAATTAACTTCTGCTAATAGTAAATTAAAACTGGTTGGTTGCCATACAATACTATCATTTTTGTAATTATATTGGCCCTTTGCCATGATGCCCTTTTACTTGTATATGCAAAGACCTTGCATCCAAATTCAGTGTCCACATTGCATTATAACTCTTGATAAAAACATGTAAGGTGGATCTGCATTGGTTGGCTATTGTCGCCATGTGGATCCTGGACCATGTAGACCCTGGACCCGCCCCACTTCTTTTTGCATAAGACAGTCACCCACCTTTTGTTTTAGGGAAACTCCACCATATTGTGTCATTTTCTCCTGGCCTGAAGTCCAATCACACCTATATTCCTTCCCAAGGTCTATTATCCAAAATAAACAAATGCCCAGACAAGTTGTATTTTCACTGCTTTACTGCACAAATGTCACACCAGCAGAATTTTTAGGTTACAGGCACATTGCAGTATGATAACAATTCAGAGTAAGTAATAATAGCCTTCAGTGCAGAACGCTTTTGTCTTTCTTATAACTTGCTATGCAGTGGTCACACAAGTACAGAACACTTCTAGGTCTCCCACGTTAGTAAAGTCATCTTCCCCAGATTTTACAGTCATTTTAGTATTAGTTGTTACTCGCACAGGCTGTCCTTCCTCGCACAAAAAGGAGATCTTCAATAAGCCCAAGGGTCACTCCAACCAAACCACAGACCTGCAGTTGAAGATCCAGGGTGGCAAGGTATCCTCATCTAGGCTTCCTCTTTTATCACCCTGGCAGTTTAGGCTGCAGAGGGCTCTTTTATGCAGCTCATGCAGAGCATGGGTGTCCTGATCCCACAACTTCTGTCAGTAAATTATGCCCATTTTTAGGACTGATAAACAAACTGCTGTAAAAAAGGATGAAGCTCAGTGCTGTCATGGGGAACAAGTACCAATGCAAATAAAATTTGAAAACTAGCATGTGGTAAAAGAGGGTGTGTAGAGGGAGTTTTTCAATGTGCTTCAAGGACAATTGTAAAAGTTAAAAACTTCCTCAAAGCCACATTTGTCCTCCCTTTCCCCAGTTGACCTGAAAAACTCCCATTCAGCCTATTCACCCAAGGATCATTCTTATTGATTGTTCTGTATTACTTGTATACAATCACCTGCCACTTTGCCTCTTCTATTTGTCCTTGCTGGTCCACATTAAGTTTCCATTTTCACTTTTCCCTACTTTTCCTCCTAGTGCCAGCTAGCTCTCCTTTCATTCCTCTACTTACACCATGATCAATTAGCATGGGACAACTGGGCAAGGGACATACAAATAAGATATGTTAGACTAGTGATCCACCTTAATCAGAGTAGCACCTACAGTCAATGGCAACTACTTAGCGTTATATAGCTACTTGACTTGAGGAAAGTCTTTCAGTACCAAATTGTTTTGTGGCTTTAACTTGTCATGTGACTGAATGCAGAGATCTTAACTAAGTCAATGTTTGAAGACTTTGACTGCCAGGCACTGTAATCGCCTTTCTGACCAGGAGCAGATAACTATATAAAGCCTACTAGCTGCTACCGATTGCTAGCTATACATACATAGATTTCTCTCATTCAGCCCACAACTGAATGAGATAGAATCTCCCCTGCCATCTATTGTATTCAGACAGTCACAGCACCTGCAGTTGTCTAAATACCAAAACACCCAGATCCTTCTATTTTTCAAGAAAATAAGCCGGTTGGTGCTGACAGGGCCACCCATGGCTCGGATTTTTGCTGATTCAGCAGGAATCACCTGAAATTTAAGCCATATATGGCTTACCTATTTTTTAAACCTGTTATCCCATTATAAATCCTTTGTGTATTCCAGTTCTAAAAAGGGAGAAAGTTTGACCCATTATCAAGTCCCTATGCCACCTCTCCCAACTTCAACAGTCTGAGCTCACTTAAATAAACTGAAAAAAGATGGGGTGATTGGCGCTACCTAGGAAACCTAAATGCTATTGCATATTAGGAAAACCACAGAAGGTAATTTTATATTGATACAATTATAGAATTACACACCAATGCCCCATGAGGCTGAGAGATCTGAAGCCCAAGCCTAGAGCACCTTCCATCAGCCAGGATACATCCGAGGCATCCGCCGCAAACAACAGGGAGCAACGATCTCCATACAAAGTATTACATGCCCATTAACCCTGCAGAGGTACCAGGAGCCGGTGAGTAGGAAATCAGGAGGGGGAGCACAGAAGTCACCTGGAAACATCTTGAGCACTAAAGTCACCCCTATGAGGTCCTGATCTGATGCAGATATAAGTTTATGGGACTATTGTACACTATTCTGACTTATTTACTGCAGCATATGCCGGGTCTAGGCTTCACTATATGAGTTGTAGTGTACCCATATGGCCGACATTTTATGTTTGATCTATGTAAACATGTGGATGTGTTTGATGCAGATTTAAGCCTATGGGACTATTATACATCACTCTGATCCATTTACTGTAGCATATGCTAGGTTCAAGCCTTACTATATGACTTATATTGCACCCGCGTGGCTGTTATGATTTATAGTGTACCCAATTGGTTGACTTCTTGCATTTGAGCTGAATTTTTTTTTTATTATTATTTTTTCTCTTTACACACAGTATTAAATACTTAACGATATTCAGGTTAGGGATCTTAGGACTCCTCTTACCCATTTCATACCAGTCACTGAGGTATTCTTCCTACCTACTGACTGTGATGATATGAGCATTGGTGTGTAATTCTATAATTGTATCAATATAAAATTACCTTCTGTGGTTTTTCCTAATATGCAATAGCATTTAGGTTTCCTAGGTAGTGCCAATCACCCCATCCTTTTTCAGTTCATTTATGTCAGCTGAGTACCCTCTGTGAGTGCTCTGTGTAGGGGAGGCAGTAACCTGTTCTCTTACCATATAGGCCCATCCTAAGCGCAGTTTCTCTACGTGTTACTAAGTCTGAGCTCACTGCTTCCTTTCTCCCCTTCTTTCACAATCCAGTTTTGTGTTTTCCCTCTCTCTCTCTTCCACAATTCAATCTCTCCCTCCCCTTACAATCCAGACTCACTGACTCCTATCCTCTATTAACCAGTCCCACTTTCTATTCAAAGCCATTGTAAAGTAAAAACTTCATACAGTATCTACATACCTGTTCGGGGTCAGAGACTTAAAGTATCAAAGTAAGAGAGTCAGAATGGCAGTCAGGCAAAGAGTGATTTCAAAAAGTGAGGTCAACAAAAGTTTCCTCTATCTCCCTCTCCTGACAGAGTTAATTCAACTGTAATCTCTTGACTAAATAATATGCATACATCCTGCTTTAGCTGTCAGCTGCTACTCAGTGAATATACTATTTTTGCCATTTTACTATTAACAATTTTTAGAATAAGAGCATATTATTTTATTTGAATGTTTATAAACCCCAATATTACAATATCAAAAGCTGCTGGAGGCAGATTTAAACATAAAAGTGCATGCGTATTTATATTTATTGCTAAAAAAAACAGCTTAATACATTTGACAAAATCAGCCCATTTTGTTAGCAATGCAAAATGCATTCAATAAACATAGCAGAAATTGAAGGGAATTCTTGTGCATTCTGCTGTGACAGAGATACTGACATCAATTTCTATCACAGCAGGCTGCGACCAAGTCTGGGACTCATTTCACATTACTATCATCTGTAATGACTAGTCTGCAGTCAGATAAGTAACACAATAATAAAAAAGAATCCCTTATCTCCCATACTCCAGAAAGTTGGCTAGAATCTTCACCGTCTGTGATAAAGTGTGATACTTTGTATTGGCTTGTCCATGTGTCATATGTATTTTACTCAACAGAGTTTCCAGACAAAATAACAACTTTGAGACCTGAGTTGGAATAAAATAAAGCCTACTTTGATGCCATGGGTGAATGAGTAGGTTGTAAGTTTATATACTATATAATATAGGTTTATGGATAAGCCAGCTTTATAAATTGAGCATTTGTTTACTAATTGGCATACTATGAAAGTACGGCACTGTAACAGCATGGTTCGAAGAATACATACTTAAACTCTTGTGACAAATGATAGGAAGCTAAACATCCCCCATAGAACTGGTGTAAATGTGTTTGGCAAAGATGTGTATTATGCTGTTACTTATTCTTTCTTTTGTGTAAACCTTTATGGATAAAAAGGAATTAGCGTAGATTCCCACAACAGCTGCCTTTGATTAGAAAGAACAAAATTAATGTGGTTTCTCAATAGAGCTGATTTTATTATACTGAGACAGTTGAACTGTTTTATGTCTGTATTACTTTGTTTCGAATAGAGGGGTGGCCATAGGAGCATTGCTAGGATCCAAAAAGATCTGGGTTTCTGTTATCCTATTACTTCTTTACATTTTATTCTAGTGTATAAGCAATTTGGCATTTACAAAGTTTGTGTGGTGAAGTCCCCCTTGTTAATTTTGCAAGTGGTCACATTGTAGAAGATACTTGGCTAACAATACATGAGCTGACCTCTTAGCTATTTCTTCTCCAGGCTAGTTTTTTTTGGTGGCCCTGTCCTCCTAAAACATTCCTGGTGATATGCCTATTGTGCCAGGCTGATATATCTGAGGGTGGGGACATTTTTCCCTTATTCCTATTATAAGTTAAATATAAGAAAATTAAACAAATAAACAGATTGTTCAGTGTTAGTGGAAATTAGCCCAGTTTATTGGCCTTACCTTGGTTGCATCTCAATCTGTGCAGACTGGTTCTCTCATCTTTACCTACGGGGATTAAAGCTGGCCATACACATGACAATTAGGAACTGAAATTACCCAAGTTCGACACATCATAAAAATCAAATCTTTTTCTTTGAGATTGCCATAGTATTTGCCATTTTTTAATTAAATCAACAAACTTTAACAAACTTTATTTAAGCTGTCATTTCAACTGTATAGACAAAAATGTTGGTACTAATTAACAAAATTAAACAAATTTAACTTTTGCCCATTAAAAGTCACATTTTATTTATATACAGTAAGTCCAGTTTTGACTTCTCAATCAACCAAATTCTGGTGGTCGGTCAGACCAGTGCGTGGTAGATTTCTTAGGTAGAAACTGAGAGAGCAGGATATTGATAGGCAAGAAGGTAAGGAGAGAAATTTCCCGCTGCCACTTTTGTTAAATCACACATTGATATTACCCTTTTTGATATGTATATAATATAGGGTGCATTACTTCATATCTTAGCTATATTATCTTGTGTGTTTGATTCAGTTTATTCTCATCTTAGTATGTTTCAAAATTCTTGACTCCTATGTTGCTCCCTCTGTTTTTGTATTTTCAGTGAATAGATCTATTGTTGTCTTTGTTTCCTTTATTTTGTTTAAGGAACCATAAAGCGCCCTTTGTCGAATAAATTAATCGATTTACTCTTACTGCACTTGTGCAGTCAAAAAAGTAATTTTCTACTTGGATCAGCTTATGCCTATCAAAGAGGAAAGAAAGTCCTGACTTGTATGAATTCATTATTTTTAGTGAGTCTACTGTTCCGTATAATCAGTAAGGCTTTCTCATTTTCAGCTTCTTAGTCAAAGTCTCAGCACTCAGCATTTTCAAAACAGTTTTTTACTGTACATATTTTCCTTGCTCATCTAGCATAGATACATGTAAACATTTCAGCATTGTATTTCAAGGCTTAATTTTAGCCTAAGACTGGCTGACCAATCTAGAGGTAATACCAGTTGCTTGGGTTTGTACCTCTTGCTTATTCACCAGATGTAAGCTAATATTTGAAAAGCACTAGATGTGACGGTTCAGTCTATAAACATGCATGCTCAGTTGATAAATCAATGCATGCTTAACCATGAATTCTTCTAGAAAACAAAATCATTTGAGGATGCGAAATCAAACTGTGATGTAATGTCTATGGCAAGGATCAATTTCTCACTAAACTTGAGTAATTTCTCCAATGAGAAGAAGAGTGGTAACCTAGGAGAGACATTCAAAATGTTCAACTTTTGTGGATAGCGAGGATCATTTAGGTTAAATGGTTAGAAAAAATATTACTAATGCCCTGTACACATGATAGGATTTTCCGATGGAAAATGTGTGATAGGACCTTGTTGTCGGAAATTCCAACCGTGTGTAGGCTCCATCACACATTTTCCATTGGAATTTCCGACACACAAAGTTTGAGAGCTTGCTATAAAATTTTCCGACAACAAAATTCGTTGTTGGAAATTCAGATCGTGTGTACACAAATCCGATGCACAAAGTGCCACGCATGCCCAGAATAAATTAAGAGAGGAAAGCTATTGGCTACTGCCCCGTTTATAGTCTCGACGTACATGTTTTAGGTCATCACGTTCAGAACGATCGGATTTTCTGACAACTTTGTGTGACCGTGTGTATGCAAGACAAGTTTGAGCCAACATCCGTCGCAAAAAATCCATGGATTTTGTTGTCGCAATGTCCGATCAATGTTCGACCGTGTGTACAGGGCTTTGTACAAATTCAATTTCTTCGTTATTTATTAAGGGACACATAATCATAAGTAAAAAAGAGACAGTTGTGTTATACCACTGCCTTTAAGAGGCATTGGACACTAGCAAACCAAAAAAAGCCATATGCAAACCAGGTACTACCCCTCCCACTCCTAGCATTTTTCCTATGAGAATGGATGTATTTTTTTTATTAGAAAAGTTTAATAATTTTTACTTTTTAATGTTTTGACAACATTTGTTTTACTTCTTATCCTTACTTAAAACTATTCTGTATGGAGACTATACCACTCCTGACAAACAGTTTTTCCTCCCAAATGCTTTGCTGAGTAAAATCATTTTAAGGAGGCATTTATTAAAGTATGACCAAAGGCAAAACTTTTTTTCATTTTAGATAGAGTAATGGAGGCTTATACAGTAATTCCTGTCAGTTTTGTTTTTGCCATCTGTGTACCATAGGGGAGATTTTCATTCTTTATCTGTCCCAAATCAAGGGCACAGACAGCAATAAAACCTGACAGGTGTTCTAATCCCTTTTCACTCTATCGAAAGATAAAAAAAAAAGTTTTGCCTTTAGTTATACTTTAACCACTTCAATACAGGGCACTAATACACCTTACTTCACAGACCAATTTTCAGCTTTCAGTGCTGTCGCAGTTTGAATGACAATTGCGCGGTCATGCTACACTGTACCCAAACTTACATTTTTATAATTTTGTTCCCACAAATAGAGCTTTCTTTTGGTGGTATTTGATCACCTCTGTGGTTTTTATATTTTGCTAAACAAATAAAAAGAGATCGAAAATTTTGAAAAAAATATAAGTTTTGCTTTTGTTTCTGTTAAAAAAATTTGCAAATAAGTAAGTTTTCTCTTTCACTGATGGGCACTGATAAGGCGGCACTGACAGGCACTGATACGGCGGCACCGATGAGGTGGCACCAATGAGCGGGCACTGACGGGCACTGACGATGGGCACTGATATGCGGCACTGATGGGCACTGCTAGGCGGCACTGATGGGTGGCACTGATATGCAGCACTGATGGGCATTGATAAGCGGCACTGATGGGCACTCATCGGTGGCACTGGGTGGCACTGATAGGCGACACTGATGGGCACTGAAAGGCGGCACTGATGGGCACTGATAGGGTGGCACTGATAGGGGCACTGATAGGCAGCACTGCTGGGCACTGATGGGCACTGATAGGTGGCACTGCTGGGCACTGATGGGCACTGATACGTGGCACTGATACCTGGCACTGATATGAGGCACTGATAGGCATTCCTGGTGGCACTGGCAGTGGTAGGCATTGGAGTGGGCACTGATTGGCAGCTGCCTGGGCACAGATTGGCAGCTGCCTGGGCACATATTGGTATTTCCCTGGGGATCTAGGGGGCATACCTGGTGGTCCAGTGTGGTGGCCATCCTGGTGGTCCTGGGCGGCTTCCCTGGTGGTCCTGGGCGGGATCCGAGGGGGGCTGTGCTGATAAACAATCAGCACAGACCCCCCCTGTCAGGAGAGCAGCCGATCGGCTCTCCTCTACTCACGTCTGTCAGACACGAGTGAGGAAAAGCTGATCACCGTCTCTTCCTATTTACATCGTGATCAGCCGTGATTGGACACGGCTGATCATGTGGTAAAGAGTCTCCGTCAGAGACTCTTTACCTAGATCTGTGTTGCGGGGTGTAAGACTGACACCCCGCAACAACGATCGCTGCAATGCGCGCCCCCGGGGGCGCGCAGCGGCTCATTATCCTGATCATGACATATTACGTCCGGTCAGGATAATGAAATCACTTTGCCGCCGTCATTTTGCTATATGGCGGGTGGCAAGTGGTTAATAAGTGGGCCATTCCCATTGTGGATCTAGCCATTTATTGTCATATTAAAACACTGACTATTCCTTTTGAGAATGTTCCATTGATAGAGGATCAGGTTTACAAATGACTGGAAGCCCATTCAAAGTTGTTGCTCTCTGTGGCAGGCCTTGCTACGCAACCTGTTGTAGCTGTCACGTCAATTTCATAGACTCTAGGAATATGGACTAAGCATATGTCCAACAAACTAAAAACTATCCTTATTGACCATTCAGTTATGGAACGTTTTGAGCTTTACACTATAGTGTTGATGGGTTATATAGATTCATATGAGAACTCTTTGGCTTAAAGTGGTAGTAAACCCTTACATATACCCAGTGAAGTGACTGGCCTCAGGTGATACACAGGGATTAAACAAATACTCCTACATAAGTTGTACCTGTTTATCTGCTGTCCCCCCTTACCTACATCAGTTCAAAGTGCTGAATTTAAAAGCTTGTCTGGGAGTTCAGAAAAAAAGGGGGCAAAAATTACACTCTTCAGAGCTCAGTATGGAGAGTTCTGAGAGCTGGTTACAGGGAAGGCACACACCCCACTTCACACAGCTCACAAGGACAGAGCTGAGGCTGTCAATCTGCTGGAGGTCCCTCCAATTCACAATTTTTCTCTTGCTGTAAGGGAAGCTTGTCAGAAATGATTCATGCTGATGTCAGAGGAATGAAACAGCAGACAGAAATGAGACTTAGTGCTCTTAATTGAGACAAGTACACACTATAGAGGAATATGCTATGTTCATGTTTCATGTCTGAGGTTTACAGACATGCATTTTGCAGCCAAGAAAGTTCATCTGTTGAAAAAAAGCCTTAAAGCACAACTCCAGTAGGCTTACAAATCCCACCTTTGCTGTTTTTGCTGTGGTACCTCTCCTACACTGCGTGGGTTAATTGTTGATTATGTCTAAGGGAATACAGAAGAGGCTGTTTTCTGATGCCTCCTTTGACTGACACCAGCGCTCTCCTCCTCCACACGAAGTTCTGGACTGTGGGCAGAGGCTCAGCATCATCACATACAATACAGGAAAATGAACCCTGTATTGCACATTTGGAGGCTTTAATGCAATAAGGGCCAGTCACAGTGGTTTACAACCACTTTAAATGTTAACTTTCAGAACAATAATGCTGAAAACACTTGCTGTGTATACCATTTGATAGAGAATGTCTTTTTGGTGCTTCCCTGGACAAAGATATTAAAGATCTTACTAGCAGAAAAAGTACATTTTTGTCTTAGCAAAAGAAACCTAAGCCTCAAACTGGCAAAACTCCTTCTACCTCTGAACGCAAGAAAAATGTATTTAATTTCTCCCAGGCCTCTAAGTCCATCCTGCCAGGTTCCTATGATAATGAGCCCTTGCAGAAGGCCAACTCAGGGTTCCCTGTGGTGCAGAGTCCAACCAGCATGCTTCTTCATCCAGAGCCAAGGACTTACAGCAGACTGGAACAAGGTTGTGGCCCCCAGCTAAAGATGCCGGAACCACTCATGTGTACCAAGTAGGGATGGCAAGAGACAGAAGAGGATATGGGACACAAGCCGATGACAGGGCACACAGGAGGCAGGCAGGCAGGCAAAAACAGTAGATGAAGCAGAGATTGGTACACAGGAAGTCAGACACAGATTACAAGTAATACATGGGAAAGCAGGAGCACAGGGAAACAAGGAAGTTGCTCAGGCAGCATGAGCTGCATTGAGCATGTCTATATACAGAGACGCAGACTGGGAGGCAGACCGGGAAGTGATAGCAGGGAAAGGGGTATAAATCCACAGTAGAGCAGACAATGCCCATAGGTGAACACAGAAGGCAGCAGCACATGTGAGTAGAATCAGCAAAACCACTGCAGCAAGGAGGTAAGAATTTCACAAGTAGGAAATTCCAGTATAAACCTGTGACACAACCCTAAGTCTATACCCAGTTCAGTTGCAGGTCCTGGACTCCCAAATCATCCAAACCAGCAAATAGGTCTTCTTTGCAATAAGGGAACACACCTTGTTTCCATAGTGTGGGAGAACGTATGTTGGTCTTTGCAGACACCTGACCCAAAGCATCTCAGGTGCATGGGTAAAATACTCGGTTTCCAGGGGCTATAAGCTAAAGTTTTAATCTCTGCCTCACTTTATGCCCTTCAACTTTTCTGTGTCTCTTCATGAGCTAGCAGACCTCTATGATGCCCTGGAAGACCTCCTAAGGCAAGGAGTCATTGCCATGTTACCAGAAATGGAAAGGTTTCAAGGTTTCTATTTTGTTCACCATTTCCAAAGCCTAATGGGGCATTCATCCTATCTTATATGTGAAGGCACAAGTTGAAAAATGTTAATGGAATTCACCAGGTCTGTCATAGCCTTCCTTTATTAGAGAGATTTTAAAGCCCCTGTGGCCATCTAAACATTAAGGATGCCTACCTGCATGTACCCATTTTTTCAGCACATCAATGCTGCCTGTGATTTGTCCTTCTGCTTAGTCTTTCATCTGGGCTCCAAGTTATTACTAAATTACTAGATCCAGTGCTAACCCTCCTGCATTCCCAGGGTTATCCTTTAGTGGGATACCTAGATGACCTCTTGTTGATAGAACAGTCAGCAGAGACTCTGTCAGACAATTTCCTACAGACTGTCCAAACTCTACAAAGGTTTAGTTTTATCCTGAACCTACGGAAGTCAGTGCTAGAGTAGCTTGATCACTTGGAATAACTGGGTCTCATTCTGGATATTGCTTGATCAAGAGTTTTTCTTCTGCAAGACAAATTTAGGATTCTCCACTCCCAGATTCAAACTGTACTGCCCAGGAGTTGTCTTTTGCAAGAGAGTCTGAGCTTGAGAGTAGCCTCTGTTGCAACTCAACATTTTGGCTTCATGGGACAAGAAGGCACGATCTCTTGATAAACCAATGCACCTACACCCAAGACCTGATTATGCCTGACTTGATTGCTCTGTCATCCTGCTCTGAAGTTGGGGAAATTCTTCCTTTCCTTTATCCTGAAAGATTTGCAAGATGGATGTATATCGGACAGGCTGGGGAGGAGCCCTAGACAGCCTGACAGTGCAGGGGACTTGGACAGACTTGCCAATTTCTTGAGCTCCAAGCAATCTCTGTCTCTTCAGTACTGAACTGCATTGAAGCAAGGCCAGTTAATCAGATTCAGGGCCACAGCAATGGATTATCAGGAAGGAACCCGAAGTCTTGTCATGGAAACAGAAGCAAAAAAGATTTCTGCATTGGACAGAGCTTTAGGTTCAAGCCTTGTCCTCTGTTCACATTTCAGATGTGGAAATTGGCAGGCTGACTGTCTCAATCAGAAGCACATGGAGTCAGGATAATGATTTTCTTCACCCAGTGGTTTTTTTAGGACCTCCCTTGAAGAAGGGGGACACTAGATGTGGGCACCCAAGTCTCCAGATTCAACAAAAAACTGAGCAAATTTGTATTCAGAAGCAGAGATCATCTGTCATTGGCAGTAGATGCTTTGGTGGCTCAGATGCAAGCACATGCAGGTGCTTCTTATTGTGCAGGTCCAATTACTCAGACCTCATCAGAATCCTGGAAGGCACCCATATCATCCAGACCTTCTGTCTCAGGGAATGGTTTACCACCCTGCTTCATGGTCACTGGTTTTGATGACATGATTGTTAAAGCCCAGGTCCTAAGAGTTAGAGGCCTACTTGTTTGAGTTATTAATAAGCTTTTAAAAGCCAGAATGTCCAAGCTTCACAATCCTACTTTGAAAGCATACTTTGCCTGGTGCCAGATAAAAAAAAATTAAAACCAAGAAATGCACCATGAAAAGGATGGTGACTTTTCTGCATACCATTCTAGATGAAAATGTGTCCAGTGAGTGCCAATCAGATGGGAAATCTTAGCTCTTATGTTCTTTTTTTTCAAAAACCATTTGCCTCTTATTTCTTGGTAAACGTCTTTGTAAAAAATGTCACCCAGCATTTCAAAGACTGACCCTTAAATGTATCATGTATATTTCCCTATCAGCTCTCACCCATAAGGTTGTCTTCCTAAGTGCCATCACCTCTGCAAGGTGTGTTTCTAAATTAGTGGCCTTATCTTGTAAAAAGCTTTTGCTTATTCTACACAAAGATAAGGTTGTCTTGAGGCCCAGTGACTTCTTTCTACCTAAATTTTTTTTTCTTTTCACCTTAACCAAAACATAATACTCCCCCCCAATTTGACCCTTGTGCATATAAAAGACATCTCTCTTAGAGATGTGTATATATCTATCTTACAGCTACAGTACATCTTCCTTCAGACAGACTAACTCTCTTTTTGTCATTCCTGAGGGTCCCCACAAGGGACAACAAGCTCCTTGTTCCATCATTTCATGGTGGCTGTGACAGATCATCATATAATCCTATAGGCTTAAAGGGTTAGTTGACCTTTTCAGAAAAAGTCAACTAAAACGGTACACTTCCCCTGCCCCCCTCCACCCCTGGTCTCCGATGTACTTACCTCCATGTGTGCTGAGCTGTCAGTGCTCATAGAGCCCATGTGGGGGTCCTGGGATTTCAAATCCCTGTTCTTTTCCCTGTTTTCTCTGCAATTCTTCTGGGATGGATTTGAGCAGAAAGCACAGTGGTGTTAAAGGTGAACATTATTATTATTATTTATTTGGAGATTATGTACTGAGTTTTGACACTATTTGATTCTTTATTGTACTTTTGCTAAAATGCGTACATTTTACATTTAAAGGGGATGCACAACAGGTTTTATCTTCATATACTTAAAGGCAATTGTTAGTACCAGAGGTGTCCAGCACAGGGGCGGATCCAGAGTCTAAGTTCGGGAGGGGCACTGCCAGAAAATAGGTTATTTTGTGGGCAATTTATTGGGAAATGGCTGGTGTTAGCACTTCAATCATCATGGCACCATGGTTGTTATGGTGTCAGGATGATTGAAGTGCATTATTTCTATTATTACATTGTGATATAAAATGAAATAGTTCAACTCACCATAACGTAGAATCAGTGGGAGCCCCAAGCGTTTTACTTGCCACCGTCGCCTGCCACCAGATGCGGATTGTCACTTGCCAGGTCACCTGCCTTCGAATGTGGATTGTCCCTTGCCGCGTCACCTGCCACCAAATGCAGATTGTAACTTGTCTGCCGCAAGTTGTGAATTATCACTTGCCACGTCACCTGCCACAAGATGCAGATTCTCACTTGCCACACACCCGCAAGCCCGCTCACCTGGCAGCTGTCCTGTTTGCTGGCTCACCCACAGACTGGCCCGCCTGCTCACTCAGCCACTGAGCCACATGCCCGCTCACTCACCCGCCGAGCCACCTGCCCGCTCACTCACCCGCTGACTTGCTCATCTACTCACTCACCCGCCGATCCACCCGCCCACTCACCTGCTGACTGGGCTGGCCTGCCTGCTCACACACCCACCCATCACTAATTTCTCAGGGGGGGCAATTACCCTGTTGCCCCCCCTGGATCCGCCCCTGACAGGGCAGTGGGTTAGTTTGAGTTTACTTACAATTGCCCACTCTCCACATGCAAGAAGTATGTAAAAACTCAAGGTAATGTTAAGATGTCAAAAGTAAAAACATGAGAAGCCCCTGTACTGCTTCAATAACCAAAGAAGAATACCCTTTTAAGGCGCATCTCCTATCCAGTCCTCAGTCCTGGCAGAAAGGACAGCTCATATTTATGCCTTTCATCTGTGTATTTAACAGTGTTCCTGGAGGTAACCTTTAAAGCATACAATTGGTGGATCTAAAACTGAGCAGTCCATAGTCCTTTAAATGTATGAATGTATAAATACTCATGCCATTCCACCTGGAACAATGGCAGAGGTGCCAGATTCAACAAAAAACTGAGCAAATTTGTATTCAGAAAACATATTGTACATGTGTCCTGAAACATGTGCATGCTCTTCTGTAAAAATACACTTGTAGAATAAAGGGTTAATAATTTAAACATTCTACTTGTACTTCCATAGATGTGACCCTTTCATGTTATCCTAGTCAGGAAGGCACAATGTTTGGAATGTGTCATAAGGAAAATGAAAGTCTGTTTTTTTCTTTTTCGAAACCCAGCAAAGTATAATTTGTCTAGCACTTGAAATAGATTGAACTGTTTTTTTTCTCTGTCAGTATTTAATGTACTGTTGAAATACTGTCAAGTTTTATTGCAAAAAATGTACAGAGGAGCAAATGTATAGCATAAAAATGAACGCTTTTGAAACAGATGGCAATTCTTTGGGGACTACACAATCATTATAGAGACTGGTTCGGTTTGCATTATGCCAAGCAAGAAAAAAATTCTATCACAGTTCAATAAGATTTTCTACATTTCTCATTATTTATAAAACTAGGAGTAATGCAAGAAATGTAGCATGCTATGTAATTTCTATTGAATATGATTATTAAAGTCAAGACTAGAAGCTGGCCCTCAAGTAGGATAAACAGAAATTTTGACTAAACACGTATATACACGTATATATGTCACAGCCGTTATGTATACTGTATAAGTTTGCTAGGATGTTAGGAGCACTCAAAGTAATACATTACACAGAAATAATTGATGGAAATCCACTTAAAGGAAAACTCCAGTTTTGTTAAGTTGATATTACATTATATGGCAAGAGAAAAACTCACCCAAGCTCTACTGCTATATAATATAGTTGGTGTGTAGAGAAGCCTTAGGCCTTCATCAAAAGCATAACAACATAACAAACATTAAAAACAAGTATATATAATGGAAGCAGCCCTTGTGAGATATGAAGGGCAAAATTCACTTAATTAAAAAGTCAACCCATTAACCACTTGCCAACCAGCCGCCGCAGCAGAAGCAGCAGAATGGCGCGGCTGGGTGAAATAACGTTATGTAACGTCGCTTTGCCCTGTGGCCACTAGGGGCGCGCGCACCCCCTGCTCGCCCCCGGAGCCGATGTGAGTGCCCAGCGGTCGCGATCACCGCCGGGCTCCCGGGATCGCTGCTGACACACCGAGAACTGGGATCTGTGTGTGTAAACACACAGTTTCCGGTTATCTGAGGGGAGAAAAGACTAATCGTCTGTTCATACAAAGTATGAACAGTGATCTGTCATCTCCCGTAGACAGTACCCTCCCCCATTCAGTTAGAACATAGAGAGGGAACACAATTAACCCCTTGATCGCCCCCTAGTGGTTGACCCCTTCCCTGCCAGTGACATTTTTACAGTAATCAGTGCATTTTTATAGCATTGATCGCTGTATAAATGCCAATGGTGCCAAAAATGTGTCAAAACTGTCCGATGTGTCCGCCATAATGTCGCAGTCCTGATAAAAATAGCAGATTGCCGCCATTACTAGTAAAAAAAAAAAAATAATAATAAAAATGCCATAAAACTATCCCCTATTTTGTAGACGCTATAACTTTTGCCCAAACTAATCAATATACGCTTATTGGGATTTTTTTAACCAAAAATATGTAGAAGAATACATATCAACCTAAACTGAGGAAAGAATTTTTTTTATATATTTTTGGGGGATATTTATTATAGCAAAAAGTAAAAAATATTGTGTTTTTTTCAAAATTGGCGCTCTTTTTTTGTTTATAGCGCAAAAAATAAAAACCGCAGAGGTGATCAAATACCACCAAAAGAAAGCTCTATTTGTGGGGGAAAAAGGACGTCAATTTTGTTGCACGGTCGCACGACCATGCAATTGTCAGTTAAATCGACGCAGTGCCGAATTGCAAAAAGTGCTCTGGTCAGGAAGGGGGTAAAATCTTCCGGGGCTGAAGCGGTTAATTGGTTACAGGTGGAGATGACCAGACCCAGGCCAAACAAACACACACAAAAACAGGGGGTTGCTATACAAGCTATTTTGTCATTTAAATCTAATCGGCAAGTTTTTGTCAAAAAAGGGAATGGGGAACTGGACATTGCCAAGGGGGATTAATTAATAAAGCAAAACAAAACAAAAAGTAAAAAATACTGTACAGCAGAAGATGGTCCTGAGTCCAGGCAGCTGCAGCTGGGATCAGTGCTGCAGCCATCTAGGTGCGTATGGTTTATTTTTTTCTTTGGATACCCATACTTCTCTTTTAATGTGACTTTGAGGGTAAAAAGGAAAAAGTACAAATCAATAAAATTACATGATTGGAAGATGCCTTTGGATTGTTTGTGATTTTACAAAACAGTACAATTTTTATTGACAGCGTCATTGACACCATGTCTGTCATTTCACTTTTTGGATGTGTAATTGATTTTTTAACTTTTACATTAAGCTTGGATTAAACACAGCAGCATCTCAGTCTGATTCATTTTATGTTGAAAAGAAAGGATTTTTCAGGTGATTTTGGATGTGTCATCTGTTTATTTTTAACATTTCTAACAAGAGGTAATAGGCCTGAATTGACCTGTGGAAATTACAGCCGCAACAGATCTAAAATCTATAGGAAAGTTTACAATTTAAAGCGGTTGTATTTCCCGCTTGGTGATTTTTACCTACAGGTAAGCCTATAATAAGGCTTACCTGTAGGTAAAAGAATATCTCCTAAACCTGTAAGGTTTAGGAGATATTGACCCTGCATGTAAATGGGTTAAGTTTATGGTTTTATGTCTTTTTTTTTTTTTTTTGGAGGGATGGTATATTTTATTCTAGGACATGTTTTCTTTATTACGGGGTGTGTAGCATAAGCTTGCTGCTGACATGGATAACGTTGTCTTTGGTTTGCAGTACATCCTCACATACTTGTGTGGTAAGGTATGCACCAGATATTTATTCCCCCTTTCATCATAGCTGCCTTTAAATTTAGGTAATTAGAAATGTCATGTTTGCCTGAAGCGAGAAGCAGAAATTCCGATTGTGGACATATTAGGTTCTGCAAGACAAAGTGGTGGCAGGGTGTACCATCTAGATACAAAGTACATCTGCCTTTTGTATCTCAGAGTGGATGTGCTATACTGCCATGACACCTGCAGGAGGTAGCTGAGTGGCTGACAAAGTTTTCTTCTTCATCCCAGGTGCAGAGCAGCCAGTTGCCTGCAAGCTGCTGCTAATTAATTCTCTTCATCCTCCTCCTTTTTTTTGCTGATCCCACCATAGCCCCACAAACTATCAGTGAGGAACTGGTGGAATTATTTGATCACACCATCACTAGCTTGATCTTGCACAAACAGTCCTCCTATCAAATATTGAGGTTGAGGAAGATAGTACCATGACCTTAGAGGGAGAAGGCATCAGGCAGGGAGTAGCAAGAGACAGTGATGCCCAAGCAACTAAAGCTGCTAATTAGGCTGCCGACTTGGCCTTTTTTAATCATTTGTTTATGTTGCTGAAAAGTACATAGTTGGTAAGGTTGAATAAAGACCTAGTCTATCTAGTTCAACCTGCGTGTGTGTGTGTGTTTATGTCGATAATCGTTTCCCATATCCCTGTATATTGTGTTCAAAGGCTACAGCACCTGGTAATCCCCAGTGGCCCCCCATTTAAATACTACCCAGGGATCATTGGAAAATGTACCAGTCATCTGGGCACCACATGCACAAGGAAACGCCTGACTCTGCACCATAGAGATTGGTGGGAACAGGACTTTAAAAGGAAAATCAGCAGCAAAATATCCACATTTCTTCTCCAGGAGGCTTAATGTCAGCTTAACAAAACTGCTGGCTTTGCAGTTGCTTCAACCACGTTATGTCCTGTGCTATGGCACAGAGGCAAATGCCTAGCCATTTTTTATCCCAGAAGGCTATCCCTGCCCTACACCAGTGTGTGGCATGTAATGCATCTGTGTCCCTGGACTACAATGTCAGTGACAGGGTACACATGACCACAGATATATGGCTCAGTAAGTAAGTGTGGGCAGGGATTCTACATATTTTCCTAGGCGCACGGGGTACATTTTCTGGAGACTGGGATAGATTTTGTATGGGACACACTGCTGGAGTTGGTGGTGTTGCTATGTGTCTTGTCTGATGATGGCAGCGCAGTCATGTCTACCCCTTCAAATTACTGGCTCATTTCTCAGACACCTTCAGAACTAGCAGTGCTCTCTAAGAGCCCCTGAGCATATGCAATGCAGCAGACTAAATTCAGTCTTGTTGTGTTGCAGCTCATGTTTCTGGGGGGCAGGAGCCACACTGGCCCAGAGCTTCTGAAAGCTCTGAATGTCCAGGTCAAAAGGTGGCTGACCCGATTTCATATTCAGTCAGGCAAGGTCATGTGTGACAATGACACTAATTTGTTGGCCAAACTTTATTTGGGAACAAATTACATTGTCTGTAATTGGTTTTGTCTCACCCATGTCTTTAAACTTATGGTGCAGCAGTTCATAAAGTTCATGAAGTACCCTGGCTTTTAGGAGGTCCATTGGCAAGCTAGAAAGGTTTTTAGGCACTTCAGGTGGTCACACATGGACAAGTGTTTTTCCCGGCAGAAATGCAGCACCAACTTCAACTGCCTGCTAAACTGCAGATGATCCAGCAGTGTGTCATGAATGAGTGCCTATGCTAGTATGGTATGACAGTCTCTATGGAGCTGTTTTTCTTCACTGGATAGATGGCTCATCATTCAGGATGTGTGCAGAATTTTGGCAGCTTTGCAACAAGATATTAGTGATACAATCCCTCTCATCTTCCTCCTGAAGTTTATTATCTATAGTCTGATAGACCAGGCACAGCTGCAGGAGGAAAATGAGGACTTGCTGCTGTCTCAACACCAGCAGAATCATTTGCTTACTGTCCCCCTAGCCTGTGAGGCAAAGGCAAAAGGAAGTAGAGGACGGTTACTGGGAGGGTTGAGGGTGCTGGTGGTGATGCAAAGGAAGAAATGGGGCAGGCTTCAGTGGGAACATTCACCCCTCCCACGTCCTGGCATTTGTATGTGGGTGGAGTGAGAGTTTTGTCCTCAGTGACACTGAAGAATCAGAGTCTTCTGCTGTAGACAATTTGTGACAAATTCATTTTTTTACAGCAGTTCTTCAGCACAACAAGAGATTTTGTTATGAAGAAGCAAACCTGTCTGTCCCCCAACAGTGTGGACCAGCCACTTTCATTAAGATGATTTCATTAAGATTGATTCTTGGATTACCAATAACAACAGCATTATTACCAATGGCAATGGTTACAGTGTAGAAATCTACAGTCATAGGCTTCCTGCCAAATAATAATAAAAAAAAGATAGCAGGCAAGCCTAATAGAAGAGGTAGAGATGCTACCACAAGGATCTAATAGGTGCCAAGCAGAGCCTCTGTGACCTCTTTCTTCTCCTCCCTCTCCTCCTCCCTTCCTCCTTCACATCCACCTCCTCTTGACCCCTCCTTCACCTTTATTATACATGGTGAAAAACTGGTGAAAGCAGCCACCTTCCTACAGTTCCTGGCCTTGGCAGCCTCATAGCAGCATATTCGTATACTCATTTGAATTTCCTTTCAATGGCCTTTTTCTGTGATCCTTTTTTCAGGGACAAGATGGGAAGGGCAGGCAGTAGAAAGTGTTAAGAAAGCAATTGATAGCCATATGCTGCTTCAAATTCCCAGGAGTGATGCCTTGAGGCTCAAAGAAGCACTTACCAACACCCACCCTACAATCTCCAGTAACAGTCTTTCCCTGAAACCCCTGGCATCCTTGTATGCCAGTTTGACACTCTAACATACTTCCATACTAACTGATTATATGCAAGTAATTAGCCATAAAATGTGTGAAGGGGTCCGGGTACTGCCCTGTAGGAATGAGTCCCCACCAGAACTTGCGAACAGGCAAAAAATTTGTGTGAACACCGTTGAAGTCTATGGGACACAAACATGAAACATCAAAAGTGCTCATTTTAAAGGCTTATATGCATGTTATTGCCATAAAAAAGTATTTGGGACCCGGGTGCTGCCCCAGGGGACATGTAATAATGCAAAAAAAGTTTTAAAAACAGTTTTAATAATGCTTAAAGTGAAACAATAAAAATTAAATATTCCTTTAAATATTATGCCCGAGGGGTGTCCTTAGTATGCCTGTAAAGAAGCGCATCTTTCCCATGTTTAGAACAGTATCACAGCAAAATGACATTTCTAAAGGAAATAATTCACCAAAAAAGTGTCAAAATGGTAAAAATGACAGTAGACAGTTTGGGACAAGTCCTTTATTAAAAAAAAGTGTCCTGCGTTGTAACTCCTTCGATGACAGCGCCAAGACCTATGACCCGCCCCTTATGATGTCATGTGATGTCACGTAACATCAGAGGGGGCGGGGTCATCCGTTTATGTCACCAAGTGGCCCCGCCCTCAGCTATATAACAGCTGTCATTGCAAAAAGCCTACAGTTGCAGGGCGCCTCCCGTCGAGGCGGAATTTTTCCGTTTTTTTTTTTCTCGGTCAGTCGGCAGTGTCATCGAAGATAGAGTTGCATCGCGGGACACCTTGTTTTTTTTTCAAATAAAGGACTTATCCCAAACTGTCCTGTCAGTTTTACCAGTTTGACACTTTTTTGGTGAATGTGTAGGGGTTCAACGTACCCGATACCCATTTACAAGGGGGGGCGGGATCTGGGGTTCCCCTTGTTAAAGGGGCTTTCATATTCTGATAAGCCCCCCACCCGCAGACACCCACAACCACCGGGCAAGGGTTGTGGGGATGAGGCCCTTGTCCTCATCAACATGGGCACAGGGTGTGGCCGGCCAGGTTGTGTGCTTGGATAAGGGTCTGGTATGGATTTTGGGGGTGACCCCCACGTCATTTTTTTGTTACATTTTGGTGCAGGGTTCCCCTTAACCGCTTGCCGACCAGCCGCCGTAGTTGTACTGCAGCAACATGGTTCGGCTGCGCAAATCGCCGTAATGTTACGTTGGTAACATAGACGGCCACTAGGGGGCGCGTGCGTGCCCCCCACTCACTCCCTGAGCTGATGTGCGTGCCCGGCGGTCTCGATCGCTCGGGGCACACGGAGAACCCGGAACTGTGTGTGTAAATACACAGTTTCCGGTTCTCTGAGCAGATAACTGACAGATCGTCTGTTCATACAGAGTATGAACAGTGATCTGTTAGTTTCCCTGCACAGGTCCCATCCCCCTTCAGTTAGAACACAAACTAGGACACACATTAACCCCTTCACTGTCCCCTAGTTTTAACCCCTTCACTGCCAGTGACATTTTTACAGTAATCAGTGCATTTTTAATCGAACTGATCGCTGTATTAATGCCAATGGTTCCAAAAATGTGCCAAAATTGTCCGATGTGTTCACCATTATGTTGCAGTCATGATAAAAATCGCTGATCGGCGCCATTATTAGTAAAAAAAAAATAAAAATGCCATAAAACTATCCCCTATTTTGTAGACGCTATAACTTTTGCGCAAACCAATCAATATACGCTTATTGCGATTTTTTTTACCAAAAATATGTAGAAGAATACGTATCTGCCTAAAGTAAGGGAAAAAATGTTTTTTATATATTTTTTGGAGATATTTATTATAGCAAAATGTAATAAATAATGCGTTTTTTTCAAAATTGTTGCTCTTTTTTTGTTTATAGCGCAAAAAATAAAAACCGCAGAGGTGATCAAATACCACCAAAAGAAAGCTCTATTTGTGGGAAAAAAAGCACGTCAATTTTGTTTGGGAGCCACGTTGCACGACCGCGCAATTGTCAGTTAAAGCTACGCAGTGGCGAATCGCAAAAAGTGCTCTGGTCTTTGGCCAGCCAAATGGTCCGGGCTGAAGCGGTTAAAATCCATACCAGACCTAAAGGGCCTGGTATGGATTTTTGGGGGGACCCTCACGCAATTTTTTTAAATTTTGGCGCATGGTTCCCCTTAATACCCATACCAGACTCAAAGGGCCTGGTAATGGACTGGGGGGGAAACCATGTTCTTTTTACTTAATAATTTTTATGTATATTGCCGGGATCCGTCAATACATTACAGCCGTAAGCAGCTTTAAATGACATTTTTCCCTTTACAAATGTCATTTTGCTGTTCTCATTCATAAAACTACGTACTGCTGCCGTGTAAACAGCCTTACATAGTGTGGGGCGTGGACTCAGCCCCCTGAGCCATGATTGGCCAAAGGCACCCTGCCTTTGGCAAATCATAGCTCTCACAGCAAAGCGTGCTGTGATTGGCCAAAGCATGCAGGTCAGGTGCATGCTTTGGCCAATCAGCACCCGTGAATGCACTGCGATCTAGCAGTGGTACCCTTAGTCTGCCTGTAATGTGGCACATCTGTAGCATGTGTAGAACATGCTGCAGCAATACCATTGCCGGCAATAAAAAAATGTTTAAAAAAAAACAACATGGGGTCCCCCCTCCCAATCCATACCAGGCCCTCCGGGTATGGTATAGATTTTAAGGGGAACCCCAGACCAAAATGAAAAAAAAACCCAGCATGAGGTCCCCCCCAAATCCATACCAGACCCTTATCTGAGCACGTAGCCTGGCAGACCAGGAAAGGGGGGGTGAGTGAGCACAAATCCCCTGAACCATACCAGGCCATGTGCCCTCAACATGGAGGGGTGGATGCTTTAAGGCAGGGGGTGCTCTGCCCCTCCTACCCCAAAGCATCTTGTCCGATGTTGATGAGGACAAGGGTCTCTACCCCACAACCCTGGGCTGTGGTTGTGGCGGGTCTGCAGGCAGAGGACTTGTCAGAATCTGGAAGCCCCTATTAAGAAGGGGACCCCCAGATCCCGCCCCCCCATGTGAATGCGTATGGGATACCCTACCTATTCACCTAAAAAGTGACAAAATGAATAAAAGAGACAGTTTTGACAATTCCTTTATTAAAAAATAAAAAAACAGTGTCCCCTTTTGTAGATCCATTGTCAATCATGACGCCCGCTGCCACTGCCGACCCTCAAAAGAAAAATGCTCCACTGTCAACTAAGGCAAACCATCGAATGCCTGGCTTGCCATTTGACAATTCTTATATAGGTAAGGGCGGTGCCACCTGGCAGGCACCGCCCCCTTGTGACGTAACCAACCCAGCATGCATGTTGTCAGACACCATTAAAAAAAGGCATGTGGAAAAATGTATTGGAGCCAGCAATAAGTAGGGGTTATGCCCTGTTAAAAAATACACATACAGCCTGTTATTACTGTAGTTTATATGGGCAGGGACAGGCTCTTAGGAGACTGCAGAACATCAGCAGCATGATGATGTCCTGTCCTATGATGTAACAAAGGAAGAAAAAAGTAAAATCTTTTCTCTCCCGACCCCAACTTCTCTTAGATACACAGCGTTTTGCTACCTACATGACCTTCAGTAAGATTTACATCTACTTTAATAGACTGGCCGGTGCCAACAGGGCAACACTAAACTCTATGCAGCTTGTCTGCCATACTCCCTATGCTTTCCCTATTACAAATGAAGCACATTGACATTATGGCTGTTATGAGCTCACCCTTTTATATTGAGGTTGCTGGCTTATCAAAAGGCCTCTTATTTGAGCTTATAAGTCAGCTGACAAGGCGATGCATTATTGTAGCAAGGAATTTGGTCTGGTGAATTCCACCACTAATTCACTGGGACCATTAATTCACTAGAACACACAGATCGTGTCTTGAACGCATGGTAGTGGTGTACACTCGTCTCATCTCTAATGGGTACCCTAGCACTCTGTTTATATCATAGGAGTGCAAAGAGAGGACTAAATCTGTTGCTCCTTCATTTTCCAGTCACAGGCCCAATAAATCCTGGACTGCAATACAACGCCAAGATCTGATTGACAGCAAACACTGGACAACTAGAATATCCAGTATGAGCAGAAATAAAAATCTTTTGGCAAGTAAAATAGTTAATGTATTAAACTGTGCATTTAGCTGTTCAAAAGTTCAAATTTAAGGGTTTTATATTTCTTTACCCTGGTTTTACTTTACACTTGAAAAAAGTATCAGGCATTGTTGGCTTTGTTCTTTTCCTAATATGGTTAATTTTGTTTTTCAGGATCTACTTAAGAGGTGTCATTCAGCAGAAGCCACCTATCTCTTCCAGCAGGATAAATTCTATGATGTTCGATATGACACCGGAGACAAATCCATTCAATGCAGTAGGCGTGCAGATGCATTCAAGTTCTGGTTGATGTGGAAAGCTTTGGGGACCATAGGACTTGAAGAGCGAGTAAACCGTGCCCTAGCATTATCAAGGTAGGACAATAGCATTTTTCTAGAACATACACTTAATTTGGCATGTTTTCAAAATTACATGTTTATTCTGATCCACCCTATATCACCAACCTTTGGCCACTTGTGCCGCCAATTTTTCTTGAGGATTGATTTGTTAAAGGGCTATTCCACCTAAAACCTACATTTCATTTTGGCATATTCTGGCTTATTGAATAAACAACCAGATTTTTACAGCCGGGAAGCAAATATAGAGTATGTATTTCAATCCATGAACTATTTGTATTTTAATTCTTGGGAATTCTGTAGCATGCGTATACCTCCAGCTGCTGTCTTGTCAGCTAAAGTGCTCTTCACACAGACGGACCCAATCAAACCATCCATTGCCCTCTATGGAATGGCAGATGTAAACTGACATGTGTATTTTGTGTCTATATTGTGTATAGGCTGACTTTTTTTTTCTTCAAAACTTTTTATATTGTTTGGATATTTGTGTTGATTAGTCTTTGATTTATGGCATGTTTTCTTATTGTTCTAAAATCAATTTTATTGAAAGTACTAAGAAATATATATTCAAATCAAAGTATCAACTATTTATGCTTTAATTCTTGAGAGTAGGTGCGTAAATTGGGGCAAACTTGTAGGGACCCAGTGCATTACTTTGCCCAGGGGCCCATGATGCTATTAAGATGGCCCTGGTTACAAGACTATGAGAATACAAAGACCCATTTGAAGCAGGTCAAATGCAGGTCACAAGGAGATTAACTGCAGGTCAACTGTGCCTGACAATGAATTCTGAATGATCTTAGCAGTATCTCAAACTGATGTCTAGAGTGGCCCGATAAAGCAGATATCTCTATCACTGTTTGTAGAATACTCATAATTAGGTGGCTGAATTGTTTTAAACTTAAATGCAGGTCAACATGGGTAAAGAAACTATTATTCGGCATTTTGTTTTGTGCAGTCTAGTCATTAATGTTCCATGTATCTTCTAAGAAGTAACAGACTTTTGGTATTAGTAATTAATGTGTTATAAGCAGTATATTGTACTTCAAAAACACATGTCAAAAGCAGACTTGAAGCATACCTAGACAATGAAATAATGGTATTGATTTGAAAGAGAGATTTCTCACTGCTTTTTTTTTTTTTTTTTTTTAACATAAAGTTTATTTATTCATCACAAACAAACAAAATACAAAACAAGTTGCATTAGCTCAAGACAGATAATGTACAAGGATTTTCCATACCATATCGAATCGACTAGTACATTGCAGATAATATATTTTCAACCGCACAGTAAATGGTCAGAATAGAGTTGCAAAATTTCAAGTCCAGGTCGCTATAAAAGCCCCCGTGTGGGGGGAGGAAGGGTGGGGGGGGGGGCCCGGGTAGGAATTCCCCTCAGGGGTCTCAAAAGCTAGTCATATATTAGCCCCGTAGCGTGGAGGCCCCGTCCGGGGCGAAATTACCTAAAGCAGGAATGTTTGGACAGTCAAGAGTGCAGGCTGTAGTACTTAGTTTTCCTATGGAATAGTCAGGTGTTTGGCCTCCACCCAACCCGCCCAGACTCTATCAAATTTTTTCGGACAGTTCCTTCCCATATATGTTAGTTTATACAGGGGCAGGGCTGCATTTATGCGAGAGAGCCATAGTTGTTTAGTAGGTGGTTGAGGCTGATTCCAGTTAAGGAGAATCGCCTTTCTGGCATACATTGCAGTATAAAAAACAAATAATTTTTTCCTTTTTGGGGCCTCTAGATAATCACATATGCCTAGCAGGAGGGGGAGAGGGCTATAGGGGACCCTGATTTTGCCCACCGAGTTAATATCCTCCAGGACCGTCTCCCAAAAAACCACTATCTGTGGACATGTCCACACAGTATGAAAGAAATCCGCACCATCTGAGCCACATCTAGGACAGGTGGCTGTTCTATTTGTATAAATTCTTGCAAGACGCGACGGGGAGTAATAAGCCCGGTGTAGAAATTTTAACTGGGTAAATCTATCCCTAGAGGATATGGTCAGAGTTAGATATTGCTGCACCCCCTCCTCCCAGTCATCATCGCTTAGGTCAGGAATGTCACGCCGCCAGGTTGTCAGCAGTTGTGAGACTCTAGATGTGTCCAGCAGGGTAAGTTTGTTATAGATAGACGAGAGTAATCTAGTGCCTTCAGGTGCACGAAGTTCAGTCTCCAAATCCGACATCCGCAGAGTTATCGGGCTGGGAACCTGGGAGCGAAAAGCATGCCTTATCTGGAGAAATCTAAAAAACATCCAGTTTGGGAGGCCCTTTCTACTTTTTAGATCATCAACTGTTATCAGTTGTCCCTGCGATACAATATCACCAAGGGTAACTATGCCGTATCTAGCCCATATGACAGGATCCGGAATCGACTGAAAATGACTTAACCGCGGGTTACCCCAAAGTGGTGTCACAGGGGACCACGCATGTTGATTCTCTAATTTCGCGTTCACCGTGTCCCATACCTTAATGGTCGTTTTCATGGGCACCGATATTTTGGGATTGGAGCGGGGCCCTCTATGTATGAGATTCCTTAGTTCCGAGTAGGAACCCAGCAATGCTGCTTCCACATCGGATGCCGGATTAGAGGGCTCCCCTGCAAGCCACCACTTTAACGTCACCAGGACTGCCGCCCAATAATATTTTAAGAAACATGGGAGTGCCAGACCACCCATCGTAACCGGTAGTTGTAATGTTGTTTTTGCGATTCTAGGGGCCTTTCCATTTCATACAAAGGAGATGACCAAACTATCCAACTTAGTAAAGAAGGAAAGGGGTATGGGTACAGGAGTTTGTCTGAACAAATAGGTGAATTTGGGCAGGATGGACATCTTAATTAGATTTACGCGGCCCACTGGACTAAGGGGAAGGGATTTCCATGAAGAAAATTGGTGGGTCACTCGAGACATCACCGGGGTCTGGTTCAGGCCAATGAACTGACGAAGGTCTCTGTGTATCTCTACGCCAAGGTATCTGAACTGTGATACCCGGCATAGCTGTGCGTCCAGATGCACAGGAGCAACCCCAGAGTGCAGTGGGAACAGTACTGATTTCCCCCAGTTAATACATATTCCTGAATACCGTCCACACCTATCTATGACCCGAAGCGCTTGCGTCAATGATTGTCCGTCGTCTTTAAGGTATAACAAGGTGTCATCCGCATACAATGACACTTTTTCCTGTAGTGGACCTATAGTTATACCCTGTATTTGTGAGGTGGACCTAATAAGGATAGCCATGGGCTCTATCGCCAATGCAAAAAGCCCCGGGGATAGCGGGCATCCCTGCCTCGTCCCTCTACGAAGGGAACCGCTCCTGTACGTACCCTGGCCGTCGGGGATCTGTACACCGCCTCAACCCAGGAGATGAAGACGGGACCAAATCCAAATCTGCAGGGGACCTCCCATAGATATTTCCACTCCACGGAATCGAAAGCTTTTTCTGCATCCAGGGAGGCCACTACCGCTTGGTCAACGTCTCCTATCCCCGAGGCCAAGACCGCATACAGTCTCCGGAGGTTAATGTCGGTGCCCTTGCCTGGCATGAACCCCGATTGATCCTCGTGCACTAATGACAATATTACCTCATTAAGACGTCTGGCGAGTATTTTAGTTAGAATTTTTGCATCAGAATTCAACAGGGAGATGGGCCTATAGGATGAACACAATTGGGGATCTTTCCCTGATTTGGGCACTACTACTATGATTGCTTGTGCCATAGAAGGGGGGAGAACTCCCTCCCTTAGCGTTTTAACAAACATATTATGTATTCTTGGAGCCACCTCCTCGGCATATTGCTGATAAAACTCAGGGGGGAGTCCATCCGTTCCAGGAGTCTTACCCGGTTGCAGAGAGCCCAAGGCTATTTGGACCTCTTCTAGTGTGATTGGACTATCCAGAGACTGCCTAGCCTCCGGTGTCAGAGTAGGAAAGTCCACGTCATCCAAGAACTCAGACAGCTCTTCATCAGAGTATCCTGCTCTTGATGAGTACAGATTGGAGTAGAATTCCATAAAGCATTTGTTTATATCTAATGGGTCTGTCTTTATTGTTCCGTCAGTCGCTTCAATTCTCGCTATAGTGTGGGTCGTGGATTGTTCTTTAGCAAGCCAAGCTAGCAGTCTCCCCGTCTTCTCCCCTTGTTCAAATATTTTTTGTGATTGAACCAACTGTCTTTTATTAACTTTGGCCACCCTACGAAGCAGAACCTCCCTATACGCTACTTTCATGTCCTGTCCTGTGATGGGGTTAGCCGTGAGGGCAAAGTCAGATTCAAGAGTCTGAGCCTTGGCCTCCGCCTCTTCAAGTATAAGCTGGTTATTTTTACATTCCGTAGCAATAGAAGACATATAACATCCTCTGACATAGGCCTTAAATGCATCCCAGTCATTACCCGGTGACGTTGAGCCTGCATTTATCAACCAGTATTGTCTAATCAAGGTGGTCATTTCAACCTCTATAGTCGGGTGGTTTATCCAGAATCTGGACAGACGCCAAACTCTGTCAGCAGGGGGTGTCACCGTTTGTAAAACACAGAACATCGGTGAATGGTCCGATATTCCCCTTGGGAGGATCTTGATCTCTCTAATCTTAGGCAAAAGGGTGCCACTGGCATAGATGAGATCAATGCGAGATAGCGTATTGTGTGAAAGGGAGCAACATGTGTATGAGCGTTCATTAGGGTACTTCCATCTCCACACGTCCTCAAAACCAAATATACCCGCCCATCTGGATAGGGAGGAGTCCTTGGCGGGGTCAGGTGTGAGTCTATCGCGGGATGGGTCCGGCGCTATATTGAAATCCCCCGTCAGGAGGACATTATCTGTGGGATACTGAGCTAGAAGGGGGATAAGGTTATGGAGTAGGGAAGTATCAGCCGGGGGTGGTAAGTAAATGCCCACCACCACCATCTCAACCGTATCAATAATTGCATGAATTAGTACATACCTACCCCCAGGGTCCAGCTTAACATCCAGCAACTCAAATTGAAGGGATTTATGAGTCAAAATACTGACTCCGCGTGAGTAGCCTGAGTGGGTGGCATGAAAATGCCTCCCCACCCAGGGGCGTTTAAGACTCATTATCTTACTCCCCACTAGATGTGTTTCTTGCAAAATGCAGATGTGGGGATTGTATTTCCTGATATAATCAAACACTAGTGAGCGCTTTATTTTATCACCTAGTCCCCGGACATTCCAGGAAAGAATTTTCAGGGGGGCCATAACGTAGAAGGATATACATATTCAAGGATTAAGTTACAGTCAGCTGGACCCTGGGTGGCCTGCAACATCATCGATACACTGTACCTATGGGTCCACCATGGATCCGGGCAGAGCGGTAGCCGGGCCCGGACCCATAAAACCCCCGGGCCACCTACACTATCACACATCTGTCTTGTATAGTAAAAAATAACACTATAGAACAAGAAAAAACAAAAACCCAAACCCCTCCCACCCCGCACAACCGCTGTGGAACTCGGCGTGCCTGAACCCCGAACAAAACCCATTAGGTTCTAGGAGATTTCCCACACAACAGAGAGACAACTCCCAGAACGGCACCAAATAACACAGGGGCGGTCAAAGTTCGGTGCAGTCCAGAGATATCCGTCCGTGTCCTGAGGATAAAAGAAGCGTAATAGGAATCCATATAACTTGTATACTAGAAAAGTAAACAAAATAATAAAAATTGAAAAGAAGAAACACCTAGCCGAAGCCAGGGGCACACACTTTTGGTCAGTTCTGTAACCCAGAACCCCCACAGACCCATCAAAGAGGCCCAGGGGAACAATGCTCTCCTCCATCGGTCTCCTTTCCCTTCAGTCGACAACATATGGTGTATCATAGTGTCCTCTTACATGAAGGTGGGTGAGGTTAAAACCTCCAAGTAGAGCCTCCTGATGAAGTAAGCGGAAAAAACATCAAGGGAGCCATTCATCACCCCAGCCCCTCCCTCCCCAACAGGCACTCTTTAGTGCAACAGAACCTCTAACAAAAGAGGGGGGGGGGGAGGATGGCAATAAAGCCGTGTGAGTAGCAACACGAACAAAAGCCGTCATCCAGATAAATGTTGAAGGTGACAGGCAAACCCCACCAGGAATGATATTTCTAAGACACTAGGCCACAGCGCTGGAGATTTATACAAGCATTTCTGCATGGGCTACTCCTGCCCTCTTCGGACTTGGGGCAGGGCGTCCAACCAACGGGAAGCCTCCTCTGGCGAGGTGAAGTATCGAGAGGACTCTACATCTATCACTCTAAGGCGAGCCGGGAACAACATGTTGTATTTTAGCCCTTTCAGGCGTAGCTGTGCTTTGACATGGTCGAAGGTTCTGCGGAGCCGCTGTGTGTCCACAGAGTAGTCTGGGAACATCATGACCTTGGTGTTTTCGAAGCGAAGCTCCGGCATCTTCCGGGCCTCCCGGAGAGCCAAGTCCCTGTCACGGAAGTTCAGCAATCTAAAAATGAAAGTACGCGGTGGGGCCCCAGGTGGACCTCTTACCGGAGGCATCCTGTGCGCTCGCTCCACCATGAAGTGCGGGGAGAATGGGGCTTGCGGGAGTAGGGTGCGGAGCAAAGTCTCTGTAAAAGCCGTGGGATCCCGGCCTTCAGCTCCCTCCGGAAGGCCCACTAGCCGCAAATTGTTTCTGCGACTACGGTTCTCGCTATCTTCAGCCCGTGATTCCAGTATCTTTACCTTGGCTTGTAGGGTATGGATAGAGGCCCGATTGTCTCGAACGGCATCCTCCAAGTCACCGATACGTCGCCCTGCTTCAGACATGCGGTCCCGCATCTTGTCCATATCTCTGCGCATGAGCCCAAATTCCATCTGCAGAGTGTCAATTTTGGCCGTTAAGGTGTTCTGGCAGCCAGAGATAGCCAGCATAAGAGCCTGGAAGCAGTCTTCCTCCGAACCTGGATCCAAAGGGACGGTTTGGGACGCCATGTTCGTGTAGCTGGTTCCACCCGCTGGGGCCTGTGATTTCCGCTGTGAGGAAGCTTTAGTGGTATGCCCACCTGTCTTCGCGGAGCTAGATCTGCCTCTTCTCATGCCCAAGTGACCCCCACTGCTGGATGGGATAAACTGTGATGTGGGTCAGCACACTGCAAGGGTTCAGGCTGTTAATTCTACAGTTATATAGACCCCCTAGAGTCCAGTGACTTACTGTGTATGCTGTGGACTGTCCTTTAGGCTGCAGGGCAGGATGCAGACCTCCACTATGACTCCTCCAATGGTCCCCAGTTGTAGTCCTCACAGAGGCACCATAGAGGTCCCAGGCCAGGCGATAGCTCCCCCCTGTGGACTATGGCAGGGATTGGTGTTTGTGGAAGGCCTCAAGATGGCGGCCGGCGGCCTATGTAAGGAGCCAGCCGAGCCTCTCTGTGGGGTATGCTGTGTCCCCAGATGTCCCTCCTGGGCCCTGCTGCAGCTCACCGCCAGATGGTGTTGCTATGTGCCGTGCCGCGGCCCTCCTCTCACCGATCGCGGCACCCGAGGCCGGGGATCGCGGGCGCTCTGTAGGCCTCAAAATGGTGGATCTCCTCCGGGGGGGCGCCAGCCGATGGGCCCCCGAGGCGCCGCCGATGTCTCTATCTCCTCCGGATCCTTCCCCCTCTCGCAGCTGGGTGTCTGAGCCGCCGTGGTCCTCCAGCCGCCGATCGCGGCACCCGAGACCGGGGATTGCGGGGGCCACGTAGGCCGCAAGATGGCGGATCACCTCCAAGATGTGCGGGCCCAAGGCAGCTCCAACAGCCTCCTCAATATCCCCGGCTTCCACTGCTGATACTGTCTGGCAGCACTTAGGGGTCAATATATTAGAAAATTTAGGGATATTAAGGCAGGATTCCTGCGGATTGCATACGGACCGGTGGAGCTCCTCTGGAACACGTCCGCTTCCTACAGCATCCGGACACGCCCCCCTCTCACTGCTTTTAATACAGAATTGCAGCCCTGCGTTTTGTTAGAAGTTTAAGACTGTAGTCTTTTAATTGCTATCAAATCTCGTTGTTACTTTCAATAACTTATATTAGAATAATGAGCTTGAAGTTAAAATGGTAGAATGACATCTGGATATTTCACATTGTAGTATTTTAGTTCACCTAGAATAACCTTCTGCATAATAGTACTGGGAAACAAATCTTGAATATATAGCAAGTGGACAAGAATACACCAAGCTGATTGGTGTTGGCCTTCCAGAGGATATTCATAGCCATGTTAGGTTGTATAAATAGTGTGACAGGAGTCACTTTGGGCGGTGGCCCAGTGGAACCCAGAATAACTTGGAGAGGTTGGGAAACCCTTGTTCCAGCTCCCCATGCACCTCCTATGTCTGAGTGACCCTGTGTCTATTAGGGGCACAGGGTGACTGAGAAAATGCACAGATATTTAATGGACACTGAGAATGTGGTTCGGATTACTTAAAATGGAACAGTAATATTTACCAACAATATCCCTCAAGAAATCTATGATACATTAATTCCACTGTATCAGAATGATGGAACATTGTAAGAGTTTTATAGACTGTTGCCATGCCGCCTGCAATCCCTGATTAATCAAAGCATAGCTTGAATGTGGATTCCATGGTCTACAATGTAGGAGACAGACCGTCTGCTAATTCTGGGACCTTCTGCTATTATGTGAAGGTGTCCTGTGTTTATATTTATGATAATGTGTATTGTGTCTTCTGAACCAAAAGACAGCAAGGCTGACCTGAAAGGTCATATCTCTGAGTCACCTAGGCTGGTTAAATGATTAGTTAATTAGCTCATGTTAATTTATGTTTCTGGTTACAATTGTATTGTTAGGATAATATGATCAGGAGGGGGGAACCTCCTTCTGAATTGTATATTGTTGTGGAAATTTTATGAAGATGTATTTTAATATGTATTGTTATAAGTGTCTCCCATTGTTAGTACTCTCTAAAGAGCTGACTGGGGCAGACTGATGCTGGTTGAGATCCGTTTGGTAGTGGAAAGCTCCTTGGGGATGTAGAGAAGTGTTTGCGGAGTGGGGACATGTCCGCCAGCGAAGGGCCCCTGCGCGATGCCCAAAACGATCATCTGGGGGATGTGTTCGCTCTGCAAAGACATTATCGAATTAGCGGATGTGTGCTCGTGTCACCCCTGTATGCCTGATTAACATATTTGTGGTGCCATGGGCATACACCTGCAGATAATCTCTCGTCCACAGAGACAGTAGTATAGTCCAAGTATGCTTTGTTCTCTGAACAACGCAGAATAAGGATTCACGTACAAACGATAGGAATGGAATTCTTTGAATCATTGTGGTCGGGAGAAGTGTTCTTGAACTCAGGCTTCCTGTGATCATGCTGAGGACAGAGACAGGGGGCTGGAGATTATACATGCTGCCCCCGCCCAGACACGCCCATAAGACACCCCTAGTCATTGTTGTATTGGTTGTTGTATAAATTCATTTTTCCTGTGTTGACATTCACATCCTGTGTTGTTACAGCCTGTGTTGTCAGATCCTGTGTTGTCATATCCTGTGAGGTCACATCCTGTTTGTGGCTTCCTGTTTGTGTGGGAATAAAAAGCCGAGAGCCTCTGCCCTGCAGGCAGATGGAGGAACGATGGAGCTGAGATGGTGTTTATGGCTGTTTACTGGGAAAAAAGGGAGACATGGGTTTTTTAACCACTTCCCTACCTGCCTATAGTCAAATGACATCCACAGATGGGATCTCCCATCCTGGGTGGACGTCATATGACGGCCTCGGGTTCCCGGCCGCCTAGGGGGCGTGCGAGCGCGCCCGCCGCGTTGCTCGGGACCCGGTGCATGTGCCTGGCGGCCGCGATGTCCGCCGGGCACCCGCGATTGGCCGTTAACCGGGCCAGACCGTGGATCTGTGTGTGTAAACACACAGATCCACGTCCTGTCAGCTCAGAGGAGAGCAATCTGTGTTCCCAGAACAGCGGAACACTGATCGGTCTCCTCCCCTTGTACGTCCCCGCCCCCTACAGTTAGAAGCATTCCCTAGGAAACACATTTAACCCCTTGTGTCCCCCTAGTGGTTAACCCCTTCACCGCCTGTCACATTTACACAGTAATCAATGCAATTTTATAGCATTGATCGCTGTATAAATGTGAATGGTCCCAAAAATGTGTCAAAAGTGTCCGATGTGTCCTCCATAATGTCGCAGTCATGAAAAAAATTGCGATCGCCGCTATTATTAGTAAAAAAAATAAATAAATATTTTTTTTTTTTTAAATGCCATAAATCTATCCCGTATTTTATAGACGCTATAACTTTTGCGCAAACCAATCAATATACGCTTATTGCGATTTTTTTTTTACCAAAAATATGTAGAAGAATACGTATCGGCCGAAACTGAGGAAAAAATTTGTTTTTTTTTAAAAAAAAATGGGATATTTATTATAGCAAAAAGTAAAAAATATTGTGTTTTTTTCAAAATTGTCACTCTTCTTTTGTTTATAGCGCAAAAAATAAAAACCGCAGAGGTGATCAAATACCACCAAAAGAAAGCTCTATTTGTGGGGAAAAAAGGACGTCAATTTTGTTTGGGTACAACGTCGCACGACTGCGCAATTGTCGTTTAAAATGCGACAGCGCTGAAAACTAAAAATTGGTCTGAAAAGGAAGGGTATTGAACCGGTTAAGCATGAATTATACCAAAATTGCTTAAAGGGCGCTTAATAGCGCAAGAGTATAGTGGGTTTATCCACGACAGTTATAAGACTGTATTCTTGTTCTAATAAACAGTTCCATGTTCTGTTTGTAACTAAGCTAGTCTCGTCTGGTTCTTGGTTACAATATATAGCTGTAATATTTGATATCTGAGGATCCAGATTGGAGGAAGCAGTGTACTGACAGGAGCATTCAAGTGGAATGCTACAGGGATCTGTTACAAATAGGTTAGGACAAGCATCCTGTTTGACTATAGTGGAGCTGGTTCTGTGGTACTTATAATATTACTGTTTATGTGTATAGTGCCAATATGCTACCCATTTCTGTACAGTAGAATGACACCAATTTTCTTTTACTTAAAAAGAATCCATTAATCACACACTTAAAGCATATGTTATCCTAAAAAAAAAAGGATCCTGTTCCTTTTAAACATGTTATACAGCACAGTGCTTGTGCTGTGTAATTTGGCCCCTTGTATCACTTGACATACCTGGCTGATCCTGCCTGATTTTGCCCTCCCCTCTGTAAACTGACCACAGTTTATCATGGCTGCTGAGCCCTGACTGATGTCAGCAGAAGATTCTTGGCCCCTCCCGCTGTAGCTGTCAGATCAAGAGAGGAGAAAGACGGCCGGTCACATGAGTGCTGATCGCCACTCTGAAATCAGGTATAGAATGGCAGTTTTTTTTTATATAACACAGACACAGGGGCACACAGCATTATGAAACACAGAGGATTATATAAAGATATTACAGTGGCTCAACAACCATTAAGCTAGGGGTAGAGGAGGGTACCATCATCTTTAGTAATAGGATTTTGCAAAGGAATACCTAGGGCTGCCCAAAGCAGGCCACCAGTGTATTAGGAAGAACAGAACTATAGGACTAAAATAAAAATTTATTAAGAAAAAGACATTGTTAAAACTGGTTTGTACACATGTTCCTCTATATGTTTTGCAACTACATCCACTTCTTCAGGAGGAGTCAGTCATAATCATCTACAAGGTAAATACAATCTCATAATCATATAGTCATAGAAAGTATTTACTAGCAAAATAGAGTGAAACAGCGATATAACGATATTATTTTGTATCGCTGTTTCCATGACTATATGATTATGAGATTGTATTTACCTTGTAGATGATTATGACTGACTCCTCCTGAAGAAGCGGCTGTAGTTGCGAAACATGTAGAGGACTTCGTCACGATGTACATCTCAGTTCTCCACAGTATTTATGGGGTTCATCCACTCTCTTGGAACCAACTGTATTAATAATGCATGGTTGTAATCAACTGTCTTCAAATTACTGGTATGTAATTTTGTACAAACAGGACCATCAGTATAGTCAGTAGAATGAATGCTGTCTATGGAGAAAGATAAGGCTTTTTAGATGCTTAACTGGGGATGTGATCTATTGTTGCTCTGGTTCCATAGTGGTTACTTGGACTGCTGTGACATTAGCTCCCTTCCTTCTGCATAGTAAACTTATTGATAGATAATCTGTAAGGTATAAGTGAGTTTCCAGGCCTTAATGTTATAAAATGCATTTTCTTGTTTTGTTTCCCTATTATGCCCACCTATGGCCATTTCTGGCTAAGTTCAGCAAATGAACTATAGGGGAAGTGTGTACATGAAATGTTCAGAGGCGTCAGAAAGCTGAGCACATTTCATCAAACACAAATCCATGTCTTCTTTCTATTGTTTGTTGATCTACAGATAAAAAGAAGCTTTAAATATAAAGCAGACTGTATGCTTTCTCCAATTGCACATTCTACAAGCATAATTGCATGATACAAGGTACAAGAAGGCATCATTATTAAGGCATGTCTAGGCCACCATGATATCTAAATACTGTGTGGTCATATGTCCATGTTTAAGGTTTGTAGTGATGCTACTAGTACACTCAGTAGTGCACATTCTGTCTGGTCCCTCCACGTCCATGGAAGTGTGTGTGTGTGATTTGATACATTATTTCCCGCTGAAAGAATTGATAATTATATAGATACAGAATAATAAACATTTGAGACTAATAACTTGTGTTCAGAGCTGTGGTCTCAAGAATAATATTTAAATTCCATTGACTATCAAGTTGTTATTGTTGCAGTTAGCATGGGAGAAATAATTAGCAATCCGCCTGAAGATATACACAGAGATCTGAAGGAATTTAACACCAGAGCTTTTCCCTTAAGCTCAAATTGTTATAACCCCAGATTAGTATTACTCTTTTCATACATTCTCTCAATGGTTCTTATCATCAAACATGATGCCTTCATTATTATACAGTACTTTGATGAAGGAACTTGCCAGATATTTCAGTACAATCGCTCTTGGATTTTCAGCAAGCATAGACATTAGTACAGGTCATGAGACTGCGGATAGTGGTGCCATTGAACCTCATTCTATGTGACCCACTGAAGCAATTAAAATGAGAGGTTAGTGGATCAATCTGTTAACTACTAGATTTTATTCGCTGAGGACCTATTTACACTTGCAGTACTTTAGTGCACATGTGTTACCATTTGTTATGGCATTCCTGAACTTGTATTCCTTTAGGGCAGTCCATTTATTATGAATAGGCTGCCAATGCACCATAATGGATGAAAAAGCCAAACATGAATGACCCCTTTCTAGAGATGCAGTACACCAAAACACATGGTATATATGTTTTGGTGCTCTACAATGCATTAGGCCTTAATGTGTTAGGGTGCCATTCACCACGAATGGCATCAAAACACACTGCAAATAGATCAGTACTGCCATGCCTTAAGGCAATGTGTATTATAGCCCATGCTGGCACAATGCACAAGTGTTCATGGGCCCTAATACCACCAAACCACCAGCCGATTCATCAGACCAGATCTGTCAGCTATTTTGTAATTCTTTAACATTGCTTTATTAAAATATATACAAAAATGTTTTCTTTTGGCATCCTAGGTATACTGGTGTGCCAGCCAGGTTAGGGAAGAAACTGGGCTGTACACCAGCAATGTAGACATATCCAGTGAGTTTAAGTCTCCATAAACACTTGTACGACTCCAAAGCTGCGCCGACTTTGGAGTGTAACTTTGGTGCAACTTTGACACAACTTTGACACAACTTTGGATGGATGCAACTTGGATACTACTTTGGCTTTGACCAGTGATAATAGACAACTGTTGCATTGTATAACATTCAGGTATGACTTTCATGCAACTTTTGATGGTTAACATTGAAGTCTATGACCCTCAAGTTGCATGAAAGTCAGATCAAAGTAGTAAGTGAACTAAAAACGATAGTAAGGGCAGACATAATCAACAAATAGCACCACATCCCATAATTTATGAAATTAAGAAAAGACAAGGGGAAAAAGGGTTGAAAACAACCCGGGGACTTTTAGGGTGCCTAAATTTCACAGTAAATAGAGTAGAATAGATTTTTATGGACAAGTTATACATGTTTTTCTACTCTATTTACTGTGAAATGTAAGCACCCTAAAAGTCCCCGGGTTGTTTTCAACCCTTTTTCCCCTTCTTTTTTCTTAATTTAGTACATGAACTACTTTGCTGCAACTTTAAGTCACACATATATGAATGGTTATCATTGGAAAACATGGGGAACAGTTTGTCATGCGGCTTTCAGGTCCATAGTTGCATGACAAGTCGCATAAGTGTGAATGGAGCCTAAAGCATTATTTAACCCAAAAGCAAACATTTATTATACTGCAGCTTACCAATTCTTAGACGTGATGGCTGCATTCATTTTCTTATTTAGGCTTTGTTTACTTTATTTTCATCTGGTGATCAAGCCAGTAAGTCTGTTGTTTTTTAAAAGAACATGCTCTCTTGCAGCTGTATCAGTTTACAGATATGAGACAAACCATTTTCCACTGACAGGGGTGCTTACAATGATTGGCTTTTATTTATTCATGTAAAAGCTTTATCTCAAAAGGAAAAAAAACTGTGTGTAATTATATAAATGAACTGGAGTTTGGCTTCAATTTGTTAGTGTATTTAAAGGGTCTGTAACCCTACATTATGATTTTCTGCCAGCCCCTCTCTTTTAAGCTTCCATCCTGCTCTGTGTCATTGTTTATGAGAAACAAAGCCTCTAAATACCTTTTTGTGAAGTATCTTCAGGCCGATCACGTTACTCCCAGCCGCTCTGATACTTTGATCCAGGGCTATAGCGGGAGGAGCAGAGCTTTCCCTCTGACTTCAGGATTTGCCCCCTTAATAACCAGGCCATTTTTTGCGATATGGCACTGCGTCGATTTAACCGACAATTGCACAGTCGTGTGACACTGTACCCAGAAAAAATGAACGTCCTTTTTTTCCCACAAACAGAGCTTTCTTTTGGTGGTATTTGATCACCTCTGCAGTTTTTATTTTTTATGCTATCAACAAAAAAAGACCGACAATTTTGAAAAAAAACAAAAACATTTTTTTTACTTTCTGCTATAATACATATCCCCCCCAAAAATATGGAAAAAACAAATTTATTTGGTTTGTGCAAAAGTTATCCCATCTACAAACTACGGAAAAGATTTAAGGACTTTTAATTATTTTGTTATTGTTTTTACTAGTAATAATGGCAATCTGCGATTTTTAGCGGGACTGTGACTTTTTTGGGGACCAGTGACATTTCTACTTTGATCGGTGCTATAAAAATGCACTGATCAATGTAAAAATGACACTGACATGGAAGGGGTTAACACTAGGGGGCGATCAAGGGGTTAAGTGTGTTCCCTGGGTGTGTTCTAACTGTAGGGGGATGGCTCACTGGGACATGACAGAGATCACTGTTCCCGATCACTGGGAACAGAAGATCTGACATGTCATCAGGCAGAACGGGGAATCATCTTATTTACATAGGCAGTTCCCCGTTGTGCCTCTGTACACAGTGATCGTGGGTCGCCGGCAGACATCGAGTCAGCGGTGCACGCTCCAGCAGCGCACTCGCGCCCGCTTTTCTCCTTGCTCAGACCGACATACAGGTACGTCGGTTTGCGAAGGAGAGCCAACCTGCCGCGGTAAATGTATGCGAGCTGGTCGGCAAGTGGTTAACCTGCTATTAGGGAGCATGATATATGATTCTTTTTTTTTTAGGGTTACAAACACTTTAACTCTGCTAGTTAGCTAGGTTGGGAAAAAGTCTCACACATATGGTATCCCCATACTCGGGAGTAGGGATGAGCTGAACACCCCCCCCCGGTTCGGTTCGCACCAGAACCTGCGAACGGACCGAAAATTTGCACGAACGTTAGAACCCCATTGACGTCTATGGGACTCGAACGTTCAAAATCAAAAGTGCTCATATTAAAGGCTAATTTGCATGTTATTGTCCTAAAAATGGTTTGGGGACCCGGGTCCTGCCCCGGGGGACATGTATCAATGCAAAAAAAACTTTTAAAAACGGCTGTGTTTTCGGGAGCAGTGATTTTAATGATGCTTAAAGTAAAAAAAAAAAAAAGTGAAATATTCCTTTAAATATCGCACCTGGGGGTGTCTATAGTATGCCTGTAAAGTGGCGCGTGTTTCCCGTGCTTAGAACAGTCCCTGCACAAAATGTCATTTTTAAAGGAAAAAAAGTCATTTAAAACTGCTTGCGGGTTTAATGTAATGTGGGGTCCTGACAATATGGATGAAAATCAGTGAGACAAACGGCATGGGTACCCCCCAGTCCATTACCAGGCCCTTTGGGTCTTGTATGGATATTAAGGGGAACCCCGCACCCAAATTAAAATAAGGAAATGTGTGGGGCCACCAGGCCCTATATACTCTGAACAGCAGTATACAGGCGGTGCAAACAAGACAGGGACTGTAGGTTTGTTGTTAATTAGAATCTGTTTGTAATTTTTTAACGGGTACATTTTTAACGTGTTTAGCTCCAGCCAAAAAATCTTTTTTAAGCTTTTTGGAAAACATAGGGAAGGGTTATCACCCCTGTGACATTTGTTTTGCTGTCTGTCCTCCTCTTCAGAAGATTTCACCTCACTTTTTGTCCCAATGACAAATGTTTTTTGAAAATTTGTGGAATTTTGTGGAACAAGGATTGGAAAGCATCAGTGGAAAGGAGAAATGTTTTTCCCATATTAACTCTTACAGGAGAGAATTTCCCTTCCTAGGGGTAGATTTCATCTCACTTCCTGTTGTCTCCTTCCGTTTGCAAGTAGGAGTCGTTTGTAAGTTAGATGTTTGAAAGTAGGGGCCTGCCCTATATACTCAGCAGAAATTTGGGCCTTAGGTGTTGTTGTGGCCACAACACTGTAAGCCCTCACAGGGCCCTGCTGTGAAATATTAGATCAAGAATTGTAATTACATGCCCCTGTTGAACAGGGGCTGAAAAATTAGGCCTTAGGCACTAGTGCTGGTGCCACAACACTGCAACCCCTCACAGATACTCTAGTTGGAACGCAGGAACGAGCCCTGCTGCAAAGTATTGCATCAAAAATTGTAATTGCATGCCCCTGTTAAACAGGGGCTGAAAAATTAGGCCTTAGGCACTGGTGCTGTTGTCACAACACTGCAACCCCTTACAGATACTCTAGTTGGAACGCAGGAACGAGCCCTGCTGCAAAGTATTGCATCAAAAATTGTAATTACATGCCCCTGTTAAACAGGGGCTGAAAAATTGGGCCTTAGGCACTGGTGGTGGCGCCCAGAACCAAAAATGTTCTTACAAGCTATCAGCATGATCATTGAGGAGGAAGAGGATAATTACTCAGGATAGTCACTCAGCATCAGCATAGGCAGTCTTTGAAGGGATCTGAGATTTCAAAAAAAATTATTCAGTTACATCAGCATCAGGTGCTTGGTAGCTGGTGGTGATCCAAGACTGATTCATTTTTATGAAGGTCAGTCGATCGACCAAGTCGGTGGACAGACGCACCCTGTGATCGGTTACAAAGCCTCCAGTAGCACTGAATGTGCGTTCCGAAAGAACGCTGGATGCAGGACAGGCCAGTAGCTCAATTGCATACTGTGCAAGCTCTGGCCAGTGATCCCTCCTCAAGACCCAGTAACCCAGAGGATTTTTTGGTGGGAAAGGTGTCCAAGTCAGATCTTGCTCCTAGGTATTCCTGCACCATGTAAAACAGACGCTGGCGATGGTTGCTGGAACCGATCATACCTTGGGGCTGCGGACCAAAAAATAGTCTGAACGCATCGGTCAGACGGCCACCTTCTCCACCGCTCCTTCTTTGACTGACCGAAGCCTCAGCAACACGTTGTCCAGAAACAGGAGTTTGTAACCTCCCAGTCTCTGGGAACGCGTTGCACAGACCTTTCTGCAAGGCCTCCCGAAGATGTTTCATCCTCTGCTCCCTCTGCGATGGCAAGATAAGGTCCGCAACCTTACCCTTGTAACGTGGATCAAGGAGGGTTGCCAGCCAGTATTGGTCCTTCTCCTTGATACCACGAATACGAGGATCCTTATGCAGGCTTTGCAGTATCAGGGAGGCCATGCAGCGTAGGTTTGCTGAGGCATTCGGTCCGGAGTCCTCTGGGTCACTAAGGACGACATGGTCCACAGCCACCTCCTCCCAGCCACGTACAAGTCCATGTGTTTCTTGGGACTGATCCCTTAAAGACTGCTGCTGATGCTGAGTGCCAGGCTCCACCTCCATACTGACACAATCTTCCTCCTCCTCCTCCCCCTCGTCCTCTTCCTGTGTGATCGGCGGGCACGCAGGAACACTGTCTGGATAAAGGGGGCCTTGAGAGCTAAGGAAGTCCTCCTCTTCCTGCCTCTGTTCTGCCTCAAGTGCCCTGTCCATTATTCCACGCAGCGTGTGCTCCAACAGGTGGACAAGGGGGACAGTGTCACTGATGCATGCACTGTCACTGCTCACCATCCTCGTGGCCTCCTCAAATGGTGACAGGACAGTGCATGCATCCCTGATCATGGCCCACTGGCGTGGGAAAAAAAAAAACAAGCTCCCCTGACCCTGTCCTGGTGCCATAGTCGAACAGGTACTCATTGATGGCCCACTGCAGCATGGCCAACGTTGAGTTCCACCTGGTGGGCATGTCACAGATTAGGCGGTTCTTGGGCAGGTTAAACTCCTTTTGGAGGTCCGCCAGCCGAGCACTGGCATTATATGACCGGCAGAAATGCACACAGACTTTCCTGGCCTGCCTCAGGACATCCTGTAAGCCCGGGTACCTGCCCAAGAACCGCTGCACCACCAAGTTAAGGACGTGAGCCAAACAGGGCACATGGGTCATTTGTCCCTGTCGGAGGGCAGAGAGGAGGTTGGTGCCATTGTCGCAAACCACCATTCCTGCCTTAAGTTGGCGTGGCGTCAACCACCTCTGAACCTGCCCCTGCAGAGCTGACAGAACCTCTGCCCCAATGTGGCTCCTGTCCCCCAAGCACACCAGCTCAAGCACCGCATGGCATCTTTTGGCCTGCGTACTTGCGTAGCCCCTTGAATGGCTACGGAGCACCGCTGGTTCCGAGGACAAAGCACAGGAAGAGGCCATGGAGGAAGCAGAAGAGGAGGGGGTGGAGGAGAGAGGTGTGTCACAATCATTAGTAGTGGCATTTTGGAGGCGTGGTGGCGGAACAACCTCCAACACTACTGCACCTTGTCTTGCATCCTTCCCAGCTGCCAGCAGAGTCACCCAATGCGCCGTGAAACTTAGGTAACGTCCCTGTCCATGCCTGCTGGACCATGAGTCAGCGGTAATATGCACCTTACTGCTGACCGCCCTGTCCAGCGAGGCATGGACATTGCCTTCCACATGCCGTTAGAGAGCCGGAATCGCCTTCTGTGAGAAAAAGTAGCGTTTGGGTACCTGCCACTGAGGAACCGCACATTCCACAAACTCACGGAAGGGGGCATAGTCTACCAACTGAAAAGGCAGCAGTTGAAGTGCTAGCAATTTTGCCAAGCTAGCATTCAACCGCTGGGCATGTGGATGGCTGGGAGCAAACTTCTTTCGGCGGTGCAGCAGCTGGGGCAGGGAAATTTGCCTGGTACAATCTGACGTCGGTGTACCGAAAGCAGATTGCCCACAAGTACTTGGCTGTGACACACCTAATTCTACACCTTCATTCCTCTCAGTGCAGGTCTCAGAGAGGACTGAAGGTATAGTGGGGTTGGAGATCTCAGCTGATGAGGAGCAAGGAGAGGTCCTCTTTGTTCTTTGGTGTGAGTCTTTTAGATACGCTTGCCAACGAACTGCATGGCAGGTCAACATATGTCTGGTCAAGCATGTGGTACCCAAGCGGGAGATGTTTTGGCCATGCGAGATACGCTTGAGACATGTTGCAAATAGCAGCGGTGCGATCTGATGCACTTGTCTCAAAAAAGGCCCACACCAAAGAACATTTTGAATAACGCTCAGAGATTGCAGCGCCCTGCACATGTGGAGCTTTGGGGTGTGATGCAGTCAGTGTGCTGCCCTTAGGCTGGCCCCTGGAGGGCATCCTGCCTCGTTGGTGATGTGCCACCTCCTCCTCCTCCACTCTCCTATCAGGCACCCACGTTGAGTCAGTGACCTCATCATCCCCTCCCTCCTCATCACTGGAGCAAACCTGGCAGGATGCTGCAGCAGGGGGAGCATGACTGCCAGATTGCTGTCCTTCTTGGGCACCCCCTCTGTCCGTGCTCACGTTACTGCCTTCATCAAGCTCAGTATCATCATCAGAGCCTTCTAAACGCTGGGAATCCTCCTGGAGCATGTACCCAACACTGTGGTCAAACAGTTCGAGGGACTCCTCAGGAGGACATGGTGGGGCTAGGGAAGGAGTCACTGATGACATTGAGCCGAGGGAAGAGACCGCTGCTTTGCCAGACAAAGTACCCTGAGCATGGGTGAGAGAGGATGAGGAGGATGAGGATGGCTTGGTCATCCACTCGACCAAGTCTTCCGCATGTTGCGGCTCAACATGGCCAGCTGCCGAAAAAAAGGCCAAGCGTGTCCCACGGCCATGTGCTGATGAGGATGCATCGTCCCCACGGCCAGCACTAGACACAGAGCCTGCTTGCCCTCTTTTATTGGCTTGTGACTGTCTGCCTCTCCTTCTTGGCCTTCCAGACATACTAATGGCCTGTAGCTGCACTAAGCTGGGATATATATATATATATATATATATATATATATATGTACTGATACTGCAGCTAGCAAAATCAACTGCCTGCCTGTAGTATGAGAACACCACCAACCTTCTACAGTTAGCTTTAGCTGAACACTGCAGAGCTCGCAAAAAAATAACTTGCAGCTTATTTAGCTGCCTGCGGTAGTGATAGGATCAGGAAAACACCACCAACCTTCTACAGGTACCTTTAGCTGAACACTGTGCAGAGCTCGCAAAAAAATAACTTGTAGGTTTAGCTGAACACTGTGAGGAGGACGCACCACACTAACTTGTAGTTTTAGCTGAACACTGTGAGCAGGACGCACTACACTAACTTGTAGCTTTAGATGAACACTGTGCAGAGGTCTCACTACACTAACTTGTAGTTTTAGCTGAACACTGTGAGCAGGACGCACTACACTAACTTGTAGCTTTAGATGAACACTGTGCAGAGCTCGCAAAAAAATAACTTGTAGGTTTAGCTGAACACTTTGAGGAGGACGCACCACACTAACTTGTAGTTTTAGCTGAACACTGTGAGCAGGACGCACTACACTAACTTGTAGCTTTAGATGAACACTGTGCAGAGGTCTCACTACACTAACTTGTAGTTTTTGAGCAGGACGCACTACACTAACTTGTAGTTTTAGATGAACACTGTGAGCAGGACGCACTACACTAACTTGTAGCTTTAGATGAACACGGTGCAGAGGTCTCACTACACTAACTTGTAGTTTTAGCTGAACACTGTGAGCAGGACGCACCACACTAACTTGTAGTTTTAGCTGAAGACTGTGAGCAGGACACACTACACTAACTTGTAGCTTTAGATGAACACTGTGCTGAGGTCTCACTACACTAACTTGTAGTTTTATCTGAACACTGTGAGCAGGACGCACTATACTAACTTGTAGTTTTAGATGAACACTGTGCAGAGGTCTCACTACACTAACTTGTAGTTTTAGCTGAACACTGTGAGCAGGACGCACTACACTAACTTGTAGCTTTAGATGAACACTGTGCAGAGCTCGCAAAAAAGTAACTTGTAGGTTTAGCTGAACACTGTGAGGAGGACGCACCACACTAACTTGTAGTTTTAGCTGAACACTGTGAGCAGGACGCACTACACTAACTTGTAGCTTTAGCTGAACACTGTGCAGAGGTCTCACTACACTAACTTGTAGTTTTAGCTGAACACTGTGAGCAGAACGCACTACACTAACTTGTAGCTTTAGATGAACACTGTGCAGAGGTCTCACTACACTAACTTGTAGTTTTAGCTGAACACTGTGAGCAGTACGTACTACGCTAACTTGTAGCTTTAGCTGAACACTGTGCAGAGGTCTCACTACACTAACTTGTAGTTTTAGCTGAACACTGTGAGCAGGACGCACTAAACTAACTGTAAATAGTCTAGCTGCCTGACTGTGGTACTAATAGGATCAAAAGAACACCAGCAATTTTCTTCAGGTAGCTGTAAATACTGTAACAATAACTATAACAATATATATATATATATATATATATATGCAACACCTGGGATGCATATATATACACAATACACTGTAAGTGCAGCTAACTCACTGATTGTCCTGTCTAATCTAGCTAACTCAAATGAAATGACACTGTCTCTCTGTCTATCTATGTATCTCAACGCCGGAACACACACTACACAGGGCCGCCGTGCAGGCGGCCTTATATAGTGTGGGGCGTGTTCTAAACCCCCTGAGCCATAATTGGCCAAAGCCACCCTGGCTTTGGCCAATTACAGCTCTCTCTACCGATGACGCTGTGATTGGCCAAACATGCGGGTCATAGTGCATGCTTGGCCAATCATCAGCCGAACGTTATGGGCCGTTCGCGCCAAATTCGTGTGGCGCGTCACGGCCCATAACGTTCGGAATTCGACGAACGATCGAACAGCCGATGTTCGAGTCGAACATGTGTTCAACTCGAACACGAAGCTCATCCCTACTCGGGAGGAGTAGCAGAATGTGCTTGGGGTGTAATTATAAAGCCGCGTACACACGACCGGTTTTGCCATTGGAATAAACTCTGAAGGTTTCTCCGACGGAACTTTGCCGGAATTCTGCTCAAGCGGTCTTGCATACACACGGTCACACCAGAGTCCGACCGTCCAGAACGAGGTGACATACAACAAGTGTGATGGGACTAGAAAAAGGAAGTTCAATAGCCAGTAGCCAATAGCTTCTGTCTCGTACTTGCTTCAGAGCATGTGTCATTTTTGGTCCGTCGGAACAGCATACAGATGAGCAGCTTTCCCGATAGTAATTGGTTCTGTCGGAAATATTTAGAACATGTTCCATTTCTAGGACCATCAGAGTTTTCATAAAAAAAAGTCCAATGAGGCATACACACGATCGGAATAGACGATTAAAAGCTTCTATCGGAATTTTCCTGTCGGACATTCCGCTCGTGTGTACGCGGCTTAAGCATGCCTATGCTGTGTGTGAGAAATTACTTTGTGTGAGAAGAAAAATTGTTTTTATTTTCCAAATATTGTGACAAAAAAAAATTACAAATTCAATAAACTCACCAGGACTCTTACTAAATACCATGGATTCTCTACTTTCCAAAAATGGGTCATTTGTGGGGTATTTGTACTGCTCTGACATTTAAGGGCTTCAAGAAATGAGATAGGCAGTCAGTACATCAGGACTAATCCTTATGGGTAGAGCTCCAAAGGGATGAAGCTAAGAAGGTTCGTCCCCAACTTTGCCACCATCGCTGCACCATTGACTGACTTAACAAAAGGCAGGAAGTCAGTAATAATCAAATGGAATACGGATGCTGAAGAAGCCTTTCAGAAGCTTAGGGTGGCATTGTGCCAGCATCTGGTGCTTATGGCTCCTGATTTTGCGAAAGAGTTTGTGGTGCAGACAGATGCCTCAAGTGAGGGCTTAGGAGCAGTGTTGTCTCAAAAGGTCAATGGGGAAGAACACCCAGTAGTTTTTTTGAGTAGGAAGCTGACAACAGCGGAGAAAAACTACGCTGTGGTAGAGAGGGGGTGTCTGGCCATCAAGTGGGCTCTGGACTCCCTACGATATTTTCTCCTAGGTAGGAGGTTTTGCCTGGTGTCAGACCATGCCCCATTGACCTGGATGAGACAAAACAAGCACACCAATGCCAGGGTGACAGGGTGGTTCCTTTCTCTCCAGGAGTTTAATTTCAGGGTAAAGCACATCTGCCCTCTGCTGAGTCCATTGTATGGTGTTGAATGGTGCCTCCAACACCTCCGCGTTGAGGCAGAGGGGGTGGATATGTACAGGACGCCAAGGTTGGGTCCTGGACGGGTGCTATATAGCACAAATATTTGGGTTATGGTCCCTTTAAGGGAAGTGTGGAAGTAGAGAGCCTCCAGGAAGCAGCTCTTAAAGGTGGGAAGTAGTGCTAGAAGGGGGTGGTGAGGAGGAGTTGGTGAATACGCCTGTCTTGAAGAGCTGTGAGTCTGCTGGAGGCTGCTAAAAAGATTCAACAAGGACTTTTAAACCCTTGGGGCAAAGACCCATCCATGAACTGTATGTGCTTTTTTACTTTTACTTTTACTTTGTGCTGAAGATAAGCTGACTTTATTTTGTATTTTTGTGCTTGTTTGCTGCTGGAAGCCTTATATTGATTTGCTTGCTGAAAATAAAAGCCTTTTTGTTTAAAGTTTAACGGCTTCGCACTCGGTTCTGTGGAGCTACAATCCCCCAAACTTTACTCTGTATAGTGACAAGAAGTATGTGTGAATTAAAAAAAAAAGAGGAAATGAAGCCTGAAATCTCCGCTAAGAAACGACAGGCAGAAACTTACCATGTCAATGTGTGGAGGTGGCCTATTTGGTTGGCAGGACAAGGCTTTGCTTCCTCATGTCAGATCTTCCAGTAAGAAGAATAGTTGAGTTCTCATCTGGCCAGCCACTTGGAGTTTTGTTACCAGTGGTGCAAGTTGGAGAAAGATAAATATATTTAGGTTTACCTCCAGTAGGGGGGCTTAGGCCTGGGAAGGAGTGCTGTCAGTGCTGCTACTCCCCTAGAACTGTTGGGAAGGGAGGGCAAAGGTTAGGCCTGGGTCAAGTTCTGGAGCTGTCTTGCCTGGAATGCAGGAAGCTAAACTCAAACCAGAGTACAAGAGGAAAGGAGCCTCTAAGGCAGGGATCTCAAACTAGTGGCCCTCCAGCTGTTGCGAAACTACAAGTCCCATCATGCCTCTGCCTGTGGGAGTCATGCTTGTAACTGTCAGGCTTGCAATGCCTCATGGGACTTGTAGTTTCGTAACAGCTGGAGGGCCGCGAGTTTGAGACCCCTGCTCTAAGGGTTCTTCCACACAGTACTGTTGTTTGAACATCAGTATTCCAACCAGAATTTCTTGTATTTATTTTGCCCATTGTGAAAAAAGCGAATGTCAAACCCCTGCCCTTCTCACCAACTTGTGACAAAGAACTGCCCAATCTCACACTGCACTGTCACTTCCATAACAATGTCACACTCGGCTGCATCCTGCACAAAGATTTTCCAGCTTGTGGGACCACAGTCTAGGTGCCAGCAGACTTCACCACATTCAGTAAGTCTTGGTTAAATTCCCTTGTAAATCAAGCAGCCTATTTGCCTTTAGTTCCACAACCCCAGAGTTTCTATAACCCACCACTATCACTGATGTATGCCTTATGCTAGTTGTGGTAAAATTATTAAAGTTTCTTATTCTGAAAAGTTATTAGTGGAGACTGAGCAGAACTGTGCTCTGGGATGCTATAAAACGTCTACTTTTGATAAATTTCTGCAAAATTAATCAAATCTATTTGTCAAAGTAACTGGCACCCAGTGTTTTCAAATCCCTGCCATTCCACATAAGCTAAGCCTTGGGGCAAAGTGCTATCCTACCCTGTCTTTGGGGATCCCTATATGTCTCTGGGAGTCAGGGGGTGCCACAGTAGTGACATCACAAAATCTTACTCTAAGACCAGTGAGACCAGTAAGTGGCCTAACTAAGGTCTCACAATGCATGTATACAAATAAAAAAAAATAAAAAAAAAACTTATTTTCTTAAAACCTGAGGTCTGCCAATCTTCAATAGTATCAAAAGCCTTCTTGTCATGTACACGATTCTCTGCAAGCTGTGGGCACCACTTGCTTCTGCTAACTGTAATCTGATTCGACAGTGAAAATACAGTATGAAATGTTGTAGACTGCAAATCTATTCTGGTGTTAGGAAATCATTTCTATCCACTAGCACACATACTTCTACTTCTTATATTACGAAGGTAATATTAAGTGTAGGTAACCAAATATTTACAATGTACATTTAATATTTTGACTACAGCTGTCCTTTAGATCGGTAATTAATGTGTTCATTTTCGCTTAATTTTAAATGTTTATGTTTGCATTGCCTTTTTTTTCAGTGTGTAAATGTGTGTTACTTCAAACTTCACCTAAGACAGAGAGAGAGATAAAATAAATTGACAAAAAGAATTTCTACATACATCATCCCTAGCATCGCATATGCCAGACACCAGTTCTATGCTTATAAAATCTGTTGTACTTCATACCAAGGCATAGGCAGAATTTCCAATTGCTGGTTGCAGCTTTAAAAAGAACCTTGAGTCTTGGTATGCTTATGCAAAGGTTTCAGTTTGCAATATTCATATAATATAATTATGCACGCTGTTTCTTCACTATATATACACTGCACATATATTCCATAGACTTTGTACACACAAAATATACTTTAAAGTGTATTTCAAGTTTTGTAGCCTAATTGTGGTAACACCTACTTCATAATTGGTACATGCTCTTCTTAGCATAACTTTAATCGGTCGATTAACCCCACCACCCCTTCATGACCAGGCCATTTTTTGTGATACGGCACTGCGTTACTTTAACTGACAAATGCGTGGTCATGTGACACTGTACCCAAATAAAATTTATGCCCCTTTTTTTCCCCACAAATAGAGCTTTCTTTTGGAAGTATTTGATCACCTCTGGATTCTTCATTTTTTGTGTATTATACAAAAAAATGCCAACAATTTTGAAAAAAACAAAAAAAAAAATTTTTTTACTTTTTGATATAAAACGTACCCAATAAAAAAATGTAAAAAATCTAATTTCTTCATGAACTTAGGCCAATATGTATTCTGCTACATATTTTTATTTAAAAAATCACAATAAGCATATATTGGTTGATTTGAGCAAAAGTTATAGTGTCTACAATTTATGGGATATATATTGGAATTTGTATTTATTTTTTATATACTAGTAATGGCAGTGATCAGCGACTTATAGCAGGACTGCAATATTTGAGGGACAGGCTGACACTAACTGACACTTTTGACACTTTGTGGGAACCAGGGACACTAATACAGTGATCAGAAATAAAAATATGCACTGTCACTGTACTAATGACACTGGCTGGGAAGAGGTTAAACATCTAGGGCAATCAAAGGGTTAAATGTGTGCCTATCCAGTGTTTGTGTGTACTATGTGTGCTGTTTTTACTAAGGGATGTAATGGATATTATCCCTGCATTGCAGGGAAATAAAATCCATCACATCCCTGCTAACAGAACAGAGCTCTGCCTTGTTTACATATGCTGAGCTCTGTTCTGTTTCTATTCTTGTCGATCAGCGGGTGCTGGCGGACATCCATTGGCCTGCACCCACTGATCGGCATGTGCTCTGTCTAATCACAGCACAGCCCCCTACTCAGAAATGCCAGATCACGTACTAGGTACATGAGCCAGCGCAGATCGGCTGCCCTGCCTCAGTAAAAATACGTGTTGTAGTCAGCAAGCAGTTAAAAAATATTCAAAACTTGTTGTTTCACATTTTACATTTTGCTCCTAAAGTAAATTTTCATGTGCAATGCAGAGTGGTTGAGAATTTATAATTACCGTGTCTGTTCTGTGCTAGCAGATCTCCCTATCAGTTCTAAACTAGATTTGAACACTGTCTATCCTAACAAAGGGTTAGAGATCTATAGGCTGGCCTCCTGCATTGTATGTTAACAAAGGATAACTCAGTCTGTGTAGGGACAGAAACACTGTGGGGTTAATTTATGAAACTGGACATTGCAAAATCTGGTGCAGCTGTGCATGGTAGCCAATCACCTTCTAACTTCAGCTTGTTCAATTAAAGTGAAGCGTAAGTCCAGCCTAACACTAAAGTCTCTGCATCTACAGACATCCATGATCTAAAAATAACCTACAGTACATCCCTTTTTTGAAGCTGACCCTATCCAATCTCCAGCGCTGGAATCTTTGCAGAGGAAACAGCCAACAACTGCTGTGAAAACGAACAGGGAGTGATGTCACCCATAGACTTACTATGGGGCTTCTGTTGTCGGCTGTGCACCTGCTTCAATAGCGAAGCCACAGCTCACAGCTCAGCGTGGGATCGAGTAAGATTGCCTTCAAAAAAGGTATGTATACTGATTTCTTCTTTACAAGGCTAGATACGAGGGGGTGCTGATAAGTATTGAGCCTTACCTAGAAATGATCTAGGAAGCTGTAAATTGCAGGTTGTGCTAGCCAATTTGTCTGTATTCAATGGTGCAAAAATCAACTACCTATGATTTTAACTTATCATTATCTTTCAGGTCCAAAGTGAACATAGCAGCACCTCTAAAAAAATTCAATGTGGAAGAGCATAGGACCATATGGGAAAGGGAAAGGCTCAAAGCAGATCCATGATGAAATGTCACAAACTTTGGGTGACAGTGGCCCTTCATATGCAACAGTTAAACGTTGGGTTGTCAATTTTAAAACTGCCCATTTTAGTGTTGAAAGTGAGAAACCCAGTGGAAGGCCTGTTTCTGTGCCTGCAAAAATCAAAAGTTTTGGGATCCAAGTTTGTGACATTTCATCATGGATCTGCTTCGCACCTTTCCCTTTCCCATATAGTCCTATGCTTTTCCACATTGAATTTTTCTGGAGGTGCTGCCATGTTCACTTTGGACCTGAAAAAGAAAGATAAGTTAAAATCATAGGTAGTTGATTTTAGCACCATTGAATATAGACAAATTGGCCAGTACACCCTGCGATTTACAGCTTCCTAGATCAATTTTTTCTGGGTAAGGCTCAATACTTATCAGCACCCCCTTGTAGGTTAGTGTTAGATCATGGATGTCTGTAGATGCAGGGATTTTTGTGTTAGGGTGAACTTCTATTTTAAGCTTTGACAAAAAAAAAAATGTAAGCTGATTGCTTTCTATGCAGAGCAGCACCAGATTTTGCACTCTCCAGTATTAGTAAATCAACCCCTGTGAGATTCTCCATAAATGTTTGCAATCTGCCCTGAAGCCTTCTCCTCGGAAACATCTAAAAGGTAAGAAATATTTTTTTATTTTATTTTTTAAGTAGGGACTCTGTGGTTGATTTACTAAAACTGGAGAGTGCAAAATCTGGTGCAGCTGTCCATGTTAGTCAATCTGCTTCTAACTTCAGCTTGTCCAATTAAGCTTTGACAAAAAAAGTGGAAGCTGATTGGTTTCCATTCAGAGCTGCAGCAGTTTTTGCACTCTCCAGTTTAGGTAAATCAACCCCTGTATGAATGGGAACACATAACAAATATAAAGTGGGGTTTTCTCAAACCCGACCTTTTCAGAAAAAGTGGAAATGCACTATCAAGTGGAACTATAGGCAAAAAAAAAATACATATGTAATATAGTCTTTTACTACCATGAACACAGAAGTCTCTTTTAATGTGCCCTTAGCTTTATTTACCTGTTGATTCTGCCAGTTGATCTGTTTTTCGATTTCCTTCAATAGACAAAGCTATCTGTAAAAGTGGCAGTTAGAAGGTTAAGACAAACCAGGGGATGCCAACAATGGTCAGTTTTTATTTGCATTATATATTTAAAGCGTTAGTAAACATTGCTTGGTCAGTTGTAAATACTGGTAAGCTTACAATAAAGCTCACCTGTAAGTTCAGGAAACACCTCCTAAATGTGCACCGTTTAGGAAATATTTAATTCTTTATCAGCCATGACATCACCGGTGCATGTGCACTGTGCTGTCAATGGATAGCATGCCATCCACTGAGAAAGCTGTGCCACGGGCATGACTTCTGCATACTGCGTGGGAGTGACGTCATTCTGGTTCGGCCATTCAAACAACCAGAGCCCGCAAACTCGGAAGGAAGACTGGGTGAAGATGGAATCCCTGTCAATGGTGACATCTGTTTCATAGGTAAGATTTTCATAATGTGCTAGTATGTGGTGCATACTAGCACATTATGTCATTATCTTCCAGGAAGGTTTTTTTTTTTTTAAAGACTTAACTACAGATTTAAAACCTTTATCCCAAAAGCAAAAAAACATACATATTGCTGTAACTAGTAGTAGTTACATTCAACTGAATTTATTCTCTGTTCTTGAAGCTTTGTAGCTTATTCAAGCCAATTTTCAGTTCTAATGAGTATCAGGAAGTACCCCAAAATGTATATCCACACAGGTAGCACAGACATCTTAAAGGGGTTGTAAAGTCAGAAGTTTTTTTATCTTAATGCATTCTATGCATTAAGATAAAAAGCCTTCTGTGTGCAGCAGCCCCCAGCCCCCCTAATACTTACCTGAGCCCCATCTCCGTCCAGCGATGTCCACGAGTGTCTTGGCCATTCGAGACCCTCCCTTCTGATTGGCTGAGACACAGAAGTGGCACCATTGGCTCCCGCTGCTGTCAATCAAAGTCAGTCAGCCAATCAGGAGGGAGAGGGGGCTGGCTGGGTCGGGGCTCTGTGTCTGAATGGATGCCGGGAGCTGTGACTCGGCTCAGGTGCCATCATAGCAATCTGCTTGCTGTGGGGGCACTCAAAGGAGGGAGGGGCCAGGAAAGCCGAAGAGGGACCCGAGAAGATGAAGATCTGAGCTGATCCGTGCAAATCCACTGCAACAGGGCAGGTAAGTATAACATGTTTTTAGAACAAAAAAAAAACAAGACTTTACAATCACTTTAATTCAATTACAATGGGAGGTAGATGTTGATTGTTCTAGATAGATAATCCCACCCTTGGTGTCTGGAAGGCTTCATAGGTGTTAAACTTCTAAAGTACATGGATGAAGTAGTGAATTGTTGTGAAAACACAAGGGAAAAATATGTTGCAGCAGCATTATGTTAGAAGACAGACAAACCCGTTGAAGGAGGGTTGTTCTTAAGGCAGATTACCTCATTCACACCTCTTACAAACCAGTTGTCCCCACTGTCGAAGATGTGCAGCCATGGCATCCAAGGACTGGTTAGTTGCAATATATTACCTTTTCTTTTTGGGTTTAGATAAACTTTATTTACTGTGCCACAGATAAGAATCTTGCAGACACATACATTTCAAGATAAGGGCAATTTTAAAAAATGAAACTCTTCCATAATATGTGCTTTACTGGACATGAAATATAGACATAACCTTAACACTTTGTCTAAGCCTAACATAAAGAAGATTATAATTAAAATAGTTGGGTATTACTTTGCAGCCGGTAACTTCTGATACAGTTAACAAAGGTTTTACCCCCTTCATGACCAAAGCATGTTTTGCTATTCAGCCCTGTGCTAGTTTAACCACTTCCCATTAACCACTTCCTATAGCATGAGGGCTGGGGCGGTGGTTCAGTTATCCTGACTGGTTCAGTTATCCTGACGCCCTGCAGGATAACAGCCGCCGCGCGCCCGTGGGGGCGCGCTTTGCGGCGATCGGTGGTGCGGTGTGTCAGTCTGACACACCACTTCACCAATCTCGGTAAAGAGCCTCTGGCGGGGGCTGTTTACCACGTGATCAGCCGTGTCCAATCACGGCTGATCACGATGTAAATAGGAAGAGCCGTTGATCGGCTTTTCCTCACTCGCATCTGACAGACGCGAGTAGAGGAGAGCCGATCGGTGGCTCTCCTGACAGGGGGGGGGGTCTGTGCTGATTGTTTATAAGCACAGTCCCCCCTCAGATACCCACTTCAGACCACAAGGAAAGCCACCAGGACTACCAGGGAAGCACATAATATGTACCCCCATGGCCATCCGCATGTGCCAACATATGCCCAATCAATGCCAATCAGTGGCCACAAATGGGAACTGACTGACAGCATTATGAAAACAAAAAAATTCAGTGGTACCCAGCAATGCCACACATCAGTGTCATCAGTGCCACCTATCAGTGCCCATCCGTGCCCACCTATCAGTGCCCATCCATAAGTACCCATCAGTGCCACCTATGAGTGCCGCATACCAGTGCCACCTATCAGTGCCCATCAGTGCCACCTCATCGGTGCCCATCAGTGCCGCCTTATCAATGCCCATCAGTGCAGCCATATCAGTGCCCGTTATTGAAGAAGAAAACATACTTATTTACAAAAAAATTTAACAGAAACAAAGAGAAACTTTTTTTTTTCAAAAATTCTGGTCTTTTTTTATTTGTTGCGCAAAAAATAAAAATCGCAGAGGTGATACCACATCAAATACCACCAAAAGAAAGCTCTATTTGTCTGAACAAAATGATAAAAAATTTGTTTGGGTACACTGTAGCTTGACTGCGCAATTGTCATTCAAATTGCGACTGCGCTGAAAGGTGAAAATTGGCTTGGGCAGTAAGGTGTATAAGTACCTGGTATTGAAGTGGTTAACTGGCAAGTGCACAGTCATGCAACAGTGTGAGCAAATTACATTTTTATCCTTTTTTTCATACAAATAGAGCTTTCTTTTGGTGATATTTGATCTTGATCACCATGGGGTTTTTTAGTTTTTTGCGATATAGTTAAGAAAAAAGACCAACAATTTTGAAAAAAAAAAAACAAATTCTACTTTCTGTTATAAAACATATCCAATAAACTAAAAAGAATAATCTAATTTCTTCATAAATTTAGGCCATAATATACCCTGCTACATGTCTTTGGTAAAAATAAAAATCCCAATAAGTGTATAGTAATTGGTTTGTGCGAAAAGTATAGCATCTACAAACTATGGTATACAGTTTCTCACAAAAGTGAGTACACCCCTCACATTTTTAAAAATATTTTATTATATAATGTGACAACACCGCAGAAATGACACTTTGCTTCATAGTAAAATAGTGAGTGTACAGCTTGTATAACAGTGTAAATTTGCTGTCCCCTCAAAATAACTCAACACACAGCCATTAATGTCTAAATCTCTGGCAACAAAAGTGACCCCTAAGTAAAAATGTCCAAATTGAGCCCAATTAGCCATTTTCCCTCCCCGTTGTCATGTTAGTGTCACAAGGTCTCAGGTGTGAATGGGGAGCAGGTGTGTTAAATGTTGTGTTATTGCACTCACTCTCTCATACTGGTCACTGGAAGTTCAACATGGCACCTCATGACAAAAAACTTTACGTAAACGGGTGGCCCCGCCCCCCTCTGACACCCCAGGAAAGCCATGGGAAAGTCCCCGTGCGTCAGAGGGGGGCAGGGTCACCCGGGTACATCACTGTGTGGCCCCGCCCTCATTTATAAAAGAACTGTCACCTGCGAGGACACGTCATACGGCGGATGCCTCCTATGGAGGCAGATCGGTGGCGGCTTGCGGGTTTTTTTTTTTTTTCGGTCCGTCGACGGAGCGAGAGAAAAAGATGAATACACTTCATGGAACTTTTTTATTTTTTAATAAAGGACTTGTCCCAAAGTGTGTCTTGTGGGTTTTTTTTTTAATTTTGACACTTTATTTGTGAAATGGTACAAGTACAGTGTACCCGTTACCATTTCAAACGGGGGGGCCAGGATCTGGGGGTCCCCTTGTTAAAGGGGGCTTCCAGATTCCAATAGGCCCCCTGCCCACAGACCCCCACAACCACCGTACAAGGGTTGTGGGGATGAGGCCCTTGTCCCCATCAACATGGGGACAAGGTGCTTTGGGCAGCAACCCAAAGCACCCTCCCCATGTTGAGGGCATGTGGCCTGGTAAGGTTCAGGAGAGGGGGAGGGTGCTCTCTCATCCCCCCTCTTTTCCTGCAGCCTGCCAGGTTGCGTGCTTGGATAAGGGTCTGGTATGGATTTTGGGGGGACCCCCACACCATTTTTTTTTTTTAATTTTGGCATGGGGTTCCCCTTAAAATCCATACCAGACCCTTCAGGGATTTTTAGGGGGACCCATATGCCATTTTTCTAAAAAAATTGGTGCAGGGTTCTCCTTAATAACCATACCAGACCTGAAGGGCCTTATATGGAATTTGAGGGGACCCCCACGCAATTTTTTTTAAAATTTTGCTTCGGGGTTCCCCTTAATATACATACCAGACCCAAAGGGCCTGGTAATGACTGCGGGGGATCCCATGCCGTTTTTTTCAATTACTTTTATCTGTATTGCCGGGACCGGCAATTCATTATAGCCACCAGTACTTTTAAATGACTTTTTTTCTTTAGAAATGTCATTTTGTGCAGGGACTGTTCTAAACACGGGAAAAATGCGCCACTTTATAGGCATACTATAGACACCACCCAGGTACAAAATTTAAGTGAATATTTCACTTTTATTTTTTCACTGATACATGTCCCCTGGGGCAGGGCCCGGGTCCCCAAACACTTTTTATGACAATAACTTGCATATAAGCCTTTAAAATGAACACTTTTGATTTTTCATGTCAATGTGCCATAGACTTTAACGGTGTTCCGAATTTTCCCCGAACACCGCATATTGTTCGGTGTTCACAGAACATCCGAACAACCAAAGTTCGGCCCAAACCTATGCAAGGTGGTATTTGGCGGCTGGGGACAGAACCTAACTTAGAGGTACCACAGATTCCAAAGTTGGGAAGATGGGGTCTTCAGGAACCGGCAACCAGTTATTCGGATTGAAGCTGGAATATTTAATAATTTTTATATTTTATTTTGGTTTTGAGTTAATAAAGGCCGATCTGGCTATTTAAATCCAATACAGTGTGTTCTTATTTAGTAATACGTGGGAGTGGTAGGTACAATTTTGAGTTGGGGTAGTAAGTTATCTGAACTACCATAGTCAAGTTTATCCTAAATTACAAACATATAAATCAGCCTATTCCTCTTGGTTTAGGAGAAATGTTTATCTTTTGTACTCCCCCTTCCCTCGCTTTTATAATCTTCCAGTGCAGCAGGGGTTCATACAACTAAGGTGCTGTCAGGAGCTCTAATCGAGGGAGCTCAACTTTGCCCGCCCTTTCCACATGTAATGCGGACGCATTTTTATACTATTTGTGTTGGGTAGGCAGGAAATTTGCAAAAAAAAAAAAAAACTTTTCTTTTTCTGTTTGACATGTAAGGGCTGTTTCCAAAGTTATCACATTAAGATTCGCAGTTTCAGGGTTACTTTGCAATCATGGACACTACTCTTCTGAGCAAGTTGTAGAGATTTTTGCTTCAATTCATTACTTTGTTACTGAACTGGAATAAGTAAAGTTAGTCTATCATTCGACATTTACACCATAATTAAATGCCCCTATCATCCTGTAATCAAACTGTAATTGAATACAAGATGAAAAAATAAGCTTTCAGTGAGCATTTCGCAATACTTCTTGTCTGCTTATCTATGGGCTTTAACCTTTTAACATATTGCACTCATTACTGCATTTAGTTCTACAGAAAACAGCTCTGCTAATGAGATTATTGTAGCAGTTAAAACTTTTGTAGCCTTGATGTTATCTGATTCAACTACACAAAATATTCAGATTTGAAATTCATTCAAGATAATAGGATGTTCTGTCTGCTATTTTTTTCTTTTTAATTTTTTTTCTCCAAGCTTTCAGCTGTTTCGGCTGGTTTGAACTGCTCACGTCTTGTTGATATATTACATTGGGGATTACTTGAAGGATACAGAGCTAATGTGCCTATGTGTCTGAAAATAGATTTGGCTTTCAGAGCTTGTCTTCTGACCTTATAACTTAAGGACAGTTCTTTTCCACTGCAAGAGGCCAGCTCTGAGGTGTTAAAGTTGTCACAGGTGTCATTTTTTCACTGACTCATTCATTCAAGTCATCCTAGAGACGGTGCAGTTACATCAATTTTATGTTATTAGCTGGAGTTTTATTTTTAAGATCCATCAGGGAAATCTCATCTATGTCTGTCATGCATAAAAGGAACAAGTCCATTTTTCTCAATTCAAAAATCCTTGGATTTTACTTGCTTTTATATGGCTTAGCAATGAACATGTGCATGACATTTATCCTTATAAGCAGTTTTATTTAGTATAGAAAATTTTTTTATTTCTGACACATGGCAAGCCAGAATGTAAAGAGTGCTCTTAACGATAACCTTAAAGCTGATCTTGACCCTCTTCCGCTACTTCCCTCCACTCCATCCCCCTTCAAACCTCTGTAAGTAGTACACATTTTATTTTTTTACCCTTTTTCTTATAAAAATGCCCGGCCCAGCCTCCCCATACATGTCAGTCATGTTTCTGACACACAGCACTCATTTGTTTCTGACATATGGTGAGCCAGATATACCATATTTATTTTTACCCTGAAAATAGAGGGTAAACAGTGCCTGCGTGTTATACACCAATATCATTTTTTTTACCAACGGGGCAGAGATCGTGCGGTCCGCCCTGGATGCCACCTATTGGGAGGGTGTCAGGCCGGCCGCCATGCCTCTCCTGGCTGTGGAACAGCGCAGCCAGTAAACTCTACAGTTCAGAAAACATTACTGCCAGCCCTTTGTCATATACCGCTCCTCCTGCGTAACTCTCAGTGTAAATCTAAGCCTCTGAATACCTTAATTAACGACACTCATTCTGGCCCCTCTCCTCCTCCTGCTCCACCTCCTCCTAATGTGTAGATTTTGATTGAAGGAGGAGAGCGGTCACGTGACCGTCAATGAAAGAGAGGAGAACGGTCAAATGACCGGGTCCACGAGAGAGAGTGGCTTTAATGGAGGTATTTAGAAGCTTTGGTTTACAATGAGAGTGACACAGGAGAAGCGATGTATGAGAAGGGGCTGACAGGCTGACAGTGTGAAGTTTTCTTAACTGTAGGTTTTCAGCACTGTCCCTGCACCAGCGCTGGGAGTGCAGGGGAGGTCTTTATAATTAAAGGGGGCTGTGTGTTGTACAGGGGGCTGTATGTTGTGCAGGGGGCTGTGTAATATGCAGGGGTCTGTGCCCTATGCCGGGGTCTGTGCCCTATGCCGGGGTCTGTGCCCTATGCAGGGGGTCTGTGTACTGTGCAGGGGGTCTGTGTACTGTGCAGGGGGTCTGTGTACTATGTAGGGGGTCTGTGTACTATGAAGGGGGTCTGTGTACTATGAAGGGGGTCTGTGTACTATGAAGGGGGTCTGTGTACTATGAAGGGGGTCTGTGTACTATGCAGGGTGTCTGTGTACTATGCAGGGTTCTGTGTATTATGCCAGGGGGTCTGGGTATTATGCCAGGGGGTCCGTGTATTTTGCAGGGGGTCCGTGTATTATGCCAGGGGGCTGTGTAAAATTTTTTTCCTGAAACCTCCCTCTTAAAGTTAAGGTGCATGTTATACGCCGATAATTGCGATAATTAAACTTTGTATTTTAATGCAAACATTTGCTACTCTCTTATGCCTTTTTAAAGTCCCATTACAAAGAGAGAAACTGTGTTTTTGCCTCCCAGGATATGCATGTTACATATCCCTGGAGGCATAGCCTTCCATTCATAAAAGGAGGAGGGTGCGGGCCTATCGACGCGTCATTGGGAGGCCCGCCTGCTAAGCCAGGAAGAGTCGTGGCCTAGCGATGATGTCAGAAAGAACATGGCGGAGCAGGACAGAGCTGTGGCTGGGTATGAGAGGATCTCAGCGTGATATCGCTGGATCCGCTGGATGGGTGTGTATCTGAAATCTGCAGATACTACCTTAAGGTAAGGATGGGGGTGAAATAAAAAAAAAAACAGAGGTGGCGGGCGCAGATCCTCTCTAAAAGATAGGCTGTCATGGCTGACCTCTCCTGAAAAAGCTAGCTGCCTGTGTGCCATATAAATGTCTTGCCTTCAATTCGTAGAGATATTGATTCAAAATAAGTGTAGAGACAAAGAATTCTGATTTGTCTCCAATACTTGTGTGCTGCATACTTGTTCCACATAAGTTTCCCAGAAGCTTCCCTAGAAATGTAGTTTTCTGCTCATGTGATTGGATCCTTGCTCTGAGTGGCTTTTCTCTATTTTAAACACTGGGACTGATTAATAAACTGTATAAAAAAAATAAAACAACCTGTAGAGGGTAATTTTTGGCAAGTACACGTGGCCACAACTAGGACCATGCAGGCAATGAGGCCCTCATAAACTCCATTCTCGTAGCAGCTTAGTGACAGCAAAAAAAAAAAAAATTGGAATGCTACTTGGCTCTCTGCCTGGCCGCTCGCCTATCAAACAGACATACACAGTGTTAACAATGCAAGCTCAGCATCACTGAATACTGTGGGGTTGATTTACTAAAGGGAAAAAGACTGTGCATTTTGCAAAGTTGCCCTCTGCAACAGCAGTTGCTCCAGAGCTTAGTAAATGAGTAGAAGCTCTGCTGACTTCCATCATCCAATCATGTGCAAGCAAAAATGCAGTTTTTTTAATTCTCCTTGCACAGGATTGGGTACTCTTTGCAAAGTCAAGCCTTACTTCATTTACTAAGCTCTGGAGCAATTGCACTTGCAGAGGGCAACTGCCCTTTGCAGAGTGCACAGTCTATTTGCCTTTAGTAAATCAACCCCTGAGTGTCAGGTGCAGTGGTCGGGTCAGGGCTTTTACTCCTAAAGTAAAGAGCTTGCACACACACCTAGGCAGCACTACTGTGGCCAAAACGGCCATCTTTACTGTGGATGGAGGGCAAAAATGGTTGCTTCGGGCAGCATTCACCCCCCCAGCACAGTCCTGTCCACAAGATATTTTGCATCTGTTTTTGTAACTGAAGGCTGAACCTCTGCTCATTTTGGAGTATGGGCCTGTTTTCTATGAATCTCTCTGGCATTGCCTCTGCTCAGAAGGGCTTTGTGAATTCATAAGAAATCTTAAATTGAGAAACGTACACCCTTTTCCTATCTGGTTTCATTTAATTCTTTTAAATATAGAATAAAAGCAGTCCCATTATTATATTTTCTTTAGCTTTATTTTAGATTCTTGAAATGGTAAAGGGTACAGATATAGATGCCAGGGTGAGCATAGTAATATTAGCTAAGACATAATTTCTCGACACTTTTTAGTCACAGAACTCTTTAAAGTATGCATAATCTCGAAGCATCCCAGTCTAAAATGCAAAAAATTTAAATGTTACTTATCAATGGAAAAGATGAGCCTGGGACAATGCACACAACTGCATTGATGAAATTGATTTTCTAAGTCCCTCTTCACATCAGAGATCCCTCTGTCATGTCACAGGTCCCACCATTACACTAGAGTCCTGTTTCACATCAGAGTCCCCATGACATCAGAGTCCTCCCTATACATGATATCCTCACATCACACCAGAGACCCCCTATCACATCAGAGTCCCCGACCACAGAGCCCCCCTATTTACAGCCCCCCAATCACGGAGTCCCCTTTGCACATCAGAGCCCTGCATTTTGGTTCCATCAGTGCTGCAGAGGGTGGGAGGTGAAGGAGGTCTGGAGGAGGTGGACTTCTGTCTCCTCCTGAATGCTGTGCATGGTGCCTGCCCTGGATCTATGTCATGCATTGTCATGTTACAAATAAGCCAGCTGCCATCACCATAGCAGAAAATGACACCGTGGGCCCTGGCCCTAGAGCGCTATTGGCTGTTATGGTGCACACGGACTCCCCGCCCACACCATAGCAACTCCTGACACTGATCCAGGGCAAAATGGGTCCCTGCTTAGATGGTGTACAGGTTGAAAAACACTGGGCTATTATATAGCTCTGTTCAGAGGAATAAAAACAAATGCCAAACATCTCTGAAAGTGTTTTTTTTTGTGCCCATGCGCATTAGCCCTTTATATGTTAAACTTGACTTTGACTTCTCCCAGTCACACAGCCTTATCATCACAGAGCCCCCAATCACACAGTGTACCTTTGACATCAGAGCCCTGCCTTTTGGTTCCAGCAGTGCTCCAGAGGGGGGAGGTGGGTGAGCCAGCTTCCATCACCACCAGCAACAAATGACACTGTGGGTCCTGGCCCTAGAGCTCCATTTACAGGGCACATGGATGCCCTGCCGGCACCATAGCAACTTCTGACAGCGAATCAGTATAAAATGGGTCCCTGCTCATGGCACTCTGGGGGAGCCCAGATGGTGTACAGGTTGAGAAACACTGGGCTATCATATAGCTCTGTTCAGAGAAATTAAAAAATGCCAAACACCACTGAAATGGTGTTTTGTGCCCATGTGCATTAGCCCTTTATATGTTTAACTTGACTTCTTTTGATTTGTAAAAACAGCTGCAGCTTTGTGGGTTGCCTACTATATATCATAAACCATATTTCTTCATGAAAATGACCAACATTTTATGGGCATCAATACATAAACTAAAGAAAAGAACATCTCAGCCCTTGACATTATTTTTTTCTTCTGCTTGCATCTGTTTCAAATGTCACATCATTAGCAAGAAAAAAAATAACCATCTCAGCCATGGCTATTCTTGTCTTTTCTTGATAGAGGAATAAGAAGACATTATTAAGTCAGATTTCAATGCAGATTTACTCCTACAATGCTAGAAATGCTAGCAACATGTCACTGTTTTGCTCTGAAGACTGGGATTTTCTGACTGTCATTATCAATATCAATCTACCAGTACTTCAGAATGAATTAGTGGAGGAGCTACAGCACTGCAAACATTATGTGCTGGAGCTGTTTGCAAAGCTCATCTTTTAATTTACACAATCATGTTTTCTTTACGGGTGTCATAACTGCTCACATATATATTTTTTTAAATGATATTTGGCAGATAGATTTAGCTAAATGCTGACTATACCAATTGTTATCTAAAGATTGTCATGTAAAGGGCCTGAGATCACCAGCAAGCCACTTTTAAAAGTAAATAGTCTTTATTGGTCTGTCAAAAGTGTCAAGCACAAATACAATAACTTTCTTTAGTAAAAGTAAAGCAAACAGTTTTCAGTCCTGGTATAAAGAAAACCATACAATAGGCTCACAGCCAGTTTCTTGGTCCCATATTGGGGTTTAGGGTTCCCAGAGAGTCCACCCTTGTTCACAGATGTGAAACCACTCCACACTACCTCATAGACACTTGTGGCTTCCTTCCTGCTGCTTTTCAAGACTCTGTTGCACGTTGACAAGACCACTTCAGGACCAGAATCCCTGTAATCAAGGTTTGTAGGCTCTTCTCTCTCAAAACCGTTCAAACATGCAACATTTTGGGTTCCTAATGATGATATAACAATCCAAAAATTACTGAAAAACAGTCCTCTCCAACAGGCATACCTGGACCCCCTCACCTTGCATGGATAAGAACCCCTAAGTACTAACAATGCCTCTTGCGCTCTCTCTTCAAGGAACTATTATCCATATAGTGGGAAAATATATCTGCCATCCAGGGCACACTCTATACAGGATGCTAAAGTGTTTTCTAAAAAGAGCATTATTACCCAAACTCACAAAATATATAAATGGTTAACAATGAAAACTTATATAAAACAAAGACTACAATCTCATATGAACTTTAACTTGCAACTGAATTTAGATCCATGTATGGGCTAGCTGGTTGTACACAAGTTGATCTATCAATTGACTTATGTACAAACAGTCAAGGTTTTTCCCAATTGATCATTGCCAGCGGCTGTAGCCAGCAACACTAATCAATGCATTCTGCCGATGGGAAAGGCTGCTTGCCAGCAGAATACAATAGCTGCAGTGGGACTGATTCTTCATCCACATCGAATGTGTGAATGGAGGAATCGGTTCATTTTTTCTCATTCAACCCCCTGGTTGAATAAAAAGAAAATTAGTAATGTATGGCCTGCAGTAATGCAGTTGTCGCAGGGATTAATCCATTTAGAAATTGTAATCCATATGGTTGTAATTTTTTGTGGCCCTGATTCAACAAGATTCTAAAAAACTATTTTATGTACTTACTTCTGGGAGAAGGGGTGTTGACAGAAAATCGTTGATGGATACATGCACATGCGCATTTTCATATTGTGTGCAAAGCATCATGGGACATGTAGTCCCAGAGTCAGACACAGAGGAGAGTGATGAGAAGTAGGAGGGAATCGCAGATCCAGAAGAGATAGCGGTGCCAGATAATTTATAATTTATTAAAGGATTATTGGAAAAAAAGCAAGTGTTTATCAACTAGACTTTGATATGTCACCAGACCAAGCTCTCCTCACAGTTTTTTTTATCATCTGTCCCTTCATCTCTCATCCATTTTTAATGCATTCTGCCATTTTCAGAGTTCTGAAAACAGCTATGTATCAAGTATGAAGTATTTTTAAAGCATATCTTTGTGCTTTATAAATGTGTGGTGGTTGCTGTAGTTTTCCCAGCTCAGCAAATCTCAGATCATGGCAACCTGGACTGCCACTTCCCATTTGACAGGAATGAAGTAGTTACATGTATACAAGTCTAATCACATACATACACACACGCACACTTCTTTGCAAAAGTTTTAGGCACATGTCCAGTGTATGATTGGACAATTATATCAAAAAGGTGTTAATGATCAATAAGATAACCTACTGTATAGGTTAAAATACAATTGCTAAATCAAACAGAATCAGCTGTTTAGGAAAAATGAAACTGGGTAAGGAAAAGCCATACTCTATTAACAAGTTGCAGTCACTGAAGGCAGTTTACAGAGGATCTTCAGTGCCCCCCAAAAATTTAAAGTCAACAACTACAAATACTGTAGTTACTGACTCTTAATAAAAGGACACTTACCTGTCAAGGGACCCAGCGCCATCCTCCCCAAGGCCAATTCTGCACCAGTCTTCAGGTCCCCAGTGCCTGCATGTTTACGTTAGGAAGCTGGCTGTGATCCCTTGTGGCTTCACAGCCAGCTTCCCACAAGGCATGTGTGAGCCTCGCTGCACTTAGTGAATGGTCCTGCTGCCTTCTGGGACATGTGACATGTCCCAGATGGCTGCAGGCAAGGAGAGGTGGGGCTGAACTTCTGATCTGATCTTCTAGGCGATCTGAGCAGAAATGGGAGGAGGTAACTAGAAAAACTAGGTACCTGCTCCCCTCCCTCCATAAAAAGTGTCCAAAAGTGCGAGAGAAGGGGGGTAGGATTAGTATTTAATGTAAAAAATCTTTCACAATGGCCATACTGAGCACAGCAACAATGCAATAGCACACAACATGGTCCTACAGCATCAAAAATGTCTCTCCCAGGCAGAAATTTCAGGGAAGACATGTGTGTGTGCTGTCCTAGCTCTTCTGCAGAAGAAAACACAAACAATGTTACATTGAGGACTGAAAATGCAGTGGTTGGCCAAGTAAAAAACGTATTGCAGCAGATGAAAGACATACAGTATCATGCTGATTTCCCTTTACAATCAGACCATGTTTAGAGACACCATCAATTCAGACCTAACGGAAACCAAAGGCATCCTAGTCTACCCATCTACAATCCAAAGGATTCTGGTCAGAAGTGGTCTTTATAAAAGACTTGACACAAACACCAGTGTGCAGAAAAGGGGCAGCAGGTGTACTGGACTGATGGGTTCAAATTCAAAAACAGTAAAGCATGATGGAGGTTCCTTGCAAGTTTTAGGTTGCATTTCTGTATGGAGTTGGGGATTTGGTCAGAATTAATGGTTTCCTCAATGCTGCAGCAGGCTAATGACCCCAAACATACCGGGTCATAAAGAACTATCTTTAGCAAAGATAAAAATAGGGAGTCCTGGAAGAGATGGTATAACACCCACAGAGCCATAATCTCAATATCACTAAGTCTGTCTAACTACAATTACATGAAGAGGCAGAAGCAACTGAGACAACTTTAATCCACAGAAAAACTGTGATTAGTTTTCCTAGATGTTTGGAACAACCTCCTGATGAGGTTCCTAAAAATCTGCATGTAAGTGTACTGAGCAGGGTTGATGTTGTATTAAAGTGGAAGTAAACTTCCATCGATTGTTTGTACCTTTTAGGTAAGCCTATAATAAGGCTTACCTATAGGTACTGTAAATTATAAATATCTCCTAAACGTGCACTGTTTAGGAGATATTTACTGCATATGCAGCTGATGATGTCATCGGCACATGTGCTATGAAGGAACAGCCACTCATGCCGTTTCTTCAGAGCCCTGTGCCGTGGCTGGTGGCTCCCGAGCGCATGCACAGGAGTGACGTCACGTGGCTCCAGTCAGACACACAGCCGGAGTCCGCAGAGCCGGAAGGAAGATGGGTGAAGATCGATGCAGCCTCCAGCAGTGACAACAAGAGCTTCATTTGCAGGTACGTTTCACATAATGTGCTAGTATGCAATGCATACTAGTACATTATGCCTTTACTTTGCAGGTCAGGGAAAACAAAAAAGGCAGCACTTTACTTCCTCTTTAAAGCCAAGTGGCAAATGCACCAAATATTGATTTTCCTCTGTTAACCTCCTTGACGGTATTCCCGAGTGTGGCTCGGGGTGGATTTTCAGTACTAAAAGCAGTAACCCCGAGCCACACTCGAGATTGCATCGCAGGATCCAGGTACAACTCACTTACCTTGTCCCCAGGATCCTGCAATGTCCTTCCCGCTCTGTGTGCGAGCCATCCTCCGCTCGATCTATCACAGAGCCGAGCTCCGTTCCCTGTGAGCGCTGTGACGCACGGGGACGGAGAACGGTGCCAAATTCAAACAGTAAAAAACACAATACATATATAGTACACTGTAATATTACAGATTACATTACTGTATCAATTTATTTCACATCCCTTTTGTCCTTAGTGGTTTGTCCAGTACCCTGCATGCAGTTTTATATTATAAATACTGTTCTTTCTGCTTGGAAACTGGAGATTGTCCATAGCAACCAAAACCGTCCCTTTACATCAAAAGTGGTTTTAGACCAGCTAGAAAACAAAGATAATATATTAGAATCACTTGCAGAATTGAGAGATAGTGATTTGTGGGGAAATCCATCATCAAACACTGAAAGTAATGAAAGTGACAATTCTGCAACTGAGCAAATTTCAGTGTTTTTGATTTAAATACATTATTGAATAATTTTTATTATTATTATAATTATATTATTATTTGTTATAATTATTTATAGTTATTTATTATATTATAATTTATGATTTTGTGTTCCAAACCTTATCATACCCAGGATGTCTACTAGACTCTTGTTTGGACAGATTTAAGTGAGTTATTCCTAAGAATTACAGGCCTACAATATAAAACACCAAATTTCCATGCAAAATAATTGTACCGCTTTCAGCATCAGAAATATGACATAATCCCCATTCCTTTTGCATGCTCCCCCACAGTATTCTTTTACTTTCACTGTAGCCCCTATTCTAATCCTCCCCTATTTTACTCATCTCCTACTAAGGCACAAAGTTTAGCAGATTGTTAATAAGACAATCTTTGAGAAAAAAAAACACAAACAAACATACACAGCAATGGTAATTAAACTTGGATAGTTAGTGAGAAGAGTGTATCTAATTCAGCTAGTCCATCTAACATTCCCCTCCCCCCGGGCCCATTATCTTCTTTTGCTTCTGTGCTCCTTCATTCAGAGAGAGGCACTCTAATACAGGAGATGTGTTACTTGCCAAATCAGTAGGCAAAAACAGAAGGGAAAAAAAACCCCAAAAAATGAATGCAGCCACCCCATCTAAGGATTGGTAAGCTGTAATATATTACATATTTGGTTTTGGGGTTTGTCACGGAACGCCCCACACTCCGCTTGAGTGCTTCCGTCATATACCGCTTCCTAAGTTCTGGAACACGAGTCCAATGGATCTGGCTATAGGAACCCCAAGAACTAGACAACACCAGTCTTGGAGTACATCAGAACTGTCTTTTATTTTGAGATTTCACAGACCTTTATACAGCAGGGATGACTCAAAGCTAACCTAATTAACATGAGCTAATTTACTACAAAATGTACCCAGACCAGATGACAGACTTGTAGGCACCGAGCTTCACACATTAATATAAACACAATAGCTGGAGCTAATTACAACTAACAATACAAACAACAATCTCCCCCCTCCTCAGCCCAGACCATTCGTCTATTAGCCAGTGCTGGTGGCTAATGTGATCAGCTCTCTCAATTAACATAAACAACAATGGGTGAAAAGACTCTTAAAGCCACACTAAACACATTATAGCAGAATTGATGACATTAGCATTTAACAGTACGAGTCCCAATGGTATAAATCAGTCACCATTCTAATATGGCATATAAAGGGTTCCAGAGTCTGTGTGTTTTGGGGGGACATGGAGCTGAATCCATAGTAACATCAACCCCAGGGTCCCCAGGCATACAGCTCACAGAGAGCACCATTCCCCCAAATGCTAGGGCCCATAATCGGTGGGCAACAGGCTTGCATACAGTCCTCTCCAACAGCCTCCGTCCCGGCCAGGTCCGTGACATTTCTCCCCTTTCGGCAGGAGACTAACACAGGAGGAGACCCCAGACGGGTTGACTCCGAAGTTAGTAAACAGCTCCAGTCCTCTACTGCCTGTACCCACACCGTACCCCAAATAAATTATTCCAAACAGAGTATCACTCACCCAGCCAACCTCTCTGTCATGCTGTTGGGGATCGGGGCCCACTGCCCAGCATCCCTGGGGTATACAGGTGGAGACTGAAGTCCCATCCACCTTCACAGGAAATCCATCCTCTGTTAGTTGAGGGCAGAGTCCAGCAGTCCTCGGCCCTGTTGCCAGCCCTTCTGCTGGAAACTCCACACCATCTGTTCCGGCTAACTGTTGGAGAGGGAGGCCGACTGCCCCGCCTCCCTGGAACTCTGTAGTTGTTGCTGGTGCTGGGCAGAGGTTGGTAGCACTCTGCCCTGTTGCTAGCACTTCTGCTGGGGACTCCGCATCCTCTGCTCCAGCTAACTGTTGGGGCAGGCAGCTGGCTTCCTCCCCTCCCAAACTGTGTAGCTGCCATTGGGGAGGTGAGCCGGCTGCTTCCTTTTCCATTCCCTCATCTGGCTGCTGGGACGACATGTCGATGGTACTGTCTCCCAGGTACACGGATCTTTGCTGGGGAGGAAAGCCCACTTCCTCCACCCTGGCCAACTGTTGGGGAGGGACAACACACACCTCCTCTCCCTTCTCCCCCTGTATCTGCTGCTGGGAAGTGATTGCCATCTTCTCAGCCTGAGCCTCCACAATTGCTGCAGGTGTGGGGCAGAGGTCTTGGACCCTCTGTCCGGTTGCCAGCACTTCTGCTGGGGGTTTGCTAGGTGGTTCCTCCTCTACAGAAATGTCTATTAAATCCCCAGTCTCTGGAAGTGGTAAAAGTGTGGGACAGAGGTCTTGGACCCTCTGTTCAGTTACCAGATCTTCAGCTGGAGAAGTTTGTTTTAACTCCATAGATGCTGCTGGCAGAAAATCACATGTCCCTGTCAGTGTTGTGGGAGAAAGGCCGACTACCTCTTCTCTCAGGAAGGCCGAAGCCACTGTTGGTGCTGGGCAGAACACAGTGAACTTTGGCCCTGATAGCAGGTCTTCTGCTGGAGGCTCATCAGGTTGTTCTTCCTCAGCAGAAAAGTCTATCAAATCCCATGTCTCTGCAACTGATGTCTGGGAATAGAGGTTCACCATCTCCTGTCCATGGAACCCAGAAGATGTTATCATTTCTGGACAGAGGTTAACAGAGCTCTGCCCTGTTGTCAGCACTTCAGGTTTGGGGACGGCAATCTCCGGATTTTCCACTGCCGATTCTCTGGCATGCTGCTGAACTTGTTCTAGCAGTTTCCTGTATGCCCTTTCCAGATGCTGTTCCTTCCTTAGCAAATGGTCCAGATCAGGTTTGAGCTCTGAGACCCCTGCAAGACCGAGCATAGACTCTCTATAGTCTCTCATGTCCTCAAGCTCAGGTTCCCCCTCATCGCCAAACATAAAAAGATCTGTAAGGTTCTCCCACAGCAATCCAGGGCCGCCAAAGTCATATCCCTCCGGAGAGCATTCTGTTGTCTCCCCTAAATATCCCTCCTCTGCGTGCCATTGCAGAGCCCGATAACGATTGTCCAGCTCTATCTCCTGCTGGACCAACCTGTCCAACTCAGTCACCCATTGCTCCTGGGGCTGCTCTCCCAGGAATGCCATCCGCAATGCCCGTTGGTCACTGGCCCGTTGCTCTTGGGTTGGAAAGCACTTGCCCTGTTTTATACCAGCGAGACGGAGGGCTGCAATCCAGAGCTCCACCCGAATCAGCTGCCTGAGCTCCAGGTATTCATCCTCAGACACAGTCCTGGTGTACGTTGAAAGGATGATCTGCAGCAGCCCCGGGAATTCTGATGCCAGGTCCATATCTCCGCTGGGGTGACTGAAGTCTGCTATGCTGATCTTGGATCCAGTTGGAGGTTTGGATGTCCCAGACTTCAGACTTCAGGAAGCTTTCCCGCTGCTTGCCACCAATGTCACGGAACGCCCCACACTCCGCTTGAGTGCTTCCGTCATATACCGCTTCCTAAGTTCTGGAACACGAGTCCAATGGATCTGGCTATAGGAACCCCAAGAACTAGACAACACCAGTCTTGGAGTACATCAGAACTGTCTTTTATTTTGAGATTTCACAGACCTTTATACAGCAGGGATGACTCAAAGCTAACCTAATTAACATGAGCTAATTTACTACAAAATGTACCCAGACCAGATGACAGACTTGTAGGCACCGAGCTTCACACATTAATATAAACACAATAGCTGGAGCTAATTACAACTAACAATACAAACAACAATCTCCCCCCTCCTCAGCCCAGACCATTCGTCTATTAGCCAGTGCTGGTGGCTAATGTGATCAGCTCTCTCAATTAACATAAACAACAATGGGTGAAAAGACTCTTAAAGCCACACTAAACACATTATAGCAGAATTGATGACATTAGCATTTAACAGTACGAGTCCCAATGGTATAAATCAGTCACCATTCTAATATGGCATATAAAGGGTTCCAGAGTCTGTGTGTTTTGGGGGGACATGGAGCTGAATCCATAGTAACATCAACCCCAGGGTCCCCAGGCATACAGCTCACAGAGAGCACCATTCCCCCAAATGCTAGGGCCCATAATCGGTGGGCAACAGGCTTGCATACAGTCCTCTCCAACAGCCTCCGTCCCGGCCAGGTCCGTGACAGGGTTAATACTCTAAGTTAAACTAGCATATACTGTAAACATGTTCAAAGAAAATAATTACAGTATTAGTCAATGACTCCAAATCTTTGGAACCTAATATTTGGTGTGTACATTTAAAGTTGTTTACAGTTCTGTATACTCATGCAAGCCACATTTGTAGAGGCTACAGATATCTTTTTTACTTTTAAAGGAGATGTAAATGATGATTTTTTTAGAATCATGCTTACCTTACTTACTAACAGTAAGAATATGAGCGATTGAACAGCACCGATTGTTCAGTTCTCACAGCTCCCTGAGCAGAGAGCTGCTGGCTGTCAGTAGCTCTCTGCTCTCCCCCTTCCTCACTCATTGGAGCTCTGGGTTGTAGAGGGGGCAGGAGCGGCCAACTCGGGCTCTCAGTGGCTTGCTGAGAGGCTGAGCCGGTGACGCTCCAGGTATGTGGACTTCATTGTCGCGATCTTGCCTGAGCCTGGACCAGCTCTGTGATGTCAGCTGACAGAGCGCTTCAGCCTGCTGCCTGCTGAGAATGGGTCACAGGAGTACAGAACAAACTGTACTCCAGCGATCCACAGGAGAAGTAGAGCCAAACAAGCTTTGACTATACTTCTTCTTTAACTGCTTCTATTCACATATGATTGTGTTACATTAGTTGCATGCAGCTGTTTGTAGGTGAGCTTTTAAGAAGTAAAAAAAATTCAGTAGGAACCAGTCAGAGACTTCATAGCTACACAATCTGCTTCTACTGCACCATGCAGAAAAAATATATGTAGCGCTGGTAGATTTTTAATCTACCGCTGATAGGTAAATCTTGTGGGGGACTTGTTAGAGGACGTTAGATTTGCCTCTGTTCCAGCTTGGCTGAGTTGCGTATAGTTCCGCACTGTGCAGGTGGGTGTCGTTGTCACCATGGGCTGGTGTTGGAAAGGCAACGTGTTGAAGCGTATGAGTGCTCCTCTGTCCCGGAGACAACTCGGTGGAGGTGGTCCTCCGAGTTGCATTCTGGGAGAGGGTATTTATGGGACAGACGCCATGTTTAGGGGTTCGTTTTCAGCCACCTGCTGGCCCGTATGCGTTACCACCTCGTGGTCCTCCGTTCCGGAGGCCCACGTCGCTGCGGCGTGTGGATGGGCCCAGAAGCCTTTCTGGGGCCTACCACAGCAGCAGAGGAATGGTCCTGAGCTGTCTATCCTGAGTGAAGAAGCTGGACAACCGAGGAGATCCCAGGGGAGGACCCGTCATGGAAGGATCATGCAGAGTGCTGGTCTGGAGAGGGGCCTGGTGACTCGGTTGGATGACGTATCCCGAAGTAATCTTACTGAATAGTACTGCCGGGTTGGCTTAAAGGTTCAAGTACTGTGTCTAACATTCATCGCAAACCAATACATCCTGTGGCAGAGGATCGTATGGGTTTTATTCCAAACAAGTCTGTGGCAGAGACTTTTGTTCGTGCTACGTACTGGCTGCTAGGCAAGTGAGAGAGGCCTATCCAGGCGGGAAAAGATTGAATCCTATAAGGGGAGTGCATTCAACTACAAGTGTTCAATTCCAAAGAATGTTCTAAAGAATACTAAGGAAAGGTATTTGAGCTTCCCTGCAACTTTCCTTCTGCCTCTTTCCTGCTATTTCCTTTATCACTTGTTCATTAAAGCATTGGAAAATATACTCAAGTGTTTGGTGCTTATACTGTCAAGAGGTAAACTCAACTGGACCCTAGACCCGGTGTCGGGTAAACAGAGGTGTCGAGAGTGAAGGTAACAGCCCGCTTTAAACCAGCAGCTCCACCGAGAGTTAGTGCTACATATAAATTTCTCTGCACATGTCCCCTTACCCAATAAAAATCAACTTGTGCCTATGGTAGCATTACCCAGTTCCCCCACACTTGTTGCCTACACAACCACATTTTGTACACTAAATCCTGGCCAGAGATATATCTAGATTCATTAGACCAGTCTTTAGATGGTTTTACTCACTGTGGGCACATTTTTGGTACCTAACTGGCATAGACCTTTGCTATCAAAGCCCATTCTCTTCAGATTCAATGTGTTACACATTTATAAATGACCTGCTACACATCATTGTTGTAAAGACTAGCGGTAAACTAAAGTGGATTTTTTATCAGCTAAAACAAGTTTGGTCTTTCGTCTCTGACCTCTCTCATTACCAAAGCATTTTTGCCAAACAGAACTGCCATCCACTGGATCTTTTTCCACTTTATGTACACCCCAGAGACTGTAGTTTTACAAATCCCACGAGGTAAACATTTGTTTAAAGTTCACCGACTTTTAGCATAATGGCTGTTGCTATTGATCTTTTGGAGTTCAAAACAAGTCCTTGACCTATATCCTTAACTCCACTTTTGTTAAAATTAGCATAAAATAGCATATAAAAAGCATATAAAAATGCTGCACAAGCCAGTTTATAATTTAATGCTATTAAAACTCACATTTTTTAAACTGCCATAAAAATATGATAACCTAAGGGCGCCCTGTACATCATTTATGCCCCCAGAAAAGTAATTGCTTCTGTGATTGGCTGACCAGTTTCATCAAGAGTCTCCACAAAGCTTCAAGTAAAGTTTTAGGCATCCCCCTACAAAAGAAATCTAAATTTTGGTGAGACATCCCCCTAGCACTTGTTACTAAAGGAGTGCAGATTTCCTTATCACAACACTGTGAGTGTACCAGGTGAATATAAGGAAGGCAGCCCCTCCCCTGTAGGAATCATTGTGGAAAGCAGATCATAAGACAAACAGCTATTTCTACAGTAGAGAAAAAGGTAGGACCCTCATACAAAGTTTATTGAAATCCTTGAAATGTACATACATAACCAATAGGGGATGGTTTCTTAATCAACAATCTTGGAGTTACACGTTAGCCAGTTTACTGCTACCACTGTATGTAGTGCACTGGTGGTTTTGGTGGGCTTTACACACATTTCCATCCACTGTAAATCTGACAAGTCGACTGTCAGCTGTCAGGTGGAGGCTTCTTTACACCTTGGTAACTGGTATATGTGTGCAGTATTTAGCTGTTTTCCTGGAGGTTGGCTTAAGCCGGACATGCTTGGATCGAAGTTGAGCAGAGATCGATTTGTGTACAGGCAGCCTGTCTGGATTTTCCCAAGCAATTAATTCCTGGCATAGCTGGCAACACTAATAAATGTGTTTTGCCAGCAAGAAAGGCTCTGCACTGGTAGAACACAATAGCGCTGCAATTAAGCAATTTTGTTTCCTTCCACCCATGGTGGAAGGAAACAAAATTACATAATCTATGGCCTGCCTTACAGTATCTAATAGTGTCTGGTACTGAGTTTGCATATCAGCATATCTAGGAAAGTAAGTAGAAGAGATCCTGGTCGGTTTCTTATTTAATTTCAAAACCCTGCTTTTAATTAGACTAAGGTCAGTCTTTATTAAGTCAGAGTTTGCATCAGCTCCAATTGCAGAATGTACAGTAAGTTATGTTTTATATTTTATTGAAACATATATGAAGTATTACGTGCATATTGCATTCACTTCTAATTTATGGTGTCTTTGAAAGTCTAGAATTTCTTAATAATTCCTCCTTCTATTACATTTTATATTCTATGCATACTCTATCCTATCTCATTATGTTCATGTAACAATTAGAAGTAAAGTTACATACACGCCTTAGGGTTCCATGTTCTTCTTAATATTCACCTGATGTCCGTAAAAAATGGAAAGCATAATGTTCCATACCCCTGGCCATCACATATAAGCTGTCATTTTCCTTTATTTTGCAGATATCTAGCAAATGAAATCAAGAAAAGAGACGGGTTTGAACTTCTCTGGGAGGTGTGTAATGTTTTTTCTCTTTTATCTTTTAATTAAGTAATTCTACTAATGTCAATTTAAGTGATTTGATCTCAAAATGAAATACTTGAAATAAAACACTAATAATTTATTACAAAATCAAAGAGCATAGTGAGGCGTATGCTTTAGAAGCCAATTATTATACAATGTTTTAATAATCTGACTAAACTATAGTGTTCAAAACTAGTACATGGTAGGTTAATATGAGCAATATGAACCACATTCCCTTTTCTGAACTAGGTCATGTCATAAATTAAAGCCCAAGTTTAAGTTTGGCACAGACCTCTCCATTGCTAGTTTAAGGTTTTATGAATCCCAAAAGGGCCCCTCAAAATAAATGAATGGCACTAAATGCTATTATAATAACCTTGAATTGGATGTGCTTCCCGGACCTCTGATCTTAGGTTGTCTCTGTACTGTCATTGTAGGGGTTCCTTCACACCTATGCATTTGCAGTCACATACACTTATACGTGTTGAAGGGCACTGTTGATGTGTTATATCATAAAAAATATTGAATTGCGCTAATAAAAAACTAGTGTGCATACAAGTGACGATCAGTTCCCCTTTGAGGTGAATTCCAAATAAATGTGTAAACATATAAATTATATAAATTGACAATATATAAATAGAATGACAGATATATAAATCATCAAAAGTGCAATCTTGATGTGCAACGGTGAAAGAAATACTTGTGTAAGTCCATATGAAACAAGATGAATCACCCAAGTGTTTGTTAGAATACGGTTGAGGTCCTGCTGAGTGAGGACAAGGTGCTTAGGTCCACCACCACATACAGAGTGACTGGCCGCTTAACAGAAACTCATGACCCCCGTTACAGAGGGTCTGAGTGAGCTGTTAGATCTGATTGCTCCGGACCACCACCGAAAAACCGAGATTTGGCACTGGGATGGAAGGTCAGGGGCCTTGATGGGGATGGATGGATCAGCAGGAAGTCAGGCTCTCAGCAGAGTGATATAACCATCACTCCACTCTCCCGGCTGTTGATGTGTTATACCATGCATTGTGACAACCAAGGGATACCAGTATATTCAAGAATAGAGAGTGTCCATGCTACATGTGTGCTGAAAATTACACAAAAATGCATGATGCATTAATTTTTGTTCATTTTACCTTTTTTTTTTAATGTACTTGAAAACACAGGTTACTGCTATTTGAAATACTGCATGTATGCATATCTTTTTTTCTTTAAAGGGACCTTGTCACCAGACTAATCATTCAACAAAAATCATTCAACAAAAATCTTCTTATAGGATCATATGTGCATTTAATGTATTTTATTAATGTTATTTACCTGTAAAAGTTTCCCTTGTGTAGACATTCAAAAGCCCTGACAGTGCTGCTGTTTGGAGCCACCATCTTGGGTGTGATGTCAAGAGACTCAGAGCTGTCAACCAAATAACACTGTAGTATAGTATTTTAGCAGAATAGGTAATCACACAAATGATAAGCCAGGGGGAAATTGTAACTTGCAGTTTACTAAACAGGTGCAAAGTTAGAAGCAGTAATGCACCATAGGTTCAGGATGTAAAGAAACATGCATATTCTGTAAATCAAGCGAGGAAAATGTTCCCAAAATTAAAATGCATCAGAATTCATATGTAACAACTGGTCAAAGTTTGACTATTGAAATTACATTTTTTAAACATACACTTTATTACCAAAAGTATTGGGACGCCTGCCTTTACACGCATATAAACTTTAATGGCATCCCAGTCTTAGTCCATAGGGTTCAATATTGAGTTGGAAGGGAAGAAAGGGCCAAACCGGCATAATGTATCACAATTTATTAAGTAAAATACTCACAAGTGGGTGATGGGGAGAGAGAGGATGACAGTCCCCAGTGGATTGCAATGAGCTGGGAGCTGTGTGATATTCCTTTAGGGTCCTTTCACACTGGGGCAGTTTGCAGGCGCTATTGTGCTAATAATAGCGCCTGCAAACCGACCCGAAACAGCCGCTGCTTTAATTCCAGTGTGAAAGCCCCGAGGGCTTTCACACTGGAGTGATGCGCTGGCAGGATGGTAAAAAAAGTCCTGCCAGCAGCATCTTCGGAGCGGTGAAGGAGCGGAGTGTATACCGCTCCTTTACCGCTCCTGCCCATTGAAATCAACGGGACGGCTATACTGCCGGCAGAGGCGCTTTGCGGTGGTTTTAACCCTTTCTCGCCCGCTAGCAGGGGGGGTAAAACCGCCCCGCTAGCGGCCGCATACCGACGATACAGCGCCGCTTACAATAGCGGCGCTTTACCACCGTCAACGCCCCCACCCCAGTGTGAAAGGGCTCTATATGTTTATCCAAAGATGATGTGTCCAGCTGCAGTAGTGAGAGGAGCTGTCAGTTCAACTGCTGTGTGAGCCAATTGGGACGGGTTTCGGATATTTCTGGATATACCATCAGGGCCACAGAGGGTAGGCTGATACCGGTCTCCCTGCACGGACTCCAGGCTCATCTTGCTCCCCACCAAAGCTGGCTTTCTTCTCCACCAAGAACTAGGACTACCACACAGTTCCCTGCTCATTACAATCCACTGCGGACTGTCATCCTCTCTCTCCCCCTCACCCGCTTGTGAGTTCTATTTGTTTTATATGGTATTTTACTTAATAAATTGTGCTACACTATGCCGGTTTGGCTCTTTCTTCCCTTCCTATTTTACAGATTGTGGATTTCCATCCCACAAATTAAAGCAGCCTTGCCAGCACCACAGTGTCGGCCATTTTCTACTAATTTACATTTTTATTCCTATATCCCTGGGAATAAGTATCTTTCAATACCTCTTTTTTTACCTGGTATATGACATTTTATCACTACAGGATGGGCACAGTGTTAGCACTGAAATGTTTTTTGGTTATGGTTCAATATTGAGTTGGCCCATTCTTTGCAGCTATAACAGCTTCAACTCTTCTGGGAAGGCTGTCCACAAGTTTTAGGAGTGTGCCTATGGAAATGTTTGACCATTCTGCTAGAAGATCGTTTGTGACATAAGACACTGATGTGGACGAGAAGGCCTGGCTCACAGTCTCCGCTCTAATTCATCCCAAACATGTTATATCGGGTTGAGGTCAGGACTCTGTGTAGACCAGTCACATTCCTCCACCCCAAACTGGTTCATACATGTCTTTATGGACCTTGTTTGTGCACTGGTGCACAGTCATGTTGGAACAGGAAGGGGCCATCCCCAAACTGTTCCCACAAAGTTGGGAGCATGAAATTGTTCAAAACATCTTGGTATGCTGATGCCTTAAGTGTTCCCTTCACTGGAACTAAGGGACCAAGCCCAACCCCTGAAAAACAACCCCACACCATAATCCCCCCTCCACCAAATGATTTGGACCGGTGCACAAAGCAAGGTCCATAAAGACATTGAAGAGCAAGTTTGGTGTGAAGGAACTTGACTGGCCTGCACAGAGTATAAAATATTACATGTTGTTTTTGGTGATAGACATTTACTATAGTCATTGGTATTAAGGGAATATCTATAAATATTGGTTTACACTTTGAAGCACAAAGTATTTAAGATATACAGTAGATATACACATAGTGCTTTATTATTTTTCAGCACAACATCTTTTACTTTACATACTTACCTTCGGTGTGGGAACACATAACAGTTGTTTGCAGCTGTGGGCATTTTAAATTTCATAAGCACACTAGCACTATAGTTTAGTAGCGGTGGTACAGGAATCATATTGCATTAATTTGTTTAAGCATGTAAAATACTTCCTTTTACCTGTCATTTTTTTAAGTTGGTGACAGGGTCTCTTTAAAGCACCATGCTGCAAAGCCAAACAGAACAGGTTAGATTTTATACTTTGGCATTGTTATTGAAATTAGGAAAGAAAAAGCATGACCTGCTCCTGCTTACACCAAACATGTGGGCTGGTATCCTCATGGCTGAAGGGCCGTCAAAAGTGTGCCCCTCTCCTATTGTGAAATAATCCCATATACTTTTCTGAACTGGGATTAAAAGATCACAAGGACAGAGTCAGTAAACCTACCTATATGGATTTTGAGCAAGTAAGTCACACATAAATCCTCACTATAAGCTAGCACCACCTTCTAAGTACCAAGGGCACCAAATTGCCCATTATCCAAAACGTTGTTCTGTTTTAGAAGAGCTACTGAGATATGCGTCTGTATTAGATGGCCCAGTTCTTAGAGGAAAAAAATATTATTTTATTGGCTTCATCTGTCTAGATGAAGAATCAGTTATCTAACTCCGCCCAAACTCTTACCAAGCATTAGGGCAAATGCATTCACTTTTCCGTATACTTGTTTAGCACACTCCAGCCAAATGTTAATATTAAGTGCTATAATATGTCACTCTCATGAGATATTATTGTAGAATTATATTGGTCTATGGGTCTTTATCCTAATCCTGCATCACTACCTACTGTAGGTGAGTCTCTGGCTCAAAACAAACATGCAGTAGATAAGTTCAGACTTCAATAGCTGCTGAATGAATGAGCATGTAGTTCAGCCCCAGGGGCTGTATCTTCTAAAAGAAAGTCAGCAATAGTAGTATTAATTTTTCTTTATTTACTTTAATTTTAACCCAAGATTAAAAAAATGTAATTTATTGCATCCTTAGATGGCATTGTTGTATTAGTATATTTTGTTTCTTCTTTCATTATTTATATATATATTTTTTAAGTGTGATCTATTGCCTGTTGATCTAGCCAGTAGCACGCTTCTTGTTCTTGGATGACAACACTCACTTACTGTACTGTATCTATGGAGGAGTAACATAATCACAATAGGATAGGAAGTGTATTAGGACAACAAAACATCTCTCCTCTCCACTTATCTATAACAACTATCCCAACAGGGAGAAGGTGTTTTTTTTAGTCCACAAAAAAAAAAGGATTTAGGTTCAGAGCATCAAAAGGTACAAGGACATCTTGGTTTTGGTTTGTATCAACAGGTATTTTCCTGTAGAACATGTACTTAGTTTGAGGGAAAAAAAGAAAAGAAAACAAAGTGCTGCTGCTGATTCACTCTCATGCAGATCGCACTCTCCCCAGAGTTTCAAGGACCCTTGAAAAAGTTACGTGTCAGTGATGATACGTGTGGGGAGAATTAGCCTGTAACGCTCTGGGGAGAGTGCGATCTGCATGAGAGTGAATCAGCAGCAGCACGGAGTAGCACGGAGCTGAATGTGACTGACCATTAACCTACAAATGCGATCTATGTCTAAGGGAGCATGTGAGTGAAAGCAAGTGGGTCTTTGTGTTATCTATACTCTGGTTGATATATGTGCAATGGTATCTTTTCACAATTTTATCTCTTATATGGGGGAAGACCAGTAGAAGCTGAGAAATAACTTATCTATGCTGGCGGCTGATTAGAAATAAGCCGATCTACCACTGATACAGACTCACTAAGCCTTGGTTCAAAAGAAGAGGAGGTATCATTTTAACTTTAATTGGTGGACTAATCACTATTATTATTTGAGGTGGATTTTACTTTGATCACATTTTTTATATTAGTATTCACTGGAAAAAGGTCTTGGAAGTGTGTAATAAGGGAACCTTATAAATTGGTTCGAAACACAATATCTCCTAAATATTTTTACATATGTGTCTATTTATTTTTAGTTGTCACTGTTTATTGTTTAAACAAAAAAATTGTATACAATGTTTCACTTATTTTAGAAGTGTATGATAAGCACGAGAGGCAGTATAACACCAATTAGATAATACGAGCGCATCACTTTATTTATTTTTATACAAAAACTGTGGGGTGTCACTAATTGATTGCAGCTGTATTACTTTTTCACAATCGATATATTTTTTTCCACTTCAGCGCTTTAGTAATTACATAACTATTTTTCTATACATTTAACATGTTTGTTTTTCTTTTACAGCCAGAGTATGCAAATATATGCTTTTGGTACATTCCGCCAAGCTTAAGAGACATGGAGAAGGGACCAGAATACTGGCAGCATCTTAACCAGGTAAGACTAAATTCTATCAAAGTCGTAGCTATAAAAGATGAAAAATACAGGAAATTTGTCATTGTTTATAGCTTATTAAGTTTTTGCTTCCCCCATGTGGTAAATGTGAATGAATGCAAGCTACTAAAAGAGAAGAATTCAGTAAATGTTTCTGCACAAACTATATTTACATATTTATCAGGTATATGGATCCTTTTCTAGCGTTAATCAGCTTAGATTGCAGAAGGTTTGTATAAAAATTTAGAGCTGATTATAATGGAATTTTAGAATCAGCTTTGTTTTGTTGTTTTCAGCACCAGGATAATATTGCCATATCTTTATTTTACATGAATGATTAATGTGAACTCTATTAGGCTCACAAAATAATGCAAAATGTGGTAACCTATGACAATCACTGATTGCACCACAATAAAACAAAATTTAGTTGGTTATATCATTGTGTTCTATGCACTGTTTTAATAATTCAGTCTGTTTATTTATTACCCAAAGTTGTTTTACTATACAGCCATTGTTTTTAAGGACAGAGGCTATGTGGGAAGCCAATTTTTCAAAAATTAGTTCTTCTATTACCAAAGCCATCTAATAGATTTGTTTTAGGTACAATTCTTAGATCTGGGGTTTGGCTTTTTTTCTTTTTTTTTAACTTAAAGTTTTATTGGGTATTACATATTTTACATGTACAGTACAGAAGTTTTAAGACAATGTTGATGTAGTACAGAGGGTGTATAACAGAAAAAACAAAGCATGTACAGTCTCGTTATAGTATTTTCCAGGAGTTATATATCGCAGACCGGGGTATCAATCCTATGGGGGGCGGGGAAAAGATTTGATTGGGTAATATGTAGCTTTAACCAGTAGGTATGGAGAGCAGAGGAGGACGTGAGTTAGCAAAGAGGCTAGTGTCATCAGATGTTGTATATTGGTAGTGTTATTAACAAGCTGTGGATTCAGGTGATGTCCAGGTTGGAGTAGATTAACCAAGGGGCCCAGTTCTTTTGGAATTTGGTTAGGTTTAGGTTTGCTTTGGGGATCATGAGTTCCATCTGGAGATGTTGGGTAAGAATTTGGTGTACCATCTGAATAGAGGGCAAAGAGTTGCTGTTCCAGTTTCTGGCTATAGAGAGCCTGGCCACAATTAGGATGTGGGTGAGGACAGCATTGTATAAGGAGTCTCAAGCCTCTAGTCCCACTCCAAGTAATGCTAGCTGGGGTGTGATCTTTGTGGAAATTTCTGTGAGATTGTAGAAAAGGGTTTGAATAGATTACCAAAAGGGAAGGAGTGAGGGACTGGACCACCATATATGTACTGTAGATCAGGTGCCTCCACATTCCCTCCAGCAGCCAGATGGATGTAGGGGTAAGAACCAGGCTAATCTTGTAGGTGTGTAGTACCAGTGATGTACTATTTTTTTTTCTCAGTTTCCCAGTGTGAGAGGCATCTAGAAACTTTCAGGGTGAAGCAAGAAGCTTGGTGCCAGGATGTTAGGTCTATCGAGAAATGTAGGGTTTGTTCCCATTTTTCCATTGAAGGTAGTTTCTCGGGATTCTGTGTGGAGTCAAGCGCCTTGTAGAAATGTGAGGATCCTTTTTGAGCTCCATATTTTGATTGTTGCATTTATTGTGGCTAAGAAGGATGGTGCAGGATGACGTTGCATCCAAATAGCAGCTAGTAGGGGTTTGGCTGAGTTCCTGAGGGCCGCCTCCTCTATCTGCACCCACAAAGGGTGAGAGTTGGTTGACCACCAGTGTTGAGCTTGATTTAAGAGGAGAGCTTTATAATAGTTCTTGAGGTTAGGGGCACCCATTCCTGCTTTGGACGGCATGGTGCACACAGTGGTTTGTTTAACTCGGGGGGGCTTGCCATGCCATATGAAGTTGTTGAGGGTGTGCTGAAGCATGTCTAGTTGAGAAGATGAAAGCAGAACTGGGAGAGTTTGAAAAAAAATACAGGAGGTGGGGCAGGAGAAACATTTTGGCTAGTGCTATTCTGCCAGCCCAAGATGCCCAGGTGGAGCGGAGAGAGGAGCAGATGTCTGACAACTTCTTGAGAAGCGCTTCATAATTTGTGCGGTGGGTAATGCATGAGGGGACAGTTAACTGTATCCATAAATAGGTAAGCATTGAAGATGGGGCCCATGGAAACGGGGATAGGCGAGTGAGAGTTGATTTTGTAATTTTGTCTAGGCAGATAGCGATCAGATTGGATTTAGAGCAATTTACTTTGTATAATGAGAGCAGGCTGAAGTGTGTGAGAAAGTAATGGAGTGCTGGAAAGAACTGGAGAGGTTTAGTCACAACTACGATGACATTGTCATCGTATAGTCCCAATTTGTGGGTAGTGTCTAGTGCCAGGGGGTGGGACCATATGGCTGCTGCAAGGGGTGCCACCACTAGGGCGAATACTAGTGGGGAGAGGGGACACCCTTGTCTTGTGCCATTTGAGATCATAAAAGGGTCAGAGGTCATACCAGATGTTCACACTTTTGCAGATGAGTGGGAGTATAGAGCTAGTACTGCTGTGTGTATGTTGCCCACAAAACCACATTTTTGGAGCACTGATCTAAGGTAGGACCAGTGGACTCTGTCAAACGCCTTCTGTGCATCCAAGGAAAGGAGCAGAGAAGGCGTTTTGTGAGTTTCAGCCCATTGTATGAGGTCTAGGAACCTCTTAGTGCCATCGGATGCCTGTCGTTTTGGCATAAAGCCTACTTGGTCTGCGTGTACGAGTGTGGGGATACAGAGTGAAATACGGGAGGCAGGTATTTTTGCATATATTTTAATATCTGAGTTCAGGAGTGAGATGAGTCGGTAATTGGCTGGGTCATTGTGAGGTTTACCAGGTTTTGGGATGGTAACAATAAGGGCCTCTAAGGATTCTTTTGGGATGTCTCCTGTATGCATAATACGATTAAAAGAATTGCATAGATGGGGTGATAGAATATATGCATAGGTTTTGAAGTACTCATTCCAGTAGCCATCTGGACCGGAGCTTTGTGTAGGGGTAAGGAGCAAAATGTTTTTATAATTGCAGATATTGGAGCATTAAGGTCCACTAGTTGGTCAGCGGTTAGGGTAGGTAGGCGTAACGAGTCTAGAAAATTGGAGATTTGAGTGGGCTCAAGATTAGGAGCTGCTGTGGAGGTGTTTAAGTTATACAGGGATGAGTAGAAGTTCCTGAAGCAGTTGGCAATGTCTGTTGGGTTGCTAACCCTGTGTCCTTGCGCCGTGTGCATGTATGGGATCTTAGAGGTGGCTGCTTTCCTTTTCACTTGTTTGGCTAGGAGAGCACCTGGTCTATTTCCCGACGTGTACCAATTAATTTTTAATCGTTTAATGTGGTAGTCAAATGAGGCGTAAAAGAAGGTGCGAAGTTCTTCTCTAAGGCTGTGTAAACGTGCAGTGTCTACATCGTTAGGGGAGGTTTTGTTTGATTTTTCAAGTTGTCGTATCTGATCAAGAAAGTTGTTATATTTCTCAGCTCGCATACATTTTTCATGGGCCCCAAGCTTGAGGAGAACTACTCTCATGAAGGCTTTGTGTGAGTTCCATAGCAGTACATAGTTCGATACAGAGTTCACATTATGAACAAAATAATTAAATAATTCAAAAATAGTTCCTGCTTGATCTTTTCCTGACACTTGGGTTGGGATAAAAGGGAGGTATTCATAAGCCATATGGTGGAGCGTTTACCGTTCTGTGTGGTTGAGATAGTGACCACACAGAACGTAGCACACTTCGTGCCAGGGGTGTTTGATAACAGAAAGATAATGAATCAAACAGTTAAGCAAATTATAAAATAATAGTCCACTATCCAGGGCTCAGGTCAGATTAGCCGTGGAAAATTAGACAGCGATTGTAAGGGCAGTGGACTCAGTATCCAGGTACTTTGTAAGGCAACAGGCCAATAATTTATCAGGTTTTGTGGGTTGAGTTGTTATTTGGAGGTCTTGCAGTTGGTGGGGATGTTAGGCCCCAATTTTGTAGCATTTTGTAGCAATCTTTCGGGGATGTAATGGTGACCTGTTGGTTCTGGTATGTGACCAGCAATTTGGTGGGGAAACCCCAGCAGTTGACCATGTTGTGGTTTTGCAGTACCGCAGTAATGGGGGTGAATTTTTTCCTCATCTTAGATGTTGCAGCAGAGAGGTCCTGGTATAGAGCTATTCCTACATATGGTGCTGGAAGTGAGCTGGAGGGTCTAGCCGCTCTTAGTAGGCGCTCTTTGATATGGTAGAAGTGTATATATGTCAGGACATCCCTTGGGATCGTGTCAGGTAGGTACACTGGCTTAGGAATCCTGTGTGCTCTATCCATCAGTAGGACTCTGGGTGTGAGATCTGGGATAAGCTTCAGGAATAATTGTTGCAGATAAGGTATGAGTTCCTGCGGTTCAACAGCTTCTGGTACTCCCCTTATGTTTATATTATTGTGGCAAGAGTGATCTTCAAAAAGACTTTTAGCTGTAATTTGCAGATCATGTCTGCCTGTTCTTCGTGTGCATCCATTGCTTTCACAGTGCTTTCAGAGGCTGGGGTGTCAGCTGCTGGGAAGGCAGCTAGTGGTGCAGTGTATACTGCAGATGTGTTTGTGTCAGTCAGGTCTACCTATTGATACTTCTTTGCAGAGGGCTGTTTCTGTGGGCAGTATGCAGGAGAGTCTGCTGCTCTCTTACCTCTGTCAGACGTTGGGGAGTTGTCCTGGAGTTGTGAGGCTTCCTCCATGTCAGGCAGGTTTTCTGTATGCAGTGCAGGCTGGACAGCTTGTGCCTGTGTGTGAGGTGGGGGAGGAGAGCGGCCGCTCTCCTGGGTGCCATCTTGGCTGTGCTTACCCACTGACTGCATGAAGAATTCGGTCAGATGGCGTGGGCCTGGTGCCTGGTTCCTCCTGCGGGACATAGCCTGAACACTGTCTGGTATGTGTGGCCCCTTTTGGGGTTGAAGTCAGCTGGCTATGTGGCTGTGAGCCACTGTGGGGACCCGGTGTGGAAAGGAGCTCTAAAGCCAAGCGGCCATCGCGGTCAGCGGCTAGGACACGCCCCGGGTTTGTTTTTTTTCTTTAAGTGCCCATTCACACTTTGCCATTTTTGTGGATTGCATTAACCTGAATTGTGTCATGCATCAGCTTGCGTTTTATTAAGACAGTCCATTAATTTTCATAAATGGAACGAAAATGCACATGCAGCATTTTTTCTGACACATTGCACCACAAAGCATGGTTGTACATTACTGTGTGTTGCAGCTGCATTACTTTAGAGCATTGATTTTCTATTCAAAATGGCAATGCGCTGCATCCCAAAGTGTGTTTTGGCTGATAAAGTTCTCAAACCCCAAATTATTATTTCAATTTTGAATGATTGCTCATAGGTTGTACATGCCGACTACTGTTTATTTGTCAAGACTTTGGTTAGTATATCTCCATTATAATTTTCAGTTCAGAACAACTATTTCAGCCTTTAATGTATTCCATCATATATAATAAACATGTCATTTAAGAGCACAGTTGTATGAGTCACTGCTGAAAAGTCTCATATATGGAATCTGTGAGAGAAATAAGATTCATCCAGTGCAAAACATGCTGATTTTTTTTTTACAGGTCAATGCAGAGCCATTAAATCAGCATATTTACTTGTTGTGATATCATCAACAGTCTACAAAATCTTCTATAACCAGCTGCAGGGAGTAGAATTCTGTGAGGTACCCTACATCCCTTACTAAGGACATTAGCTGTGCCTCACTAAACTACATGATAGTTTACCAAGGAAAACATGCAAAAGGATCCACTGATGTCACTGATATCAGTGCTGCTGAGTTAGAACTACAATGGGCTTGTACACAACTGGTCACCCTGCATAAGGGAGAGAGCAGTGACGGCTCCAAATCTAAAAATGCAAGTACAGGGCAAGGGCATATTTTAAACATCTTTATTGGCATGACTGCTAGACATAGGAGTCACTGTGGAAGAATGAAGAACCTGTTTCAGGTAAGCCACAAGAAGGCTTTTGCAAGCATACCTGAAGTTCAGCATTAATGTGTACCGTACCCAGACTATGAGCAATGTTTACATGCTGTGGGGGTTCGCCCAAATGTAGTGCTCAATTTTTTTAGAAATAAAGCTCAAAAACAAATTACAGGATTACCCTCAAGAGGATTTTTAAGCATCACCGTGACAGAACAAATTCATTTTCCAGCCTTCTGGCTATCTGTACTTCATAGTCTCTGAGCCTTTCTCTGCACAAACTCACCAAACTCACTTGTTGTCTCAATCAGCTTTGTGACAAATTACTGTAAATATTCTGGGCAGCACAGCCTCCTACCTATTGACACATCATCTCCTAGGCAACGGTCCATTCAGATGGCTTCTCCTTAACCACTTGAGCCCCGGACCATTATGCTGCCTAAGGACCAGAGGTCTTTTTCCAATTTGGCACTGCGTCGCTTTAACTGCTAATTGCGCGGTCATGCAATGCTGTACCCAAACGAAATTTGCGTCCTTTTCTTCCCACAAATAGAGCTTTCTTTTGATGGTATTTGATCACCTCTGCGGTTTTTATTTTTTGCGCTATAAACGGAAAAAGACCGAAAATTTTGAAAAAAAATGATATTTTCTACTTTTTGTTATAAAAAAAATCAAATAAACTAAATTTTAGTCATACATTTAGGCCAAAATGTATTCGGCCACATGTCTTTGGTAAAAAAAATGTCAATAAGCATATATTTATTGGTTTACGCAAAAGTTATAGCGTCTACAAACTAGGGTACATTTTCTGTAATTTACACAGCTTTTAGTTTATGACTGCCTATGTCATTTCTTGAGGTGCTAAAATGGCAGGGCAGTACAAAACCCCCCCAAGTGACCCCATTTTGGAAAGTAGACACCCCAAGGAAATTGCTGAGAGGCATGTTGAACCCATTGAATATTTATTTTTTTTGTCCCAAGTGATTGAATAATGACAAAAAAAAAAAAAAAAAAAAATATTTACAAAAAGTTGTCACTAAATGATATATTGCTCACACAGGCCATGGGCCTATGTGGAATTGCACCCCAAAATACATTCAGCTGCTTCTCCTGAGTATGGGGATACCACATGTGTGGGACTTTTTGGGAGCCTAGCCGCGTACGGGGCCCCGAAATCCAAGCACCGCCTTCAGGATTTCTAAGGGTGTAAATTTTTGATTTTACTCCTCACTACCTATCACAGTTTCGGAGGCCATGGAATGCCCAGGTGGCACAAAACCCCCCAAAATGACCCCATTTTGGAAAGTAGACACCCCAAGCTATTTGCTGAGAGGCATATTGAGTCCATGGAATATTTTATATTTTGACACAAGTTGTGGGAAAGTGACACTTTTTTTTTTTTTTTGCATAAAGTTGTCACTAAATGATATATTGCTCACACAGGCCATGGGCATATGTGGAATTGCACCCCAAAATACATTTAGCTGCTTCTCCTGAGTATGGGGATACCACATGTGTGGGACTTTTTGGGAGCCTAGCCGCGTACGGGGCCCCGAAATCCAATCACCGCCTTCAGGATTTCTAAGGGTGAAAATTTTTGATTTCACTCTTCACTGCCTATCACAGTTTCGGAGGCCATGGAATGCCCAGGTGGCACAAAACCCCCCCAAATGACCCCATTTTGGAAAGTAGACACCCCAAGCTATTTGCTGAGAGGCATGGTGAGTATTTTGCAGCTCTCATTTGTTTTTGAAAATGAAGAAAGACAAGAAAAAACATTTTTTTTTTTCTTTTTTCAATTTTCAAAACTTTGTGACAAAAAGTGAGGTCTGCAAAATACTCACTATACCTCTCAGCAAATAGCTTGGGGTGTCTACTTTCCAAAATGGGGTCATTTGGGGGGGTTTTGTGCCACCTGGGCTTTCCGTGGCCTCCGAAACTGTGATAGGCAGTGAAGAGTGAAATCAAAAATTCACGCCCTTAGAAAGCCTGAAGGCGGTGCTTGGTTTTCGGGGTCCCGTACGTGGCTAGGCTCCCAAAAAGTCTCACACATGTGGTATCCCTGTACTCAGGAGAAGCAGCAGAATGTATTTTGGGGTGTAATTTCACATATTTCCATGGCATGTTTGAGCAATATATCATTTAGTGACAACTTTGTGCAAAAAAAAAAAATGTGTCTCTTTCCCGCAACTTGTGTCGCAATATAAAATATTCCATGGACTCGACATGCCTCTCAGCAAATAGCTTGGGGTGTCTACTTTCCAAAATGGGGTCATTTGGGGGGGTTTTGAACTGTCCTGGCATTTTATGCACAACATTTAGAAGCTTATGTCACACATCACCCACTCTTCTAACCACTTGAAGACAAAGCCCTTTCTGACACTTATTGTTTACATGAAAAAGTTATTTTTTTTTTGCAAAAAAATTACTTTGAACCCCCAAACATTATATATTTTTTTAAAGCAAATGCCCTACAGATTAAAATGGTGGGTGTTTCATTTTTTTTTTTTCACACAGTATTTGCGCAGCGATTTTTCAAACGCATTTTTTGGGGAAAAAACACACTTTTTTAAATTTTAATGCACTAAAACACACTATATTGCCCAAATGTTTGATGAAATAAAAAAGATGATCTTAGGCCGAGTACATGGATACCAAACATGACATGCTTTAAAATTGCGCACAAACGTGCAGTGGCAACAAAATAAATACATTTTTAAAAGCCTTTAAAAGCCTTTACAGGTTACCACTTTAGATCTACAGAGGAGGTCTACTGCAAAAATTACTGCCCTTGATCTGACCTTCGCGGTGATACCTCACATGCATGGTGCAATTGCTGTTTACATTTGACGACAGACCGCCGATTGCGTTCGCCTTAGCGCGAGAGCAGGGGGCGACAGGGGTGCTTTTTTTTTTTTTTTTTTTTTCTTTATTATTTTTCTGCTTTTTTTATCTTATTTTTAAACTGTTCCTTTCATATTTTTTTTTTTTAATAATTTTTATTGTTATCTCGGGGAATGTAAATATCCCCTATGATAGCAATAGGTAGTGACAGGTACTCTTTTTTGAAAAAATTGGGGTCTATTAGACCCTAGATCTCTCCTCTGCCCTCAAAGCATCTGACCACACCAAGATCGGTGTGATAAAATGCTTCCCCAATTTCCCAATGGCGCTATTTACATCCGGCGAAATCTAAGTCATAAAATGCTCGTAGCTTCCGGTTTCTTAGGCCATAGAGATGTTTGGAGCCACTCTGGTCTCTGATCAGCTCTATGGTCAGCTGGCTGAATCACCGGTTGCATTCTCAGGTTCCCTGTTGAGACAGGAGAGCCAGAGAAAAACACGGAAGACGGTGGGGGGGGGCATTCCCTCCCACGGCTTGTAAAAGCAGTCTAGAGGCTAATTAGCCGCTAGGATTGCTTTTACATGAAAGCCGACCGCTGGCTGAAAAGAATGATACCAAGATGATACCTAAATCTGCAGGCATCATTCTGGTATAACCACTCAAAGTCGTGAATGGCGTACCTGAAGACAAAAAAATGGTTAACAATAAAGCACAGTAAACGGTAGAGTATAAAAAATTGCATACCTGAAAAAGCAAACATGATAAAACATAATAACAATAAAACATTGCAGAATAGAATACAGTAAAAAAGAGCAGAACAATAGAGAGAGAATAGAGAGAGAGAGAACAATAAAACGACAACTATTTTTTTTTATTTTATATATATTTTTTTTTTTTTGACACTTTTTTTGTAACTAACTTTTATAACGGTAACCGGTTCCAGGTTCGGGTCTCTCAAAATGCGATGGCATCTTGGGAGACCCTGTGAAAGTGTGCCTAGTCTGTGCAATGCTGTACCCTACGCTAATACTCAACTAGTGAATGGTAGCGTTCAAAACATTCACCAATGCAAAGACCAGGATTGTCAGGACAGGAGGGACAATAATAGTGGGTGTCACGCCTATATCCGTGCTTCCTGCAGACACAACATCTTTTTTGGGGGTTCGTTGGGTAGGGGTACTCGGGAGGACATAAAGAAAATGCCTCTCATGCAGCCGACTGCATTTGGTTGGGGATGTGAATGGGGGAAGTACGGGCGCTGCAGAAGCGGTGGGTTCCCAATTAGGATTGGCGAATGCAGCAGGAAGGGCACTATGGGCACGACGGGCCTGTGTTTGTCTTCTTGGTGGTAGCGGGACACTACTTGTGCTTGCCACCTCACCAGCTTGAACTGCACTTATGGGACTGGCCACGTCACCAAGTGTTGCTGCAGCGCTGGTTTGACTACGACCGGGGTGTACTAGGCCGCTGGTGCTTGCCAGTTCACCAAAACGCTACCAAAAAAACTGTTAGCGATCGCAGGGATCAAGGCCTGACTCTGCGAACGCTGCAGTTATGCGTTTAGTGTTTTGTAAGTGTCAGTGATCGATCGATACTGCACTTGGGTGGGCTGGGCTGGGCCGGGCGGAGGGGCAAAACGCAGGTGCTAGCAGGTATCTGGGCTGATCCCGCTAACACTGCGTTTTTGGGAACCCTAAACTGCTGGGGACGCTAGTATAGATCTGATCGGATCAGATATTGATCCGTTCAGATACTATACCACTAAGGGAGGTGTACGGTGCGTGCGTGGGTGTTAGCGGTACTGGCGCTAACCTGACGCTGCCTGGGGCTGGTGCTTGCCAGTTCACCAAAACGCTACCAAAAAAACTGTTAGCGATCGCAGGGATCAGGCCTGACTCTGCGAACGCTGCAGTTATGCGTTTAGTGTTTTGTAAGGGACAGTGATCGATCGATACTGCACTTGGGTGGGCCGGGCCGGGCGGAGGGGCAAAACGCAGGTGCTAGCAGGTATCTGGGCTGATCCTGCTAACACTGCGTTTTTGGGAACCCTAAACTGCTGGGGACGCTAGTATAGATCTGATCGGATCAGATATTGATCCGATCAGATACTATACCACTAAGGGAGGTGTACGGTGCGTGCGTGGGTGTTAGCGCTACTGGCGCTAACCTGACGCTGCCTGGTGCTTGCTTGCCAGTTCACCAAAATGCTACCAAAAAAACTGTTAGCGATCGCAGGGATCAGGCCTGACTCTGCGAACGCTGCAGTTATGCGTTTAGTGTTTTGTAAGTGACAGTGATCGATCGATACTGCACTTGGGTGGGCCGGGCGGAGGGGCAAAACGCAGGTGCTAGCGGGTATCTGGGCTGATCCCACTAACACTGCGTTTTTGGGAACCCTAAACTGCTGGGGACGCTAGTATAGATCTGATCGGATCAGATATTGATCCGTACAGATACTATACCACTAAGGGAGGCGTATGCCGCGTGCGTGGGTGTTAGCAGTACTGGCGCTAATCTGACGCTGCCTGGGGCGACGCATATCACCGCCGGGCGATCAGGGGGCTAAACCTTTATTCGGTAATAAACGGCGGGTGCCCTGACACTATAAAAAATAAACGAACTAACCAGCGTCAACCATAACGTTTATACGGTGATCAGTGGTGAAAGGGTTAACTAGGGGGCAATCAAGGGGTTAAAACATTTATTAGATAGTATATGGGGGTCCCTGACGCTTTAAAACGCTGACGGCGAACCTAAATATTTACGTCCCTAACTAGCGTCACCAGTGACACTAATACAGCGATCAGAAAAATGATCGCTTAGTGACACTGGTGACAGGGGGTGATCAAGGGGTTAAAACTTTATTAGGGGGGGTTAGGGGGGTATCCTAGACCTAAAGGGGGGTAATACTAACTGTCCCAACACTGTAACTGTCACAAACTGACACTATGCAGTAATCAGAAAAAAAAAAAAAAAAAAAAAACCTGCTGGTGTCAGTTTGTGACGGGGGGGGGGGTGATTGGGGGGGGATCGGGGGGCGATCGGGGGGGGATCGGGGTGTTTAGTGTGCCTGGCATGTTCTACTGTGTGTGTAGTGTGTTGTGCACTTACATTGATGTCTTCTCCCCTCGGCGCTGGAACGGAAACTACCGAGCCGAGGGGAGATGACATCATTTCCTTTGCTGCTGTTTAGCATACAGCAGCAAAGGAATGTTCCCATTGGCCGGCGGCGATCGCGAGGGGGGGGCCACGAACGGATGGCCTCCCCCTCATCTCGGATCGCCGGGGAACAGAACGGGACCGCCTCAGGCACCGGGGAGGGGTCCGATCGGACCCCCCACCCGCGGAAGGCAAATCACGTACATGTACGTGATTTTGCCTGCCCGTGCCGCTTTGCCGACGTAAATCGGCGTTAGGCGGTCCTTAAGTGGTTAAAGTGGTGTTCCGGCTGAAATTATACTTTTTAAATAAAAATACCCTTATAATACACAAGCTTAATGTATTCTACTAAAGTTAATCTGTAAACTAAGGTCTGTTTTGTTAGTTTATAGCAGTAGTTTGTTATTTTATAAACTTACAGCAGGCCGTGGCCATCTTAAGTGTGGGCATCTGAAGCCAGACTGTATTTCTCCCTGGATCTCATCCTTGCAGATCTCGCACATGCTCAGTGCAGCACAAGCAATGTAATAGGTTTCAGGTCAGGTTTCCATAGCAACGGCAGTGTCAGAGGAACTTGCCGCCCCTTCCCAGAAGGCATTGCAAACAGGATATGATGCGATGGGCCACGGCCAGGGAGGAGGAAGTTAAAAATGAATACAGCAGATATACAGTAGGTGCTGAGAAAAAAAATAAAAAAATATCCAATTTGTTTACAGTGCACAGTTTAGTGAAGGATGCTGAAGAGTTGTAAAAGTGGTTGGAACTCCACTTTAAGGCCAAAGCACATTCTCCTTTGTCTGTTTTCATATGCTAATCCCACAGCAGCTTGTCTTCAAGGGAATGAGCCCTGAATATAGACAGCCATAACTGAAATGGTTGTGTACACCTGCACAACATCAGCATGCTGGTTTCATGAACCCAATCCAGATGTTACCCATCCTGGGGAAAACTGCAAAACCTGTTTTCTCCACTCAGAACAGATATCCCAGAGCCCCTCAACCTGAATAAATAAGAACCCTGGATGACAGCTAACCCTTCTAACACTGTAACAAAGCACAAGATTGTCACAATGCGTACAGCCTTACAACATACATGGCCCTGTTGCTAGGACATAGGTGGGTTCTCAGTGCAGCTGCCTAGCATCCTTCAATTGCTAGTACACAGGGGGCTTCTCAATAAGGCCACTTAGTGTCCTTCTGTGGCCAAGATACAAGCAGTTTTTTCAAGACCAGAAAAGTGAAAGTTTAAGGTTGTGCTTGACCTTACATGCATTAAAACCTACTCTATATACCTGCACTTCTCTGAAAGAAGTGCAGGTATATTTTCTCAGCTGTTGAGACTCCAAATTGAATTACTAGTTATACTAAAAAACAGCCAAGGCATGTCAGGGGTCAGACAAAACTCCCTCTTCATCAGGTCTTCAGTTAAGATAACAACCTTGAATGGACTCAGAATAGGACTTTCCTGTGTTTTGACTAGGGATGAGCTTCGAGTTTGAGTCAAAGTCATGTTCGACTCGAACAATTTGGGGTGTTCGCGGCAAATTCGAAAGCCGCAGAACACCCTTCAAAAGTCTGTGGGAGAAATCAAAAGTGCTAATTTTAAAGGCTTATGTGCATGGTATTATCATAAAAAGTGTTTGGGGACCTGGATCCTGCCCCAGGGGACATGGATCAATGCAAAAAAAAGTTTTAAAAACGTCCGTTTTTTTGGGAGCAGTGATTTTAATAATGCTTAAAGTGAAACAATAAAAGTGTAAAATTCCTTTAAATTTCGTACCTGGGGGGTGTCTATAGTATGCCTGTAAAGATGCGCATGTTTCCTGTGTTTAGAACAGTCTGACAGCAAAATGACATTTCAAAGGAAAAAAAGTCATTTAAAACTACTCGCGGCTATTAATGAATTGTATGTCCGACAATACACATAAAAGTTCATTGATAAAAACGGCATGGGATTTTCCCACAGGGGAACCCAAAACCAGGATTAAAAAAAAAATGGTGTGAGGGTCCCCCTCAAAATCTATACCAGACCCTTCAGGTCTGGTATGGATTTTAAGGGGAACCCTGTGCCAAAATTTAAAAAAAATGGTGTGGGTTCCCCTAAAAATCCAGACCCTTATCTGAGTCAAAAACTGTCTCTTGTAATTTTTAACATTCTTGACAGTTTTTTTGTGAAATGGTAGGGGTACTTTTGTACCCCCTTACCATTTCACACAGGGGGGCCGGGATCTGGGGATCCCCTTGTTAAAGGGGGCTTCCAGATTCCAATAAGCCCCCCGCCCGCAGACCCTCCACAACCACCGGGCAAGGGTTGTGGGGATGAGGCCCTTGTCCCCATCAGCATGGGGACAAGGTGCTTTGGGGGCTACCCCAAAGCACCCTCCCAATGTTGAGGGCATGTGGCCTGGTACGGTTCAGGGGGGGTACTCTCTCATCCCCCCTCTTTTCCTGCGGCCTGCCAGGTTGCATGCTCAGATAAGGGTCTGGTATGGATTTTTGGGGGGACCCCATGCCATTTTTTTTAACATTTTGGCGCGGGGTTCCCCTTAAAATCTGGTATGGATTTTAAGGGGGACCCCCACACCATTTTTTTTTTAATTTTGGCCGGGGTTCCCCTTAATATGAAGGGCCTGGTATGGAATTTAGGGGGACCCCCACACCATTTTTTTTTAAATTTTGGTTCAGGGTTGCCCTGTGGAGAATTCCAATGCTGTTTTTATCAATTAATTATTATGTGTATTGTCAGACCGACAATTCATTAATAGCCGCGAGTAGTTTTAAATGACTTTTTCCTTTGAAATGTAATTTTGCTGTCAGACTGTTCTAAACACGGGAAACATGCGCCCCTTTACAGGCATACTATAGACACCCCCCAGGTACGAAATTTAAAAGGAATATTACACTTTTATTGTTTCACTTTAAGCATTATTAAGATCACTGCTCCCGAAAAAACGGCCGTTTTTAAAACTTTTTTTGCATTGATCCATGTCCCTTGGGCAGGACCCAGGTCCCCAAACACTTTTTATGACAATAACTTGCATATAAGCCTTTAATATTAGCACTTTTGATTATTCATGTTCGAATCCCATAGACTTTAACGGTGTTCACGTGTTCAAACAAATTTTTTGCCTGTTTGCATGTTCTGGTGTGAACCGAACAGGAGGTGTTCGGCTCATCCCTAGTTTTGACCCCTAAAATGCTTTGGCTGCTTTTTGGTATAACTAATAAATGCAATTTGGCTCTTTTACTCGTTGGCTGGTGCTCCTTCCAATAGTGCATGTTTTCAATGTAGATGGCTTTTTAATGAAGCTACCTAGCATCCTTCAACCTCTAATACATAGGGGACTTCTCAATAAGGCTACTTAGTGTCCTTCTGGGGTCAGGACATGATCAGCTTTTCAAGAATAGAAAAGTGAAATGTTAAGGTTGTGCTTGCTCTAAAATGCACTAAAACTTACTCTATTACCTGAAAGAGGTGCAGGTATATTTTCTTGGCTGTTGAAACTACAAATTAATTTACTAGTTATACTAAAAAACAGCCAAGGCATTTCAGGGGTCAGACAAAATTCCCTTGTTATCAGGTCTTCAGTTTAGATAACAACTCAAAATAAGACTTTCCTGTGTTTTGACCCCCAAAATGCTTTGGCTGCTTTTTAGTAACTAATAAATGCTATTTGGCTTTTTTATTCATTGGCTGGTGCTCCTTCCAATAGTGCATGTTTTCAATTAAAATTTATGGACTCATAGGGACACTGACATTTAGACATAGCTAGATGTCAACATTGATGGCTGAACAAAGATGTATGAACAGTGACAAATGCATATGGACATTTGCTGACAGATAAACACATGCTGAGGGAAGCAAATGAACATATACTGATTCCCAGAAGAAGTTATAGACGGTCATCAGTTAAGGACAGATGCACACAAACTTTTACTGGCCACTGTATGACTTTAGCAGGGTCCTGGTAAATTAAGCTTCATTTGTAGTGTGGCAAGCCAACCAAATACACCTTTGGCCAACCAAATATCAAACAAATGTATGTAGATACTTTGGAAAATTTACATTTTAATGTTCAATACTTATAAATTGCAGATTATGATGTCAGAATGTGCTGTTTATACTGTACATATACAGCTCTGAATTCAGCTTTTATTGTTGACTGATCTTATACTAATTAAAATGGCTGTTCATACTGTTTGCATTACTGTACTGATTATGTTTATTTATATGATGCATTATCCTGAAGAAAAGGCTGGATATGGCCGAAGCTACTATTACCGTCATTAGTCATAGAGATTCTTTTAATCTGGCGTTCTTAGCTTTATCCATGCACATCTCTGTATGCTAAAATGATACATTTGAAATAAGACTAAAGGATATTTTTTTTAAGATTTGAATTGAGTGGGTTCGAACCACTGTCAAGTTTTCATGCTGTCTGTGCCTCTCTCCTCACTCTAACTGCCCTGATCACCAGTGTCGCTGGGAATACAAGTTAAGGTAAATTCATTATTTTCAGTTGCCACCAGAAATGGAATAAAGGGAAATCTTACAATGCTGTAACTGGAATTTGGATTAAAAAATTATCCTCTTACTTCCTGGTGAGTCTACAGGATAGGAATTGGAGGGAAATGGCAAAAAATGGCAAAAAAAGAAAAACTTACAACTAACTGCAGTTTTAACTTTCCCCTACTCTATCCAGAATGAAAAAAGAAAATCCTTCTGGCTTTAGATATACTTTAAAGGACTTTGAATTATAGTGTCCTACAGTTTAATCACAAAAAGCATGATGATTGCATCACACTGCAACCATGACCAAACCATGGGGAGCATCAGAACATATAATCTGTCACAACCCATCAGTTGTTTCTTCCACACTTAAAGCTGAACTCTAAGTAGATATAAAATTCAAATGTTAGGAGGGCAGGATGATATGTCGCAAGGTGGTAGTTTCATCCTCTATTCCTTCCCTTCTCATTGGGTGCCAAGCAAGGGTCACAGGAGAGGCCTGCCCCGGGGTGGGTTCTTTTGGGCTACACTAGGCACTTTGGGTAGGGTCACTGCCTTACACATGGTGTACCTTTATTTGAACAGACGACTGAACTTTAATAAACTCTCTCTTTCTTAATGTAATACACATCACCATGGTCACTTGTGCAGTTAGGAAGGACACACTGAGCCCTTGCCCTTTCCACCTGTCCAGCGTATCACCGCTACCTCCCAGTAACGATATGGAGCCCCATTGTGCACCTAGCGCTAACTCCATGCGTGCACTTGCTTAACTCTTCCTCTTTTGTACCTGTGTACAAGTTGGAAACTTCTGAGGTGCTGACCTGCCTCTTATTATGGGAGATGGACCCACTCATGAAGAGAGTGCCCGCAACAACTCCTCCTGCTAGAAGCTATCCCACCTGCCACATGTTCACATTTAGGACGGGCTGCTGGAGAGCCCTTCATTACCCTTAGTAACCACTTCCTTGTACTTTACACTGTATAAACTCTTGTACCGTTATCTTCATACCACAATGTGTATAAATGACATGAGCTATAGACTATATGTGTCAGTTTCTTGCATTACAACCCTTGAGTAACTTCAGAGCAGGCCAAGGCAAAGTTTCGAAAGCTTTACTAAAGAATAAGTTAACACGATAGTTCAACATAAAGTGCAGTCTTTTCCTAACATTTTCCTAACATTCCTAATCACTAACTCAGGCTTGTGGCTGCCCCATCATACCTACACAGAAAAGAGTCCATAACAGTAGTATCCAGGATTGGCATTTTCAAGGATGACTGCAAGTCCCAGCAGCTCCTTCCAACAGTAGAAGAGTGCTGAAGGCAGATGAGCATCACTTGTTATATCAGACTTAGCATATTCAACAGTCCAACGGGACATAGTCCAGCAGCAATACCAAAAGCTTCTTGAGAGTGTGCGAGTTCTTGAGCTTCAAGCTTTGAGTCTCTAGGGTATGGACTACTGTCTGTTTTATAATACACAGAAACAGTGGGTCAGATAGGAAAGCCAAGAAAGGACCGAGAAACACAATTAACCCTAACCTTCCCATTTAGGTCGGTGTTAAACTCTAACTGCCTACACACATATTAATACATCATTAAATGTATTTTATGTAACTAGTATAAGTAGTTTGGTATGGTATTAGTCTCTTCTAATCCTCTGTACAGCACAGACTGAGAGAGGGGGGGGAAGTCTTGTAAATACAATTTTTTGACAAAGGACAAGAGGAGGGGCGAGCAGAACAAGAAGAGAGGTAGCCTCATCAGTCTGCTGTTGCTCTTTCACTAGTCAGTCAAAGGTAAGGACACCAGTAAATTCCACAAGTGGTGGCATCACCATGACTGTGCTGTGTGCCAGGGCTGTGTTAATCTCAAAACTGGATAAACAGAAATGCAAATACTATGGCAGTTAAAATATCTCCTTTTATATGTATTCTATAGGTGTATAGTAGGGATGAGCTTCGAGTTCGAGTCGAACTCATGTTCGACTCGAACATTGGCTGTTCGCAAGTTCACCGAACAGCGAACAATTTGGGGTGTTCGCGGCAAATTCGAATGCTGCGGAACACCCTTTAAAAGTCTATGGGAGAAATCAAAAGTGCTAATTTTAAAGGCTAATATGCAAGTTATTGTCATAAAAAGTGTTTGGGGACCTGGGTCCTGCCCCAGGGGACATGGATCAATGCAAAAAAAAGTTTTAAAAACGGCCGTTTTTTCAGGAGCAGTGATTTTAATAATACTTAAAGTCAATCAATAGAAGTGTAATATCCCTTTAAATTTCGTACCTGGGGGGTGTCTATAGTGTGCCTGTAAAGGGGCGCATGTTTCCTGTGTTTAGAACAGTCTGACAGCAAAATGACATTTTGAAGGAAAAAACTCATTTAAAACTACCCGCGGCTATTGCATTGCCGACAATACACATAGAAGTTCATTGATAAAAACGGCATGGGAATTCCCCAAAGGGGAACCCCGAACCAAAATTAAAAAAAAAAAATGACGTGGGGGTCCCCCTAAATTCCATACCAGGCCCTTCAGGTCTGGTATGGATATTAAGGGGAACCCCGACCAAAATTAAAAAAAAAAAATGACGTGGGGTTCCCCCTAAATTCCATACCAGACCCTTATCCGAGCACGCAACCTGGCAGGCCGCAGGAAAAGAGGGGGGGACAAGAGTGCGGCCCCCCCTCCCTCCTGAACCGTACCAGGCCACATGCCCTCAACATTGGGAGGGTGCTTTGGGGTAGCCCCCCAAAACACCTTGTCCCCATGTTGATGAGGACAAGGGCCTCATCCCCACAACCCTGGCCGGTGGTTGTGGGGGTCTGCGGGCGGGGGGCTTATCGGAATCTGGAAGCCCCCTTTAACAAGGTGACCCCCAGATCCCGGCCCCCCCCCTGTGTGAAATGGTAAGGGGGTACATAAGTACCCCTACCATTTCACGAAAAAAGTGTCAAAAATGTTAAAAATGACAAGAGACAGTTTTTGACAATTCCTTTATTTAAATGCTTCTTCTTTCTTCTATCTTCCTTCATCTTCTGGTTCTTCTGGCTCTTCTGGTTTTTCTGGTTCTTCCTCCGGCGTTCTCGTCCAGCATCTCCTCCGCGGCGTCTTCTGTCTTCTTCTCCTCGGGCCGCTCCGCACCCATGGCATGGGGGGGAGGCTCCCGCTCTTCTCTTCTTCTCTTCTTCTTTTCTTCTTTTCTTCTCTTCTTCTCTTCTTCTTCATTTTCTTCTCCGGGCCGCTCCGCAATCCATGCTGGCATGGAGGGAGGCTCCCGCTGTGTGACGGCGCTCCTCGTCTGACAGTTCTTAAATAACGGGGGGGGCGGGGCAACCCGGTGACCCCGCCCCCCTCTGACGCACGGTGACTTGACGGGACTTCCCTGTGGCATTCCCCGTGACGTCACAGGGAAGTCCCGTCAAGTCACCGTGCGTCAGAGGGGGGCGGGGTCACCGGGTGGCCCCGCCCCCCCCCCCCGTTATTTAAGAACTGTCAGACGAGGAGCGCCGTCACACAGCGGGAGCCTCCCTCCATGCCAGCATGGATTGCGGAGCGGCCCGGAGAAGAAAATGAAGAAGAAGAGAAGAAGAGAAGAAAAGAAGAAAAGAAGAAAAGAAGAAAAGAAGAAGAGAAGAAGAGAAGAGCGGGAGCCTCCCCCCCATGCCATGGGTGCGGAGCGGCCCGAGGAGAAGAAGACAGAAGACGCCGTGGAGGAGATGCTGGACGAGAACGCCGGAGGAAGAACCAGAAGAACCAGAAGAGCCAGAAGAACCAGAAGATGAAGGAAGATAGAAGAAAGAAGAAGCATTTAAATAAAGGAATTGTCAAAAACTGTCTCTTGTCATTTTTAACATTTTTGACACTTTTTTCGTGAAATGGTAGGGGTACTTATGTACCCCCTTACCATTTCACACAGGGGGGGGGCCGGGATCTGGGGGTCACCTTGTTAAAGGGGGCTTCCAGATTCCGATAAGCCCCCCGCCCGCAGACCCCCACAACCACCGGCCAGGGTTGTGGGGATGAGGCCCTTGTCCTCATCAACATGGGGACAAGGTGTTTTGGGGGGCTACCCCAAAGCACCCTCCCAATGTTGAGGGCATGTGGCCTGGTACGGTTCAGGAGGGAGGGGGGGCCGCACTCTTGTCCCCCCTCTTTTCCTGCGGCCTGCCAGGTTGCGTGCTCGGATAAGGGTCTGGTATGGATTTTTGGGGGGACCCCACGCCGTTTTTTTTTTTTTTTTTTTGGCGCGGGGTTCCCCTTAAAATCCATACCAGACCTGAAGGGTCTGGTATGGAATTTAGGGGGAACCCCACGTCATTTTTTTTTTTAAATTTTGGCCGGGGTTCCCCTTAATATCCATACCAGACCTGAAGGGCCTGGTATGGAATTTAGGGGGACCCCCACGTCATTTTTTTTTTTTAATTTTGGTTCGGGGTTCCCCTTTGGGGAATTCCCATGCCGTTTTTATCAATGAACTTCTATGTGTATTGTCGGCAATGCAATAGCCGCGGGTAGTTTTAAATGAGTTTTTTCCTTCAAAATGTCATTTTGCTGTCAGACTGTTCTAAACACAGGAAACATGCGCCCCTTTACAGGCACACTATAGACACCCCCCAGGTACGAAATTTAAAGGGATATTACACTTTTATTGTTTGACTTTAAGCATTATTAAAATCACTGCTCCTGAAAAAACGGCCGTTTTTAAAACTTTTTTTTGCATTGATCCATGTCCCCTGGGGCAGGACCCAGGTCCCCAAACACTTTTTATGACAATAACTTGCATATAAGCCTTGAAAATTAGCACTTTTGATTATTCATGTTCGTGTCCCATAGACTTTAACGGTGTTCGCATGTTCGAACGAACTTTTTTCCTGTTCGCATGTTCTGGTGCGAACCGAACAGGGGGGTGTTCGGCTCATCCCTAGTATATAGGTGTATTTAAATGTTTGCTTGGAGATCAACTTTAAATGCAAATGAAAGTGTAACTTCAAAATGTAGTATTTTAGTTTTAGACTTTGTAGAGAAAATGTTGAACCCCTTTCCTGTTGTCATGGCCATTGGTGTCCTTATTTATTTTATTTGCCCTCATTTCCAGTACGGTGACTACTGTCACTGGCATAATATAAGGAGAACCTCCACAACTGGAACACATACAGCAGTGAAAACCAGACAAAGGACTGAGCTATGTATGTCCTTACTGGAGAGATTTCTTCTCACCTCTTGTCCCAGTGACCACTGTCATTGCAAAAGTAAATCAGGGGTCCTTCCAAACTGGGACAAAGTCAACGGTCATTTTCCATCCTATCCAAAACAAAGAAAAATTATTTGCATGGCGTTTTGCTTTACAGCTTTACTGTTTATCAAAATACATTTTTTAGACAGAATGGGTACATTCCCATGCATTTGTTTACATTCTATGTCCCATTAGGGATAGTTTGCCTAATTTCTTGTCCAAAAGAAGCAACAAGGAAGTGATAAGGGAGATTTCCCTTTGATTCTTGTTCTGGTGAAAACTGTAAATTTTTGGATATCACCTGCCCCTGTGACAATAGTCTCTAGGATAATTGGATGTCCAAATAACTTGAATCAAATACAGCAATAAAAGTCTGACAGAGTGTTATAAGCCTTCTCAACATCACTTCAGTGCCCCATTGGACATTTGGTCAGAGGTACTACTGACAACAGCCTAAGGACCAAGAAGATTGATGCTTCTGGAATAGTTTCCAAGCAGACTTCTGCTGAGATTTCTGATAGCACAGGCAGCAGGAAAAGTATATATTTACCCCTTTTTCAGAAAGCCCTGTTTAGGGTTTTTCATTTACTGACAGGGTCACATTATAACGTGAGGGCAACATAAGTAACATGAAAAAAAGAGTTCCAACAATAAAATAACTCAGATTTAATTACTCTAAATCTGTAATAAATATGTAAAGATATCAATATTCAATTTACATCACAGTAATACAAAATCACTAAAAGCAGTGAATACATTTAGTCATCAGCGATCTATAGATCTAGAATTATAATAAATAGCTAGATAAAGATATAGATAGTCTATTTGAATCACAAAATAGAAAATCAATATAAGTAGTAAATACATTGTTAGTCATCAGTGACACTGTCAGGATGACCCTTTTAGCTATCGCAAAGGAATAATGTTGTAAAAGGTATACCAATTTGAATGGTGCATTAATTCTCGAACATTAAAAAAGAAATAGCTTTTTGTTCTGTCAGATGTGTTTTTTCTGTTGAACTTTGTACTGCATTTCCCTTAGAAAATAATGTGCTGTTTTGAAATCAAATAGTTTTGCCCGAGGAACTCTAAAGATATAAACCTAGTAGTTTAGATTGAATTTTTGATTTTGGAAATAAAGCACTTTTTTTTTTTTTTCGCTAACTGACCTATAGCATACTTTTTATTTACTCTATTCAAGTAAAAATACCTCAAGAGTACAAAAAGTCTTAGTGAAGTAGGAAATTAAAGAATTTTAGTTGGGAGAACGATTAGTGCAAACAGTTATAGCTTTATTTTTATTGTGGAAAAAATAATAGATAGTATGTCTCACAAACAGACAAAATTCCACAGAAATGGCCTAAGACATTGCAAATCATAGCTCTTTGAAGCTTCTTTAATGTGAAATATATCTGTTTTCCAGTTTGGGGATATCTGTATAGTTAGATCAGAACAGCCTCTTTGCTCGCTAGTGGTAGACATAGGTCTTGTACACTGCAGTGTCATTGCTTAGTTCATTATTAAACAGAACCTCTCCAGAAAGGTGATGATTGCCTGACACAACAGATCACCAACTACTTGGGAGATGGAACTCGTAACTTTATTAACAAGGTTAAAAAATCAACAGGCCATTGAGTTCAGTCTGTTTGTATAAATTTTAATGTTGTTCGTTCAGACAAAAGAAAAAAGAAACAAGCTCCCTTTTGACCCACTCAATAAAGGCTGAATTCATTACCTGGATTAGTAATGTACTAATTAAATGCAAAGCATATAGCTGTAAATTTTAGTAAAAAAAGGCAACTTTGCAACTTTTTCATTTATCTTATCTGCTAGTCATCCTAGGGATTTAATCATCCCTGTCACGCAGCACAACTTGCTGATGACCCAACTTTTTTTTGCTACAGTTAGGAAGCAAAGCAAGGTCACCACCCAGTCCTCACCCAGTGACTGAGCTGTAACAGACTGATAGGATCATCTCTTTGCTTTCTCCACTTGTCATCATGTTCCTTGCAATATACATGAATACATTGACCCTAAATACTGCCCTCACCCTCTCCCACTCTGAGCACTGCTGCACAGAGGCTAATAAGGACCTAACATCAAATCAAATTCATTTTTTAACATTACATTCTAAATTCAGACATGTAAATGGGTTGAATTGAATGTTTTTTTAATCGATGCATGACTGTATTCACGTTTAATAATTTATTAGAGTTCAGCTTTAAGCAAAGATTTAAATTCTTACAAATAGCTATGTCACGGAACGTCCCACACTCCGCTTGAGTGCTTCCATCAGTATAGCGCTTCCTAAGTGCTGGAACACGAGTCCAGTGGATCTGGCTATAGGAACCCCCAAGAACTAGACAACACCAGTCTTGGAGTACATCAGGACTAACTCTTTATTTGAGATCTCACACAAATTTATACAGCAGGATGACTCAAAGCTAACCTAATTAACATGAGCTAATTTACAAAAAAATTTACCCAGACCAGATGACTCAGAGACATTACCTGTAGGACACAGACTTGTGGGCACCGAGCTTCACACAGTAGTATAAACACAATAGCAGGAGCTAATTACAATTAACAATTACAAACAACAACCCCCCCCCTCCTCAGCCTAGTCATCAACAGTTCGTCTCCTAGCCAGTCCTGGAGGCTAATGTGATCAGTTCACTCAATTAATAGGTTGAGTTCAGAATCAAACAAACCAATAATAGTCTCTACGTACATCCTGGGAGATATTGTGGACAAATATTACTGTCCCATTTTAAGTAGTCCAAGATATATTTTATCACTCACCCTGTGCCAGGATTGCACAGGGTGACTTAGACATAAGAGGTATATGGGGAGCTGAAACAAGGACATCCCCTACTTTCCAAGGGATTCTGAGTTCCACGGCCCTCCCGTCACAAGCTATTCTTTACAAATTCTCATTAACCCTTTTGCTTTCCATTTTCACACTCTACACAGTGCTGGCTGCAATTTTGGTTGCACTCTGAATGTCCCATCTTCCTAATGCTTCGTCGGACTTGTACTCCCTCAGAATGTTAAAAGCTATGCATTGTCACTTCTCCTTGGCACTGAGAGTTATTTACTCACTTAGTCACAGGATCCTACCTCATGCCAATATCCATAGGCTCTTCCTAGTGAGGGAGATGTAGACTCACACCACCACAGAACAGTTGGACTCCTTCCCACAAAATACCTCCTGGCTCTCTCCAGTGAGCTTCCTCCTGACCCAGTTTGATCCCCAGACAATGGATCTGTAAATAGGCCCCCTGCACAAGGGTGTCCTTCTGCAGGACTGAACTAAAGAACACGGCAGCCTGCTGCCCAGGCCTTAGACTAGTTCTCGGCTCCCCTCCACCTGCTCGGCTTGCCTTCCCAGGGATTGGCTGAGTAATATTGTTCATATAGTTCCTTGGAATTCTAAAAATATATACGTAGCACCCTTTTAGTTTAGACCAGGTTGATAGGTACATTTAGCTTACCTTCTCTGTACACAGTGGACCAGAGGTTGATTGCTTAGGGCTGCTCAATGTTTCATAGGCTGCCTGTTATGCCCCTCCTCCCACTATACTTCTAGAAGCCTCTAGAAGACAGGGGGGAGTAGCAAAACTGCAGCCTATGAAACACTGAGCAGCCCTAAGCAATCAACCTCTGGTCCACTGTTTACAGAGGAGGTGAGCTAAACTTGCTTATCAACCTGGTCTAAACTAGAAGGGTGCTACATATATATTTTTGGAACTCCAAGGAACTATAGGAACAATCATATTATTGTTTCTGTGTATTTCAGGAGTCTTGCCCAAATGATGATTAAAGATTATTTTTCATTAAAAAAAAAAATGCACACACCGTATTGACAATCTACTCAACAACAGTATAACCTCTAACGCTAGATGATTCCTAGGACTACGGGGTGGAGGAGAGTGCAGTTGAGGAGAATATTATCAGGAGAATGGAATCAGTTCTACACTTAAAACTGACACATAAAATCCAACAAACAGCCCCTATGCCTTGAGCATGTGTTTCAACCTTTGACTATTCCTACCATGATAGCTACACTCCTTGCAGTAAAAGGGTAAGGTAAGCTTCAAAAACATGTATATGTGTTCATATGAATGAATGAATATAGCTGGCACCTGATGTAGCTCTTGCAATACTTTATTTACTTGAGAGACTACAACATACATTCCTACAGGCTCATGCGTATCTTTGTGGGTCTTAATCATAGCAAAGGAGGCATCCCTGCTACAGCGTGTACTGGCTATATTTAGTCATTCACATGTTTTAGAGCTGATATGGGCTGTCTGTTGCACCACACTTGCAGACATGGATACCTGACACAGGTAAGCATCAGCTTGTTGTATACCTGGATATGTTCTCATATATATGAGATCCTGATGCAGAGTGCATCCTACACTTTTGTTATAAATTTTCTTTACTAGTTTCTTAATTTTTTTCTAAACTAATAAATGGTGCATTGTCTGATCTAGTAGACATTGCAGGCACTACTATTTTTGCCTTGATACTGTGCACAGCAAGAAATAGGGATGAGCTCGATGTTCGAGTCGAACATAAGTTCGACTCGAACATTGAGTGTTTGCCCGTTCGTCGAACAGCGAACAATATGGGACGTTCGTGGGAAATTCTAGCGCCATGGAACGCCCCATAAAGCACTGCGAGATCACAGGGCATTACCGTCTGATGATTGGCCGAAGCATGCACCTGACCTGCACACTTTGGCCAATCCCAGCACACTCTGAAGAGAGAGCCATAATTGTCCTTTTGCCAATCATGGCTCCGGGGGACTAAGTCCACGCCACACACTATATAAAGCTGCTTACAGAGCGGCCACGTGTAGTGTTGTTGGCGTGGACAGAAAGATAACTTGAGCTAGATTAGGCAGGCAGGTAGTTACTTGCAGTGTATTTGAGATATATATATATATATATATATATATATATATATATATATATATATATATATATATATATATATATATACAGTCAGTCTAGTATATATATATATATATATATATATATATATATACTCTGAATTTAGCATAGACTATATATATTCAGTGTATACTCTATATTCAGGTGGTATGCGTGTGTATATATATATATATATATATATATATATATATATATATATATTACAGTATATCACAAAACTGAGTACACCACTCACATTTTTGTCAATATTTTATTATTATATATTTCCAGCACTTCCTTAACCCTCTTGGGTATGGAGTTCACCAGAGCTTGACAGGTTGCCACTGGAGTCCTCTTCCACTCCTCCATGATGACATCACGGAGCTGGTGGATGTTAGAGATCTTTGCTCCTCCACCCTCCATTTGAGGATGCCTCGCAGATGCTCAATAGGCTTTAGGTCTGGAGATATGCTTGGCCAGTCCATTACCTTTGCCCTCAGCTTCTTTAGCAAGACAGTGGTCATCTTGGAGGTGTGTTTGGAGTCATTATCAGGTTGGAATAATGCCCAGCGGCCCAGTATCCGAAAGGAGGGGATCATGCTTTGCTTCAGTATGTCACAGTACATGTTGGCATTCATGGTACCCTCAATGAACAATGAAATGCCCAGTGCCAATAGCACTCATGCAGCCCCAGACCATGACACTGCCACCACCATGCTTGACTGTAAGCAAGACACACTTGTCTTTGTACTCCTCACCTGGTTGCCACCACACACTCTTGACACCATCTGAACCAAATAAGTTTATCTTGGTCTCATCAGACCACGGGACATGGTTCCAGGAATCCATGTCCTTAGTCTGCTTGTCTTCAGCAAACTGTTTGCAGGCTTTCTTGTGCATCATCTTTAGAAGAGGCTTCCTTCTGGAACGAAAGCCATGCAGACCAATTTGATGCAGTGTGCGGTGTATGGTCTGAGCACTGACAGGCTGCCCCCTCAACCCCTTCAAATTCTGCAGCAATGCTGGCAGCACTCATATGTCTATTTCCAAAAGACAACCTCTAGATATGACACTGCACTCAACCTCTTTGGTCGACCATGGCGGGGTCTGTTCTGGGTGGAACCTGTCCTGTTAAACCACTGTATGGTCTTGACCACAGTGCTGCAGCTCAGTTTCAGGGTCTTAGAAATCTTCTTATAGCCTAGGCCATCTTCAGAGCGACCATTCTTTTTTAAGATCCTCAGAGAGTTCTTTGCCATGAGGTGCCATGTTGAATTTCCAGTGACCAATATGAGAGAGCGATAACACCAAATTTAACACCCCTGCTCCACATTCACACCTGAGACCTTGTAACACTAATGAGTCACATGACACCGGGGGAGGGAAAATGGCTAATTGGGCCCAATTTGGACATTTTCACTTAGGGGTGTACTCACTTTTGTTGCCAGAGGTTTAGACATTAATAGCCGTGTGTTGAGTTATTTTGAGAGGACAGCAAATTTACACTGTTATACAAGCTGTACACTCACTACTTTACATTGTAGCAAAGTGTCATTTCTTCAGGGTTGTTACATGAAAAAATATAATAAAATATTTACAAAAATGTGAGGGGTGTACTCACTTTTGTGAGGTACTGTATATACTCTGCATTCAGTGTAGCGTATATATAGAGTTCATTCGGTGGTGTACATTATATAATACACTTCAGGCGGTGTACACATTATATAATACAGTGTGTACAGTTTCGAATACACTTCAGGTAGTGTACACTATATAATACAGTGCAGCTGGTTTACAGTTTCTAATACACTTCACGCGTGTACACAGTATATGATACAGTATGTGCAGTTTTTATACAGTCTAGGCAGTGTACACAGTATATAATACAGTGTGTACAGTTTCTAATACACTTCAGGCAGTGTACACAGTATATAATACAGTGTAGTGTGCTGTGAAAAGAAAAAATCGCCATCATGTCCGGAAGGCCACCAAGGAGAGGCAGATGCTCACAGGTCACTAAAAGAGGGCAAGCAACCTCTGTGTCTACAGTCAACAGTGGTGGTCGTGGACATGGTGCATCCTCTGCAGGTGGCTGTAGGGCACGCTTGTCCTTTTTTCTGCTGCTGGCCATGTTATTGAGCCACAACCTGCAGAAGAGTTGGTGGAGTAGATAACAAAGCCGTCCTTATCCTCCTCATCCCCTGTCACCCAGGCTCATAGTAGTTTGCCTTTCAACGCAGCTGCCAAAGCAGCCTATTCCACTGGCTCCTTGTCCACAGTTACTCTATCCATAGCCCGACCATCATGCACAGAGGAGTCCCCAGAATTATTCGACCATAGTGTCGGTTACATGCTGCTAGAGGATGCGCAGCAATTTGAAGGCTCCAATGTTGGTTCCCAAGTTGAGGAAAGGAATAATATTAGCCTAGACTGAGGGAGTGCCACAGAAGGATAAGAAACTGGCAGTCATGTTCTCCAAGCTGCAGCATACTGCCCATTCTATTCTAGTGATGAGGAGGGAGGGGATGATGAGGTCACTGACTGTACTTGGGTGCCTGAGAGAAGAGAGGAGGAAAGTGAGGAGACAGGATGTCCTCCAAGAGGCAGCTTAAGAGCAGCCACAGGTGCAGGGCGCTGCTGACTCCCCACTGACTTTTAAAAGTTTCTTGGTGTGGGCCTTTTTTGACACGTGTGCAGCAGATCGCTGTGTGCAACCTATGTCTGAAGCGGATCAAGCGTGGCCAGAACAGCAGGTGCTTGGGCACCACATGCTTGACCAGACATATGACGACCTGCCATGCAGTCCATTGGCAGCAGCACCTGAAAGACCACATCATAGAAAAAGGTGGACTTCTCCTTGCTCCTCATCTGGGATCACAAACCCTACTATACCTCCAGTCCTCTCAAAAACCTGCACTGAGAAGAATGAAGGTATAGCAATAAGTGTCACAAGTACTTGCAGCCAATCTGCTAGCAGTACACCACCAGTTGATTTCAGCAGGCAAATTTCCCTACCCCAAATGCTGAACTCTAAAAAAGAAATTCAGTCCCAGCCATCCACATGCTCAGCGTCTAAATGCTAGCTTGGCCAAATTGCTAGCACTTCAACGGCTGCCTTTTCAGCTGGTAGACTCAGCCCCCTTTCCTGAATTTGTGGAATGTGCTGTACCACAGTGGCAGATTCCACAACGCCATTTCTTTTCACGTAAGGCCATTCTGGCTCTCTACCGCCATGTGAAAGGCAATGTTTTGGCCTCGTTGGACAGGGTGGTCAGCAGTAGGGTTCAAATTACTGCTGACTCATGGTCCAGCAGGCATGGGCAGGGATGTTACCTTTCCTTCACGGTGCACTGGGTCACTCTGCTGGCAGCTGGGAGGGATGCAGTACAGAGTTCAGTGTTGGAGCTTGTTCCGCCACCATACCTCCAAAAAGATAGTGGTGATTCTGCCACAACATCTGTATGCTCCCCTCCCTCCTCTTCTTCTTCTTCCTCTATGGCCTCTTATGCAGAATTGTCCTCTGAACCAGCAGTGCTCCCTAAACACTCAAGGGGCTACGCAAGCAGTCAGACAAAAAGATGTCATGCGGTGCTTGAGCTGGTCTGCCTAGGAGACAGGAGCCACACTGGGGCAGAGATTCTGTCAGCTCTTCAGGGGCAGGCTCAGAGGTGGTTGATGCTACACCAGCTTCAGCCAGGAATGGTTGTATGCGACAATGGCACCAGCCTTCTCTCCGCCCTCCGACAGGGACACTTGACCCATGTTCCATGTTTGGCACACTTGAATTTGGTGGTGCAGCATTTCTTGACCAGGTACCCAGGCTTACAAGGTCTCCTGAGGCAGGCCAGAAAAGTCTGTGGTCATTTCTAGTGGTCATACAATGCCAGTGCTCGGCTGGCTGACATTCAAAGGGAATGAAACCTGCCCACCAACCGCCTCATTTGTGATATGCCCACCAAGTGGAACTCAAGGTTGGCAATGCTGCAGTGGCTGCACACACCTGTGAGTACCTGTGCGAGTATAGCACCAGCACAGGCTCAGGGGAGCTTGGCTTCTTTTCACCATGACGGTGGCTACTGATCAAGGATGCATGCACTGTCCTGTCACCATTTGAGGAGGCCACAAGGATGGAAAGCAGCAACAATGCATGCATCAGTGACACTGTCCCTCTAGACTTCCTGTTGGAGCACACGCTTTTTGGAATCATAGACAGGGCACTTGAGGCAGAACAGCGGGAGGAAGAGGAGGACTTCCTTTCCTCTCAAGGCCCCCTTTATCCAGATAGCATTCCTGCAGGACCACCAAACACACAGGAAGAAGAGGAGGAGGAGGAGGAGGATTGTGTCAGCATGGATGTCAAGGATAACACTCAGCAGCAGTCTTCAAGGGATGGTTTTCAGTCCCCAGAAACCCAAGGAGTTGTACGTGGCTGGGAGGAGGTAGTTACGGATAATGTGATCCTTAGTGACCCAGAGGGCTCAGAATCGAATGCATCTGCAAACTTACGCTGCATGGCCTCCCTGATTCTGCAAAGCCTGCGAAAGGACCCTAGGATTTGTGTTATCAAGGAGAGGGATCATTACTGGCTGGCAACCCTTCTTGATCCACATTACAAGAGTAAGGTTGCAGAACTCATCCTGCCTTTGCAGAGGGAGCAGAGGATTAAACATCTTCAGAAGGCCTTGAAGAAAAGTTTGTGTAACGCATTTCCAGACCCTGGGAGGTTACCATTTCCTGGTGCTGGACAACGTATTTCTGAGGCTTTGTTTAGTCAGAGGAAGAGCGGTGGAGAAGGTGGCCTGCTGACCGATGGCTTTAAACAATGTTACCGTCCTCAGCGCTGATAGGTTCCAGCAACCATCGCCAGCATCTGCATTTATGGTACAGGAATATCTAGGGGCAAGAGCAGACTTGGAGACCTTTCCAACAGAGCATCTACTGGGTTACTGGGTCTTGAGGATGGACCACTGGCCAGAACTTGCTCAATGTGCAATTGAACTACTGGCCTGTCCTGCATCCAGCATGCTTTCTGAACACACATTCAGTGCTGCTGGAGGGTTTGTAATGGATCAAAGAGTGTGCCTGTCCACAGACTCCATTGATAGGCTCACATTTATAAAAATGAATCAGTCCTAGATCCGCAGCTATCAAGCACCTGATGCTGGTGTAACTGATTGAATTTGCTAGGGATCTGGGATCCCTTGAAGATTGCCTATGCTGCCTATCCTTTTCCTCCTCAATTATGATGATGCTAGCTTCCAGCAATATTTTTGGTTTAGGGCACCACCACCACCCAATGCCCATTTTTTCTGCCCCTGTTTAACAGGGGCATTTAATTACAATTTTTGAAATAATGTTTAACAGCAGGGCCTGTCCCTTCACCCAATAAGAGTACCTGTGAGGGGTTACAGTGTTCTGGCACCACCAACACCTAAGGACCAATGTTTCTGCCCCTGTTCAACAGGGGCATGTAATTATAATTTTTAGAAATATTTAACAGCAGGGCATGTTCCTGCACCCAACAAGAGTAACTGTGAGGGGTTACCGTGTTCTGGCACCACCTACACCTAAGGCCCAATTTTTCTGCAGAGTATATAGTGCAATCTGTATAGTGTATATATATACTGCAGTTCAGAGTATATAGTGCAGGCAGTGTGGTATATATAATACAGTGCAGGGTATATAGTGCAGTGTACAATATATAATATAGTGTATTGAAGTGGTTAATGGGAGCCCTATAAGAGAAATAAAAAAAAAAGGTATGCCCCCCATCCATACCAGGCCCTTTAGGTCTAATATAGATTTTAAGGGGAACTCCACGCCAAAATTTAAACAAAACTGGTTTGAGTGTCCTCCCAAAACCCATACCAGGCCCTTCAGGTCTGGTATGGATTTTAAGGGGAACCCCATGCCCAATTTTGTTTTAAAAAATGGCGTGGGGGTTCCCCCAAAATCCATACCAGACCCTTATCCTAGCATGCAACCTGGCAGGCTGCAGGAAAAGGGGGGGACGGGAGAGTGCCCCCCCTCCTGAACTGTACCAGGCCACATGCCCTCAACATGGGGAGGGTGTTTTGGGCCCCCCAAGGAAACCTGTCCCTATGTTGATGCGGACAAGGGCTTCATCGCCACAACCCTTGCCCGGTGGTTGTGGGGGGTCTGTGGGTGGGGGCTTATCAAAATCTGGAAGCCCCCTTTAACAAGGGGGCCCCAAGATTCTGCCCCCCCCCATGTGAATGGGTATGGGGTACCTTGTATGGATTTTGGGGGGCCCCACACCATTTTTTTTTTTTTTTGGCGTGGAGTTACCCTTAATACCCATACCAGACCCGAAGGCCTTTTAATGGACCAGGGGGAACCCGTGCCATTTTTTTCAATTATTTTTTATGTATATTGCTGGGATCCAGCAATACATTACAGCCATGAGCAATTTTAAATGACATTTTTTACTTTAGAAATTTAATTTTGCTGCTGTACTGTTTTAAACATGGGAAACATGCTCTACTTTACAGGCAGACTAAGGGGACCCCTCAGGCATGATATTTAAAGGAATATTTCATTTTTTATTGTTCCAATTTAAGCATTCTTAAAATCACTGCTACTGAAAAGGGCTGTTTTAAAAACTTTTCTTTGTATTGATACATGTCCCCTGTGCCATTACCCGGGTCCCCAAACACTTTTTATGGCAATAACTTGCATATAAGCCTTTAAAATGAGAACTTTTGAATTTTCACATTCGTGTCCCATAGACTTTAACGGTGTTGGCACGTTTGCACAAATTTTTTGTCTGTTCGCATGTTCTGGTGCGACCCGAACTGAGGTGTGTTCGGCTCATCCCTAGCATGCAATTATATGTATTATATATGTTTTTTAAGAATTTATCAGTGGTAAATCTGAAATGTTTTCCTTCTCTGATATGACACAAAAGTTCCTAAATAGTAGATCTAATGGAAAGACAGGGAGATTGATTTACTAAAGGCAAATATATTGTGCACTGCAAGTGCAGTTGCTCCAGAGCTTAGTAAATGAGGTAAAGCTTCACTTTGCAAAGAATACCCAATCACAAGCAAGGGAAATAAAAAAAACTGCACTTTTGCTTGCACATGATTGGATGATAGAAATCTGCTGAGCTTCCCCTCCTTTACTAAGATCTAGAGCAAATACACTTGCAGTGCACAGTATATTTGCCTTTAGCAAATCAACCCTATTGTGTTTGTGTTGTACTTTCTGCTCACCTCAGCTGGCACATTGGACTGAATTCTGTGCACTGAGGAGCATGACCAATACACTTGGACTTTTTATTTTTTCCCCCATTTAGATTACACTCCAGGATGATAAGTCTTTAATATTCCTATCACCGCTATGCAGTAAGCAGCCTGTTCAACATTGTAGGTTTGAGGTCTCCAAAAATTCTCTGCAGGTCTAGCCAAGCAAAGCATTTTTTTGCCTGCTCGTAGATTTAAAGTTTAAGCATTTTGAGACAAAAATGTAAAACAGCAATGCTCTCTATTTAAACACTAAGAAATAAATTGTGGTACCTTTTAAATAAAAAAAAATGCATATGGAAATTGCATGCAGTTTCCAAATGCTTTCACTAGATGGTGTTGAAATCTAGAGCATCATTTTCCAATGCTGCTCCAAGACAGAATTGCACATGTACTTTGCAAAATATCAGAGTGAAAACTAGGGATAGCACTACTGCTAATGCTACTATAATTAATAATAATAATTAGAAAAGTTTTCACTAGATAATAGTGAAAACTAGTGATACTACTACTGCTAATGCTACTATAATTAATAATGATGATAATAATCATATTATGAGTAAAATTCTTTATACATAGTAAAAAATTAAAAATAAAATTCATATAATTTTCTAATAAAGCATTTTTAAGAACAATTACAACATACAGCGAGCATGGGAGCAGTCTGACAGTTGCTGATGAAGATAGAATCCAGAGTCAATGTTTATGTTTGCTATTATATTGTCCTGACTTTACTTAGTAAAGTTCTAATAGTAAGCATTCCATTATCAATAATTGTAATATTACATCTGGTGTCCAGTGATTAGAAATTAGTAGCTACTTGAAAAACCAATTTAATTTCCACACAATTAACTTTTGGATTAAAAAAAAATAACCTTTATGTGAGGCATTTTTAACTAAGTGACTACTAAATATTCATGATCAGCCAGTTGTTCATTGTTCTCAGTTTATAAACTAACAATGAAAAATGAAACTAGACTGTGCAAATGGGGATTAGGAGAACCTCAATTGTTCTTTTTGCTTTATAACAGGTTAGGATACTAACAACATCAAAATAAATAATGCTGGAAAGTTCCCAAAGCCAATGGTCTGTACATTTTAAGAGCTAGGGAAAGCCCTTTATACGTCCACGCTACTCTTCTTGATTGGGGGAGAACTAGAGTTAGGAGCATATGCCAGTAAAAGTAAAGAACTAAACGGTAGTTAAAAACTTCATTTTTGTATGTGGCCACAGAGACCCTTCTCTCCCTGAACAATGTGGATTTACCAATGAAGGAAAAAATTGAGATTTACTTGGTGGTTTTTAGTGGGAGTGTAAAGCTGGCCATACACAATGTGAAATTTGGTCAGGTGGTGACAAGCTGTAGATGGCCCAGTTGGCACATTGCAAAGCGACATCTTACAATGTGAAAATTTGCCAGGCAGAAAATTGTTAGTCAAACAGCAACTGCATCCAAGCAGAAACAGCCACTATTTGGGTATTCTGAAAACAGCATATGTTGGCTGTCAGGATACTATAGCTGGCAGGGTATATTGGTTCCTCTAAATCTACATTTTTCTAAATGTAGCCCCTGGGGCCTCCAAGAATGTGTTACACTATACCAACATGCCTTTTAAGCTGCATCCTTTTGTGGTGCAGTACTCTGGTTTACAAGAATACCAAAATGAGCATTTTTTGTTTTATCAGAGCTAAGACAGGACCAGGAGGAAGAAAAGCATTGCACTTCACCGTTTACACTCCTTTGAGCTTTGCTAGGCTTCACACTGTTTAACCTCTTTACTTACTTTTTTTCTTGGCCACAGCTCTAATCACTGATCATTCAACTAACAGATTCCTCAAATAAAAAATAAAAATGTCCAAAGCTGTAAATCTTTGTTTGCCGAAGAGCCAAGCTATTGTTGTGTTGTTTCTCCCAGCGCTCAGGCAGTTGCTTCATGTTGTAAATAGCTCTTTATTACAACTATCTGGTTTTGTAGCTTGTTGGCAAATCAAATGTCATTGTAAAAGTGTCTGTCTGTCCTGGAACCAGTAAAGTAAATGTCTTTTTTCATCACTCTTCTGTATTAAGTAGCAACTTTATCATTTACAAATAGAAAGAACTTTAGCATTCAGAAACAATATATTTGGTCAAATTTTGTTTTTCTGACAACTATAAATACTATGAGGTTGATATATCAAAACCAAGAAATTAAAAGTTTTCCTATATCACCCATTAAAATTTCACCTCTAATTTTTTCAGAAAAAATGTGATTGGTCAGTATGGGCAACAATTGTTTTGTTCACATTTCCTTCCTCCAGTTTTTATGCTACAGCCCCAGTTTGTGCAGATATTGGTTATTAAACAATAAACCTCAGCATTAAACACAAATGTGCTTTCTGTTAACTCGTTTGGTGCTTTGGATCTTGCCTGCCATTTTATTTTCCGTAGTGTTGTTTTTTTTTTTGGCATAAACACACAATACACAGAGGTTGGTATCTACAGAGAAACAGAGCCACGAGCATGAAGGCCATGTGTTATGGTCCAGGTTCCCTATTATATATAGGTTCCCTACTATATTAATACAACCCTATTTGTCTTATAGTTTTGTGTTGATGCTTTATTATTAGGGACCAAAACAAATGCCTCCACCACCACTTTAAAAACATCAGCCCTGTATTGATGGAAACCAGTTTTTTCCACCCCACTAAACCTCCTAAAAGGTGGTGCGGGTTACAGTATTTGGGTGAGCAGGTTCATGGTATGTAGCTACTGCTGTTTGATCTGCTGGTAAAGTGTTTTTTGGGGTCTAACCTAATTAGCAAGATGGAAGTTTTTTTTATGTAAAAAAATACAAACACTGTTTAAAGTGTCACTAAATTATATCTTTATTTTCCAAAATGTTTCCAAAATACATCCTCAACTTAATGGTCCTGTAATCTACTTTTCAAGATATAATTTCTTATTGTATTTTTCTGGCCTCTTGTAATGTCCTCCATGAGCTCCCAAACGTCTTTCCCCCACTTCTGTTTGTTTGGAATGAGCAGTGCAGGTTAGTTGCAGTCATGTGCACTGCTCTACGCACACTACAAACCTAATACTCCATAGTTCAGTGTCCCTAGTCCATCTCAGGCGTAAGCATGGTTACATTCCTACATACAGCAGGACCATGGAGAATAAACATAGCCACCTTCTAAACCAGAAGTCGGAGCACAGCAACAAATAAAAAAAATCGAAATTTGGAAACCTGAGCGCAATAAAAGTTAGTTTTTTGAGTTAGGAATGCATACTTAAATAGAAGTTTTTTTTTAATTTAAAATTTAGTGTCACTTTAAAAAGTAAACAAAATAATAAATCCATAGGTGTGCGCAGCCTATTGCATTAGGGTGTGCACCCCAAATTTTTTAAAACATGGACGGTGTTAGCAGAGCAGTGAATGGTGTCAGTAGAGCATTGGACTTGTCAGTCGGGCAGTGGATGGTGTCAGTAGTTTTTTTATTTTTATTACTTTACTTTTTTAATATATATATTTTTTGTAATTCAGGACCACTGGGGGGCTTTGGTGAAATATCAGCAGGGAGAATCTGCGCCACACAGGGTGATTAGGGTGTGCCCAGGCACACCCGGCACACCCCCTGCGCACGCCTATGAATAAATCCCTCAACATTTAAGAAGATAAAACAGGCATTGGGTGATTTTATTTTAAACTTTTTTATTTCTTTCAGTATGTTTAATTAGGTTTTAGCAAAATTAGAATTAGTACAGAAGATGACAAGGAGATAAATGTACAAATCCAGTTGTGGAAGCCTGAGGCACACAGGACAATTATGAAGGTTACATTGTACCTACAGACTTTTTTTTTTTTTTTACACTGAAACTGCCCTCAACCCTCAAGGGTTAAAGTTGGATAAGCTATGCTTAACACTAGTTTCCAGACTCTCTAGAGGTGGGTTTTAGCATCTGGAATATAGTATTATAGGTGACTCCTTAGAGTCTAATTTAGTGTATGGTATTCCAACATTTTGGGGCACTGCAAAGGTTGGCACCTGTCAGACCTGCACGCCAGTTTTGAAGCACATGCCCAGTTTTGAAAGTAAGAAAAAATAAAAAATAGAGCATATAAAAACTCAAATAATTAAATTCCTTTAGAACATCAGGAAAATTGCTGGTGAAATGGACTTCAAGGCCATAGTCTGACCCAGATCTGTAAATTCTCTGTCACTCCAGTTTATTCTGCCTACTACTCTGTATAGAAACTTTTGTTCCTTGTTATCTTCATTTGCTTTTTACTGTTGTTCCAATTGTAGGCTTTTCCAATACAGTTTTGCTCCTTATGCTGCGTACACACGGTCGGATATTCCGACAGGAAATGTTTGATGTGAGCTTGTTGTTGGAAAGTCCGACCGTGTGTATGCTCCATCGATTATTTGCTGTCAGAATTTCCACCAACATATGTTTGATAGCAGGTTCTCAAATTTTCCGCCAACAAAACTTGTTGTTGGAAAGTCCGATCGTGTGTACACAAGTCCATTGCACAAAAGTTCACGCATGCTCTGAATCAAGCAGAAGGATCTGCACTGGCTATTGAACTTCCTTTTTCTCGTCTCGTTGTACGTGTTGTACATCACCGCGTTCTCACATTTGTAATTTTTGGCCAACATTTGTGTGACTGTGTGTATGCAAGACAAGTTTGAGCCAACATCCTTCGAACAAAAATCCACGCTTGTGTTGTCGGAAAATCCGATCGTGTGTACACAGCATTACAGTTTTTCTTCCTCATTCTTTATGCTTAATTATTAGACTTTCTGCTGTCATTCCTTTTCCTTCTGGAGCCTATTTAATCTCTTGCCTTTGCTTAGCTGTCTTTGCCAACTGATATGACAGGCATGGCTTTTAAAGCCCCTCACTGCTATATACTCTGCCTCTGCCTTTTTCAACCAATAGTATTTATATATTAATTATATATTTATGTAAGAACATTTTTGACTAACCGCTTGCCGACTACCGCATGTACAGTACATATACATCGTCAGAATGGCACAGCTGCGCAAATGGGTGTACCTGTACGTCCTTTTAAATTTGCCGCCGCGTGGTCATGTGTGCGCCACCGGCGGCGTGCGTGACCCTGCTGCAAGCTCCGTGACTGTGATCACGGGTCCCGCAGACTCGATGTCCATGGGGATACCAACGATTGTCTCACGGAGCTGAAGAATGGGGAAATGCTAATGTAAACAAGCATTTCCCCATTCTGCCTAGTGACACTGTCACTGATCACCGCTCCCTGTAATCGGGAGCGGTGATCAGTGATGTGTCACATGTAGCCCCTCCCCCCACAGTTAGAACACATCCCTAGGACACACTTAACCCCTGCAGCGCCCCCTCCCGGTTAACCCCTTCACTGCCAGTCACATTTACACAGTAATCAATGCATTTTTCCTATTCTCCTATTTTGTAGACGCTATAACTTATTGCGATTTTTTTTTTTTTACCAAAAATATGTAGAAGAATACATATCGGCCTAAACTGAGGAAAAAAATGTTTTTTTTTTATATATTTTTTGGGGATATTTATTATAGCAAAAACTAAAAAATATTGCTTTTTTTTCAAAATTGTCGTTCTTTTTTTGTTTATAGCGCAAAAAATAAAAACCGCAGAGGTGCTCTATTTGTGGGGAAAAAAGGACGTCAGCTTTGTTTGGGAGCCACGTCGCATGACCGTGCAATTGTCAGTTAAAGCGACGCAGTGCCGAATCGCAAAAAGTGGTCCGGGGCTTAAGTGGTTAAGGTCCAATGTCTTCTCATATTGCATCGGCTGTCAGGCGGTGCTAGGTCCCCTTTGGATTTTTATTGTTTTTACTGTGGGTGTTTTATTTGGCTCGTTGAGATATATCTACCTCAATTAGTGGGGTGGGACACATACTGGGCCCGGGGTATCGATCGGCCATCCTGCTAACCACAAGCAGGCTTGGACTCTGGCTGTTCGGCGATCTTAAATTGAAAATGGCATTTTAGTTAAAAGACTAAAATGGGACTAAAACTAAAATGCAATTTTAGTCAAAAGACTAAAACTAAAACTAAATTTAAATTTGACTTCAAAATTCACACTGGTCTGTAGTTCATGTTCATACCTCAATACCATAAATAATAGCATATTAGGTGTTTCACTCCAGCAGTATACAATAAGTTTGGAAATTGTAGAAAAATGTTAAATGCATTACAATTATTTACACCCATTAGATTTTAGATGACTAAAATGAGTTTTAGTCAGGGGTGTGTCCAAGATGGCCATCGAAGCAGACGTGCCTTAAGAGAGCTCTGAGCCCTTTTTCTGAATATCACCCGTTTCCCTGCAGATCGCCATCCACATCCTGACCTAAACCGGGGGTGACTTCGGACGGGACTGGAATGACCAAGGGGAAGGGTGCTTCGGCTTCCCGCAAGGTACATAACACCCCTAAAACAACTCCCAAGGCACAGCCTCCTCCTGCCAAGGCAGTTAACATGGCGTCCCGGATGGAGGACACAGATCCAGAGCTGCGGGAGCAGACTAACTTCGATGCACTGATGCAGGCCATTATCACCTGCCAGACTACCCTCACAGGTAAAATTTTAACTATGCAGCTTGATATCAGCCTGATCCAGAGAGATATGGACTGCTTCCATACCAGATTGACAGAGGCTGAGCGCCGCGTGGGAGACACGGAGGACACGCTGCAGGAACATGGTGCCTCACTACGCACGCTGAAGACCAAGATGAAGACCCTGGAGGCGCGTGCAGAGGACGCCGAAAACAGAAATCGCAGGAGTAACCTATGCATCGTGGGGCTGCCAGAGGGAGAGGAAGGTGCCGATCCTACAGCGTTCACTGAACACCTGCTGAGGGCCCTCCTCCCACGTGCCCAATTTTCTGCTTTCTTTGTCCTGGAGAGGGCACACAGAATGCCTGCTACCCGAGGGCCCCCGGGAGCTCCTCCACGCACCTTTATCCTTAGGCTCCTGAATTTCAGGGATCGAGACATGGTCCTGAGGGAAGCAAGGAAGATCGATGTACTGCGCCATGAGGAAGCAAAACTCATGATCTTTCCTGACTACTCGGTCGATACACAAAAGCTGCGGAGATCCTTTGACCATGTGAAGCTCAACCTCAACATGAAGATCAAATAGAGCATGTTGTTCCCTGCTCGACTGAGGGTCCAGGATGGGGAGACAGTATATTTCTTCACCTCCCCTGAAGATGCGTTTCGCTGGCTGGAGACACTACAGAGAGGATGACCCTGACGGTAAAATGCCCCCTCTTACTATGATCCTTCCTGTCCCATTTCTATTTTGCATGGTTTGCAAAATCTCCCACCAGCTCCCTTATCTGTCTGGCTTTGAACACTGACGGACCTGAACCTTACATGGGAACTTTTACTGTAAGTATGCAGCAGCACTGATTATGGGCCTACATGCATCACCATGTCGGAGCAATCTACCCTCTCCTGAATATGTTAGTGGCAGATGGGAGTGCAGTTTAATGTTGGTAACAAGTTTAAGTGTTATGCCCCCAGAGTACTCTGGGTGAACCATAGACCTGCAGGGATCGTTCATCCTGTTTTTTTCTTACAAGCTGGACTCTAAATAAGAACTGAGACGTTCTGGTGTTTCAATGTTCACGTGCCTCATGGGCAGTTGCCATGAATCTTTCTGGGAGGAAGGCATCCCGAAGTTTGGGGAGTGAAGCTGGGTGGGGGAGTGATGCTGGGTGGGGGAGTGATGCTGGGTGGGGGGGTTGGGGACACTACTGGAGTATATGTTCATACTTTATGTTTTTTTTCTTTCCTTTTTTCTTTTTTTTTCTATCTGATTTTAAGGCATGTAGTACTGATTTCCCTCCACTAGAGGGAGTGGGTGGTCTATATAACCTTGCTTATATGTGAATGACCATTGCAATGCTTGCTAAAATGATGGTGTCTGTATATATGTTACTGAAGCTGATCCGGTGCTCCCAGGTTTCCCCTACAATAAGCTGATGGCTCCCCTTAATGTCTTGTCTTGGAATGTTCTTGGCTTGAACTCCAAGGTCAAAAGATCCCTAGTGTTTAACTACCTTAAGAAATACAGCCCTCACATATGTATATTGCAGGAGATGCATCTAACAGGGAGCAGGATAATGGCTCTTAAAAAAGCCTGGGTGGGCTCCTATTACCACTCAACATTTTCCTCCTACTCTAGAGGAGTTAGTATTCTGTTCCATAAATATCTTCCCTTTACGCTCCTAGATCTACATTTAGATCCATAGGGGAGATATGTTGCTCTCCATGCAATGTGTGATAGGCTTGTGGGGATTTACATTCCCCCTCCGGCCGCCCTCAATATCCTCCATAAATGAACCCTAGTATTGGCCCGCTATCCAACGGCTGCTGTTCTGCTGGCGGGGGATTTTAATATGCCCCCAAATCCAAGCTTAGACAAGTTCAACCCTGACTTAGCCACTGACTCCCCACTGTCCTGCTGGGCAGACGTGTATGGTCTCAGTGATGTGTGGAGGTGGCAATACCCTAGAGAATGTGTCTCAATCCCTAAATCGGTTACAAAGGGGAAAAGTTTGGGACTTTAAATGAAGCATATGACAGAACATGGGGAAAAATGTATAAACGTATTTATTGTATATCTAGCACATAAGGTTTACATGCAAAATTCATATTTGTACAAATCATGAATACTGTATATTGGGATACTTTGTGTGTGTCTGCAATGCCTGTGGGTCCCGTACCTCAGCTCCTGGGATGGGCTACCCCATGAGTCCCGGATTCGAACATACCGCATGTCTTGCTTTTTAGCTCCATGTAAGTCTTAGGATTGGATACTTCCTCTCCTTTTTATGTTACATATTTATATCATCCCTGAAGTATACCCTTGGATTCATTGGTACCTATGTCTTCTTTTAGACATGCTGACACATTCGTCCTTGGTTCATACCATGAAACGTGTCGGGGCTATTTAGGATGCAGTCATGACTTTTATTTACCATGTTCCCTTTTTCTATTTCTACAGTATATCTGTCACTATATACTAATTGATCACATGGAGCCCTGTATACTGGTAATGGGCACATGCTTTTTTTACCAGTTATGTGTCAGGCTAGAGCATATAACAGGTAACAGTTCAGGTGTTCTGATTATGCAAAGAGTTCAAGGAACAAGAGCACATGCCATGAGCAGGTCTGAGCAGAGCAGGTCAGCTGGGACTTGTAGTTCACCGCTGTAGATGTAGGTCGATGTTTGCTGGACCTTGTAGTTCACCACTGCAGATGAGGATAGATGGTGTCTGGTGTTGTAGTTCACCGCTGCAGGTGAGGATAGATGTCTGGTGCTTGTAGTTCACCGCTGCAGATGAAGTTACTAGTGGAATCAGGCAAAACATAGTCTAGGCAAGCTGGGTCATACACAGGAAGATCAGAGTCCAAACGGTACCGAATCAGAAGCAAGCAAACAGGGTCAAACGAGCCGGGTCATACACGAAATACACAGAGCAGATATCAACTGGATCAAACACAAGGTAAACTCTAACACGAGCAATGATTGAATGCTGTTGCAAGTTATTTAAAGGTCAGCTGGCCAATCATTGTTGTTTCCCAGGTAAAGGCTGTGTCAGGTGAGTTGTGCTGGGTCCTAAAGGGATCCTAGTACTGACAGTACCCCCCTTTCTCGAGGGGTTGCTCCTGCACCCCCAGGCTTACTTGGATAACGAAGATGGAACTTCTTCTTAAGTCGGTCAGCATGAAGATCACGAGCTGGGACCCAAGATCGATCCTCTGGGCCGAAACCTTTCCAATGAACGAGATATTGTAAGGAATTGCGCACTCGTCTGGAATCAAGAATAAATGCCACTTCATATTCCTGACTGTCCAACACATCCACAGGTTCTGGTTCATTTACTTGGAGGCTAGAATGAACAGGTTTCAACAATGAAACATGAAAGACATTTGGAATGCGCATGGATGGGGGGAGTTTTAATCTATAGGATACAGGATTAACAATCTCCGAAATTTCATAGGGCCCGATGAATTTTGGGCCAAGTTTTTTAGATGGAACATGCAGGGACAGATTTCTAGATGATAGCCACACTTTGTCACCAACTTTATATCCTGGTGCCTTTGAGCGCCTCTTGTCCGCCATTTTCTTAAAAGCCTGCACAGAGCGAGAAATAGCATGATTGACATCGGACCAGATTTTGGAGAAATTTTCAATTGTGGTGTTGGCATCTGGCACATCAGAGGGTGGAAGATCAAAGGAGCACACACGAGGATGCAACCCGTAAACACAGAAGAAGGGAGAGGTCCCTGTAGATGTGCTGGCACAATTATTAAAGGCAAACTCTGCCCATGGCAGGACGTTGACCCACTCCACCTCATCATTGGCCATCAGACAACGTACCATCTTCTCTAGAGTCTGATTAGTCCTTTCTGTTTGGCCGTTTGTCTCAGGATGATATGCTGAAGAATATGATAACTTAATCCCCAGCTGAGAGCAAAGGGCCTTCCAAAACTGGGCTATAAACTGAGAGCCACGGTCTGAGACAATGTTGATTGGTGCCCCATGGAGCCTGAAAACATATTTAATGAATAAAGATGCCAGTTCTTTAGCAGATGGAAGTTTCGGAAGCGGAACAAAGTGGGCCATTTTACTGAACCTGTCTACCACCACCCAGATCGTGGAACATCCCTGGGACGGAGGCAAGTCAGTGATAAAGTCCATAGATAAATGGGTCCAGGGACAGGTAGGTATTGGTAGAGGACGTAGGAGACCGGGCGGCTTAGAGGTACTGCTCTTGCTTCTGGCACAAACTTCACAGGCCTGGACGAAGGCTAACACATCCTGCCTGATCGATGGCCACCAGAGGTTGCGAGAGATAATCTCAAAAGTTTGTCTAAACCCTGGATGTGCTGCAGGTTTTGATGCATGTACCTGTTGCAATACCTGCAAACGAAGACCCAGGGGCACAAAAAGCATACCGGAGGGAGTGGAGGGAGGGGCTTCAGCCTGTGCAGGTAACAAGGCCTCAGAGATGTCAGTCTGGGTGAAAGCCAAAATCCTATCCTCAGAGATAATGGGTTGTGGAGGAAGCGGAGGAGGAGACTCTGAAAGAAAGCTGCGAGACAAAGCGTCAGCCTTAATGTTTCTTGGTCCTGGTAAATATGAAATTGTGAAGTCAAATCTGGAGAAGAACAATGACCACCTGGCTTGACGTGAGTTCAGTCTTTTAGCAGAACGGATGTATTCAAGGTTTTTGTGGTCAGTCAGAACTATGAATGGATAGCGAGCTCCCTCCAGCCAATGTCTCCATTCCTCCAAAGCGAGCTTTATGGCTAGAAGTTCTCTGTTGCCTATATCATAATTGCGCTCTGCTGGGGAATATTTCCGAGACAAGAAGGCACAGGGGTGGATGGCAGCATTTACAGGATCCTTTTGTGACAAAAGCGCCCCCACCCCTACTTCAGATGCATCTACCTCCACAATAAAAGGTAGCTCAGGAACAGGATGGCGTAGGATTGGTGCAGAGGTAAAAGCTTTCTTTAACTGAGTGAAGGCTGCCTGGGCTTCAGTAGTCCATTTAAAGGTAGTCGGAGTCTTCCTGGTGAGAGAGGTGATGGGATGTGCAATGGTGGCAAAGTTCTTAATGAATTTTCGATAGAAATTTGCAAAGCCCAGGAAGCGCTGAACTGCCTTTAGGTCTGAAGGTGGTGCCCAGTCTAAAATGGCTTGAATCTTGGCTGGATCCATGGTGAGGCCTGTGTCAGAAATTAGGTAGCCTAGGAAAGGTACTTGTTTAACATGGAATGAACATTTCTCAGGCTTTACAAAAAGGGAGTGAGTCTTTAATCGGGCCAATACTGAGCAGACATGTTTCTGATGTGTTTCAAGATTGGGAGAATATATCAAAATGTCGTCTAAATATACAAGCATGAAGCGACCCAACATGTCACGGAAAATGTCATTCATAAAGTTCTGAAAGACAGCTGGTGCATTTCTGAGACCGAAAGGCATGACAAGACATTCGTAATGACCATCCTTGGTGTTAAAGGCTGTCTTCCACTCGTCGCCTGCACGTATGCGCACCAGATTATAGGCTCCCCTTAAGTCCAGTTTGGAGAAGATTTTGGCTCCCTGGATTTGAGAGAACAATTCTGTGGTGAGAGGAAGAGGATACCGATTGGGAACAGTTATTTTATTTAGATCTCTGTAATCAACACAAAGTCTCAGTCCCCCATCCTTCTTTGGGACAAAGAAGCATCCTGCTCCTGCGGGAGAAGTGGAGGGACGGATGAAACCCTTAGCTAGGTTTTCCTGGATGTATTCTTGCAAGGCAAGATTCTCTGGCTCAGACAGTGGAAAGACTCTCCCTCGAGGAGGTGTAGTGTCAGGCAAGAGGTCAATGGGACAATCATAACTGCGATGAGGTGGTAAAGTGTCAGCAATCCCTTTAGAAAACACATCCCAAAAGTCCTTATAACAAAGTGGAATCTGTTCCATTCCCACTTGACAGGTAGCCAGTCGAACAGGGTGCTGCATGCAGTTCTTCTTACACTGATTGGACCAAGTCAGAATATTTCCTGTTCGCCAGTCAATTACAGGATTGTGCTTCTGAAACCAAGGAAGGCCTAGGATCAAAGGAGTGGATGGAGAGTCAATGACAAGACATGAAATCTTCTCCCAATGCAAAGCCCCCAATTGTAACTGGAAAGGATTGGTGGCTTGGAGCACTAGATCTTGTGAGAGAGGCCGATTATCCACGGAAATCAGGCGGACTGGGCAATCTAGAGCATGAGTTTCCAAGGACAAAGAGGTAATCAGAGTCTTATCAATAAAATTCTCAGCGGCTCCAGAATCTACCAAGGCCAGCAGTTCATGAGCCCCTGTCCCAAAGTGAATGACAGCGGGTAAAAAAATACGCTTGTCCCCCTGGGGAGATGAGAGCAGACCTAAGGTAACCTCCCCGCAATTACCTAGGTCCTGGAGTTTCCCGGACGTGTAGGGCACGAACGGAGCATATGACCCTTGAGGCCACAATACAAGCAGAGTCCCATGTTACGCCGGCGCGTGTGTTCCTGGGCAGATAACCGGGTGGAGCCTAACTGCATAGGTTCTTCCTCAGATTTGGCACTGGAGGTGGAATAGTCAGGCGGCAAGGGAGGTATATAGTTTGCCACAGCTGTAGTTTTTTCTCGTCTCCTCTCTCGCTGGCGGCGGTCAATTCTAATGGCTAGACTCATAGCCTCCTCCAGTGAGGCTGGGTAGGAGAAGTTGACCAGAGCATCCTTAATTGCATCTGAAAGGCCCATTCTAAACTGGCTGCGGAATGCTGCATCATTCCAGCCAGATTCCGGGGCCCACCTGCGAAACTCTGAGCAATACATTTCAGCTGTGGTAGTTCCTTGCTTTAAGTTACGCAGGGTTGATTCTGCAGTAGCAGCACGATCTGGATCATCATAAAGCAACCCTAGGGCTTCAAAGAAGGCATCTACTGTTAGCAAAGCTGGATGGTTTGGTTCCAGGTTAAAGGCCCAAGCCTGGGGGTCACCCTGTAGTAGAGAAATAATTATTTGAACCCTCTGAGTTTCAGGGCCAGACGAGGATGGCCTTAACTTGAAATATAATTTGCAACTGTTTTTAAAGTTGCAAAACCCTTTACGGTCACCAGAAAACCGGTCAGGCAAAGGAATTTTTGGTTCAGATGGAGTTTTTGTAGCAGTGGTAATAGAAGGAGATTGCACCTTGGTGAGCTCTGTGGCCATTTCCTGAACTTGATGGGATAAGCGGCAAAGTTCCTGTGCAAACAACTGAGCCTGCTCAGGATCCATGATAGGTTTCCTTTATTATGTATGGCTCGTGTTAATGTCAGGCTAGAGCATATAACAGGTAACAGTTCAGGTGTTCTGATTATGCAAAGAGTTCAAGGAACAAGAGCACATACCATGAGCAGGTCTGAGCAGAGCAGGTCAGCTGGGACTTGTAGTTCACCGCTGTAGATGTAGGTCGATGTTTGCTGGACCTTGTAGTTCACCACTGCAGATGAGGATAGATGGTGTCTGGTGTTGTAGTTCACCGCTGCAGGTGAGGATAGATGTCTGGTGCTTGTAGTTCACCGCTGCAGATGAAGTTACTAGTGGAATCAGGCAAAACATAGTCTAGGCAAGCTGGGTCATACACAGGAAGATCAGAGTCCAAACGGTACCGAATCAGAAGCAAGCAAACAGGGTCAAACGAGCCGGGTCATACACGAAATACACAGAGCAGATATCAACTGGATCAAACACAAGGTAAACTCTAACACGAGCAATGATTGAATGCTGTTGCAAGTTATTTAAAGGTCAGCTGGCCAATCATTGTTGTTTCCCAGGTAAAGGCTGTGTCAGGTGAGTTGTGCTGGGTCCTAAAGGGATCCTAGTACTGACATTATGTATGTATATATATTAAATGTATTTGTGATTTGTACATATATGAATTTTGCATGTAAACCTTATGTGCTAGATATACTTTTTGACAATAAATACATTTATACATTTTTCCCAATGTTCTGTCATATGCTTCATTTAAAGTCCAGAACTTTTCCCCTTTATACCCTAGAGAAAAGCAATATACTTGCCACTCTGCCACTTATGCTTCCTTCTCTAGGATAGACTTGTTCTATGCCAGTGGCCCCCTGCTCTCCCACACCCAGGAGGTTAAAATCTTGCCCCGTGTTATCTCAGTTCATGCTCCCCTACTGCTGAAACTTGCAACGGACTCACCAGCTGGTACAGGCCTATGGCGGCTCACTAGTTTCTGGGTAGCGGATGAATGTATTGCCCCTGAGATTTCAGGAGAGATGGACACCTACTGGACACACAACAGGGGGACGACTCCCCTGCCGATGTTGTGGGATGCCTATAAGGCCTACACATGCAGGCAATTTCGCATGATTATCAATAGGGTGAGGAAAAACACCGGGCTTGCATTGGAGGAGGTAGAAAGACAGGCTTAGGCCTTAGAATCCAGTTATGTGATTAACAGAGGTGCAGGGAGTTATGCAGCCATGCAATCACTGTACAAAGAAATCTTGGTACTAAGAGCCACCTCTACTAGGAAGCTGGAGATGGATTTACCAAGTATGAATGGTCTAGAACCCACAAGTATCCTTTTCAAAAGGGTATGGGGAGAGATCCGGAAAGCGCTGAAAATAACGGGCGTGCTCCCCTTTACCCCGATATGGCATAATAAAAGATATACAGAGGTTCAGGAATTACAAGGTTTCGCACACTGATAAGAAAAGGGGATTTGGTTCTTTGCACAGCTTTACGAGGGGGAGGTGCTAAAGACATATTAACAACTATGTAGGGAATTTCATTTGAACCCCAGGAGCTTTTATCAATATCTCCAACTCCGTCACGCGTTGCAGGCACAACAAACAACACACACCCTGACAGTATCAACATCATCATTATTGAGTGATGTTTTAATAGCAGATACGAGGAAAGGGTTAACATCAAAAATATATAGGGAATTACTGACCTAGGTTCAGGAACATGCCTCATTAAAGTGTCAAAACAAATGGGTAGAAGACATAGGGGAGATAGATGGAAACCAGTGGGAAATGGCACTTGAATCTATTCCAGTGGTATCGGTATCTGCATCCCATAGGTTGTCACAACTATTTATTTTACATATTTTTGTGCCCTAAATGTAGAATACACAAGGGGGACTTCATACACCTAATCTGGAGGTGTCCAAAACTACGTAGGTATTGGGATGAAGTCTCCCAGTGTATTACTAGGCTAGCACAAGTCCCCGTCCCCCTAAACCCGGTAGTGTACCTGCTTGGAGCCATAGATGTAGAAACGTTCCCGAGAGGAATGTACTATATGTTAACTAGATTGATGTATTTAGCCAGAAAACTTATTGCAAAATACTGGATGGCACCAACGGTACCCACAGGGAAGCAATGGATTTCGTATGTAAATTCTTTGCTTCCTAGAGAGCGACTGGCCTATAGTCGCAGGAGAGAAAAGGACAAATTTGACAATATATGGCAACCATGGCTAGGGGGTGCGGATTTAGCACCACATCAACTGGTAGTGGAAAGACTTCAGATGTAGAGTCATGGGGGAAGCGCGAGAGAGGGAAAGGCAGAGAGGAAAAGAAAAGAATGGCTCGAAGGAGTAACAATTGAATAATTAGATAAGAAAGAATATCGGTTGTGGGGGAAAAAAGGGACAAATGGGTGTGGTGAATAAGATATTGAGAGAAACAGGAGACAATTGCAGAAACGGATTTGGGGGGGGGGGGGGGGGGAAGGTTGAGAGATATTATTTAGTAATAGAAATATAAGATTGACATGAAATAGTGCACGAATGCAAGAATGGGCATGTATATTTTATGTGTGTTGATATATCAAACAAAATGCACAAATGATATGTACTATGATAGCAACTCTCAAAAATAAAAAAAAATTCTTGATTAAAAAAAAATTAAAAATTTCAGGACTCCATTACCTCCACACTATCAATGCCTACCTATAGCTTGACACACATAATACCTGACTTAAACGTCTCAAGCTGGGTGGAAAAGGGGATAGAAAAAATTGAAGATATAATGATAGGTCCAACTCCAAAAACCTTCAGGTCCTTACAGATAGAATACAACCTAGCTAACTCAGAATATTACACATACCATAGGATTACACATCTATTACGCACCAACCTGAAAACAAATATTGAGATGCCATGGAGAGTATTCAAATACTACACAAACCCTACCACCAAGATTAAAGGTATATCGTTGTTCTATAATATACTAAAAAATAAGGATATACCCTTGAAAACAACTCATATGATGGCCTGGGAGAAGAACTTAGATACTTCTTACTCCCTGGAACAATGGAGTAAGGCACTACACATCACGTACCCTGCAACAAAGAGTGTAAACTTATAGGAATTATCGCAGAAAATCCTCTTTAAAAATCTAAATTTAAAGGAAGCTCCTGTTGACACAGTCGCAGAGGATATTCGAACAAGGGGAGAGATCAGGCAGTCTATTGACGTGGCTGGCTAGGGAACGCTCCACCACAGCTCACATTGCTAAACTTAGAGATGACCAGGGAGACCTACAGTCTGACCCGCTGCTAATCAACACTAGATTTGCACAATACTATGAACAACTTTACACATCCAGAGCAGACTTTACACCAGCTACCTTGCAGGCGTTTCTGTCCCAAATAGAATTCCCAACCCTCTCGGACGCTGCGCGCACTAGATTAGATGACCCAATAACTATCAAAGAGGTACAGACAGCAGTTGCTTCACTCCAACCTGCTAAAACCCTGGGCCTTGACGGATTCCCGGCGGAATTTTATAAGGCTAATAGTAAACTCATCATTCCCCAGGTTCATGAATTACTCATGACTATGCTGGAGGAGGAAAGCCTCCCACCATCTATGTCAGAGGCGGTGATAGTGGTGATCCCTAAGCCTAATAAAGACCCCGAGCTCTGTACTTCCTACTGCCCAATTTCGCTTCTCAACGTAGATGCCAAAATAATAATAATTACCAAGATTCTGGCGAACCGACTCAACTCTGTCACCCTCTCCCTGGTTCACGGTGACCAAACGGGCTTCATGCCAGGCAAGGGTACAGACATTAATCTGCGTCATCTATACACAAACATATCCCATGCAACTGCTACAGGGTCCCAGGGTGTCGTGGCCTCTCTGGATGCCGAGAAGGCTTTTGACTCGGTTGAGTGGGAGTATCTCTGGCGGGTCCTTGAGAAGTTTAACTTTGGTCCTAAATTTATTTCCTGGATACAACTAATGTACAAAAAACCCTCAGCTAGAGTAGAACGAATGGTATCTTTCATCCCCCCCTTCTATCTACATAGAGGTACTAGGCATGGCTGCCCGCTGTCCCCACGACTATTTGCCCTGGCCATCGAACCACTGGCTCTCCTAATCAGATCTTCTGATGCAACAAGGGGGATAGCGGTGGGGTCGCTGACAGAGAAGCTCTCCTTGTATGCGGATGATGCCCTCCTCTATCTCCCGGAAGCCTCGGCTTCCCTTGAGGCGGTCCTACAGGTTATCAACCTGTATGGTTCTTTCTCGGGGGGTCTGCATTAACTGGGCCAAATCAATACTTTTCCCATTATCCCACTCCCCCCCCCCCCCCCCCAGTGGCTCACATACCCCTGATGTCTGTTACTAAATTCAGATATTTACAGTAGGTATTGAAATACAGAAAGATCTTTCTTCATATCTGAAGGACAACGTGTACCCGATTCTCCAACAACTCATGCGTAGATGCTTGACTTGTAAATCCCTGCCCCTGACACCAGTGGGGAGGATTAACCTCCTCAAAAAGATGTTTCTCCCCAAATTTATTTATGCATTTAGAAACACTCCGGTCCCTATTCCCTATAAAGTTAGACCAGGTGGTGAACACCTTTATTTGGGCTGGCTTGGCCACCAGGGTGGCTAAAACTACCTTGCAACTGCCCCTCTCCTGTGGTGGACTAGCACTTCCATGCTTTAAACAATATTACTAGGCAGTGGTGGTGGTGATAGTAAGATAGTGATAGTTCACCCAATCACATACTAACCCGTCTGTTAATTTAGAGGCGGCCATCCTGGGGTCCTACTCAGTACTGAGTAACCTGGTGTTTAGGGATCCAAAAGTGCACCGGACAACCCGGGTATGGGAACAAACGCGGGCTAGACAAAACACGACTAACACACTCTCCCCTTACACTCCACTCTGGGGCAATCCTAGACTACATCTCCTCCAGTCTATCCCGGACCCAGCAGTCTGGGCTGGATATGACATTAAGACACTACAACAGATTATGCCAGAGGGTAGACTTCTCTCTTATGATGACTTGAAACACACCTTCCAACTCCCACTGAAGATGTTTTGCCGATACTTGCAATTGCGGCATGCGGTACAAGCCCAATTCCCTGCTGAAATACAATTACAGTCACATGTGGTGGAGTGTTTTCTGATAATGCCGATCTCATCCTCTCCTCACTGTATCTTTGAATATCCTGTGAGGACAATGGTAGAGGGACTAAACTCTTCCATGAATGGAAAGAGGATCTACCCACCCTTGCGAATGATGACTGGGAGGAAGGGATCCAACAATATATCCCTCTGATGATCTCAGCTAGGGATAGATACATCCAGGTAAAGTTCCTCCACAGGGCATACTACACCCCCCAAAGGCTATCAAGAATATACCCAGCTCAATCCGATAGATGCTCAAAATGCACCACTGAACTAGGTACATTCTTGCATGTGGTGTGGTCCTGCCCCCTTATCTAGCAGTTATGGAAAGATATGGTTCACAACATTAACTTTATAGGTGGACTAAACATAAGAGTTGACCCTCTCATCCTCCTTTTGGGTATGTGTGACACTGTTACGCCTATCACGCACAAAAGATTGTTCATGTTTTATGCCTCGTTCTATGCCAGAAAAGCTATCCTAACTAAATGGAAACAGGCGGGACCTCCCATGGTTGCACAATGGAGAGCTCTGACTGATTCCACCCTCCCTCTCTACAAACTTACGTACATGAGTCGTAAATGTCCAAAAAAATTTAATAAAATATGGAGCACTTGGGTCAAAAGCTAAAAGCCACCCCACTTTGAGAAGAAGTCCCATTAAGCAAGGGGACAGTGCATGGAGCTGATGTCATACAGGTCCCCCCCCCGGAATCTAGCCCCATGCCTAGTTACCATAGTACACTGTGTCTGGGGCCTCCCCCTACTCTCACGATACACCCCCCCAGGGGAGTTGCACCGGTATTAATCCTCCACGTCCAACCACATACAGCAAGTTAACTCATATAAGCAATTGAGTATATAAGAGCCTCTTATAGACCTATACAATTTTCACTTAGATGACTGGTTCCTAGCATTCTATGTGTTGTACTGTTTGTAATGCACTGCTTTACTTCTACTATATGTGACAATATATCTCCCATTGGAGATAAATTCAAACTTTTCTGTTAAAAAAAAAAAAGAGTTTTAGTCGACTAAAATGTACTGGAGATTTTAGTCGACTAAAACGTAGAACATTTTAGTCCACTAAAATGTACTGGAGATTTAGTCGACTAAATATGACTAAGACTAAAACAATTGCAGAAGACTAAAATAGGACTAAAACTAAAATGCCATTTTAGCCCTAAAACTTATGCCCCGTACACACAATCAGAAATTCCGCCAGCAAAAGTCAGATGTGAGCTTTTGGTCAGAAATTCCGACCGTGTGTATGCTCCATCGGACATTTGCTAGCAGAATTCTAGCCATTCTAGCAAAAGATTGAGAGCAGGTTCTCTATTTTTCGGTCGGAAAAAGTTCCTATCTGAAAATGCCTTAGTCTGTGTGCAATTCGGACGCGCAAAAAATCACGCATGCTCGGACACAATTCGACGAATGCTCGGAAGCATTGAACTTAATTTTCTCAGCTCATCGTAGTGTTCCTTGATGGTTGAAATTTCAGAGAACTTTTGTGTGACCGTGTGTATGCAAGGCAAGCTTGAGCGGAATTCATTTAGAAAAAACATCCAAGATTTTTCCGACGGAAAAAACGCTTGTGTGTACGTGGCATAAGACTAACACTGAATCAAAATTTGCTGCCAAATTAACACTGGAGGCCACCCAAGGACATAAACGGGTGACCCTGCCCCCCTATGACGTTACGCGATGTGACATGACGTCAGAAGGGGACGGGGTCATCCGTTTACATCACCGGGTGGCCCCACCCTCAGCTATATAATAGCTGTCAATGCAGAAAGCCTGCAGTCAGCGGGAGCCTCCTATGGAGGCAGAGTTTTTTTCCATTTTTATTTTTTTTTCTCGGCCCGTCGGACGCTGTGATCAAAGATTAATGGACATCGCGGCACACTTTTTCAAAAATTTTTTAATAAAGGACTTGTCCCAAGTTGTCTACTGTCATTTTTACCATTTGACAATTTTTTGGGTGAATGTGTAGGGGTACAATGTACCCGAAGCCCATTCACATGGGAGGGCGGGATCTGGGGGCCCCCTTGTTAAAGGGGGGCTTCCAGATTCCGATTAGGCCCCCCGCCCACAGACCCCCACAACCACCGGGCAAGGGTTGTGGGGATGAGGCCCTTGTCCCCATCAGCATGAGGACAAGGTGTTTTGGGGGGACCCCAAAGCATCCTCCCCATGTTGAGGGCATGTGGCCTGGTATGGTTCAGGAAGGCATGCCCTCCTGCGGCCTGCCAGGTTGCGTGCTCAGATAAGGGTCTGGTATGGATTTTGAGGGGGCTCCTACACAATTTTTTTTTTTAATTTTGGTGCGGGGTTCCCCTTAATATTCATACCAGACCAAAGGGCTAGGTAATAGACTCAGAGGGGAACCCATGCCGTTTTTCTCAATGATTTTTATCTATATTTCCGGGGTTCGGCAATACATTACAGCCATAAGCAATTTTAAATGACATGTTTTCCTTTACAAATGCCATTTTGCTGCTCTCATTCATAAAACTATGTACGGCTGCCATGTAAGCAACCTTATATAGTGTGGGGCATGGACTCAGCCCCCTGGCCCATGATTGGCCAAAGGTACCCTGCCTTTGGCCAATCGTGGCTCTTACAGCAGAGTGCGCTGTGATTGGCCAAAGCATGCAGGTCAGGTGCATGCTTTGGCCAATCAGCGGCCGTCAATGCACTGCAATCTCGCCAATCATTATGGAGCATTCCGCGGGTGCTCGAATTTCCCGCGAACGCCCCATAATGTTCGGTATTCAGCAAACCGGCGAACACCCAATGTTCGAACCGTGGGCTCATCCCTATTAAAGAGTAGTAGAGGAGAGTAGAGGAATATCATATGTACAACTATGGAAGCTACAAGGGTTCTTACCTTTCAAGGAAAGGTCCTAAAAACTTGCATTTTTATTAAGTCAAAGTAGGCAATGAAGGGGTATTACCTAAACTCCAAACTTTCTGCAACTTACTTCAAAACACGCTTAACAGAGTGTGGAAACTTTCACTGTCAAATTAGGCCCCATTCACTTTCACACTAAGCCATGCCCACCTTTAAAAAGGACCTTAACCCCCTTTCTGACCTGTACTGTAGGTTGTCCTCAAAAAACATACTCACACAGTCAGCTAATCCAGCGTTTTCTGCTGCAATTTTTCCCCATTCTTTTACCTGACCCTCCAATGATGCACACATTTGCAGTATGCCCAAGATTACCCTCAAACCTCCTGTGATGGATGACATATGTAGCCCAGAAGGCTTTGGGAAGGGTGGAGACAACATTTTCAACTAAGCTAAAAAAGGTGGAAGAGCCAGCCTGTATCCGCCAAAAGAAGTATTTAGGACGCGAAAAAATGTAGTTTCTGATTTTGTAATAGGCAAGGAAAAAAATGATGTAAAATGTGCAAAGAAGAAGGTTCTCTTTAAGATAATGCCCCCATTCTAGTCAAAACCCTGCTCTCTTTTGGTTGATTATCTGCAATAGCATTGGCTCTGCCTTTAATAGCGCTGACAAAGACTAATATTATTTAAAACTCCCAAAGTAATTTACGTCTGTCTGTCTGTCTGTCTCTCTGTGGCTGTCCTTTCCAGGCTGTGCATGTTAGTGTCTGCCAGTCTGCAGAACTGTAAACTTCAGTCTATTATAAATAAGTTATTAAGAATAGTAACATTCACCTAGGTGCTCAGTGACCTTTATAAATGTACTTAGCCTGCAGCTTTATGCATTTTTATGGTTGCTGAAATCCTTATTAAATCCTAATGTTATTTACAGAGAAGGATATTATTTTGTACATAATGCTTTATACGTAAAACTTTTCCATGAACAGGCAGGGGGAAACCTTACAAGAAAAATTGGAAAAGTTCCTTCTGTTATAAAACTGGTACTTTTCCCATCTGCTCCACTGAGGTAACTGAAGTGTACAGATCATTATAATGGGTTGCCAGTTTGCCAGGAAACAGTCTTTATTAGGTAAGTATGGATTAAATAAAAGAGGGAAGACTGAAACTTTACACAGAATATCCTTACTTAACCTTGAAATGTGTTTTAGGCACAGTGCAGAGAGGTAGCCAACACCAATCTGAAATTACAATTTCTAAACAGTATATTTTATCTACACTCAGCTGAACTCTAATGCCGCCTACACGCGATCGGACATTCCAACAACAAAATCCTGGATTTATTTCCGACAAATGTTTGCTCAAACTTGTCTTGCATACACACGATCGCACAAATGTTTTCGGAAATTCGAATGTCAAGAATGCAGTGACGTACAACACCTACAACGAGCTGAGAAAAATTAAGTTCAGTAGCCAGTGCGGCTCCTCTGCTTGATTCCAAGCATGCGTGGAATTTTGTGCGTCGGAATTGTGTACACACAATCGGAATTTCCAACAACGGATTTTGTTGTCGGAAAATTTGAGAACCAGCTCTCAAATTTATGTTGTCGGAAATTCCGACAGCAAATGTCCGATGGAGCCTACACACGGTCGCAATTTCTGACAACAAGCTCACATTGAACATTTGTTGTCGGAAATTCCGACCGCGTGTACTCGGTATAAGTGTTTCAGAACAGCTAGCAAACCAAAAAAACACACTTGATGTACAAATACATGTACAGTAATCTCTGTATACGTGGATGAGTGCATGGAATCATCTTTTCATAGACAAATGTGTTCCTTTTAAACATTTTTCTTGATATTTAAGGTGTGTTTGTTCTAACAATTAACTTTTCTTATTTAATCCCCTTTACCTGTCAAATATACCATTTAAACATTTTTGCAAAAAAAATACATGTTGATTGTGGCAGAAGTCTAATATGATGATAACTTCCTGTGTTGAACTTTTATCAGTTAGCACTGTTCCCAGTTTTGAGGGCTGCAGAATATATCCCTCTCACTTATGCAGAAGCGAAGAGGTCAGTTGTCCTGTCCTTGGGTGACAACACTGCTTCTTTAATATATCGGTGCATTGTCACCATAGGACAGGAAATGTGTTACTGGAAAAATCACAAGGTTGAAGACTTTATAAAAGGACTGGTAAGCTGCACAATATATATTTTAAACCTTTTCACCAAAAAGTCATGTTTAAGCCTGGGATTCCCACTGTTGCAGTACATTATTGCATGCGTGTTAAGGCAAAATATTTTATTAATTCACTTAATACACTAAAATGTACCTCACTATATTTTGTAACTCAGGTCACAACACATGGCACATGTTACCATGTGTTGTGGTGCTCTACAAAACCAGTGTGTTGGTAAGATGCAAGCCTCAGTGCAATGGTGTAAACTTAACCTTATGCCTCGTACACACGATCGGATTTTCCGACAACAAAATCGTGGATTTTTGTTCGAAGGATGTTGGCTCAAACTTGTCTTACGTACACACAGTCACACAAATGTTGTCCAAAAATTCCAAACGTGAGAATGCAGTGACATACAACACGTACGACGAGCCGAGAAAAAGGAAGTTCAATAGCCAGTGCGGCTCCTTCTGCTTGATTCAGAGCATGCGTGAACTTTTGTGTGATGGACTTGTGTAAACACGATCGGACTTTCCAACAACAAATTTTGTTGGCGGTAAATTTGAGAAACTGTTATCAAACATTTGTTGGCGGAAATTCCAACAGCAAATGTTCGATGGAGCATACACACGGTCGGACTTTCCGACGACAAGCTCACATCGAACATTTCCCGTCTGAAAATCCGTCCATGTGTACGCGGCATCATTGTTTTCTATTGCTGATACTAGTGATGTATCCCCATGGCTTTTTTAAAGTGTGTCTAAACCCAACAAAAATGTAATATATTGCAGCTTACAAATCCATGGATGTGGTGGCTGCATTAATTTCCTTTTAGGCTTTTTTTGCCCAGACTTACTAATAGGGTCCTGTTGATTTTGTCAGTAAGTCTGTTACTTTTCAACTCCTTTAACAGACCAGTTTCATACTTCCTACTGCACTACTTAAAATATACAGTATATAAAAAAAACGAAACAAAAAGTGTGAATTCTCTTTGTAATGGCCATGGCACGTTGTTGTATTTGGAATCTTCAGTACCTAATCCAGTTGTATGTTGTGTGTAGAAGTAAAGCTCCCCAGCCTGTGTCCAATATGTGTAGAACTGTCAAAAACAAAAATATTAGATTTTTGGTAGAGTGACATTTTTACAGCAGGAAGTGGTGGGGAATTTTACATATTTATTCAAAATGCTTACCCCACTAAAAATGTCATTCTTTCAGTGGAATTTGGTACAGAAAAGAATCAGGTGGTTCCTTGTTTACTTTTGAGACAAAGAATGCATGATCTTACACATGGTTTTTATTGAACTACTGCCCAGCGTTTGGATAAAGTGACATATGTTAGCTGCCATAATCACACAGTGCATCTTTCTGTATGGCTATTTGGACACTTAGTCCTTTGTTATGCCAATTTATGGCCAATATTGCATTTTGACTGCTGTAAGTACTTATCTTCTATTGAACTCTTAACATGATAGAGGGGCAGCAGATGGCCAAGGTTTTGATAAGGGGCAGAAGATGAGGCCCAAGTAGAAAAAGTTTAATAACTGCTGGTATGCAACATGTTCATGTTACAATGTTTCTCTGTTAACAATCATAAAAATCTTTTAGGCTCGGTTCACACTGATGCAATATAGGATCTGACTTGTGACAAGTCGGATGACATGTGAAATTCAATGTTTCCTTATGAGAGCTTAACTGATACTACACAAGTCTGTCTGACTTTAGAAAAGGTACCTGCACTACCTTGGTCTGACTTTGATATGACTTCAATGCCACCGAGTGTAAAAAGTCACATCAAAGTCGTGTCAAAGTCAGATTCCAAAGTTGCACTGAAAGTATTGCGACTTTGGATTCGGGCTAGTGTGAACTGAGTCTAAAGCATTCCTAAAAAATGTTTGCAACCTATTAATAATGGGGTGGCACAATGGTGTAGTGGTTAGCAATTTAGCCTAGCAGCATAAGAATCCCAACTACGACACTACCTGCCTGGAGTTTGCATGTTCTGTGCCTGTGTGGATTTCCTCCCACACTCCAAAGACATGCTGGAAGGTTAATTGAATCCTGTATAAATTGGCCCTAGTATATGTATGTGAGAATGTGAGTTAGGGACCTTAGATTGTAAGCTCCTGGGGGGCAGGAACTGATGTGAATGTACAATGTATATGTAAAGCGCTGCCCAAATTGATGGCACTATATGAGTACCTGAAATAAATATTAATAAATATTGACATTTTTTCAGAAGAAAAGCTTATATTAAAAATGTATACATAAAGGCAAAAGATTTAGTGGGTTCAGATCTACAGAAATCATAACATATATGGATAGAACTGTCATCTACTACAGATATAAATGAGAATACCTAATGGCAACCAGAATCATTGTATCATAATTGTCTTGGTCTCATTAAGCAGCAGTGTTGATTGTATATAAAAAATTTACATTGGTATTGTTATGCAAGATAAGTTGAATTCAGTATTCAATGTTTGAACCAGTATTAATAGTTTTGTTGGCCTCGTCCTAGACATGCCTATAGCACAAGATAACTTCATTCAGCCAAATGTCCACAGGAGAATTATGATCCAGAGTGGAAATGCATTTCCTACAAAAGAAACATTATTCTGAAGGCAGTAACTGCATTTTGTTGGCAGGAACACCTTCATTTCCCGATACTGAAAGGGGTGATACTGCCAACAATAATAATGGTATCTGGAGAGTAGAGAACATTCCTCTTAAATTAATTTTAGCTAAAGTAAAAATGTCTTAGCTGCCCTGTGAAATGTACAAATATTGAATATTTTTTTTATAACAGTTTAAATTGCAAGTTTGAAATGCAAATATATGACTGGGATCATTTTAGGTACATGCATTCACTATATTCTTTGGCAAAAAAAGAGAATGGATTATTTGCCCTAAAGAGTCCCTGTCACCAACGTATAAAATTGCAGGTAAAAGCACAGAGAAATCAGGTATTTTAAATGCTTACTTGCAGCATTTTTCCTTTCCATAAACAATTATTTATGGCTTCCTTTGAACTTGTTTTAAAATGTTGCTACTGCAAGAAGAGTCAATTCTTTAGCACAGCCCCCTTCCTTATTGAATGTCCCAGTCCTCTCATCACCTGGGAGTGTCTTGTTACCAACCTTTTATGTAGCAGCACATGTAACTCTGCTAGAATTGGTGACATCATATCCAAAATGGCAGCACCCAGCAGCAATCTTAGGGCTTTTGAGTGTCAACAAAAGGGAGGCTCTTTCAAGAAAATAACAGAAAATAGGCAAATACCATGCACTGCATACAGAGTGCAGAGTTCATGAGTGTGCTACATACAGAGTGCAAAGTTCAGGAGTCAGTTACGTACAAAGTGCAGGGTTCAGTAATGCATATCTCATAGACCAGTTTACAGCTCCTCCTTCCAGTACAGAGCTCTCCTTCCACTCTCAAATCCTCTTTCCCCCACCTACAGAGTATCGGGGAGGGGGGGCTGCTGTCAAAAAGTAGCTACAACTCACAGTAGGAGTGCAATGTTAAGTGGGGAGAGGGGGCATTAGTGCTAAGAAGGGGGAAAGGGATGACATTTGTGCTAATTTAGTAAGGCACTGGTGCTGAATGGGGGGAGGGGCAACATGCTAATATGGGGGTGAGAAGGAACAGTGGGAGAGATTGGTGCTAAGTGGGGGAGGGATGACATTGAGGATAACTGGGGGAGAGGGGAGACATTTCTTGTAAGTGGGGGGTGGCATTGGGTATATGTAGGGGAGGGGGCCATTGGTGCTAAGTGGTGGGAGAGGGGGGCCATTAGGGATAAGTGGTGGTAGAGGAGGGACATTGAGGGCTGGCATGGAGAGAGGGAGCCACTGGAGCTAAGTGGGGGAGATGGGGGACATTGATGCTAAATGGGGGAGAGGGGAACCATTGGTGCTCAGTGGGGGGAGAGGGAGAACAATTAGTGCTAAATGGGAGAGAGGAGAGCCATTGGTGCTAAGTGGGGGAGAGGGAGGGCATTGCTGCCAAATAGGGGGAGAGGGGAGCCATTGGTGCTAAGTGGGGGAGAAGAGGGACATTGATGCTAAATGGGGGAGAGTGAGGGCATTGGTGCTAAGTGGGGAGAGAGGGAGGATATTGGTGCTAAATAGGGGGAAAGGGAAACCATTGGTGCTAAGTGGGGGAGAGGTAGGACATTCATGCCAAATGGGGGAGAAGGGGGACATTGGTGCTAAGTGGGGGAAAGAATGGGCATTGATGCTAAGTGAAGGAGAGGGTGGGCATTGGTGCTAAGTGGGGGGGGTGGGCATTGGTGCTAAGTGTGGGGGAGGGTGGGAATTGGTGCTAAATTGGGGAGAGGGAGGTCATTGGTGCTAAATGGGGGAGAGAGAGGGCATTGATGCTAATTGGGGGTGAGAGAGGGGACCTTGGGGATCAATGTGGAGATAAGGGGGCATTGATGCTAAGTGGGGGGAGGAGATGTGATGTTCTGTGTATGTGTGCAGTGTACACTGTGTGATTGTAGTGTTCTCTATGTAAATGTACTGTGCATGTTGAGTGTCACTTACCACAGTGCAATTGGTGTACCTGGAATTCTTCACTCAGATTGGGAAGATTCCTGGACATTTCCATTACAGGTGGGGTACAGCAGCATACCCATCCCTCAAAGAGCAGAGGAGCAGAGCTCTAAGAAGCCTGCTGCATGAACTGGAGGAGGCACAGTGTCTCAGGACCGACAGCCAATAGGAAGCCAGGGAGGTGTATACGTTTCTTTGGGGAGAGAGGCAACATTCACATTACAGAGGATGACTTGTGGTAGTAAATCACAGGGTAGGGGATGTTTGATCATAGTAGACAGCAGTCAGTGTACTTGCTCAGAATTGAAACTACACTGAAGGATAGGCAATACCCCACTCTCTCCTCTGCTGTCATGTGTAGAGCAGGGAGGGTTTTGTGCCACTGGGAGAGGAGTACTGTCACTTGTAAACAGAGAAGCTGGGCTTCTCTGTTCATAAGTGACAGCAGTGAGCAGCGAAGCGAGGGACCAGCGCTTAAGGTGGCGTAAAGGCGTTCCACCAAGTTCCGGCATTTATCGGCGTATAACACGCACTTTTTTCCCCTTAAAATCAGGGGAAAATCGCGGGTGTGTGTTATACGCCAATCCCCTGCGATCCCCCGCTGACAGAACTAAAAAATCACTGACCACGATTTGAAAATGGCGCTGCCGGCGCCGAAATACACAGAGCCGGTCCTCGGCTCTTCGCGGCCACTTTCGGCTTCACTTGACGCCGCCCAAACCTAGCCGAGTGTACTCGGCTAGGTTCGGATAGCTCCGCTTACAGTCACGCCCATCCCGGGCGGGACTACGAGTGGAGCCGAAAGTGAACGAGAGCCGCCAAGAAGAGCCGAGGACCGGCTCTGTGTATTTCGGCGCCGGCGGCGCCATTTTCAAATCGCGGTCGGCGATTTTGAAGCCTAGGATGGCAGGGGATCACTGGGGAAGGCTGCACTGGGGAAGGCTGCACTGACAAGGCTGCACTAACAAGGCTGCACTGGGGCAAGGCTGCACTGACAATGCTGCACTGGGGAAGGCTGCACTGGGGAAGGCTGCACTGACAAGGCTGCACTGACAATGCTGCACTGGGGAAGGCTGCACTGGGGAAGGCTGCACTGGGGAAGGCTGCACTGACAAGGCTGCACTGACAAGGCTGCACTGACATGGCTGCACTGACAAGGCTGCACTGACAATGCTGCACTGGGGAAGGCTGCACTGACAAGCCTGCACTGGGGAAGGCTGCACTGGGGAAGGCTGCACTGACAAGGCTGCACTGACATGGCTGCACTGAGAAGGCTGCACTGAGAAGGCTGCAATGATGGGCATTTAAATGTAAGTTTTTTCCCTTCAACTTCTCTCCTAAAATGTTTTGTTCCTTAAAATTTCCTCCTAAATTGGGGTGCGTGTTATACGCCGGTGCGTGTTATACGCCGATAAATATGGTATATATTTGTATTTCGGCGCCGGCGGCGCCATTTTCAAATCGCGGTCGGCGATTTTGAAGCCTAGGATGGCAGGGGATCACTGGGGAAGGCTGCACTGGGGAAGGCTGCACTGACAAGGCTGCACTAACAAGGCTGCACTGGGGCAAGGCTGCACTGACAATGCTGCACTGGGGAAGGCTGCACTGGGGAAGGCTGCACTGACAAGGCTGCACTGACAAGGCTGCACTGACAATGCTGCACTGGGGAAGGCTGCACTGACAAGGCTGCACTGGGGAAGGCTGCACTGACAAGGCTGCACTGACATGGCTGCACTGACAAGGCTGCACTGACAATGCTGCACTGGGGAAGGCTGCACTGACAAGGCTGCACTGGGGAAGGCTGCACTGGGGAAGGTTGCACTGACAAGGCTGCACTGACATGGCTGCACTGAGAAGGCTGCACTGAGAAGGCTGCAATGATGGGCATTTAAATGTAAGTTTTTTTCCCTTCAACTTCTCTCCTAAAATTTTTTGTTCCTTAAAATTCCCTCCTAAATTGGGGTGCGTGTTATACGCCGGTTCATGTTATACGCCGATAAATATGGTATATATATATATATATATATATATATATATATATATATATATATATATATATATATATATATATATATAATATAAACCACTTGGAAACCAAACCTTTCATGGCACTTTTTGTTTACAATTTGAATCACTATTTTTTGCTAAAAAATTACGTATGTTTTTTAGCAGACACCCTCGGGAATAATATGGCCATTGTTGCAATTTTTTATGTCGCACGTATTTGGTCGCGGTTTTCAAATGCAATTTATTTTTAAAAAATATACACTTTAATGAATAATAAAAAAAACACACAATATATACCCCATTTTTTTTGTAAAATATGAAAGATGATGTTACACTGAGTAAATAGATACCTAAAGTGTCACATTTTAAAATTGCGCACACTCGCGGAATGGCGACAAACTACGATACTTAAAAAACTCCATAAGCGACACTTTAAAAATGTTTTACTTTTTAATTTTTTTTTTTACTGCAACAGCTGGGGCAGAGAAATTTGCCTGCTATAGTCTACAGCTGGTGGTGTGCTGCTGACAGACATGCTACAAGGACCTGTGATACCTTTTGCTATACCATCATCCCTGCTAAGGCTGCTAAGAGGTCATGAGATATAGTAGGGGCAGACCTGAAAGCTGAGGAGTGAGGAGGAGCAGAATTGCATCCCTTTTGTGTGGCTTTTAGGTGCTCTTGCCAATGGGCTGAGTGGTGGAAGGTTAAATGCCTTGTCAAGCATGTGGTACCCGAATGGCTGGTGTTTTTGCCACGCTTGATCTGCTTGAGGCAAAGTTTGCAAATTGCAACAGTGTGATCGACTGCACATATGCTAAAAAAAGCCCACACTGCTGAGTGGTGGGAAGTGGACCAGGCGATAACCACTTCACAATGTGATGGAATACGGTGGCTGCTGTTTACTCTTCCATGATGGCTGCCTCGTTGGGGTTGTGCCTCACCATCTCTTTCCTCCTCTGCTCTATCCGGCACCCAAGTCACGTCAGTGACCTCATCATCATCATCCCCTAACCCTCATCATCACTGGTGCCAACTTGGCAATACGCTGCGGCTGGGGAAACATGACTGGCAATTTGTTGTTTGCCAGTGTTCTCCCCTCTCTGTAGGCTCATGTTCCTACCTTCCTCAAGCTCAGAACCTACATCAGAATCAAGGAGCAACTGCCTGATTCTGTGTTCAAATGACTCAGCTAACGCCTTCATGCATGATGCTGGGGCGATGGCAGGAGTAGCTGTGGACAAGGAGGCAGAATAAGTCACTCTGGCAGCTGCGGTGGACTGCACACTAGTCTCTGCTTGGGTGACAGAGGATGAGGAGGATGAGGATGGTTTAGTAAGCAGTCTACCACCTCCACTGCATGCTGTGGCTGGATAGCACGGGCAACATCACTAAACAGAGGAAATGATGCCCTGCCTGAAGACAGACCACGTCCACCTTTGCCTGTGGACACAGACACTGCTGGCCCCCTTACAGTGCCATGGGAACATCTGCCCCTCCTTGTTGGCCTCCCAGACATGATGGGGGGCTTATTACTCATTTAACACTGATTTCTGATTAGGAACATCAGAGCACTTTCTTACATATAGCACTCTGTTCTCCGCACCACACAGGAGACTATTGGGAATTTAAAAGACATACCTTGCCCACTCCTGCTTCTGAAAAGTGGACTACATACTGTAGATGGCATCAACAGTGAAGTTGCTTGGTTTTCATAGGCATGCCAACAATCTGATAGGTTGCTGAGTATCTTACCCTGCTTTGTGGGATGTGGGAGGAGGAATGTCTATCCTCCACATACTCTAAAGTTAAAGATTATCCAAACTCAAAAACAAAAATGTAATTTATTGCAGCTTAGCAGTCATAAGATGTGGTGGCTGCATTCAGTAATGTCGCGTACACACGAGCGGACTCCTCGTCGGACTGAACTACGAAGGACTTTTCAACGGAGTTCCAAAGGAGGTCCAACGAAACGGACTTGCCTACACACGATACCACCAAAGTACGATCATTTTGAACGTGATGACGTACGACCGGACTAGAAAAGGAAGTTCAATAGCTAGTAGAAAATAGCTGCCCTTGCGTTGTTTTGGGTCCGTCGGACTAGCATACAGACCAACGTTTTTTTTCGATAGGAATCGAGTCAGTTGGAAAGATTTGAAACATGTTCTGTTTCTAAGGTCTGTCAGATTTTTCGACGGATTCGTTCCGTCTGACCTTTTCTGCCGGAAAGTCCGGTCGTGTGTATGCGGCATAAGTCTTTCAGTTTTTTTTTTCACCTAATGATGCTACCAGCAATACACTTCTTGTACTAGGATGATACATGTGCTATACCTATGGAGGAGCAGTGTTGTCACCCCAGGACAGAAGCTGTGTTAGGACTGCAGTACTTCTCCCCCTCTCGTTTTTTCTATAACATAGAGGAAGATGTCCTGAAATTCACAGAAGTTATTTGGGGCTGACATAGTTGTCTGAAATAATACTGTAGAGAGCACATGACACATGGCCACACTGGCTCTTTGAAAAAACACTTTCTACAGTATATTTAGCAGACCAAATGGAAACAAATAGCAGAAGATCATAATTAGGGTTTCCATACACTTTTAATCATCTGTCATATTAGTTTTCCAATTAATCACTCATTAATTCCTGCTAATTATAGCTGGAGACAATGATTCTAATAGGATTCACATTTATTCTGCTTGCATTGTTGCCCACCTCCTTTGGCTGAAAATGTAAAGTATGTCATTCTTACAATAATTAACCCATTTATGTGAGAGCAACAAATTGGATCCTTTTCACGTCTAAGAGGATGTCTCCTTGTCACAAAAATGCAATTATATAAATGTAGTTAGGATATATGGCATGCATGACACACAGCATTTGCCATAGACATTCTAACTCTGCCGGAGAAAATTTTTCAAATTAATGAGATCACATATGGCTCTTCAATCTCTACAGCATCGAGAGTTTTCTCTGCTTCCAACTTGCTCCAGACAAACAAATATGTTAAACATTTCCTGGCACAGACCAGCTTTTTAGTATCGTTGTGATGTTCCATATGGCTCATTATAAAAGCAGTATTGCAACATACAATGTGAACAGGAATATCTCTGGAAACCATTCAGACACCTTGGGATCAACTTAAATTTACTTACGAGGCAGAAAATACGGTACAGTGCTGATAGAATAAATTGGATCATTATGCTGTTATCTGCTAACGTGAGGCTTGAATGTGCAAGAAATGAAAGGCTTTAACCTTCCCTGCTGTGTTCTTGTTACGATTAAATCCACAGTTAAATGGCACAGGTTTACTTGAACAATAGCAAAGTGTTTTATTTGTGGTCAAGAGTGTACTTGAATTAACATGAGCAGTGTGCATTATGTACACCAGAGGCCAAGCAAGCAAAACTTACCACTGTTGAAAAAGAAGTAATGATAGGAAAGAAATAAGCAACCAAAAGATGCATTTTAAAAGAAAAGAAAACTTTTATGCTCTTCTTTTTTTACTTATTTGTATTTTTAAAGATTTTCACTGAAAACGAATTAATTTTGGGTAGAGGTGAGAGGAAGCCTGTGTATAAGATAATGCTAACTTTTCAGCTTTAATTAAATAATTCAGCCACCTAAAGTGTCTTCAGTAATCTTTTCATGTTATACCTAGCACTGCTGCTGCCACATTTGATGCTAAAAACTTTACAACAATACTCTTTTATGATAAATTGTATGCTAAATTATGAAAGACAGCAGCAATTCATAAAGGGACAAAAAAAGAGATCCTCGTGATGAAAATTCAGATTGGGTAAAACTGAAATAAATGCAGTAGCTATGCTTGCAATTTCTTAACATGTATTTTAGGGCAACGAAAAAAGAAAAAAAATATGCAGTACATCTCTGCATTACATGCATATTTCCTCAACTCTTATCCCATCAAAGACCATGCAAGTACAGAAATGTACTTGTTGATTTGCCTGTATTTCTTGAGAAATGCACTAAATTCCTAATGTGCTGACAACACACAGCATTTTTGTGAACTAGTACGTTTTTTCGCTAAAAGACTAATTACCCTCCTTAAGCTAACATAAGAACTGCACAAGACACCGGACACCTTTGACAGGTGATGTTTTAAACGTATTGAAGAGATATTGCAAAATGCTTATAATGCCATTTAATAGACCAAAATAGAGAACAAAAAAAATAGTTCAATATTTGGATTTACGTATATTTTAAAAATTGCACCAACATATATACCAAATGTCCTGATTTTCATGGTTCTACAAAATTCTTTGAAAAAAAAGTTGCAACTTGTGTGGGTACATGCCAGGTAAAGAAAACTCAGAAGGTCTTTATTTAACTGATATAGGGCCACCTCTATCAGTAGAGGTTTGACTTTTCCAAATTCATCGTTTAAAGCAGAATTAAACCCAAAAGCAAACATTAATTATAAAATTACCAAATCTTATATGTGGTGATTGCATTCATTTTATTTTTCAGACTTTCTTTCTTTTATTTTCAACTAAATAAACATGCTGTCTTGCAGATTTACCAGTTAAAGGATTGAGTCAAACCATTTACCACTGATAGAGGTGCTTGATTAGCTTTTAGTTATGCAAAACATTTATCCCAAAAGGAAGCAAACTGTTGCTATACCTGCTTAAAAAGTGTTAGCTGAAGTCTGGCTTCAATTTGTTTAGTGTATCCAAATCTGCTAGTGAAGCTACCCCCCTCCCCCCAGGATTACCAATGCTGGGGGGAGAGGCTCCTGTGTTCCTTCATTCCTTCTTCCAAAATGTAGGCTCCCTAATACATGAGGTGTGTTACTGGCAGTTCACCGGGTGAAAGCAGATGGAAAAAAACCTAAAAAAAAGAAAATGAATACAGTCACAGTTGGTAAGCTGTAATATATTACATTTTTTGACTTTGGATTTAATACTGCTTTAAGACCCACCTTTACAGTTAATTACCACCAACACATTGTTCCATAATTAAATGATATGGCAGCACAAGCCAATAGTAGCTCTTTCATTGGATATTGGGATGTTTTGTAGACAGTGCTTATTTCTAGGAGGCTTAGTTTTGGAATCAGAGAAATCAAGTCCCACTTGCGGCTAACAGAGAAGACCTTCTATCCTTGAGACCAGGGAATGCAGGGGGTTTGTGTGCAAAATCATAACATTGGGCCTAACAATAATAGTGTCTTAAAGGGGGATGATTAAACTGAACTTGTAACTAGTCACTATACATTGCACACATATGCCAGAGGTTATGTACCTCTGGCAAATGTAATTAATATGGCAAAAGAAATATCAGACATAACATTCCATGATTTTTAACCAACTGGATTTCGAAACAATATTCATATTGTCAGCAGATGTTAAACAAAAATGGCAGAATGTACTTGGTTTTAAATGTGACAAAAGCCCACCTACCAAAATATAGACAGTTCCCATGAAGGACAAATGTTTCTTTAATGTCATTAGCCTGGAAAAGCCTCATAGTATAATATTATAACTATAATGAGTAAAACTTTAAATTCCAGATACATTTCTGACATGTTTACTTGTCTACCTAACCCTGTAGGAGGTAACAGCTTTTTTTCTCACTAATGTTTTACACCCACTCCACTTTTTTTCTTTTTGCATGGCATTGTTCTTTTGAAGTCCAGCGTTCCACAACCATGGTGATGAAACGACACCAGGGCCCTTAAAAAACTCTACTATATGCTTGATCTATTTCTGTCCAACTCTGGAGAATCCAAATGGGAATCAGGGTTTGCAAAGAAAATGTTACTCAAGTTTCCTATGTCCTGGTCTTGTATGGTTTGAGGTGCTGACTGGCAGGATTGTGGGCGGTGAATGATTTGTCAACTGGTTTCTCACATACACATGGTGAGGGGCTCCAGGACCCAAACTGAACCCTGGAGCCCCTCACCATGTGTATATGAGAAACCAGTTGACGCATATACCAACCTCAATCCTGCCAGTCAGCACCTCAAACTATACAAGACCAGGACATAGGAAACTTTTAAAGTAACATTTTCTTTGCAAACTCTGATTCCTATTTGGATTTTTGTTTGGTGTTTGTTTGCTGCCTTGCTAAATAAAAGAGCAGAGTAACCTGTGTGGACTGTTTCTAGGTGCCCCTATCTTGTGTGTTTACCACTGCCAATACCAGTCTAGCTTGTGCCCCTTACAATTGCAATAAACCCACTTCTTTGTTTATAGAGTCTTTTATTTTGTATGCTGTTCCTTCTTCCATATACTGTGTACACTTTATTATTCTCAAAACGTTTGCGTTAAGCTTTTAGTGACCTGCATCTCAATTTACCATAATTTGGTGCCCAAGATCAAAACACATCAGGGTTTTAAATATTGCCAGGTTTTATGTTTGGGTATTAAGTCAAACAAACATGATTGATCATTGATCAATATGTTATCATATTAGTCAGTTTTCTCCTATTTGAATGCAGAGGGATGTAATTTTGGATCCTAATGGCGTTTTCCTTGCTAATGTTAATCTTTAAATATATATATATATATATATATATATATATATATATATATATATATATATATATATATATATATAATGGAGCTCTTAGAATTTTATAAACTAATGTGAATCCATCTAAGCTCCAGAAGAATGAGGGTGATTGTCACTAGTGTGGTTAACTCTGCAGTTAATCCATTTCACACGCAGCAATAGCTACCACAATATTTTTTAACAAAAAAGTGAACCATTTACAGCATCTGCTGTATCCATTTTTTAACTTTCCGAAATGTCTGTGACTTAATGTCACTACTGGCAGGAAAGTAACAAAGTTTGAAATATGGTAGTATTCTTAAAAGAGGCAAACATTCTTTGATTTGATTTGTATTTTTTTTTAAATATAGAGAATCAGCTCAACAATTTTAAGTATTGTTTTAATAAAAAGAAAGAAAAACAGCACAAGAAAAACATTTACAGAAAGATATTACATAATAGACAATAGCAATAATAAAATAAACAGTTATAGACACTTGCAAATGTTGCCTAATCCTTGGTTCTCATGTAGAGTCAAATTCATTTACAATAGGATATAGTAACTAGCTCTCTCATAAATGACTCTTCCAGCATCCTTTGCAGTTTCAACGATTTACTAGAGCTCATGATGCAGCCATCTTTTCTGGTCCCTGAGGAGGATGAAGTGACATGACCAATCAAAGGGACTGAGAAGTTTCTTGAGGGGGTGTTGAAGTATTTTCTGATATTTCAGTTTTTCCAATTGTATCAATATTTTTAGATGACATTGTTTTGCAGTCTGACAACCAACATATTGTACAGATTAAATCACAATTTGATGGAGACTAAATGTGATATAAACCAGGGGGCAGGAGGCGGAGCCTAGCGGAGCAGACATGCATTGTTAGAGCTCCACACCGCTGAGGAGAGAAGAGAAGGACAAAGCGGAGCCTGCAGGCTCAAAAGGTATCCATTTGAACCTTTTTGCCCCAGGGAACAAACTGTGAAAGTTTGGGCAGGAAATATGGTACTGGGAGGAAACCGTGGCAGAAATAAAAATCACCCCACAAAGAGCTCACAGGCACTCACTGCAGCTGAAGCAGCTCCAGTCACCTCACAAGATACAGCATCAGGGCGCTCTCACAGACAGAAAATGTCACAGCAAGACTCTCCATTTGAGTCAGATACAGAACAAATCCTCTCACAAACTTCTCCACAAGCATCCTCAGCATCCCCAGTAATATTATTACAATTTGAAAAGATGCTTCATAAGGCTTTAAAACAAACCTCAGACCAAATAACAAAAAGCCTAACCAAAAAAATAAGAGAGCTGGGAAACCGCACCGCAGCCTTAGAAATAAAAATGGATGAAATTGAAATTACAACCCAAGAAAATATAACAGAATTGGAACAATTAAAAAAAGAGAATTTAATACTTCAAACTAAGCTCGAAGATTACGAAAATAGAGCCAGACGTTCAAACTTGCGCATAAGGGGAATACCTGAAACTGTGACAGACCTGCAATCTACTATTACTGCTCTATTTCAAGAACTAAAGCCAGATATCCCTATTGAACGTTTAGAACTGGACAGAGTACACAGAGCCCTCACAGCCAAAAAGAAAGATGGACCCCCACGTGATATAATCACAAAATTTCATTATTACAGAACGAAAGAACAAATACTAATTGCTGCAAGAGAAAAAAAGGAACTTAATTTTCAAGGACACAATTATCAAATTTTTGCTGACCTATCCCAACTTACTATTACTAAAAGACGATCCATGAAACCCCAACTAATGGAACTGCAACGCCACAACATTATGTATCAATGGGGCTTCCCCTTTTCAGTCAGATTTAACTACCAAGGTACAATTTACAGAAGCAGATCAGCAGATGAACTACAACAAACCCTTTTAAAATTAAATCTGACAGAACCCACAAGCAGCAACTCTCCCACACGCAGAAGAATGGCATCATCTTCACCTTCAGGCAGCACTCAGAAAATTTCAGAACAAAATGGGAATCATCATTCTCACAAAAGAGGCCGTTATGCCACATCATCCATGGACCAAGAAGATTCAATGGACTGACATCCTAATTCCTGATATCTCTTCATTTATTATACTAAGAGATGGTTCTCTATAAAAAACCTATATTTATAACTGAATGTAACTGCATTCTGATAGTCACACACTGTGTGGGATCATGTTACATTCCAGTTATATTTCTTATTACTTCTGATTCATATAGCCTTAGAATATATAAGTGAAATAAGGAAATTCTTGTTCAGTTATATATTATCAGGTAATAACAATAGATTTATTACTTTTTAGGACAAATATGTTCAATAATCCAGAAGTAATGGAAGCTTTTTCTTTCTTTTCTTAAAACAAATATATTATTACCTAACTAGTTCCTAGAATTATGTTTTTGTTTATTCTAATCTGAAGCAATACAACCTCAATTTTATGAGTTAACATATCTAAACAGTTACATATGAATAAAATATGTAATTGTTTACTCTAAAAGGGTTAAAATCCCAAAATACCGTATTTATCGGCGTATAACACGCACCGGCGTATAACACGCACCTCAATTTAGGAGGGAATTTTAAGGAAAAAAAACTTTTAGGAGGGAAGTTGAAGGGAAAAAAACTTACATTTAAATGCCCATCATTGCAGCCTTCTCAGTGCAGCCTTGCCCCAGTCCAGCCTTGTCCAGTGCAGCCTTGTCAGTGCAGCCTTGTCAGTGCAGCCATGTCAGTGCAGCCTTGTCAGTGCAGCCATGTCAGTGCAGCCTTGCCAGTGCAGCCATGTCAGTGCAGCCTTGCCAGTGCAGCCTTGCCAGTGCAGCCATGTCAGTGCAGCCTTGCTAGTGCAGCCATGTCAGTGCAGCCTTGCTAGTGCAGCCATGTCAGTGCAGCCATGTCAGTGCAGCCTTCCCCAGTGTCCAGTCCAGCCTTGCCCCAGTCCAGCCTTGCCCCAGTCCAGCCTTGCTGAAGCCTGTGAGCTTCAAAATCGCCGACCGCGATTTGAAAATGGCGCCGCCGGCGCCGAAATACACTGAGCTGGTCCTCGGCTCTTCTCGGCGGCTCTCGTTTACTTTCGGTTCCACTCGGACGGTGAGCGGAGCTATCCGAAACTAGCCGAGTATACTCGGCTAGGTTTGGGCGGCGCTCGAGTGAAACCGAAAGCCGTCGAGAAGAGCCGAGGACCGGCACTGTGTATTTCGGCGCCGGCGGCGCCATTTTCAAATCGCGGTCAGCGATTTTTTAATTCTGACAGGTCAGGATCGCAGGGGATCGGCGTATAACACGCACCCGCGATTTTCCCCTGATTTTAAGGGGAAAAAAGTGCGTGTTATACGCCGATAAATACGGTAATTCAAACTATCTTCATCAATACCAAAGTTATTAACAGTACCTTTCTAACTGAATTATTTAGCCTAGGGCAAGACTAACCATATACAACCACCCTGGAATAAATAATTTCAACAAAAACTATATTCTGCACTCCAATTAATGAAACATCATTTTGATGTCTTTTGACATAGCACTTCTCTCCTGTAAGCGGAAGATCCGTGTACCCCCATTAGCCCTCCTCATTCTCCCAACCATATTATGTGGGAGTGTAACGAAGGCACTTATTCCCCTGAGAGAGATATTTATTCTCTTTCACGGGTAAATTGTGATTACTTGCAAAAAATAATTTATACAATGTATCATCTAATCTCATATGTTTTTTGTTTACTCTTTACTCCAGAATTCACTGGTTTCTTTTCTATCTATTCATCTCTTCAGTCCACACAGGTTGATCTGCGCAGTCAGCTCTGCATAACAAAAAGTAAGTCAAAACTATTTGATCTGTTGCCATGGCACCACTGAATATACTTTCCCTGAATGTTCAGGGAATAAATGTCCCTCAAAAAAGGACCAAAGCCTTCCGTACTTTCCATAACAAGAAGGCTCACATAGTATGCCTCCAAGAAACACACTTCACCAAAGATTCTACTCCAAAATATATTTCTCCTTTTTATCAACAAATTTACACGGCTCCTGCCTGTACCAAGCAAAGGGGAACTCTTATTGCATTTCACCGATCCACACCATTCACCTTATCATCAGAAATTAAAGACCCAGAAGGTAGATACCTGATACTCATGGGTTATATAATGGATACAGCAATCACGGTGATTTCCTACTACGCTCCTAACAAACAACCTACACCATTCCTCTCACATATATTACAAGTGATTAATACACACAAAATAGGAACAGTGATAATGTGTGGGGATTCGAACCAGGTCCTCCTCCCATTTCTAGATAAATCACCTTTTACACCATCCAAAATAACCTCTAGATTACCTTTTTCTCAACTTCTTTCCAAATACAATCTGGTAGATTCGTGGAGAGAAAGTAACCCAATGAAAAAGAAATTCACTTATTTCTCGCACCCTCATCAAACCTTCACCAGAATAGATCATATATTTCTAACAATAGGAATGATAGCAGAAATTATTGCATCAGATATAATTCCGATTCCGTGGTCTGACCATAATGCAGTATACACTACTATAGCCTCAGCCATACCAAAAGCGCATGACCCAACGTGGTACTTACCGGACATAATGCTCAAACACCCACTACATCAGATGGCCATTGAACAAGCTTTAAAGGAATACATATCAATTAATAATACAACAGACATCTCCCCAATAACACTGTGGGAAGCTCATAAGCCTGTCTTGCGTGGTACAATACAAAGACAAATGGCACTATTTAAACGGGAACGCAAAAATCTAGCAAAAAAACTAGAACTCAATTTTAATGCAGCCTACATATCATTTCAAGATAATCCATCTCAGAGTACAAAATCTCATCTGGAAAAATCTAGATTGGAATACGATCTATTTCTCACTGAGTCAGTTGATAAATCCCTCAAACGTTCCAAACACAATTTCTACATGAATACAAACAAACCAGGTACATATTTGGCTCGGGCATTAAATTCAACTAACAAATCTTTCAAACCAATACGTTTGAAATTATCAAAAAATGTTTACACTTGTAATCCAGTTAAAATAGTCCATAAATTTCACTCACATCTCGCAACTTTATACAAGACAAACAATGAATTTAATCCTACAGAGGCTGAATCTTTCTTCTCAAAAATAACCTTACCTGAGTTATCTCAGAATCAAAAAAGCAGTTTGGATGAGCCTATAACTAGAGATGAAGTTGCTAACGCCATAAAAGACCTAAAACTTAACAAAAGACCTGGCCCAGACGGCTACTCGGCTTTATACTATAAAACATTCTCAGAAATACTCTCTCCCATTCTCACTGAAACTTTTAACAAACTTCTAGATGGACATTCTTTTCGGCAAGAAACACTAATGGCAATTGTTTGTATGATCCCAAAACCCCTTTCTGATGATACTTCCTGTGTGAATTATCGGCCTATCTCTCTGTTAAACCTCGATATTAAATTATTAGCAAAAATAATAGCAAAATGCCTCAATAGCATTATAGGAAAATTAATATATAGAGATCAAGTAGGCTTCATGCCAAATAGACAGGCAGGCGATAATATACGCAGGGCAGTGTTATTGGCACATATTGCTAAAAAACGGAAAATCCCTTTATGTTTTCTATCTCTCGATATTAAGAGGGCATTTGACACAGTATCCTGGCAATATATGCAATATTCATTACAAAAATGGGGTTTTGGACCCCACTTTTTAACATGGATCAAAGCATTATATAATAAACCCAAAGCCTATATAAAATATGCTGGATACAAATCTGAAGCCTTTAATATCGAAAGAGGTACCCGACAGGGTTGCCCATTATCTCCCTTATTATTTGCCCTTATACTCGAACCCATGGCCCAATACCTCAGAACAAACCAAACTATAACTGGCATTGAAGTAGGAGGTATTACACACAAATTATGTATATTTGCAGACGATATATTACTTTTTCTATCATCACCACAGGTCTCTGGTCCTAACTTAATACCAGCTCTTGATGGATTTGCAGCCCTATCCGGCCTTATGATTAATCCTAAGAAATGCCTAGTGCTTAATATTTCACTCACAAACATGGAATTGATCCCGGCTAGGGCTGCACTCCCATTCACATGGGCAGAAAAATCAATCCCATATCTTGGAATTCATTTAACAGCATCTCATTCTGACTTATTCTCAACCAATTATCCTCCTGTATTAAGACAGATCACAAATCTAATAAAACAATGGTCGCAACTTCCTTTATCCTGGATAGGGAAGATTAATGCAATCAAAATGACTATTCTACCCAAATTGCTTTATCTATTCAGAGTCCTCCCTATTCCAATTCCTTCCTATTTTTTGAGAATAGTACAAAAAAGAGCAACTTCGTTTATATGGGGCTCTTCTAAACCACGTATACCTTATACACACACTACATCTTCCCAAAAATAAAGGAGGCCTGGGATACCCTAATTTTACTAACTACTACAGAGCAGCACATTTGGCCAGTCTGTCCAAATACCATGCAAAACAGGAAATCCCATTATGGGTATTTATAGAGGCTTCAGAAAATGACCCTCTATTAATATCAAATTTATTATGGCTTGATCCTAAAGACCGCTTTAAAATTCATAATCCCATAACTAAACACTTCTTATCTCTCTGTGATAAACTAAAAACCAAATATCAGTTACAATCTCCACACAATCCTCTCCTTTCTTTTATCAGAAATCCGGCCTTTTATCCGGCATGGATCTACCCAAATTCTTTTAAAGCTTGGACAACATCAGGCATTCAGACACTAAATGACTTCATAGCATCTAAATCATTCCTTTCATTCTCATTGCTTAGAGAAAAATATGATCTACCAAACTCTGAGATATTTAGATATCTCCAAATCAAAAATTTCTATACACCATTCCTAAAGGGGGATACACCATTATCCCAACTATCCATTTTTGAATCAATCTGTACAAAAGATCCATTTGCTAAAGGTACAATTTCATCACTTTATAATCAATTATATGGAGTAGCAAATCTTAATAGACCCTCTTACGTTCAGAGGTGGGAGGAGGACCTGGGACGAACTTTAGAAGACACGGACTGGTCTAACATATGGCTCATATCTAAGTCATCTTCACCCAACATCTTAGCACTGGAGACAAATTATAAAGTCCTAACTCGCTGGTACCTTGTACCCGCTAGAGTGGCAAAATATTCACCTAATACCTCAGCTCTTTGTTTTCGAGGATGCCCAGAAATAGGCACATATTTACACATATGGTGGACGTGCCCAGTAATCCAAACCTTCTGGAAGGAAGTCTTCGTGATTGCATCTAAAATATTTAAAAAAATAATACAACCAGATCCATATTTAACTTTACTTAATCTAAAACCGGAATGGTTAACACTCTCTCAATTCAAACTTATGATCCAACTAATAACGGCTGCAAAACAAACAGTGGCCAAGGCATGGAAATCTCCTACATTGGTACTAGCAGAAACAATTCACAGAATGAATAATACAATGTCCCATGCTAAGATGGTAGCCATCGATCAAAATCAAATTCCAAAATTTGAAAAACTTTGGCATCCTTGGATAAAACAACAGTTCCTGTCAAACTTCAATGACTCTGTCCTGTTGCCATGGTAACAGATTAAATGACTTACAGAGACACCCATTCTAAGGCTTCAAAGAGAACTAAAAAGAATAATAAACTGACGAGCGGGACAACCTTGTGGACCATACCTCTACCTTTCAACCCTTTTTCTTCTTTCTCTTTCCTTTTCTCCACCTTACGATTAAAGCTCATTATCAGAATTTATTTGACCTATATACACTCTACTTGTAAACAATATGTATAGTAGGTATAAATCATTTAAATACCTACAAAAGTAACTAAGGAAATGATATATATCTTTAATTTAGGTTTACGTGAACCCAATGTTTAATATTTGAAATTTCATGATATTTACCTATATAAACCCTACTGTAAAACAATGAGCTTACTTTACAGATCCTTGTAAACTTACTTTATGTATCTTTATAACATTGTATACTCAATAAACTTCTTTTGACAAGAAAATTGAGCAGCATCACACTAATGAGGTCATCCTGCCCTTTTCTACTGTCATGTACATTGTCAGCACAAGGTCGCTGCGGCAGAGCCCACTTCCAGTTTCAGTCCTTTTGTTAAGGGCATTACAGGTAGTTAATATTAAGACAAATACATTCAATAGTGAATTTAACAATAAATTCAATATTTCTAATAAATACCTGTATATTATTGTCTTAATTTGTGTTCAAATATATTACTTAAATTTCAGTTTTAAGGATTGACTCATGTTTAGGTATCGGATGAATGTGAAATCCAAATCTGAAACTGAAAATTGTGCTTTGTAAATGTACCAGCCCAATTGTTGTTCATGTGTAAAGCATGGAAAAGGGATGCCTCAATCAATAAGTGAAGATAGGGGTGGGTACCATCATCCTTAATTGACAATGATGAGATATGAGGGGATATGTCAGGGGCTACGCCAAAAAATGCCCCATGACATAAAAGTTTTGTATGGACTATCTTGGTACCCAAAAATTAACAAATAAATATATAAAATTATGTTTATTGTAGAAAAACAACTTAATACACATTGGTATAAATCACATAAAAAAGACACATAAAAAACATGGTTGCGTACAAAGGCACATTGATACAGACTTTGAGCAAAGGGAACCCCACATAATGGTGGGTCCTCCGAAGATGTAGGTCCAATGTATAATCCTCTACATGTTTCGTTAAAAAAATTGCTTCTTCAGGAGCAATTGACCTCATACATCTAAGAGAAAAAAGTACTGCTCCAGTACTGTTGTTATTCAATGTATAATTGTGTACCCCTATTTTTCTTGCTAAAACATCTTATGACTCAATTAACTAGAAGTATGTATTTTCTCTTAGATGTATAAGGTCAATCCCTCCTGAAAAAGCAAAGTTTTTCACAAAACATGTAGAGGATTATACATTGGACCTACATCTATGGAGGCCCCACTATTATGCAGGGTTCCCTTTGCTCAAAGTCTGTATCAATTTGCCTTTGTATGCAACCATGTTTTATATGTGTCTATTTTATGTGATTTATACCAATGTGTATTAAGTTGTTTTTCTACAATAAACATACATTTTTATATTCAATTGTTCATTTTTGGGTACCGAGATAGTCCATACAAAACTTTTTGTCATGGGGCATTTTTTGGAGTTGCCCCTGACATATCCCCTCATGTTTAAAGAATGCTATTAATATCTAATCTTTAATTAATAATATACTTTAATTCAGAATTATATTTTTGGTGTGGAATATTGCATTAATTACTTCATAACTCACAGGCTTAGGTGAATACTGGGAATTTGAATAGCAAAATAATAACGAGGGACTACGCATATCTTATTATAGCTACACAAAGCAGTTCTGTACAGAAAATAAGTACAATAAATCATAATTCTATGCTTTGAAAAAAAAATGCAGACAAGACCATTGTGTTTGCAATTAAAAAACATAGTGCAGTAATTTTATTCACTATTACAGCAGTTAATTTATTTTTCCTTGACCTTCTCTTATACATTCCTGTTTTTATCCTTATCTGCCCTAGAACTACATGTTGCTGAATGTGACAATTTAAAAATGACAAGCCATCAAAAATGAAGAATGTAAGCTCAAATTTAACAACGTTAGCTCTGAGAACATTTGCTGTATGTAATAGTACAAATGTGAAAACAAAAAGTCCATAACATTTTAAATTCAAGTATAATTCCAAATATAAACATTTCTTTCTGTCAATTCCAGTAATATATGTAGTACTTCTCTAGGGGTGATGCAGGATTTCACATAGTGTGATGGGCTAACATTTCTATCTCAAGGTGTCAGTCTTGGTGCATGGTTACGAGAAATGTAAGTTAGACATCAGTCATTTTAGTCATTGTACTCTTTATTGTTTAACTAAATTCAAGGGCAAAGGGTTTATGGTGCAGAATACCCCAAAAATGCACAAAATTAGCACAAGTGTTTAGAGAGTAACAGTAGGCCATTTAGGAGCAGCCATGTAGTCATAACTGGCCCTGTGAGAGCAACCAGACTTCTCCCGCTATTGATAGAAGTCAAACATTCCTTGATTTGTGGTCAATGAATCCTTCTTACTCTTCAGCAAGAAGATTCTATACAGATGCAACCTTTGGCCGGACATCGTTTAGCCCAGCTTTGTCCGGATATACCCTCCATCGAGAAATCCAAAATCCTTGGGCCTCCAGCACATGCCCCAAGCTAAGGCAAACTCCATGAAAAGATCACTCTGGGCAGGTATCTTTTCCAGGCAGAAGACTAGGAGGGACAAAAACAGGCAACATGCCCACAATATGTATCATAATTATGAATATGTACCATCATTTTGAATAAGAATCTCAGGGATTGGTTGGGTCAAATCAATATTCATAACTCTGTGATTGGCCTTCCCACTATGGTAACTAGAACCCCCTTCATAGTACCAGGCAAACACAATCAACTAATTGAGCTTAGGGAAAACCTACAGAGCCTAGAAAGAAAGGTAAACACATTCTCAGTCTGGTTTTAGCCTATCAACAAACATACAGCATAGGGAAGGGTCCCTACAGATACAGAATAGTTTCCGATTACCTAATTTGCTGAACCACAGAAAAGATAAAGTAATGTAGAAATGTTAAAGCAATAGTAGGTATGTGCTTCTCTGTTTTCAATTGTAGCTAGGTTAGATTTTAAATCACTATTTCATGATGTTTATTACTTCATAATTTAAAGCTTAACCAGTGGAACAAATTATAATATTCTCTAGCAGCAAGCTTATTTTCAGTCCCCTTCTCTTGTAAGCTTTTATTAGGGCCTGCCTTTAGAATAGCTCTTTCTGTTTCATGTTGCTATTTGCTGTTGCAAAGACTGGTAAACTCAGCTGTTCTTTGTGTTGGGCAACTGCTCAGCTCACTGCCCACTCAGTAATTAGGCAGCTCTGACATAGTAATGGGAGCAGGAAGGTCCTAGCTGCTCATGCTGAGGACTCAACTCAGCATCTCTCCACCCTGCTCTGCCCTTCTGAACCTACATACATTGATCAGGGTCCTGCAGCTCCTGCCTCCATCCCTTACCCACTCCATATCATTAGGGCCTCTAATCAGCATCATAAATCAATCAGCTGACTAGAAGCTCAAGACGCTGAAAGTTGTGTGTGAGGTGTCAGTGAAGCAGACTTGCTGTATGGCCTGCTGTGCCTCTCTCTCTCTGCTTAGTTCAGTCAGTTAGTGCTTTCAGGAGCACTAAGAAGAAACAGATCTTCGTTATGGCAGTGACACTTTAGTTAAAACAAATTGAGGGAGGTTTACTAAAACTGGTGTACACAGAAACTGGTACAGCTGTGCATAGTAACAGCTTCTAACTTCAGCTTGTTCAATTAAGGCCCCTTTCACACGGGCTTTCCAATCAGGTCCACCTGTCAGTTTTTCAGTTGGACCTGATCGGAGCCCTCATTCACTCCTATGGGGCAGCGGATGTCAGCGGTGATATGTTCGTTGACACCAGCTGCTATCCGATCCGATCCTGTCCATGAAATCCAGATGGATGGTGACCCTGTTTTCCATCTGTTTGGAGGATCGGATCTGATGGGATCGGATGAAGAGGAACAGGTGGTCCGTTTTCATCCAATCTCCCCATAATGCCGAGCAGGGCTCTGACAGGTCCGTTCCAGCACAGTCAGTGGAGACGGACCTGTCTTCTGCCTGCTCAGCGGGGATCAGCGGAGAGATCCCCCGCTGAGCAAGCAGAGTCCGCCAAGAGGGCTAGCCCATGTGAAAGGACCCTAAGCCTTGACAGTAAAACCTCTAAGCTGATTAGTTACTATGCACAGCTGCACCAGATTCTGTGTGCAGCCATTTTAGTAAATCTCCCTCATTGTGTCTTTGCTTGCTGTGTTTTGAAAATATGTAAATCATACAGAATTTTCTATGAAATTATAAGAGAAGAGTGTGGTCACTCTGGAACTTTTACATACTGTAATTGGCTGATTTACTTACATACGGGAATGACAGGGGAGTACCCGCTTCTTGTCCATAGTACCACCCACAATACCAACCTGCAGATTCACCCCCTGATAGCCACATCTGAGTAAACTTTATGAGCCCTGTGATGACATCACACCGAAAATAGAGAAAATAGCTTCTGATAGGAGCTTCTGATTTTATGTTCAACACATGAAGGGGGTGCCAGGGAGATGATTTTATCCTTACCCAGAGTTTAGATTTAAAACATGTTGTTAATTAAAAGAGTGTACTTTCAAGCATTTGTGAACTTTTCCAATAAACTTGTCTTACTTGGTCTTTTTTGATCTGTAATATATACCATTAAAAGCATTTTGTTAGTGCAAAAAAACTGTTAATCCTGGAAGCAATCTTGTATGTTGATAGCGTCCTATATTCTTTGCCACTGTTGGCAGTTTTCAGCTCTCTTTCAGATATATAAAGTTGTGTGAAAAGGTATTTGTCCCCTTTCTGATTTATTTTTATTTTTTGCATATTTGTCACACTAAAAATTACTCAGATCATCAAACAAATTTTATTATTACACAAAGATAACCCGAGTAAATACAAAATGCAGTTTGGTTTTAAATGATGATTTCATTTCTTAAGGCAAAAAATCTGTCCAAAATCTGCCTGGCTTTATGTGAAAAAGTAATTGCCCCCTAAACCTAATAACTGGTTGTGCCACCCTTGGCGGCAACAACTGCAATCAAGTGTTTGCAATTGTTGGCAATGAATCTTTCAGATTGCTGTGGAGCAATTTTGGCCAACTCTTCTTTGCAGAATTGTTTTAATTCAGCCACATTGGAGGGTTTTCCAGCATGAACGGCCTGTGTAAGGTCATGATACAGCATCTTAATTGGATTTAAGTCTGGGCTTTGACTAGGCCACTCCAAAACCTAAATTTTGCTTTGTTTGAACCATTTGGAGGTGGACTTGCTGTTGTGTTTTGGATCATTGTCCTGCTGCATAACCCAAGTGCACTTGAGCTTGAGGTCACAAACTGATGGCCGGACATTCTCCTTCAGGATTTTCTGGTAGAGAAAAGAATTCATGGTTTCATCAATTATGGTAAGTCATCTAGGTCCTGAAGCTGCAAAGCAGCCAAAGACCATCACGTTACCATCACCATGTCTGACTGTTGGTATGATGTTCTTGTTATGAAATGCTGTATTAGTTTTTTGCCAGATGTAACGGGACGCACACCTTCCAAAAGTTACATTTTTGTCTCATCAGTCCACAGAATATTTGCCAAAAAGTCTTGGGGATAATCAAGATTTTTTTTGGTAAATGTGAGATGAGCCTTGTGTTCTTTTTGGTCAGCAGTGGCTTTGGTCTTGGAACTCTTCCATGGATGCCATTTTTGCCCAGTCTCTTTCTTATTGTTGAATCATGAACACTGATCTTACCTGAGGCAAGTGAGGCCTGCAATTCTTTAGATGTTGTTCTGGGTTCTTTTATGACCTCCTGGATGAGTCGTCGTCATGCTCTTGGAGTAATTTTTGTAGGCAGGCCACTCCGGGTTAGGTTCACCACTGTTCCAAATTATCTCCATTTGTGGATAATGGCTCTCCCCGTGGTTCACTGGAGTTCCAAAGCCTTAGAAATGGCTTTGAAACCCTTCCTAGACTGATACATGTACATTACTTTGTTTCTAATCTGTTCTTGAATTTTTTTAGATTGTGGCACGATGTGTGGGTTTTTGTGATCTGTTATCGTGCATCCTCTCCAGCATGATGGGGACTGTGAAACAAGATATTTAGACATTCTATATGGGGTAAGATACCATCTTAGGGCAATTTTATGTGACAGTTCCCAGTGATTGGCGCATTTAGAGGCCCTGTAGATAGCTTTGAAAGCTGATTGCTATTGAAAAATGGTGAAGGACTTCCCCAAGTCTGCTTCCCATTTCAAGTATGGAGTGGATTTGTGGAATATACAGGGGACAGAAAGTAATAAGAAAGTAAGATATTTAGTGGGATAGGTATAGAGGTCTTTTGTGCTTGAGGGGGATTCAGAGAACAAAATTATCTCCATGCCACCAGGGAGGCCTGGATGGGGAGAGGTAAGTATTTTTAAATGACCTAGGTTTCCATATGTCGGCTAGTAATAGGTTTCTAAGTGAGGGTGTAGGACTCCATGACTGTTCAGTATCAACCCACCTTTTGTCTCTTGATGGTAAGAACCAATCTTTTTGCTGGGATAGGTGAGTTGCTACCCAATAATCATGAGGGTCCATCATGCCCACACCGCCATCATGCCCATCCTGCCAGCATATTTGTGCTTAAGAAGCTGAATATGATAACTACATACTCTGCCACACAAATTTCTTGAGTAGTGTGTTAAGTGCCATCAGGTGTGTCTTTTTGATAGGTATAGGGAGTGTTCTGAAAAGGTACAATATCTGGGGTAGCATTATTATTTTAAAAGAAGCGAGACGGCCTGTCCAGGATAATTCGCATTTAGACATTCTTTGGGCATCTTTTGATAGTTTATCGATAAGAGGGGAGTAGTTGACATCTGCTAATTGTCAAGTATCAGATACTAGCTGGATTCCTACGTAGGGGATTCCATTAGTGCTCCAAGTGTATGGGTAGGAAGATTGGAGTTTGCTACGTAAAATAGGGTTATATCGAAGTCCAGCAATAAAGACTTAGTAAAGTTAACTTTGTAGTAAGATAGCACACTAAAAGCTGTGAGAATGTCATGGGTTACTGCCAGTGAAGCTTTGGGGTTTGTTAGGAATATAATTATATTATCTGCAAAAAGATTTATAACATGGGAGTTTTGATGAAACTTTAAACCAGTAATGTGAGGTGCTGCTCTTATTGCTTCTGCAAGGGGTTCAATTAGTAAGTTGAAAATGGATGAGGATAAGGGGCAACCTTGTTTAGTTCCTTTTGAGATCAGAAAGGACCAGGGGAACATGTTGGAGGTGAATACCTTGGTGGAAGGTGATGAATACAGGGCTAGTATAGCGGATAGTATAGGTCCGGAAAATCCTTCTCCGCATTCAAAGATAGCAGAGAAGGCACCCAACCAGCCTCAGCATGTTGGATTATGCCTAGGACTCTTCTGGTTGCATCGGAGGGCTGGCGTCCGATAACAAATTCTGTTTGGTCTGGCTTGACTAGGATTGGTAAGATATGGGTCAGTCTATGAGCTATGATTTTTGCGTATAATTTAACATCTGTGTTTAATAATGATATCGGTCTATAATTGGCCGGAGAAGTAGGCTCCTTACCCGGCTTCAGTATTGTTACAATATGGGCCTGCGGCATTTTAGGAGGAAAAGAGGCCGAGGTCATCGCAGCCGCGAACACTGAGGAGAGATTTGGAGTAATGATCTACTTTAGCTCTTCTTTTACTGGCAGGAGGAGAATCCACTGGCTGGAGAACAGTGCAGCACAACTTCAGCATCTTGGTAGAGGGAGTGAAGCAAGTAAAGAGAAATGCTCCTTCTCCATGTTGTTGTAGCCCAGCACTTGGCTACATACAGAATAAACTTGTGATGCAATTTTACATACAGTATGTCCCCGTATACTGTGTTCTATTATCACCACTGCTCACTTGCATTGTTAGGTAATCAAACTCTCTTATAAAATTATAATAAGTATACTGTACTCTCAGTTAACCACATTATACAGTGGGAAAATGACTTGAAGCATTTTAAACAGTTACGTTTCCTCAGGAAGAATGAATATTAGAAATAAAAGACTAGATATCTGCAGCAAAATGCTGAAGCTACCAGGTAACTAAAAAAAAATATCTGTTATGGGTAAATGGATATTTTTAGTCCTCCTCATATCAAGAGAAAAAATGAGGTCCTGAATGCCAGACTGAAAACTAAAAATATTTCTTATCTTCCAATTCCAGATCTTAGAAAACAGACTTTTGCATAATTAATAATATTTATTTGTTTATTTTTTGTTGTTGTTCTGGTTGGTTTGAGGGTCCACTGCACAATGGTCAGGTGAACGGGTAAATTTCTATTTTGACCAATTTACTGGTTTACTTAGTAGACCCAAAGTGTGAATTTTGCCATTCTGAGCAAACTGGCCCAATCTTACACAAACTTTCATCTATATCTATCGTCACCTCTCTTTAAATATAGCAAAAATTAGGGAAAAATACACAGCAGCTGTAAAAACAGAATGGTTGGAATCCACATTCCCATGAGACATAATTTTTAGCCATTTATCACATGGCCATTATTTATTTATTTTTTACCCAAGAGCAAATATGTCTTATAAATAGCTATTCTCAGATGTGATGGCTGAATTTGTTTATTTCAGGTTTTATATTTCCTTTTTCACTGATCCTGCCAGTAACACACATCGATGGGTGACAATGCATTGATTGTACTTTTTCTATGGAGGAGCGGTATTGTCATTCTAGGACAGGACTGCAGAACACCTCCCCCTCTCCTCTTCTCTATAACATGGGGGAGATGTTCAGTAGTTTGCCAAAATAGCTGGAAAAAATGTTAACTGATGATAGCAGTCAGTAGAGGCAAAAAGCAGAGGAAGTTATTAGCTCACAAGACTTGTAACTGGATCAATAGGCATTTTTTTTGCAAAACATTTTCAATGGTATATTTTGCAGATCAAAAGGGAGCAAATTAGAGCAGTTCACAGTTATGGTTTACATACATTTTAAGTACAAGTTTAAGAATTCATAAATAACAAAATACTCCCTTGGTTTTCGTTAGCCTGGGGCAAACATCCTCTTAACTAAATACCTGCTTCTGAATCAGCTAATTTAAGTTGGTTAAAGTGTTAAACATGCTTTCCTTAATGATGATACAAGGCATTTTCTGCCAACTTCTCATGTGATAAATGACTAGTACACTGAACATTACTTTGTAAAAATGTATTATTATAAATCGCAGAAGACACAAATTCTCGTGAAATTTTTAGGTCTTAGCTTTTGAAAAAATTTTTGAACAAAATAGGTAATTCTATAAATTCCACTATTGAGTATCTATCAATCAACTTATTAGTCATTTCTGAATCACTTCTTAAATAATGTAAACCTCAGTCTCTTTAATTAATCTAGAGGTTTGAAATGCTGGGTATTGCTTAATTGATTATTATTTTTTTGTAAGCTCTTTACAATTGTATATATAGCTGTATGTTATTATATTCTTTTTTTTCCCTTAAAATGACTTTTACAATCAACACTGGCAATAAACACCAAGCAGCAGCATAGTAAATGAGTATTTTGGTTCTAGTGATGCTTCTGGAAATCTGCGCCCACTGAAGTCTTTTTGGTTGTGGTAAAAGTGGATTTATTGTCTGATTGCTACATCAACAAAAACATAATGATATTTATAAAAGCACAGAGTGTTGATCTAGGGGTCAGGAAGTAAGCTTTTTACAAGTGAATTTGTACAGATTGACAGAAAACAGTGAAATGCAGGGGCAAAGTACAAATTTCAGAACCTCAAAAGTTCATTATGCAGATCATATCTTTGGGAACTGAAGTTAAGATTGACCCCCCCCCATTTTTTTTCCTCCCATATCTCACTAGTGATCATGAGACTTTCCACCATGGTAATGCACCAATAGGGAGACATTGAAGGGGTTGTAAACCCTCAAGGTTTTTCACCTTAATGCATTCAATGCATTAAGGTGAAAAACCTCCTGTCATGCAGCAGCCCCCCAGAGCCCCCCTTTTACTTAGCTGAACCCGATCTTTCCCATGACGGGGATGAGCCCAGTAGCTCCAGCGGCTGTCTCTGGCCCTCATTGGATAGATTAATAGCAGCAAGAGCCATTGGCTCCCGCTGTTGTCAATCAAATCCAGTGACACGGGAGCCAGGGGCGGGGCCAAGTCTTGCTGTCTGTGTCAATGGACGCAGAAGTAGGACACGGGAGCCCGCCCCGCAGGAGTGCCCCCATGGATTGCGGCTCTCTGTGGGGGCACTCGAAAAGGAGGAGCCAGGAGCGCTGCTGAGGGACCCCAGAAAAGGAGGATCGGGCCGCTCTGTGCAAAACCCTTGCACAGAGGAGGTATGTATGGCATGTTTGTTACTTAAAAAGAAACGAACATTTACAACCCCTTTAACAGATGATTGGCAGTAAAAAGCCAAGGTTTTTCTAAAGTTCCTGGTTTTGAGGATCTCTGGCTTTCTAGAAAATACCCTTTGCAGGTTCTGCTAGTTATGAGAAAAAAAAATGTACCAATGGAAGAAGAGTCAGACCAAAGCATACAAGAGTCAAATTTTATTTACTGGTTTACACCAAAAATCAGCCAATGTGTTTTGGGGGTGTGGGGGGGGGGGGGGTCAGAAAAACTCAGCATCAGGGCTACAACAAAACACAATATATTGTAAGTATAGTACAATGTACAATGTAAATGAGACTGGTATAATCATAAGTCTGACAATCATAGAAAACCATGGACAACATACATATATACTGTATATACAGTATCTCACAAAAGTGAGTAAACCCCTCACATTTTTGTAAATATTTTATTATATCTTTTCATGTAACAACACTGAAGAAATGACACTTTGCTACTAGAGATGGTCCCGATGTTTGAATCGATCGTTAGTTCGACTCGAACATCGGGTGTTCATTTGTTCGCAGACGAACTGAACATATGGGGCGTTTGCGACAAATTCGATCTCCTCATAATGCACTGCGAGGTCGCAGTGCATTGACAGCTGCTGATTGGCCAAAGCATGCACCTGACCTGCATGCTTTGGCCATCTACGGCATGTTCTGCTGTGAGAGCCATGATTAGCCAAAGGCAGGGTGCCTTTGGCCAATCATGGCTCAGGGGGCTAAGTCCACGCCCCACAATATAAGTGTTAGAGAAATACTGTCAGGGAATAGGCCGTGGAAGTACTGGCAATCTTGCCAGTAGAAGAAATGGGCGCCATAGGCGCATCATGTTCCCCCTGCTGGCCTATAAAAGGCTTCCTCTGTCTGACCCAAGTTGCTGGATTGTCTTCAGCTCTTCCCTGTTCCTGAACCTGTGTTATACTTTCAAGTGATTCCTGTTGTGACCTCAGCTTGCCTCCTGACCTGCCCTGATCTCCTTACCAGTGTTTGACCCCCGGCTTGGCTCACGGACTTTGTTATACTTGCACCTGCCTGATTACCAGTGTTTGACCCCTGGCTTGGCTCACGGACTTTGCTTATCACTTACCTGTGGTTGACCCTCAGCTGCCCTCACCACAGCCTCCAATCTGCTTTCATGTGTTCTACCCTCAGCCAGGCTTTTACTAGTGTCCAGAATACTCCTTGTCATCTTCTCAAGCAAAGTCTCCAAGTGTTCATCAGCTCAAGCCTTCTCAACTTGCTGGCAACCTGTGCTTCTTTGAGCCCTATACCTCCTGTACCACCTTCAGGGGTATACTGCGCTTAGCCACAAGGGAAGCCTCTCTCAGCATCTTGGCCTGGGAAAAGGTACATGACAATAAGACTGCTTACACGGTGGCTGTATGTAGTGTGATAACTTGGAGATTGCGAGAACTTGAGCTAGATTAGGCAGGTTAGTTAGTGAAGTTTAAAGTATATATACGACCCTAGGGCCAGGTATGGTATGGGGGGGGATCCACATCTATTTTTTCCTTGATTTTTCATCTATATTGCCGGAAGGCAGCAATACATTACAGCTACAAGCAAGTTTAGATTGCATTTTTTCCTTTAGAAATGTAATTTTGCTGAGGCACTGTTCTACACATTGCACAGATGCGCCACTTTACAGGCAGATTAGGGACCCCCCAGGCACGATATTTAAAGGAATATTTCATTTTTATTGTTTAACTTTAACCATTATTAAAGTCACTGCTCCTGAAAAAACGGTTGTTTTAAAAAATATTTCCTGCATTTATACATGTCCCCTAGGGCAGTACAGGTCCCCATACACTTTTTATGGCAATAACTTGCATATAAACCTTTAAAATGAGCACTTTTGATTTTTCATGTTCGTGTCACATAGACTTTATTAGGGTTAGCATGTTCCCTAGAACTTTTTGCCTGTTCGCATGTTCTGGTGTGAACCATTTGCTATATTTGCTATTTGCTATAATGTAAATTAGTGAATGTACAGCTTGTATAACAGTGTAAATTTGCTGTCCCCTCAAAATAATTCAACACACAGCCAATTAATGTCTAAACTGCTGGTAACAAAAGTGAGTACACCCTTAAGTAAAACTGTCCAAATTGGGCCCAAAGTGTCAATATTTTGTGTGGCCACCATTATTTTTCAGCACTGCCTTAACCCACTTGGGCATGGATGAACAGGTAATTGGTCGTGGAAAGTACAGCTAGATAATAGCACAAACCCCCAACTGACATGATTTGGCGCCAGGCTACCCCCTTCTTTGACTGCCCAGGTTCCTTCTGACCATCTCTTTTGGTGCTTTATTATTTTTGTTTGATTGGCTGGTTGCCCTTCTGGATAACCAATTGCCTGTTTGTCCTCCCTTTTTTTGCCTGTATTAGCCTGATGAGTACCTTCAGTGCTGTTATGTAGCCTTTCCAAGTCCCTTGGTTTTCAAGTTCCTTTTGGGTCCATCTTGTAAGTTTATTTTTCTCTTTATTAAATCGATATAATATTATTACTATATACTCCTCTTTTTCACTTATTTGACCCATTGTATACTGTTTTTAGCTGGTCCTTTTGTTCCCTCTGTGACCCCCAGTTGCTTGTGGTCCCGACTTGCATTGTTAGCCTCTTAGGAGACGGCGGTGGGACCTTCGCCCCCATTTTCTGGGTGAACTGGGCTAGAAGCATTGCCCTGGGAGTGGAGACACAGGTGCATATCTGATTATTGTGTACATTTTATGTTTTTCATATTTTGCCTTCACCTCAACTTTTCAAAAATATGTAATATGCACATATATCTTCTATTAGTATTCAGTCACTTACTATTTTTTTCTTGTATATGTTGTTTGTTACTTGTTGTCTATTTTAGAAGGCCTGTACCTCCAAAAGACAGCTTCCCTGAAGAAGCCTGATCTATGGGCGAAACATGTCGGGATTTTTTATCATGCTGTCCTGTTTATTATTATTATTATTCAGGATTTATATAGCGCCAACAGTTTACGCAGCGCTTTACAATATAAAAGGGAGACAATACAGTTATAATACAATACAATACAATACAATAGGATTAAGAGGGCCCTGCTCAGAAGAGCTTACAATCTAATAGGGTGGGGCAGGTAGTACAAAAGGTTGTAACTGTGGGGAATGAGCTGGTGGAAGTGGTAGATTAGTTGGAGACGTGATAGGCTTTCCTGAAGAGATGAGTTTTCAGGGATTGCCTGAAGGTAGCAAGAGTAGGGGATAGCCGGATAGATGGAGGTAGCGAGTTCCAGAGGATGGGAGAGGCTCTGGAGAAATCCTGGAGACGAGCATGGGAGGAGGAGATGAGAGAGCTTGAAAGCAGGAGGTCTTGAGAAGAGCGGAGAGGTCGATTTGGGTGATATTTGGAGACAAGATTAGTGATGTAGCTTGGGGCAGAGTTGTGAATGGCTTTGTATGTTGTGGTTAGAATTTTGAATTTAATTCGCTGGGTGATTGGGAGCCAGTGTAGGGATTGAAGTAGAGGGTTGGCAGACACTGAGCGGTTGGTAAGGTGGATAAGTCTGGCAGCAGCATTCATGATAGACTGAAGGGGGGATAGCCTATGGAGCGGTAGGCCAATGAGAAGGGAGTTGCAATAGTCAGGCAAGAGATAACAAGGGAGTGAATGAGGAGCTTGGTGGTTTCATTTGTTAAAAAAGGGCAAATTTTAGAGATGTTACGGAGGTGAATTGTACAAACTTTTGACAATGATTGTATTTGAGGCTGAAATGACAAGTCAGAGTCTAGGATTACACCTAGTACCCTGGCGTGAGGGGAGGGACTGATGGTTGCATTGTTGATTTTGATGGAAAAGTCATGGAGGGGGGCACGGGCGGGGGGGAATATTAATAGCTCAGTTTTAGAGAGATTTCGTTTAAGGAAGTGGTGCGACATCCATGCTGATATGTCAGTTAGTAAGTTAGTAATGCGAGAGGAGACTGAAGGAGTGAGGTGAGGAGTAGACAGATAGATTTGGGTGTCATCAGTGTATAAGTGGTATTGGAAGCCGTGGGCAGTTATTAAGTGACCAAGGGAGGAGGTGTAGATAGAGAAGAGAAGGGGTCCAAGGACCGAGCCTTGGGGGACCCCCACAGAAAGGGGCAATGGAGAGGAGGAGATAGAGTTGTAGGTGACACTGAAGGAACGCTGTGATAAATAGCCAGAGAACCAGGATAGAGCAGAATCTCGGAGGCCAAGGGAATGTAGTTTATTGAGAAGGAGCGGGTGGTCAACAGTATCAAAGGCCGCAGAGAGGTCAAGTAGTAGGAGTATGGAGTACTGGCTGTTGGTTTTAGCAGTTAGTAAATCGTTAGTGAGTTTTAGTAAGGTAGTTTCCGTGGAGTGCTGCGAGCGAAAGCCAGACTGTAAGGGGTCAAGAAGGTTATTTTCATTGAGATAGGAGCTAAGACGGTTATAGACTAAGCGTTCTAGAAGTTTAGAGGTGAATGGGAGTAATGAGATGGGTCTTAAGTTGTTCATGTCGGTAGGGTCCAGTGAGGGCTTTTTAAGAATGGGAGTGATCTGGGCATGTTTTAGAGGGGAGGGGAAAATGCCACTAGAAAGGGAGAGATTGAAGATGTGGGTGAGGGAGCATAGGATAGAAGAAGAGGGTGACCGTAGTAGTTGTGAGGGAACAGGATCCAAGGGACAATTGGTTAGGTGGGCATCCGAGAAAATTTTTGTAACCTCTTCCGTAGTAGCCAATTCAAAAGAGGAGAGTGTTGAATGTGCTGCTGGGCAAGGTATGATGGGTGGGGAAGACGTACGCACAGTGGAGATGTCCTCACGAATTGCATCGATCTTGTCTTTGAAGTGATTGGCAATCTCTTGGGCAGTGAGTGAGTTAGTGGGTAGAGGGGGTGGTGGACGAAGCAGAGAGTTAAAGGTTGAGAAGAGCCGACAGGGACTGGATGACAAGGAATTAATAAGAGAGACAAAGTAGGCTTGTTTGGCAGCATGGAGGCATGAATTGTATTTTAGAAGGGCAGATTTATATATGGTGAAGTCTTGCAGGCATTTGGTTTTACGCCACAGTTGTTCAAGAGCACGGCAATGTCTCTTGAGATTTCTAGTGTTGTCAGTTTGCCAGGGTTGTAACAGTCGGGGCCTAATTCTGCGTGTGGTTAGAGGAGCAAGTGCATCTAGTGATGATGGGAGGGAACTGTTGTAGACAGAAGTGGCCAGGTCAGGACAGGACAGGGGAGAGATTATGTCATATAGGTGGTCAGTAGCAGAATAGAGAAGAGAAGGGTTAAAGTGGCGAAGGTTTCTACAAGTAATTGTTTGCTGCTTGGAGGGATGGGTGGTTGGAGGCAAGGATACAGTGAAAGTAATGAGGTTGTGATCAGATAGAGGAAAGGGGGTGTTGGTGAGGTTGCCAGGGTTGCAGAGATGGGAGAATACAAGGTCAAGGGTATTACCATTGGAGTGAGTGGAAGTATGTGTCCATTGGGTTAGGTCAAAAGATGAGGTTAAGTTGAGAAGTTTAGCTGTAGTTGGGCTGTTAACATTGACAGGAATGTTAAAGTCACCAAGAATAATGGTGAGTATTTCAGAGGAGAGAAAGTAGGGTAGCCAGGCAGCAAAGTCATCAAGAAAGCGCAATACCGGTCCTGGAGGCCTATAAATTGCTGCAATCCTCAGAGAAATGGGAGAAAACAGACGAATACAGTGCATCTCGAAAGAAGAGAGGGATAGAGAGGGAGGGACAGGAAGGACTTGGAAGGTGCTTTGTGGGGACAGAAGGAAGCCAACTCCACCTCCTTTCTGTCTGTTGGGTCTGGAGGAGTGAGTCCAATGGAGACCACCATGGGAGAGGGCAGCAGGAGAAGCTGAGTCAAAATTTTGAAGCCAGGTTTCTGTTATGGCGAGTATGTTCAAGCCATGAGAGATGAAGAGGTCATGTACAGATGTTAGCTTGTTACAAATGGAGCGGGCGTTCCAAAGGGCACATGAGATTGGTGGGCTGCTTTGAGGAAGCAGGGGGATAGAAATTAAACTAAGTGGATTGCGGTGGTTGCCAGAGGGGGAGGGGTATTGGATATGTGGCTTGCATTTGGAAAATGGCGGACCAGGATTAGGAGAAATGTCACCTGAGACTAGGAGAAGGAGGAGGGTGAGGAAGGCAAGGTGGGAGTGGGATGTGCATGAGCGCACGTGTCCAGTGGCCCTGGTGTTTATGTCAGCATGTGGGTGCAGCAACTGCAGGAGATGATGGGTGCCATAGTAGGGAGAGGGTAGGAGTGAGGGTGATATGTGCATGCTGCAGGGAAGAGAGGAGGGGTAGAGTAAAGATAATTTGAGGATAGAAGACACCAATGTGAGAAGGAAGAGAATAAGGAGCATGTTAGTGGATAGAGAATATATATAAAATAAATTTCAAAGGTGGTTTGCTTGTCGTCTTGCAGAGTGGAGCAGAGTTCCTGTTGTTCATGCAGCTTTAGTTATCCTGCTTTCGTTAAACTGCGTCGGTGAAACTGCGCATCACTCGTGACAGAGCCACTCAGGACAGAGCCATGATGTCTGCGCCATGCCCCTGTCTAACATCGTAATATCAGTATTGAACATGCCTGTGTCATTTGTTTTTATATTTTTTTTTGTTTTGCTCCTCAAAATAAGAAATAAATCTCCTTTTACTGAATATATTTGGCAATATTTTTTGCACCACCTAAAATCCCTACCCCACCTTCCTATCACCACTTGGGCATGGAGTTCATCAGAGCTTCACAGGTTGCCACTGGAGTCCTCTTCCACTCCTCCAGGATGACATCACAGAGCTGGTGGATGTTAGAGACCTTGCGCTTCTCCGCCTTCCTTTTGAGGATGCCCCACAGATGCTCAATAGGGTTTAGGTCTGGAGACATGCTTGGCCAGTCCATCACCTTTACCCTCAGCTTCTTTAGCAAGCCAGTGGTTGTCTTGGAGGTGTATTTTGGGTCGTTATCATGTTGGAATAAAGCCCTGCGTCTGTCTCTGAAGGGAGGGGATCATGCTCTGCTTCAGTATGCCACAATACATGTAGGCATTCATGGTTCCCTCAATGAACTGTAGTTTCCCGGTGCCTGTAGCACTCATGCAAGCCCAGACCATGACACTCCCACCACCATGCTTGACTGTAAGCAAGACACACTTGTCTTTGTACCCCTCACCTGGTTGCCGCCACACGCTTGACACCATCTGAACCAAACAAGTTTATCTTGGTCTCATCAGACCACAGGACATGGTTCCAGTAAACCATGTCCTTAGCCTGCTTGTTTTCAGCAAATTGTGGGCTTTCTTGTGCATCATCTTTAGAAAAAGCTTCCTTCTGGGACGACAGCCATGCAGACCAATTTGATGCAGTGTGCAGCATATGGTCTGAGCACTGACAGGCTGACCCCCCACCCCTTCAACCTCTACAGCAATGCTGGCAGCACTCATACGTCTATTTCCTAAAGAAAACTTCTGAATATGACACTGAGCATGTGCACTTAACTTCTTTGGTCGACCATTGCGAGGCCTGTTCTGAGTGGAACTGTCCTGTTAAACCGCTGTATTGTCTTGGCCACTGTGCTGCAGCTCACCTCAGAGAGTTCTTTGCCAAGAGGTGTCATGTTGAACTTCCAGTAACCAGTATGAGAGATTGAGAGCGATAACCCCAAATTTAAGACACTTGCTCCCCATTCACATCTAAGTCCTTGTAACACTAACGAGTCACATGACACCGGGGAGGGAAAATGGCTAATTGGGCCTAATTTGGACATTTTCACTTAGGGGTGTACTAATTTTTGTTGCCAGCAGTTTAGACAATAATGGCTGTGTGTTGAGTTATTTTGAGGGGACAGAAAATTTGCACTGTTATACAAGCTGTACACTCACTACTTTACATTGTAGCAAAGTGTCATTTCTTCAGTGTTGTCACATGAAAAGATGTAATAAAATATTTACAAAAATGTGAGTGCTGTACTCACTTTTGTGAGATACTGTATGTGCATACATAAATACACACATACATGTACACATGCATAGAAATGAAAATCGAGGCATATCAGACTTTTTTTTATGAAGCAGGAGTTTTTTTTTTCTTTATAAGGCTCCTTTGCCTTTCTTGAAATCATCTGGGGGAGTTGACAATGCAGGATGATTTTTTTAATTGAGCCTATGCTTTTCCCATGTACAGCAAAGTAACATGTTAATGGTAATCCCATCCTTCTCTTTACCCCATACTCATCTGGCTATTGAGTTAAGTAAAATGTTTGTAATTTATTCCTTATAAAGCATAGTATCAGTTACATAAAAGTAGCCTATGTTGAGCCTGAGTATTGGAAATGCTTACAGGTGATCAGCCAGGAGCCCAAAGGGAGAGAACACAGAGATGTCAAATGTGTCAGAAGAGCTTCAATGATGCTAGAGCGGCAGGGTATAATCAGAGTCAGTGGCATCTGATCTGGGTCTAGCATCATTGGAACCAGAGCTCTTCTGACACATGTATTGCATACTAGCACATTATGTTAAACTTACCTTAAAATGAAGCTGTTCCAGTGCCGTAATGTCAGCGCTGCAGGGGCTCCCATCTTCACCCGTCTTGCTTCTGGGTTCGGGGGCTGCAGCTCTGTCTGTGACTGTCCGGAGCTGCGATGACATCACACTCGCACATGCATGCAGAAGCCGCCGTTCACAGCACAGGGCTCTGAACAAATGGCACGGATGGCCGTTCCTTCAGAGCGCATGTACCAGGGATGTTACTGGCTGCATGTAATGTAAATATCTCCTAAACAGTACATTTTTAGGAGATATTTACACTACCTATAGGTAAGCCTTATTTTAGGCTTACCTATAGGTACAATTCAGTAAAGGAAGTTTACTTCCTCTTTAAACTGCTTTTGCAAATTACCATGTCCACCCAGAAATGGTTTGCTATAGGTAAACTGTGATCACACTAGCTTAAGGTAGATATTATCATATTAGATCTCTCAGCTGAGATCCTAGGGTCCATTCTCAGACATAAAGCACCACTATTCTTACATCATCAAGAGGCATTCTGGTGTTCCTTTTGCATTTTCCATAGTGTAATATAAATACATGTAGAATCTAGCAACATGAGCCCTTTATATTGGATGCAGTATAAGGGCAGAACTGGAAAGTAATTTTTATAAATCTTATTGCCAGGTTTTCTTACATATACGAGAAACTAGTGGTTGGGTTGATTTAATCTTCCTCTCTCTACCCAACATTGACCTCCATTATCAATATGGTACAGACTGGTCTTTGAGACCCTAAACTCAGATGCAGAACAAAAACTTGTGAAATAGATGTTTGTTTTCCCTTTTTTTTAAATGTGTTATTATTTTTTTGCAGGTTGCACCCATAATTAAAGAAAGGATGATGAGAAAAGGAAGCATGATGGTGGGATATCAACCACACCGTGACAAAGTCAACTTCTTCCGCCACATTGTCATCAGCCCCCAAGTGAGCCGTGAAGATATGGACTTCGTGTTGGATGAGATTGAACTGCTCGGCAAAGACTTGTAGCTGTGGCACAGCAGCACAATGTGCTGCTCTTATATGGCTTGACAAAAGAGAGACTGCAGCATTTTACACTAAACATACACTGTAGTATAGACGTAGGCTAAACTGCCACATAATTTTATTTTCCTGACCATAATCAAGCATATTCTATACAAGAACAAGAGACAATAATTGTGCACTACAATATATTTTCTGCTTATAGAATAAAACAGGCTATACCCTTACAGTTTACTTTCAGTTACCTGTTTAGGCATTTTTCTATATACCCTATAGTATGCTTATGCCAAATATTCATAGTGGCATGGAATTTTTCTAAATTCACATGTCTGCCAATTGATGATAGTTATGCTTGTGTCCTTTGGAATATTCAGGCATTTATTCTATGCTAGTTATAATCTAAGGCATGCATAAAGTATCAAAGGATATAGCCATACCCAAGGTCAGCTAGGACATAACACATTTAAATATAGCATACTTACAATTGCAACAATCATGCACAGAACAGTTTCACCTTCTGGTCATTTTGCCTGGGCTCAAAATCAGAGGATTTTCCCAATGCCTTGAATAACAGAATTCTCTGATACACACTCCTCCCAGGCAGAGTGGCTGGATGAAGAACTACCTGACGCAAAGCTTTGAAATGAACACTTTATGGTAATGGAGGAATAAGAGTAAGTGAGGGTCTGTGTCGATGAGCTTGCTTTTTACATCAGTTTGAGATACTGCTGATATCATCTGGAGTTCATTGACAGGTGCATATGGCCTGCTTAAAACCGCTTTTGTATCCCATACATCTTTCATGGAGAGAGAAGCAACTTTGATGTGAACAAAGCCCATTGTCGCAGGCTTTAATAGTTATCCCAGTAAGTCTTCCAACCCCGTTCTACTGAGAATAGTTCAGTGGAGTATATATATATAGTTAATGAAAAACCTGTTTCTACATATAGCAGAATTAAAGCTTTACCCCAGTCATAATAAAACATAGCTAGATATTAAATCCACCTTCCCCAATAAAGAATGTATTGCTTGTTTTTTCTAGGGGGTAGCTAACGTACAGTACTACTGACCTTACACTACACCGCTGATAACTGGTCCACCAAAGCTACTCTTTCTCTGCATGCTAATGTCTGACCTGTTTTTTCAAGCACCTTCTCATGGATGTCGCCACACCTGTAATCAGTGGACGAATGACCACATCTTCAGGACGGGATGTGGCCTCTAGTAGGGATGCCCTCCTACTTTCTATCACTGAGTGGACCATGGTGTAAAGTAAATATTAGTGTATGCTAACCTATCCCCTAAAAAAAAGAGCAACAGATACTCCATAGGTGGAGGCATTGTGGAGATAATTTTTTATTTTGAATGTGCCTGGAGTTAGACTCAAAGTAACTGTGCAATAGTTTTACAGAACAAAGAGAATGAAAATGTAAAGTCTCAGGAAAAAAAATAGTTTGTGTCTACCTATAGAACAAAATAACTATACACTTATTTTTCTGTTCACAATGCAATCAAATTTGTTTTGTTTTTTTCTCTTTTTTTTATGAACTCGAATTGTCTCCTGAAACAATCAATTAATTTATTATTATACATATATGATTGATTGGTATTAAACCATTATCACTTGTTTTTCTTTAATACTAAATAATTAGATCTTTGATAGTGAATGAATATGTACAGAAGAATGTGTTGTGATCTTTATTGACTGTTAGCACTGCTAGTTTAAATAATGCAATACCTAAACCTCTTTTTCATAATGACAAGTATTGGAATCTTTCTATGAATGTCTTTTACTCATTTTTTTGTTGTGTGCTGACTAAATTAAATATTGTTGCATTTAAAGATAACCTGTCAGGTCTTAAAAAGTGGGTAAGGCTAGTATTTATCTTCAGATCAACTGTTGTGTACCCTGGGAGGTGTCTGCATCTGATGTGCAGGCTGAACATAGGGCTTCAACTGCTACCTAAGACCAGCCCCAGCAGTTAGGATTCAACATTAGAATATCAGTGGGCAAAAAGAAATAGTTATGACTATGGCATATGTTTAAGCCCTGTAGGTAGCCTGGGGAACTAGGGCCTCCCCAACCACATATGTATTGATTTGAAAGCCTCTGGGTTGTACTTGCCCCCTGGACCAAAAGTTGCCAGTCAGCCCCTGTTTAAAGCATATGTAAACCCAAAAACAAACATAACATATATTGTAGCTTATCAGTCCTTAGATGTGCTAGCTGCATTTGTTTTATTTTTTACAGGCTGAGAACATTTCCAGCAATTACAGCAAATGCCTGTTACTCTTATGCCGTGTACACACGGCGGACTTTTCGACCGGACTGGTCCGACAGACTTTACAGCAGACTTTCGATGGACTTTTGATGGACTTCCGACAGACTTTCTAACGAACGGACTTGCCTACACATGATCACACCAAAGTCCGGCGGATTCGTACGTAATGATGTACACCGGACTAAAATAAGGAATAGCCAGCAGCCAATAGCTGACCTAGCGTCGGTTTTTGTCCATCGGACTAGCATACAGACAAGCGGATTTCTGGGTCCGGCGGAGTTACGACGTAAAGATTTGAAGCCTGTTCCAAATCTAAAGTGTGTCAGATTTGCAACTGGAAAAGTCAGCTGAAGGTCCGGTGAAGCTCACACACAATCGGATTGTCCGCCGGATTTGGTCCGTCGGCGTCCGTCAGACCAGTCCGGTCGAAAAGTCCGACCGTGTGTACACCCCATTATGCAGCGTACACACGGTTGGACTTTACCACAACTCCCGCAATCGCCGCTGACACACAGAGAACCGGGATCTGTGTGTGTAAACGCGCAGTTTCCAGTTCTCTGAGGGGAGAACAAACATATTATCTGTTCATACAAAGTATGAACAGAGATCTGTCATCTCCCCTGCACAGTCCCCTCCCCCCTTCAGTTAGAACACAAACTAGAGAACACATTAACCCCTTGATCGCCCCCTAGTGTTAACCCCTTCCCTGCCAGTGACATTTTTACAGTAATCAATGCATTTTCTATAGCATTGATCAATTTATTAATTAAATGTATTATTCCCAAAAATGTGTCAAAATTTTCCGATGTGTCCGCCATAATGTTGCAGCCCCGATAAAAATCGCTGATCCCCGCCATTACTAGTAAAAAAAAATTAATAATAAAAATGCCGTAAAACTATCCCCTATTTTGTAGATGCTATAACTTTTGCGCAAACCAATCAATATAAGTGTAGCACTTACCCCCAAAAGAGCATCTTAATATTTGCTATATCTGTAATTCACGTTTACTACTCAACCTTCGCAGCTCATAGATTTAATAGTCACAGTCCTTAATGCTTTTTCTTAATGCTTTTTTCATCAAAATAAACTGGGATGGGAGAAGGACTTCCTTTGAGATGCTCTTCTGTTACATTGTCATCTTGCAATGAATCAAACCGGAAAATCTGAGTACATTTGCGGACAGCCAAGAAATCATTTTTCAATGATCTCTTCAATCAGGGACGATGGAAGTAGATTTGATAGAGAATAATTTGATAAAGAGTCACTCTGAATAACTTCTTCATCTGGATTACTTTAAAAGAACGATCCATATCTCTACATGTGTGCTTGCAGCTTCACTGCTATCTTTTTACCACAACTTCCCACCGGCATGGTACTTCCAAATTAAGCTAAAGGAGAGCCAATCTGAACAACTCCTCCCTCTTGACTGATTGGAATCCCGGGGCAATGCTGAACTCAAAGTCATAGGCCATTACTGCCCATCTCACTGACTTGTGCACCAACAACCCTCAGTCTCTGGCAATACCTTTCCCTTGGGCTTTCACTCACGTGATCAAAAGTCCATGTGCCACTCATAAACGATCAATCGCCCAGTTTCCTTCCGCTTTGTTGCTACTTCATCCGCAATGATCCTCAGTTTTCACTATCTCTTTGTGGCCCGTTCCCCTCCCGGCAGGGGCAGCCTACGACATCCACGACTACACGCGGCAAGATGTCGTCTGTTCCTCCATGAGGACCGGACCTCCACCCTTCTCGCTAAGGTGAAGCTCCGTTGGCTCTCCGAAGGGAAAAACCTCCAACTATCCCTCTGGGAACCAGGCTGGCTCTCTCGCTCCTCAGAGCAGGACTGGACTCGAACTCCCTCGGCACCATGTGACCCCCTTTTTATATGAGAGTCCCGGGATTACCAAGCAAATGAATGATTGGCCGAGACCAACACATAAACCACCTGTCACTCAAATATGGAAATCAAACAAAACAGGCCTGCTGCAAATAGCATCAGCCTGTCTAAATTTACCTATGAAAGAAAGCTAACAAGAAAGGTCACCTGCTTAAAAGTAGGTGCCCGCTACATAAGTTTATTGCGATTTTTTTTTACCAAAAATATGTAGAGGAAACATATTGGCCTAAACTGAGGAAAAAAATATTTTTTTTATATATTTTTGGGAGATATTTATTATAGCACAAAGTAAAAAATAATGTGTTTTTTTCAAAATTGTCGCTATTTTTTTGTTTATAGCGCAAAAAATAAAAACTGCAGAGGTGATCAAATACCACCAAAAGAAAGCTCTATTTGTGGGAAAAAAGGACGTCAATTTTGTTTGGGTGTAACGTCGCATGACCCCGCAATTGTCAGTTAAAGCGACGCAGTGCCGAATTGCAAAAAGTGCTCTGGTCAGGAAGGGGGTAAAATCTTCCAGGGCTGAAGCGGTTAAGGTAAAGGTTCCGCAGCCTTCTGGGACCTGTGATGTGTCCCAGAAGGCTGCAGGCAAAGGGAGGGAGGGTGGGGACTAAACCTCCACTTGGATCACCTGGTTTTGAAAGGTAACCGCTCCCAAAAGAAATAAATGTGTCCAACAGTGGTAAGGGGGGAGGGGAGTTGAAAAAGCAGAACTTCCTTTTTTGGGTGAAGTTTAGCTGTATGATAAAACCAAAACTGCTAATACCATATAGCAAGAAAAATGTGGGAAGGAAATGCTTACTTTAGAAATAGGGAGGCTTTTCAGTGCTGCCTTGAGAGGCAAAGTTAGTAGGAAAACCTTTACATAAGACCATAGTAATGGTATCAAAGCATTTGCATTTTGTCCAGTTAAGACAACAAAACTCCTGCATGCATGCAATATTATAGGGGTAAATAGTGAATTGTAGAAGTTTATATCTTTGTTTTTGACTTGCAAGCACTGATATTTACCAAGTATAAAACTACACTAAAACCAAAAGACATGAGAGATCCGTCAGCTATAACCGAGATAGCTGGGAATCAGTAGAGATGAAGTGGTATCTATACCATGCAAATCTACCACACTTAGTTAGTACATACGACCCTGTGTGCAAAACACACTTCAGGTTCACATAAGTTTAAGTTGTGTTAGAAAAGTTGTCATTTTAGGATCTCAGACTCCGATAATATAAGCAATAAGATTTCTGCAGATCTCTGTAGATTAATTAAAGATTTCTGTTTGCAGCTTTAGCCATCTTTACTACCCTTCCTGGTCTCAGCGAAAACAACACCCTTTTCAACATCAGATTAGGGGGTCTAAAGACCGGGTGAAATAACATCTCAAAAGAGAGACAATCATTACCTCACAAATACCTCTCCATCTAATTAATTCCCCTAGTATACACCTCAGGGTCAAATATTTTTTACGAACCTTGTCCAAATGACAAACATGCACAAATCCCATATTACACCCTATCCATAGCCTGATGCACTTTATCTTTCAAGTGCTCTAAAAAACCCTTCACAGTTTATAGACCCCATCTCATTCAATACACCACACAATCTAAACATATTAACTCCCGTACTATACTCTACAGAAACTCAGCTCCAAACTTGCAGGACTCTGTCACACATCACACTCAGTTAGACCTCAAACCCACCCAGAGAGAAGGCTTCTTCCTCTCTGACCTACCCGGATCAGCTACACCCAATAGGAAACATAGCTGATTTATTTCTTCCACCTGTAAATCAATCCCCCTCCCCTTTTTTCTTTAACGACTTTTTTGTTTTCTCAGCAGATTTCTTCCACACCTTTGTAACTATTCTCTCCCCAAACCCCTTCTCCCAACCCTCCTCCCCCTCCCCCATCCAAAACCCCTCTCTTTCTGCAAAATAAAAACTTTGCGATATATACTAAACCCAAACCTGAATACGGTTCACAGCCGTAATCGAACTTCTCATAACCGATCCAACCTTCCACTATACACCATGGCTCCACAAAACCTTTGTTACACTCCTCTTCCACTGAAAATGGTCTCCATCAACGCCAAAGGCCTAAACATACCCAAAAAGTGCTCACAATTGCTCAAAGAATGCCACAAGCTCTGAACAAATATAGTATGCATTCAGGAAACTCACTTTTTGACAGACAAAACCCCTAAGCTCTCAGAGAATTTCCTTTATCATTTAATTCACCAAATAAAGAATCTAAGACAAAGGGTGTATCCATCCTTATATCCAAAAACACTCCTATCCAAGTAACGGACTCAATTTACAACCAGGCAGGTAGATATATTTGGAAATAGGTTCCCGGCCTATCACAATCGCCAACTTATATGCCCCCAACATCAAACAAGTTGCATTCTTTAGATAAATTTGTGACCTTCTGTCCTCTTTTCAGCAGGGATTCTAATTCTTGGAGGAGATTTTAACGTCCCCCTTAACTCACTTCTGGACACATCCTCAGGTACCTCTGCTATGCCCTATAGGGCATTAAAACATATCAAAATGAAACTCAAAATGAAAGCCTCATGCTGCATGATACCTGGAGAACGCTAAACCCAAAAAGCCACAATAGAGCCTATAATACTCTCAGATCATCATCCGATCCCTATCCTTCTAGTCTACCCTACTTAAAGACCCAGTAGACGTAGAAAGATTTGCCACTTGCTTACGAGACTATTTCTCTCTCAATGACACTATAGACTCATCCTACCTGAATCAATGGGAAGCACACCAATGTGTAATTTGAGGAGAATTTATAAAAACTGCTTCTAAAATCAAAAAAGAATGCCAAGCTAAAATCTCAACGCTCATGACTCGCATACGCGCAATAGAAGCTACTCACAAACAAAATAAATCATCTACAACCTTTCAAGAGCTGACCCAAACTAGACTTCTAATTCTTGAAGAACTAAACAAACATGAAACCAAAAGACAGTACATTCTAAGACACAAAATATACTATGAACAAGGAAATAAAAGCGGTTAACTCCTCGCCAGAGCAGTTCAAAACAAAAAAGCAGTGCCACCGTACACCACATAAGAGACAAACAAGGGAACGCACATTCATCCAACGGGGCTACAGCATGCCAATTCGAAAAATATTACCAAACTCTTTATAACATCCCCTCTAACCCCGACTGCCCTCTTAATTGTGATACCAGAAAACGCAGTATCCAAGACTTTCTTTCAAAATATGGTACACCACAGATCTCCACCGAGACCTCCCATAACCTGAATGTGCCTCTTAATGATGAGGAATTCTAAAAAGCTCTCAAAGACATGAAAGTGGGTAAAGTCCCTGGCCCAGATGGCCTACCACTACAGTATTATAAGATTTTTGAGGACATACTAAAACCTCGGACACACATGCCCTCCCACAACAACTTTTTGAAGCACACATAGCAGCGGTCATTCCAAAGGAAGGAAAAGACGCCTCATTGGTAATAAACTAACGTCCTATATCTCTCATCAACTTAGATGTAAAAATATACGGCAAAATCCTGGCTAACCGCTTACTACCACTGCTCCCTTCTTTAATCTCTCTCGACCAGGTTGGTTTCATACCTGGTAGAGAGCGTAGAGACAATACTATCAAGGCTTTAAACATTCATCATTGGCTCAATCAAAATATAAAACATGGATTTTTTCTTTCCCTGGACGCGGAAAAGGCATTTGACAGGGTGGCCTGGGACTATATCGATGCGGTCCTCACAGCCGTTAGATTTCCCAATTTAATGTTGTCATACATAAGAACACTGTACTCAACACCTACTGCGAGAGTACGCGTTAACGGTCACCTGTCAGATGCCTTCCACCTCCACAACTAAACTAAACAGGGCTGCCCCTTTCCCCGCTTCTTTTCGTCCTTACTCTTGAACCTCTTCTAAACAGAATCATACTAAACCCAGATATTAAAGGGATCACAATTAACAAAACAGACGTATAAGTTTGCAGTATTCGCTGATGATCTCCTGCTCTTTCTATCTGAACCACACATCTCTATACCAAACCTCTTTAAAGACCTAAAACTCTTCCAGACTTTTTCTAACCTAAAGATAAACTACTCAAAAATCTTACACCTTAAACATAACATTACCTCAGGAGACCGTTATACAATGTCAAAATAATTTCCCTTTCTCATGGGCCAAGGATTCAATTACATATCTTGGAATTAAAATTCCAAAATCCCTTTTTAACCTTTTCCAAGACAACTTTGCCCCAGCTCTAAAAGAAACGAGAGAAGATTTAAAAAGATGGAATGCTCTCAATGTCCCTTGGTTTGGCAGGGCCTCTCTTCTCAAAATGACCATTCTTCTCCGCTTCCTCTATCTATTACAAACCATTCCCATTCACATTCCATCCTCATTCTTTTCCTGCTTCCATCAAGCCTGATCCTCCTTCATCTGGAGAAACAAACCACCGAGAATCAAATTTGATCGACTCACTCTTTCAAAACACAAAGGTGGAATAGCGCTCCCTGACTTTCGACACTACTATTGGGCAACACACCTGGCCCGGATTGTGGACTGGAATATTCACCACACTGTAAAAGACTGGCTCATCCTAGAAGACTCAATCACTCCCCAAAGCTTGAGATCAGTACCATGGCTACACCCAAGAACATGTACTCTCTCAAACAAAGCATCATCCCTTAATAGGTCCCACACAAGAAGTATTTCATAACTCGACCAAAGCTACTAATCCCACTCCCTGGCTAAGTCTGCTTACCCCGTTACGCGCAAACCCAGACTCCTCCCGGGCTAATGACAATTTCCTTGTATGAATTTGGCCCCATAGAGATGTACTAGCTACACATATGTTTAACAAAGGTGTACTCATTTCAATAGAGGACCTTAATGTTAAATTGTCCCCGAGTCACATATCATATTGGACATATATACAAATGAAACATTTTCTATCCAGGAAGGAAACCGCTCAATACTGGACGAAAAACCTGTCCACTTTGGAAGAACTTTGCTCTAAAAAAAACCCCCAAAGACATCTCATCTCAGTCTTGTATTCCTCCCTATTTAATGATCAAACAGCATTCTCCAATAATGCATGCTCAGCATGGGAGCAAGATCTAAATATAACAATCACTGACCCTGAATGGGAAACAATCTGCTCCTACATTCACAAGGGCTCTCTTAATATAGCCACCCAAGAGTGTGGATTTAAGATCTTTTCAAGATGGTATAGAACCCCTGCGTTGCTTCATAAATTTTCAAACACAATTCCTAACAGATGTTGGCGATGTGAGGCTACAGACGGATCAATGCTCCACATCTGGTGGTCGAATCCTGTAATCCAAACATTTTGGCAGACAGTACATGACACTATCCTTCCTGTCACATCTGATAATGTAGACTACTCTCCTGCAGTATACCTGCTTCACCATACCACCATTGCCAAAATGGTATATCTTAAATCACTAACAATGTTCATGATAAATGCAGCAAGACACTGCATCCCATGCCATTGGCGCTCTCCAAATGCTCCAACGAAAGAGGAGTTGTATCGTAGAATCAACAATATAGAAAAAATTTAAGAACTTATCAGTATTTCACATGAAAAGATACTCAAATTTACATCAACATGGTACAGTTGGCAACACTTTAAAACAACAGAGGCATATCAAGTGAACGACGGATGAGTTCTTCTCATCATGACACCTTTACCGAAAATAAAAAAGTATAAACACTTTACCTGTTGCTACCTATCCTGGTCCCTTCATGATCCTCTAGGATAATCGGGACCAACATACCCACTTCTTATGCTCTTAACCCAAACTAGTTCTTTATTGATCTGTTGCAGCATGGATTGAGTGAGAGGGGAGTCTGGAACTCCCCTTACCACCCTCCTTTTCTCCTTCCCTTTCTTCCCTCCATACCGCTCCTGACCCACCTCCCTACTTATATACCTTTTCTTGAACTACGTTCTACATCTATAACTACGATCTATAATATCACCCAAAAATAAATAAATAATAAATGACCACACCCCCTTATGACGTCACAGTTCCAACATGCCCCGGGACTGTGACGTCATAAGGGGGCGGGGTCACCGCCTATATAAGTCATTGCGGAGTGCTTACACAGCATTACAGCGGGAGAGAGCGTTGTATCAACATCAGAAGAAGAGAAGAGGAAAGAAGAGAAGAGGGAAGAAGACAACGCAGAAGTCCGGGCCACCGCTAGCAAAAGAGCGTCAGAAGATAGCGGAGGAGCCGGCAGAAGAACCGGACACCAGGAGAAGAGGTCTAACACTGGGAGAAGAGGCCGGAGAGCGGGAGAAGAACCGGACACTGGGAGAAGAGGCCAGAGAGAGCAGCAAAATCGGAAGAAGACCCTCGAAGTCAGAAGAAGACCCCCGGAGCTGTCTAATAAATTACTTAAAAAAACCTGTCTAGTGTGTTTTTTTATTGACACTTTATCCCTAGGTGAATGGGTAGGGGTACGATGTACCCATACTCATTCACATAGGGTGGGGGCCAGGATCTGGGGCCCCTTATTAAAGGGGGCTCCCGGATTCCAATAAGCCCACTGCCCACAAACCCCGACAACCAACGGGCAGGGTTGTCGGGAAGAGGCCCTTGTCCTCATCAACATGGGGACAAGGTGCTTTGGGGTGGGGCGGCCGCAGGGCACCCCCCCTCCCCCAAAGCACCCACCCCCCCATGTTGAGGGCATGCGGCTTGATACGGTTCAGGAGGGGGGGGGGGCGCTCGCTCATCCCCACCCCCTTCCCTGACCAGCCACATTGCGTGCTTGGATAAGAGTCTGGTATGGATTTTGGGGGGACCCCCATGCTGCTTTTTCGGTGTAATCCATACCAGACCTAAGGGCCTGGTATGCCCCGCTACGGGGCTCGCAAGGTGTCAATCTCGCCGATAAAAGTGGCAAAATTGACTTGACTACAGTTAGTAAGGTTGAATAAAGACACAAGTCCATCCAGTTCAACCTGAGTGAGTGTCTACAATTGTCCCTATCCCTGTACATTGTGTCTCATTAAGATGCTCCTCTAGTATATATTATTTTATTTAAGGTACCCATATAGCGCAGTCAATTTACACAGCACTCCACACACACATCGCACACTGACATTGGTCCCTACCCTCAAGGAGCCCACAATCCAAGGTCCCCAGCTTGCATTTATATACTAGGGCCAATTCTGGAAAGAAGCCAATTAACCTGCCAGCATGTCTTTGGAGTGCAGGAGGAAACCGGAGTACCTGGAGGAAACCCACGCAGGCACAGGGAGAACATGTAAACTCCAGGCAGGTAGTGTCATGGTTGGGATTTGAGCCAGTGACCCTTTTTACTGCTAGGTGAGAGTGCTACCCACTACACCACTGTGCCGCCTGTATTTAATTTCCTCACAGATGAGGCGTTGGCCCTCCTCCATTTCCTGCATTTTGCATGCAGCCATGGAAGCAAAGGCCTCTTGAAGAGTGGTGGTGGATCTGAGGGCAGCATTAGCCTCCCGAATCAGCGCAAAGGCTGCCTTGTCCACATTCCTCCCCTTCCTGGGCCTTTTTTTTTGTAAGGCGGAGGGGAGGGACCTGGTATTTGGTCAGGCTATTGGGCCGTGCCACCTCCTGACTGCCACTTACCCCTGACACCTCTTGGATGCCACATTCCACGCCCTACTCCTGGCTGAGGCTTTCCTGTGTATGAAAAAGGGACATCGTTTTAGTTTTTTGTTCATCAATCACACACAATTTTCAGCTCATGACTGTTGCAAATTAAATGTTAACAAATAGAAAAGACTAACATTCTGTGCCCAGCATTTTTCATTCTTGTCCTAAACATTTTTGACCACTACTGTCTATTCATATGTAAAACACTTTATTAAATCAGCAATCATTGATCAATAATAACATCTAGTTAACATCATTAATTTTACGACAAGAAATATGTAGAACAATGCTATACCTGGCTCAAGCTGGGCTCCTCCACTTCTTCCTGGCTGGAAGGCCCAGGTTGGACGTCGTAAGCCTCAGCTGGGGTGGAAGGAAGCATGGAAGTAAGAGTGGAAGGTAGGGTTGAGAGTGATTGCCTGACTTCAGTCTGGTCTGACAGAAACCGCAGTCTGTCGTAGTACCACAGCCTGGGTGCATAAATGTCATCTGCTTCTGCTCCTGATCTCTGGGAATCCTGGACCTCATTGCGCTCCCTATTATAAGTGCTCCTCAGGCCACCAATTTTGGCCTTCAAATAGGGGATGGTTGCCGTGGAAATCTGCGGCTTCACCAACTCCAGCAGTTTCTCCAGCGCTGCCTGCCTCTTTTGTTAATGATTATAATGCGGGTGTTTCACGTGCACAGCCAGGGAAGCTCTCTGTACTTGTCTATGAATAGGGGGAGGAAGTTGTGATCATTGAAGCCACCCATATTCTCTGCAAGACACAACACAAGACAAACCCTAATGTCAGGCTAAACTCTCCTAATTTTGTGCCAATATAGGCCTCAATCTATAAGCAGTACAGGCCACTGATGCACCAAGTTAAAATTGTACCTTTGTTATCACGATCAGTGCTTCCGCTACTCTTTCCTCCGCTCACAGATCGTATGTATGATGCACACGTGTTGCGCTTTATATACACTGCACATGCGTGAAACTCCGCCTGCCCCTGACCTTCTATCTAGTATATTCCCCGCTCCTTCTCTTTCGGCGCAGTGGGAGAGCACATGGCGGAGAGACAACAGGCGCATGCAGACAGCAGCAGCAACATCGAAAGCCCGGGGCCACGAACGTCCCGATCCCGGAGGAGATTTAAGGCCTCAAATATGTCCTTTGTAGAGATGGTGGAAATGGTGGAGAGCCGACTATGATGGGAAGCATGGACCTTACCCAAACCAAAATGTGAGAAAGGCCAAGGCCAAGATCATGACTAAGGTTGTGAAAAGTCTGCACAGGAATTTTGGGGTACGATGATCCAAGGATCAGTTGAGCAGACTTGAAATTGAGGGAGCACAATCAGTACAGAAAGATCAGGAAACTGCTTTTAAAAAGTAAGTATTTGCCCTGTGTTCCTATTATTATTATTACTTGCATTCTGCTCCATGTGCTTTTCTTTACTGTTGTACAGTTTAAAATGGTAAATTTCAGGTCCGTGGGCACAGTAATCGTTTGTAGTAAACATTGTTCGTTTGCCCACTAATACAATGTTTTTGGCAGATCCAGGTTAACTACATTTGTTCAGGCCTATTTGTATTAAAAGAAGCTTAGTACATTGTTGTCTAGATGGGTTTGTAACTAGAATGAAATGTAAACTTGATTCAGTGTAAGGAGAGGACACTCAGCAGCTGTTTACACAACTGGATGCAGGAGCACTAGTGTGGGACACTAGAACAAACTTTTTAGGGTGTCCCACACAGGTGCTCCCGTGGATACTAGGGGTGTCTCCATGTGTGAAAATTGTACAAAAAAGGTAAGTATTCCAACTTTAGAAAGGGAAAAAAATGTCTTCAGCTTGGAACTCTGCCCAAAAAGACAATTGTACGACACTTCCAAGCAATGTTTCAGATACCTATTTTTGCCCTCAAATATCTGTGTGCTAAGTATAACTTTTTTTTATTCACATAGGGGAGAAAAGACTCGGGACATCTGAAGACACCAGGGACCCCCAACCTCCTAAAGAAGGTGAAATACCAACACCACAACCAGAGGATGTGGAGGAAGGAGAGGTTTATGAAGTGGGCAAAATAGTGGCCACAACAGGTGAGTGTCTGAGACCACAGCTTCAGGTAATAGATGTATGCCTGCATATTTATAATACATAATGTGTTTTTGAATTTTAGGTGATGTGGATGTTGTGGAAGAAGAAACACATTTCACAAGTGCAAGTGCACACGTCCTCATCGGGGAGATCATGGTGTGCAATCGTGATTTACAGAAGATCAAGGAAGACATCAATAATGTTGAAAAAAGACTCAAAAGCATCACTGATGGTTTAGGCAGAATCTAAATCACACCTAAATTCTTCAATTTGTTTATATTTATTTATGTATATTGAAAGCCAAATTTTGAAGATGCACACAGTGTGTCAATATGTCCTGAAAACAAAAAGAGTTCTAAAGCTCTAAAACTGGCAGTCATTAGAAACTTTTGTCATGTCATAACAATTATGCAAGGAATAGCTGGACACTGGTGCAGCTGCAAACTTTTGGAAGAAAAGTAGACAACAAAAATAAACAAAAATGCAGCGCTCAATGGGACCAGTAGTAAAGAACTATTGCTGATAATATAATCAATAAAGTTAATTTATTGGATGCATGCTGAGATTTGAAATTAAAAACAACTGTCAATGAAAAAAATTAGATGTTAAAATTATTAGACTTCATAAGCACAACTCATTATCATGGTTGAAGTAATCTGAAAATTAGTATATACGATACCACCATGACTTCCAGGTGACAAGGGGTTAATATCAGCAAGTGTGCTCCAAGCTCCGATCCTAATTGTCAGACCCAATGGCTCAATGTGGAGGGAGAAAAATAGAGGTGGAGAGACACTGCTCTCTAAGGTGCACTTAGTGGCTGTATTCCGGATATCAGACTCGCTGTGATCCTGGAGGTGTATTGTAGATCGCGCCTCTGAATGATCTCGGTCAAGCTGGCTGATCAGGCAGGCTGGAACCTGGCGTGCTGGAGGGTGCTCTGGATGGCGCGCACTGAATCCGGAAGCCAGGAGGCAGGGTCAGGGCCGGAAATGAGGAGTACCAGGAAGCTAGGCGGATCTCAAGCTCAAGGTAGCCGTGGCGACCGTGACTTACATGTTTTATGCCCCTGCGCTTTATCAAAGTCAGACTATCAAAAGGACATGAAGAAAACTGTGAAGTCAAACAAGAAAAAAAACTATTACTTTTGCACATAACATTACAAGCAGATTAGACACAAACATTCTTGGCCAACATCAGTATAACATTTATTTTAAGGAGTATTTAAAGACAAAAATCTAAGGTCCACTTATCAGATTCCTCACCCCCTCTGATGGCCCATAGTAAGATTTTTATGGGGGGGGGCGGGTATGTTTTGGACAGGTAACCTTCTCCACTTCATTGAGAGCTGAATGCATACATAATGTGTTTTACTTTGGCCAGCCCCTCCTTACTTACAATATTGGCAGCCCACTGGACAGGTAAGAAGTGTCATAATACAAAAATATAAATACACGCTGTACAAATTGAAGCACTTTTTTACATTCTGCAATTACCTATCAAGATAATAGGAGAACAAAACTTTAAACAGTACCATTTGAAAGTATTCAGGCAGGCCCTTGCACTACATGCTTTGGTGAATTCATCCATAAATATGACCACAAAAGAGGTAGGTATAGTGTGTATGGATTTGGCAAAGTCAGCAGATAGAGGATTGGTATTGGTTGACTTAGCGGTTGGGGGGGAGGGAGGGTTCAAAATGATTTTGGGACTCTAAAAAAAAGCCTCTGGCACTCTGCCTGAATTTAAGGACACAAATAACATTTGTACACATTTTAGGGGGTGTTTAGGGTAAAGCACTACTATGGAGCTGATAAAATACATTATTAAGTGACTAGGCTAGGTATGTGTGCGCCCAGGATAGCATGCTGAGGAGGTTAGTGAAGGCAAATATGCATGAAGGACAAAAAAGGAAGTTTAAAAACTTCCAGCATGCATGAGGATAAAGAGGACATTCACAGCATATTACAATCATGGTAATTAGGGAATGATGAAAAAAATACAATACATTAGCAAACATTAAATACATAGAATGTGATGTTAAAGGATAAAACTTACCTTAATACAGTCCTTCTGCAGGACCTGTATGATGGCAGAACAGGTCTCTGGACTAATGATCCCCAGAGCCTGGGGGAGATGCCTGTCGAGAACTTGATGTCCTGCAGACTTCTCCCTGTCCCCAAGCATCGCAACGTGGCGACTAGCCTCTGTTCAGGGGTGATGGCTGGCCGCATGCAGGGATCCTGCTTCATAATATAAGAGGACAGCAAAACCAACAAAGGGTGAAAAACGGGGTCCGTCATCCAGAGATAATTCCTGAAATCATCAGGATTATTCTCACGGATCCCTGCAACAAAGGCATATGAGAGAATTGGTCACGCTGGAGTAACCAATTCTTCTTCCATGAACTCCTCCCCGCCCTGTTCATGGACTGAGCTTGGGTCAAAGTAACAACCCCAACACCAAGCCCCTGCACAACACGAACTCTATGATGAGTATATACCCACAACATGGCTTCAAAACGGTCGGCTGGTCAGAACGAACTAACAGAAAGCACTGAAAATCAGAAAGGCCTGAGAAATGAAATGAATGGACAAGAATGCACTGGGAATCAAATACGTACTATAAAATATGCACTGAAAAACAAATGCGAACTGACTACACGCACTAAAAACCATAAACTGAAGAGCAGTAACAATCTGAAAAGCACAAGACTGAAAAGCGCGAATTGTCTCTCACCAAACTTCTACTAATGCCCTGTACACACGACCAGTTTTGCCTGTGGAATAAACTCCGAAGGTTTCTCCGACGGAACTCCGACAGAATTCCATTCAAGCAGTCTTGCCTACACACGGTCAAACCAAAGTCCGACCAAAGTCCAACCGTCAAGAACGCGGTGACGTACAACACTTACGACGGGACTAGAAAAAGGAAGTTCAATAGCCAGTAGCCAAAAGCTTCCGTCTCGTACTTGCTTCAAAGCATGCGTCGTCTTTGGTCCGTCGGAACAGCATACAGACGAGCGGTTTTCCAATAGGAATTGGTTTAGTCTGAAAAAATTTAGAACATGTTCTATTTCTAGGTCCGTCAGAATTTTCGAAAAAAAAAGTCCGATGAGGCATACACACAATCGGAATAGATGATGAAAAGCTTCCGTCGGACTTTTTCTGTCGGACATTCCGCTTGTGCTTAACACGAGATAAACACCAGATTAGCAGGAGCCCAAAGGGTGGCGCACTTGGTATTGAACTTCCCTTTTATAGTGCTGTCATATGTGTTGTACATCACCGTGTTCTTGACATTCGGAATTTCCGGCAACATTTGTTTGACTGTGTGTATGCAAGACAAGTTTGCGCTAACATCCGTCAGAAAAAAAAGATGGATGTTGTTATCGGAATGTGCAATTGTGTGTACATGGCATAAGGATGAAAGATGCTTAGCACTTTGCTCACTAGCTTGCAATGGTCTTTTTGGTGCATTTACAAAAATAAAATAATTTGTGCCTACCTTTGCATCTGTTAAAACCAATAGAAATAATAAAAGGGATTTTTTTTTATTCAGTGCAAATATTTCTAGATATACAATCCTCCCCCAAATCTTTTTTCGCCAAATATGCAATAATTCAGTCATGAACTACCATGTTATGCAGAGTTACTGAATAATTTATACTTACTGAAATTAGAGCAGAGATTTCAAATTACTCCACATAGCAAAACCACGCTAAGCCACTTTTTATCAAGATGGCCCAGAAACAAAACTGCAGTCAAACGACATAAAAGTACCCACAGAAACAGGATGCCTGCTGCTAATATCTGTTATTTAGACAGTCCATGGATCTCAGGATTCTACAATAATCAGAATTTTTATGGGGTGCAATAGAGCAAAATTTTCTCAACCAGTCAGATCAATAATGTATATGTTGAAAAGGCCATAGAGTTGAGATCATCATAGCTAAATTCAGTCAAATAAAGAACAATGTCCAATCTGGGGCGCCATTTAAAAACGTAATAAATATACTATACATTGGCAGCTAGCTTGTTTGCATTCTTTATTAGATACTTCCTTTTTTCTCAATTTACCTAAGCATCAATGCCTCAGAAAACTGAGTGTAATGACTAACCGACAGATATGACTTTGGGCGGTGAGATCATGACTAAATAATTGGATGCTTTCACGCAGTATGTGTTTGGCCGGGGGCAAACATTATTTAAAAATCAGACCCTTTCAGATGGAAGAAAATGTTTTAGAAGTCAGATCTTTTAACTCTTAGTGCTCATGTTTCAAATTTATCATGCTAATCCCAGCATCAGCTATGGCCTACACAGGTGAAGCACTGGGGCAAATGTGTAACCTACAGCAAATCTAGTGCAAAATAAATAAAATATTTTTAGTCTAGTAAACATACAATATTACATAGGAATATTTTATATTTACAGTTTGTATGTCCCCTGACTGGTGCTTTTTTGTATTGTTTTACTATGATGTTAATCGTTCTAAATAAACAGGTAGAATATAATCTCTAGCTATTTGGATCTAGTCAGAGACACATCCCTCTTGTTAAATATGCTCATATTTAAAAAGAAAAAAAAAGTGCAGAGTTAGTGCTAAACTTCCTTACTGGACTTTACATGAGTAGTAAAAATTAGACAAAGTATCAGCTCATAAACCTGTAAATGTTCAAAATATTGTAAATTAACTAAAAATGAATATAATACGGCATACAAGTACTGCTGCACACTGTATTCAACTCCAGCATTAAGTGAATGAAATAGATGCTTTAGATCAAGTCCCTGCCCATCGGCAGATGTCCAATGTGGGGTGTGACCAATGGGCGTGAACTTGAGCTGAAGCCTGTCTTTCATTCACTTCGAATTGAAGTTGAATACAGTGTGCAGCAGTATGCTATATTGCATCTTGGGGCGAGATGTGCTCTGTTTCTGCCAGCCGTTGAATACAGTGAGTAAACCTGGGAGCCTGGTACTGTGGGCTTGGAGCAGCGCCAATCAGTTATAATATGCAAAAATGAATATAGTTTCCCTTTCAGGATGTGAGCATTTGTGTCTATGTGCACATCGGTATAAATTTCCCCTTATTGTAAATTCTTTGTCAATCATGGCATTCAGCAATGTAGATCTATGCAAATCACAATGCCTGATATCCGATGACCAGCATAAAAAAGAAAAAAAATGCCACCACCGAGATTTGTCCTGCGTGTTCGCTTGTCACCCTCCAAATGAAAAGTCCAGTGGATGACAGCTGTTATATACAAGAGGACAGGGTTTCCCAGTGATTTAATTTTCCATATACTGTATGGAAATGTCTATATATGGCTAATGACGTCATTGGTGGTTAAGGACTCGGCAGTGCCTGCACCTGCTGGCATCCTTAACAATTATTGACAGCAGGAAGCTGTCATGTCTAATAGCAGTAGTAATATCACCATTATACATGACATTCGGCTCCTGAAAAATGGGTAAATGTTTGGGCCTTTGTCTGAACACCTGAACAGTCAAAGTTCAGGTTGAACTTCTGTTTGGACCCAACCTTGAACTCATCCCTACATCTGATCCACATAATCTACCCCATCCCCCCACTCTAAACAATTTACTAGCACATGTCCTGTTTCACCAGCTGGCCTGCATCCTCCCTACTCTCACCACTGTGCATGGACCCCCTTTGACAACTATATCTGTGCATACTTCTTACTGCTCTCACTCAATGCCTGCATAAGCTTCCCTCATCTCCACTGCATCTATTTTTCTCTCAGCCATTCCTGCTTTCACCACAGCGCCTTTACACCCTCCTCACATCAATATATCTTCTCTAGCACTACCTCCATATTTCAGTAGAAAAAAATTGTTATTATATTGTTGTACTCACTGAGGCTTACACTAGCCTCTGGGTACAGTTACTGCTGGATGGGGCAGCAAAAGGAATAGCACGGTTGACTTTTACCATTGTAAAATAGAAGTACGCTTATACCTACTGAACCCCTTTTGTGTAAAGCTACATAATAAACCAAAAACTATAAAAGAAAACCGAGCTTGTGTAACACATAACCGCTCCTTAAGGTATTAGGCTGCAGACAAGCCATGGTTAATTGTATAGCTATATGTAAAGTGCTGCGTTAATAGATAAATAAAAAGTCTTAAAGAAAAAATTATTAAAAAAAATATAGTCCTTCAGTGAAAAGAAAAAAAATCTTCCAATGTGTAAAAGGGTCCCACTTTACCCTTGGAACCAATAACTGAACAGTGAATCAATCGTCACCTCCTGAGAAGAAGACCTCCACCAAAGAGAATCAGGTATGCTCTAACCAGAACATGGGGACCTTCTAATAAAAGAAAGGTCAAACAAGCTGGTTGTCATATGGTTCTCCAGAACATCCATTAACATGGGTGACACTCTATGACAGTAATGAGGAACCTATGGCACGCATGCCACAGCTGGCACGCAGAGCCATCACTGTGGGCACGCGAGAGAGTCCAGGTTCGTGGCAGTGAGAGTGCAGCCATATAGATAAAAATACCAAAAATACCAAAAAAAAAGTCAGCATAGGCAGTCTTCAAGGGATGCCAGATCCATAGCAAATTCAATCAGTTACATCAGCATCAGGTGCTTGATAGCTGCTCATCCAAGGCTACTTCATTTTTATTAATGTGAGCCTATCAACAGAGTCTGTGGACAGGCACACTCTTTGATCCGTTACAAACCCTCCAGCAGCACTGAATGTGCGTTCAGAAAGCACGCTGGATGTAGGACAGGTCAGTAGCTCAATTGTATATTGAGCAAGTTCTGGCCAGTGGTCCATCTTCAAGACCCAGTAACCCAGTGGATGCTCTGTTGGAAAGGTCTCCAAGTCTGCTCTTGCCCCTAGATATTCCTGCACCATGTAATGCAGATGCTGGCGATGGTTGCTGGAACCGATCAGACCTTGGCGCTGAGGACTGCAAAATTGTTTAAAGGCATCGGCCAGCCAGCCACCTTCTCCACCGCTCTTCCTCTGACTGAACAAAGCCTCAGAAACACATTGTCCAGCACCAGGAAATGGTAACCTCCCAGGGTCTGGAAATGCATTGCACAAACCTTTCTTCAAGGCCTCCTGGAGATGTTTCATTCTCTGCTCCCTCTGCAAAGGCAGGATGAGTTCTGCAACCTTACTCTTGTAACGTGGATCAAGAAGAATTGCCAGCCAGTAATGATCCCCCTCCTTGATACCACAAATCCTAGGGTCCTTTGGCAGGCTTTGCAGAATCAGCTAGGCCATGCAGCGTAAGTTTGCAGAGGCATTCGATTCTGAGTCCTCTTGGTCACTAAGGATCACATGACCCGTAACTACCTCCTCCCAGCCACGTACAACTCCTTGGGTTGGAAAACCCCTTGAGGACTGCTGCTGAGTGTTATCCTCTACATCCATGCTGACACAATCCTCCTCCTCCTCTTCTTCCTGTGTGTTTGGCAGGACTGCAGGAATGCTATCTGGATAAAGGGGGCCTTGAGAGGTAATGAAGTCCTCCTCTTCCTCCCGCTGTTCTGCCTCAAGTGCCCTGTTCATGATTCCACGAAGTGTGTGCTCCAACAGGAAGACTAAAGGGACAGTTTCACTGATGCATGCATGGTCACTGCTTACCATCCTTTTGCCCTCCTCAAATGGTGACAGGACAGTGCATGCATCCTTGATCAGCAGCCACTGGCGTGGCGAAAAGAAGCCAAGCTCCACTGACCCTGTCCTGGTGCCATACTCACACAGGTACTCATTGATGGCCCTCTGCTGTGTGTGCAGCCACTGCAGTATTGCCAATGTTGAGTTCCACCTGGTGGGAATGTCACAAATGAGGCAGTTGGTGGGCAGGTTGCATTCCTTTTGAATGTCAGTGAGCTGAGCCCTGGCATTGTATGACCGGCGAAAATTACCGCAGACTTTTCTGGCCTGCCTCAGGAGATCCTGTAAACCTGGGTACCTGCTCAAGAACTGCTGCACCACCAAATTCAGGACGTGTGCCAGACATGGAACATGGGTCAAGTGTCCCTGTTGGAGGGCGGAGAGAAGGTTGGTGCCATTGTTGCATACAATCATTCCTGGCTGAAGCTGGCATGGCGTCAACCACCTCTGAGCCTGCCCCTGCAGAGCTGACAGAATCTCTGCCCCAGTGTGGCTCCTGTCCCCTAGGCAGACCAACTCAAGCACCACATGGCATCTTTTAGCCTGACTGCTTGCGTAGCCCCTTGAACTCTTACGGAGCACCGCTGGTTCAGAGAACAAATCTGCAGAAGAGGCCATAGAGGAAGAAGAAGAGGAGGGGGTGGAGGAGAGAGCTGTGACAGAATCACCACTAGCATTTTGGATGCGTGGTGGCGGAACAAGCTACAACAACACTGAACCCTGTCCTGCATCCTTCCCAGCTGCCAGCAGAGTTACCCAGTGTAGAGACTGTGTATATATATATATATACTGTATATATATATATATATATATATATATATATAAATACATTAATACACCACCTGAAGTGTATTAGAAACAGTACACCACGGAATGCACTGTAGATATAGGCTACACTGGATGGAGAATATATATATATATATATATATATATATATATATGTATATATATATATATATATTAATGCACTGCCTGCACTGCCCTGAATATTGAGTAAATACTGAATATACTGTCAATGCAGAGTATATATATATATATATATATATATATATATATATATACACATTATCTCACTAAAGTGAGTACACCCCTCACATTTTTGTAAATATTTTATTATATCTTTTCATGACAACACTGAAGAAATTGAAATTACACTTTGCTACAATGTAAAGTAGTGAGTGTACAGCTTGTATAACAGTGTAAATTTGCTGTTCACTCAAAATAACTCAACACACAGCCATTAATGTCTAAACTGCTGGCAACAAAAGTGAGTACACCCCTAAGTGAAAATGTCCAAATTGGGCCCAATTAGCCATTTTCCCTCCCCAGTGTCATGTGACTCGTTAGTATTACAATGTCTCAGGTGTGAATGGAGAGCAGGTGTGTTAAATTTGGTGTTATTGCTCTCACTCTCTCATACTGGTCACTGGAAGTTCAACATGGCACCTCATGGCAAAGAACTCTCTGAGGATCTGAAAAAAAGAATTGTAGTTCTACATAAAGATGGCCTAGGCTATAAGAAGATTGCCAAGACCCTGAAACTGAGCTGCAGCACGGTGGCCAAGACCATACAGTGGTTTAACAGTACAGGGTCCACTCAGAACAGGCCTCGCCATGGTCGACCAAAGGAGTTGAGGGCACGTGCTTCGTGTCATATTCAGAGGTTGTCTTTGGGAACTAGACGTATGAGTGCTGCCAGCATTGCTGCAGAGGTTGAAGGGGTGGGGGGGTCAGCCTGTCAGTGCTCAGACCATACGCCACACACTGCATCAAATTGGTCTGCATGGCTGTAGTCCCAGAAGGAAGCCTCTTCTAAAGATGATGGACAAGAAAGCCCACAAACAGTTTGCTGAAGACAAGCAGACTAAGGACATGGATTACTGGAACCATGCCCTGTGGTCTGATGAGACCAAGATAAACTTATTTGGTTCAGATGGTATTCAAGCGTGTGTGGCGGCAACCAGGTGAGGAGTACAAAGACAAGTGTGTCTTGCCTACAATCAAGCATGGTGGTGGGAGTGTCATGGCCTGGGGCTGCATGGGTGCTGCCGGCACTGGGGACTACAGTTCATTGAGGGAACCATGAATGCCAACATGTACTGTGACATGCTGAAGTAGAGCATGATCCCCTCCCTTCAGAGACTGGGCCGCAGGGCAGTATTGCAACATGATAACAACCCCAAACACACTCCAAGACGACCACTGCCTTGCTAAAGAAGCTAAAGTTAAAGGTGATGACTGGCCAAGCATGTCTCTAGACCTAAACCCTATTGAGCATCTGTGGGGCATCCTTGGAAGGTGGAGGAGCACAAGGTCTCTAACATCCACCAGCTCTGTGATGTCGTCATGGAGAAGTGGAAGCGGAATCCTATGGCAACCTGTGAATCTCTGGTGAACTCCATGCCCAAAAGGGTTAAGGCAGTGCTGGAAAATAATGGTGGCCACACAAAATATTGACACTTTGGGCCCAATTTGGACATTTTCACTTAGGGGTGTACTCACTTTTGTTGCCAGCGGTTTAGACATTAATGTCTGTGTGTTGAGTTATTTTGAGTGGACAGCAAATCGACACTGTTATACAAGCTGTACACTCACTAATTTACATTGTAGCAAAGTGTCATTTCTTCAGTGTTGTCACATGAAAAGATATAATAAAATATTTACAGAAATGTGAGAGGTGTACTCACTTTTGTGAGATACTGTATATATATATATAGAAAAAGAGAAGAAAAAAAAGAGTCCAATCCAGATGGAAAAACAGCAATCACCGGACAGAAGGAATGACAGGATCCCTCGTGAGGAAAATAGGAGAATCGTCCCAATGTTGTGTGACTAATCTTTCACCAATTAAGGTCAGATAAGCTTACCAGAGTTGATGGACCCCCTATCACAGAAGGTCAGAAGCGCATATATCCCCTCAGGGATGTAATGAGACTCCCATAAGAGCGATCTTCAATCCCAGTCCCTGGAACTCTTGTCCACCAATGTAAACCAATGGCAAAGTGGAAGACTGTCTCCCCGACGAAGAAGCTGTGGGGTGTAGTCTGCGAATCGGATATATGCGCTTCTGACCTTCTGTGATAGGGGGTCCATCAACTCTGGTAAGCGTATTTGACCTTAATTGGTGAAGGATTAGTCACACAACATTAGGACGATTCTCCTATTTTCCTCACGAGGGATCAAGCTATCCTTCTGTCCACGCCAACAACACTACACACGGCCACCGTGTAAGCAGCCTTATATAGTGTGGGGCGTGGACTTGCCTCTGAACCATGATTGGCCAAAGGCACCCTGCCTTTGGCCAATTATGGCTTTCTTAGCAGGGCATGCTGTGATTGGCGATTTCGCAGTGCATTATGGGGCGTTCAGCAGCGCTCAAATTTTCTGCAAACGCCCCATAATGTTCTCTCTTCTGCGAACGGGTGAACACCCGATGTTCGAGTCGAACTTATGTTCAACCCAAACATCGAGCTCATCCCTAATTAAGACAATTTCAAGCTATATGAAGGAGCAGCAGCCATTCAAAGAAATTCAATAAACATATTCAAACAGAAATTCAATAAACATTATGTGGCTTTTTTTCATTATTTCAGTTTGTGATTATGCATCTTAACAAAAATCTCTGGGTTAGGTCAACAACCTTCTTAAAGAGAAGGTCCAGCACCCCACAACAATTTACATCAGCAGCTACAAATACTGCAGCTCCTGACTTTTAATATATGGATACTTACCTGTCCAGGGAGTCCACGATGTTGGCACCCCAGCAAATCTTCAGATCGGCTGTTGGGAGCAGCCGCTACCATTCCTGGTAAGCGAACCTGGCAGTGAAGCCTTTTGGCTTCACAGCCAGTTCCCTACTGCGCATTTCCATGCACACTGTGCTTTCTAATTGGTCCGGCGGCAGAGGAAGGAGGAGGGGGTCGAACAGCTGAGAGACCAGGCTGCGGCACCATTTCCCGGAAGTGGGGAACGGTACATGTCAAAAAAGGTACCCGTTCCCTCCTCCCCCCTAAAAGGTGCCAAATGTGGCACCGGAGGGGGGGAGGGGACAGATAAGCGTAAGTTACACTTTTGAGTGGAACTCTGCTTTAACCACTTACGGACCACCCGCCATCGTTATACGTCGGTACCTTGAAGAGAAGTGTCGTTGTTATGGCAGCAGCTATCTGCCATAACCTCGGTATCCTCTTCTTCAGCAGGCAGTCCGCTTCAAGATAAAAGTGATCTCTGTAGTGGATTCGCCGCAAGATCACTTTTATCGGCGGCGGGAGAGGCCCCCACACCGCGCTCCGGTGCCCTCTGTTGCGTACCGGAGTTGTCAGTAGTGGCGGAGGCGATCAGATCCTCTCCCTAGCCTGACATGGAGACAAGTGAGGGGAAGATGGCCCCTACCCATTTCCATATCATTGCAGGGTGGAAGTGACATCAAAACGTCACTTCCACCCATAGCTCTTAAAGGGACTTTTTTTTTTTTCAAATGACAATTTTTTTTTTTATTGCATTTTAGTGTAAATATGAGATCTGAGGTCTTTTTGACCCCAGATCTCATATTTAAGAGGTTCTGTTATGCTTTTTTTCTATTACAAGGGATGTCTACATTCTTTGTAATAGGAATAAAAAAAGACACTTTTTTTTTCTAAAGAACAGTGTAAAAATAAAAAATAAAAGGTAAAATAAATTTAAAAAATGTTTTTTAAACGCGCCCCATTCCACCGAGCTCGCATGCAGAAGTGAACGCATACATGAGTAGCACCCGCATATGAAAACGGTGTTCAAACCACACATGTGATGTATAGCCATGATTGGTAGAGTGAGAGGAATAATTCTAGCCTTAGACCTCCTCTGTAACTCAAAACATGCAACCTGTAGAATTTTTTAAACATCGCCTATGGAGATTTTTAAGGGTAAAAGTTTGTCGCCATTCCACAAGCGGGTGCAATTTTGAAGCGTGACATGTTGGGTATCAATTTACTCGGTGTAACAGTATCATTCACAATATAAAAAAAATTGGGCACACTTTACTGTTGTCTTATTTTTTAATTCAAAAAAGTGTATTTTTTCCAAAAAAAGTGTGCTTATAAGACGCTGCACAAATACTGTGTGACAGAAAGCATTGCAACGACCGCCATTTTATTCTCTAGGGTGTTAGAAAAAAATATATATAATGTTTGGGGGTGCTGAGTAATTTTCTAGCAAAAAACACAGTTTTTAACTTGTAAACAACAAATCTCAGAAAGAGGCTCGGTCCTTAATTGGTTAATTTAATAATTTAGTTATGTAGGTCTGTTTAAGTGTATATAAATCCTAGCAATGAATAGCTCCTATTTGCTTCTTTTTGGTTAGTTAAATATTTAATTAAAAGTGTTTTTGATGTGTTTGATAAGTACAAAAATATACAATGGTCCTGGTTAGAAATCCAGCATGCTCTCTACCTATGTTGGCTGTTATTAGTTGCATTATTTCCAGCTCTCTTTGTGGTATACAGAGCACTTTTCCTGGAGATGAGGAGTGTTTACAGGCCAGCACTCGGCTCAGGACCTGAAAGCAAATGGAGATCACTAGAGCAGGGCTGAACTGGGAATAAAAACCTGCTCTGGAAAAAATTTCATACCAGCCCCATAGCATTATTATATCAGCCAGACAGCATAACATCATTATTTTCTTGTTCGTGAAAGGGAAAACCATGCATTTTAAAGCACATTCGAAGAGTATATAGATAGAGATATTATACATAGAGAAGACACATAGAGAAGACAGATATGAAAGCATGTAGGGCAGGGATATGCAATTAGCGGACCTCCAGCTATTGCAAAACTACAAGTCCCATCATGCCTCTGCCTTTGGGTGTCAAGCTTGTGGCTGTCAGAGTGAATTCCAGTTAAAAGTGGTAAAAGTGTTCAATCATCAAGGGGGACCACAGGAAGTCTGGGACGTGGGGGGGGAGACGATGGACTCTGTTGACTAGAGACCACCTTCTGCAGAGTGAAAACACCAAAGTAAGGGGGTGGGTTACTGATATAAGGGGGAAACCTTTATATCAGTGTCCCCTTACATTATTGTCTTCACTCCCCCCTTACATCAGTGACCCCCCTCAGACTGGCCTGGCGGCGCTGTCACTGACCTCCTCTCAAGTGCACCATTCAGGGCTCAGTCAGTCGGCTCCAGCTTGGTTGGCTCTGGTTTTATCCTATAGTCTCCTCTCCACAGTCCACACACATCTGACTTCTCCCATGACCTCCATCCTGGTGGCACTCCCACTCTTGACTCCTCTCCAGACTTCCCCTCAGAGACTGCAGACATGATATAAGACAAGAGATGGTCAGAGGTTACAGACATGATACAAGAGATGGTTAGAGACTGCAGGCATGATACAGGAGGTGTCAGAGGTTGCGGGCATGATACAAGAGATGGTCAGAGACTGCAGACCTGATACAAGAGATAAATCCAGCCTCAATACTGCCCATCAAATGCAGCCTCACTGTGCTCATCAAATGCAGCCTCACTGTGCCCATCATATGCAGCCTCACTATGCCCATCAAATGCAGCTTTACGGTGCCCATGAATACAGCCTCACTGTGCCCATCAATACACTCTCACTGTGCCCATCAATGCAGCCTCACTGTGCCCATCAATGCAGCCTCACTGTGCCCATCATTGCAGCATCACTGTGCCCATCAATGCAGCCTCAATGTACCCATCATTGCAGCCTCAATGTACCCATTATTGTAGCCTCACTGTGCCCATGAATGCAGCCTTACTGTGCCCATGAATTCAGCCTCACTGCCCATGTATTCAGCCTCACTGTGCCCATGAATGCAGCTTTACTGTGCCCATGAATGCAGCCTCACTGTGTCCATGTATGCGGCCTCACTGTGCCCATGTATGCAGCCTCACTGTGCCCATGTATGCAGCCTCACTGCCCATTTATGCAGCCTCACTGTGCCCATGAATTCAGCCTCACTGTGCACATTATTGCAGCCTCACTGTGCCCATGTATGCAGCCTCACTGACCATGTATGCATCCTCGCTGTGCCCATGAATGCAGCCTCACTGACCATTTATGCAGCCTCACTGACCATGTATGCAGCCTTACTGTGCCCATGTATGCAGCCTTACTGTGCCCATGAATGCAGCCTCACTGTGCCCATCAATGCAGCCTCATTGTGCCCATCATTGCAGCATCACTGTGCCCATCAATACAGCCTCAATGTACCCATCATTGCAGCCTCAATGTACCCATTATTGTAGTCTCACTGTGCCCATGAATGCAGCCTTACTGTGCCCATGAATTCAGCCTCACTGCCCATGTATTCAGCCTCACTGTGCCCATGAATGCAGCTTTACTGTGCCCATGAATGCAGCCTCACTGTGTCCATGTATGCGGCCTCACTGTGCCCATGTATGCAGCCTCACTGTGCCCATGTATGCAGCCTCACTGCCCATTTATGCAGCCTCACTGTGCCCATGAATTCAGCCTCACTGTGCACATTATTGCAGCCTCACTGTGCCCATGTATGCAGCCTCACTGACCATGTATGCATCCTCGCTGTGCCCATGAATGCAGCCTCACTGACCATGAATGCAGCCTCAATGACCATGTATGCAGCCTTACTGTGCCCATGTATGCAGCCTTACTGTGCCCATGAATGCAGCCTCACTGTGCCCATGAATGCAGCCTCATTGTGCCCATGAATGCAGCCTCAACGTGCCCATGTATGCAGCCTCACTGACCATGTATGCAGCTTCGCTGTGCCCATGTATGCAGCCTCACTGACCATGTATGCAGCCTCACTGACCATGTATGCAGCCTCACTGTGCCCATGAATGCAGCTTCGCCATTCCCATGTATGCAACCTCACCATGCCCATGTATGCAGCCTCACCATGCCCATGTATGCAGCCTCACCATGCCCATGTAAGCAGCCTCACTGTGCCCATGTATGCAGCCTCACTGTGCCCATGAATGCAACCTCACTGTGCTCACAAATGCAGCCTTACTGTGCCCATGAATGCAGCCTCACTGTGCCCATGAATGCAGTCTCACTGTGCCCATGTATGCAGCATCACCATGCCCATGTATGCAGCCTCACAGTGCCCATGTATGCAGCATCACCGTGCCCATGTATGCAGCCTCGCCATGCCCATGTATGCAGCCTCGCCGTGCCCATGTATGCAGCATCACCGTGCCCATGTATGCAGCCTCACTGTGCCCATGAATGCAGCCTCACTGTGCCCATGTATGCAGCATCACCATGCCCATGTATGCAGCCTCACAGTGCCCATGTATGCAGCATCACCGTGCCCATGTATGCAGCCTCGCCGTGCCCATGTATGCAGCATCACCGTGCCCATGTATGCAGCTTTACTGTGCCCATGAATGCAGCCTCACTGTGTCCATGTATGCGGCCTCACTGTGCCCATGTATGCAGCCTCACTGTGCCCATGTATGCAGCCTCACTGCCCATTTATGCAGCCTCACTGTGCCCATGAATTCAGCCTCACTGTGCACATTATTGCAGCCTCACTGTGCCCATGTATGCAGCCTCACTGACCATGTATGCATCCTCGCTGTGCCCATGAATGCAGCCTCACTGACCATGAATGCAGCCTCAATGACCATGTATGCAGCCTTACTGTGCCCATGTATGCAGCCTTACTGTGCCCATGAATGCAGCCTCACTGTGCCCATGAATGCCCATGTATGCAGTCTCGCCATGCCCATGTATGCAGCCTCGCCGTGCCCATGTATGCAGCATCACCGTGCCCATGAATGCAGCCTCACTGTGCCCATGAATGCAGCCTCACCGTGCCCATGTATGCAGCATCACCATGCCCATGTATGCAGCCTCACAGTGCCCATGTATGCAGCATCACCGTGCCCATGTATGCAGCCTCGCCGTGCCCATGTATGCAGCCTCGCCGTGCCCATGTATGCAGCATCACCGTGCCCATGTATGCAGCATCACCGTGCCCATGTATGCAGCCTGGCCGTGCCCATGTATGCAGTCTCGCCATGCCCATGTATGCAGTCTCACCATGCCCATGAATGCAGCCTCGCCGTGCCCATGCCATGTATGCAGCTTCACTGTGCCCATGTATGCAGCCTCACTGCCCATCAAACTCACCATTGCCAGGCTGGATAACACACACACAGCGTGCATCTCCCGCTGTGTGTGACGGAGCTGAGTCTGTTTTCAGCAGCAGCGTGGCGCTGTAACAAGGTCCTGCCTCCTAGGCCGTCTCATGTGATAGTCTAGAACAGATGGAACACTGAGTGAATCAGTGTTCCGCCTATCACATGAGACGACGGCCTAGGAGGCGGGACCTTGTTACAGCGCTGCCACCGAACACAGACCCAGCTCCATCACACACAATGCCCACTGTGTGTGACACAAGAGAAAAGGAGGAGGGGGGAAGGAGGGGAGCGCAGCCACAGATCAAAGCAGCAGGGCAGGCAGCCTACTGGAAAATTTCCCGGTATCCTGGTAGGCCAGTCCGGCCCTGCACTAGAGTAACAGTGTCTACTTTCGTGATTTCCAGCTACCAGGGGCATCAACCAGGTATGGTTTATACATAGTTACATTGTCCAGGCTATGCCAATATAACTATGCAAAGTATGCATACCTGGAATTCCTCTTTAAAGTCTTCCTTATTTATTCTACTTGAAATGAACAATTGCATATTGGTTACCTGGACACACACTCTTTCTTTATGTGTATGCGTAGAGCTCTTATGTGCAAATCAACAACATTGTTGATAATTCTATAGAATCAAATTATAACATACTACTTAGCCAGTTATTGAATGAATAAATGAGTGACTTGTATAGCGCTACCTATGCGAACTGAATCACCTCAGAGAGCTTTTTGCCGCTGGTGTCCATCTGCGGTATAGCGCGGTCCTTTGCCCCATGGGGTCCTGACATGCTTAAAAACACATACAACATACACATATTAGGCCAATTTTTCGACAGGATCTAATTAACCTACCAGCATGTCTTTGGAGTTATTGACATCTATATAAAAAAATCTTGAGAAATTAAGCCAAAATCCTCATAGTAATAAAATCAAAGGATCATCATGGCTTGTTTCAGTTAAAACATCTCTAAGATCAATAATGTCCTATGTATGATTTGGTTTAAATGAACTGTAAAATACTCAGTACAATTTGAAATACAACTGATGTCAGATGCTATATCATTAGATGTCATCAGCACAATTTTGTAAAGTTCAGTAGAGCATTTTATATCAGTGCAGCCAGAGAGAAGATTTGTAAGCTACATCTAAAGTGGAAAGATAGAAAACAGCTGATCTGGTACAAATGTAGAATAAACTGCTGCTAACATGTTTTTAAATGCAGATTATAATAGTTTGGGGGTCAGTTCAATTTATTAGGTATGCTTATATAGTTTACATTTGTTTATATTGTAGCCCTCTTTTTTTTGGGGGGGGGGGGGTGTAAACCAAATGCCCCCCTTCTCTAACAGCATCATATAGTGCATAACCTGTAGGTAGGGATGAGCCGAACACCCCCCTGTTCGGTTCGCACCAGAACATGCGAACAGGCAAAAAATTCGTTCAAACATGCAAACACCGTTAAAGTCTATGGGACACAAACATGAATAATCAAAAGTGCTAATTTTAAAGGCTTATATGCAAGTTATTGTCATAAAAAGTGTTTGGGGACCCGAGTCCTGCCCCAGGGGACATGGATCAATCCAAAAAAATTTTTAAAAACGTCAGTTTTTTCGGGAGCAGTGATTTTAAAAATGCTTAAAGTGAAACAATAAAAGTGTAATATCCCTTTAAATTTCGTACCTGGGGGTGTCTATAGTATGCCTTTAAAGGGGCGCATGTTTCCCGTTTTTAGAACAGTCTGACAGCAAAATGACATTTCAAACGAAAAAAAGTCATTTAAAACTACTTGCGGCTTTTAATGAATTGCCGGTCCGACAATACACATAGAAGTTCATTGATAAAAACGGCATGGGAATTCCCCACAGGGGAACCCCAAACCAAAAAAAAAAATGACTTAAACTCGCAGTGTACCACTTTATTACAAGTAATTCTTTTTAAATAGAATATATCTTTTCACATGTTATGGCGTCTTCATGCCCCAAGACATTATTACCCACTATTAAACTCATCGCCTTAAACATCCGAGGTCTCAATATCCCGGAGAAACGTACACAATTACTTTCTTCCATGCATAAAAACAAAGCTGACATAATTTTTTTACAGGAAACACATTTTAAGAAGAATTCCATTCCTAAACTTTCTAATTCCCGATACCCAACTTCCTTTCATGCAACTAACCCAAGTTCAAAGTCCAAAGGCGTTTCTATTCCATTTGCAGACAATTGCCCATTTCAAATTTCAGACACATGTATAGACCCGGAAGGTCGATACCTTTTTTTAAAAAGGGTCACTTCATGGAAAACCAATAACTCTAGCAAATATTTATGTTCCCAACTCCAAACAAGCTCCATTCTTTAAATCGACCCTACAAACACTATCCAATTTTCAAGAAGCCATTTTGATTTTGGGAGGCCATTTTAATGTCCCCCTCAATCCCCTCCAAGATACTTCCACTGGTACCTCATCACTCCCATACACGGTTTTACGCTTGATTAAAACTCAACTCCAAAATCTATCGCTCCATGATACATGGCGTACGTTATATCCTACAATGAAAGATTATACATTTTACTCTGCCCCACACAAACGTTACTCTAGACTTGATTATGTTTTTATTTCTCAAAGAGACCTAACATTCCTCACTTCAGCCACGAATGATCCCATGTTCTTATCTGATCACCACCCTGTCTCTGTGTCCATTACATTTCCTGATGTACTGCCACATTCCTCAATTTGGCGCTTAGATCCCTCCCTTCTTACAGATAAAATTATAGTACCCGAAATCCACAAACGGTTAATGCAATATTTTCAAGATAATTCTTCACCTGACATATCGCCTATGATGCGTTGGGAAGCACACAAATGTGTCATAAGAGGTTACTTGATCGCGATCTCCGTAAAACGTAAAAAAGAAAGACAATCTTATATTAATAAGCTGACATCTCATATCCAGAAGTTGGAAAAGGCTCATAAATCTACGCAAGCAGTAGCCTCACTACATGATCTCGTTCGGGCCCGACAGGAACTATTAGATGAACTTCACAAACGATCTACACGACACTACATTTTAACTCAAAAACTTTTTTACGAATATGGGAATAAGGCTGGAAAACTATTGGCTAATGCTTTACGAAATAAGAAAACACGTTCCACTATACACTCCCTCAATGATTCCATGGGACGTAAATTGGTTATTAATAATGATATAGCTAACAAATTTGTTAGCTATTATACCCATCTCTAAAATTTAATGCCTTCTAATTCACAATCTGAGAAAAACGTCCGTATACAATTGATGAAAGACTTTCTGTCTAATCATACCCCTAACAAAATTTCTGATCAAGAAGCAAGAGATTTAGCACACCCAATCTCTCCTGAGGAGGTTGATAATGCTCTCAAGCAATTAAAACCTGGAAAAAGTCCTGGCCCTGATGGCTTTACATCAGGTTATTATAAGTCCTTTCAAGAAATACTCCGTCCATATTTTCTGACAGCTTTTAATTCCATCTCACTAGACCAATCTCTGCCCCGTGATTTACTCACAGCTCATATAACAGTTATTCCTAAACCTAATAAAGATCCTTCCCTAGTTACTAATTATCGACCAATTTCTTTACTAAATGTGGACCTGAAACTTTATGCGAAGATTTTAGCCAATCGTCTTTTACCATTATTACCCAAACTTGTTTCATTAGACCAAGTAGGTTTTATACCTGGTAGAGAAGCAAAAGATAATACCACGAAAGCTATTAATTTACATAGATGGTTGACTTCTTCCCAACAACGTGTTTTTTTCTTATCACTGGATGCGGAAAAGGCGTTCGATAGAGTGGCCTGGGATTATATGCTTGAAGCCCTTAAAATGTTTGGCTTTCCGGACCGTATGTTGCAATTTATATTAGCATTATACTCTTCCCCAACTGCAAGAGTTAGAGTTAATGGCCACCTATCGAAAGCCTTTCCAATTTCGAATGGTACCCGTCAGGGTTGTCCCTCGTCTCCTTTAATTTTTGTACTTACTCTTGAACCTTTACTACAGCGTCTTAGATCTAACCCTGACATTAGGGGAATAACCATCGCTCAAACTACGTACAAGCTGGCAGCCTTTGCCGATGACATTCTTTTATTTCTTACAGATCCTCACATTACCGTTCCATCCATACTCAAAGACTTTGCCACGTTTAAAACTATGAGCAATCTCAAAATAAATTTTAACAAATCTGAAGCCCTCAATATAACGATGAGATTTCTCATTGCCAATCAAATTTTCCCTTCAAATGGAATGGGGATTCGATCACTTATCTTGGTATCCAATTACCCACTCATTTGACCAATCTTTATTCCAAAAATTACCTCACCATCCTTCAACACATACAAAAAGACTTGAAATCTTAGTCCACTGGTATCTTTTCATGGTTTGGAAGAGCTTCCATAATAAAAATGAACATCCTTCCAAGACTTCTTTACCTCTTTCAAACTATACCCATAAAGTTACCACAGGCTTTTTTTGCCTCGGTTCGCAGTATTTGTTCTACATTTATATGGGGTAAAGCAAAACCAAGATTCAGTTTTGACAGACTAACCATCCCAAAATTGAGAGGTGGTATTGGACTTTCAGATATATCTAAATATTATTGGGCATGTCAGTTGACCAGAATTATTGATTGGAATGTTCACTCTTCTACCAAAGATTGGGTAAACATTGACCATTCATTCTCTCTCATTCCTCTTCGCCAACTACCCTGGACTATTCACACTCACGTACCACAAAACTGCAAACAACACCCTCTAATTGGTAGTACTTTACTAGTATTTAAACAGGTTTGTCAAAAATTTAAAATATCCTCTTCTCCAGGCCCTCTCACTCCTATCCGCAACAACCCTGATTTCCCTCCAGGCCTTTCAAACTCCTTCCTAGCTAAAATGTGGCCTCACAATACCATAAGAGCTACACAATTTTTTAGGAGTGGCTCTTTTCTAGATTTAACTAATTTATCTTCACTGTCATCAGATTGCTCCTTTCCATTTTGGTTGTATTTTCAAATTAGACATTTTTTGAACAACCCTCTTACACGAGAAGCTTATGCTAGACATTTAACCTCTTTTGAACTATTGTGTTCTGAAACGGAACCTCAGAGACATCTTATCTCCGAACTGTATTCCCTTTTCTTCTATAATCACAGCCCTAAATCCAACATTGCTTGCCAACACTGGGAAAGAGATCTCTCTATTAATCTTACAGAGGAAGAATGGAGTAGAATTTATTCTTACATACATAAAGGTTCCATTACAAGAGAATGGATTCAAGATTTTTTCTAGGTGGTACAAAACCCCACTCAGATTACATAGAATTTCCCCTTCATTACTACCTAACTGTTGGAGATGTGCAGATACAGACGGTTCCTTACTTCATATATTTTGGACCTGCCCACGCATTCAACCCTTTTGGAAGGAGGTTCACCGTCTTGCTACACATATTTCCACACTTCCATTGGACATCTCCCCGGCACAAATGCTTTTGCACCACTCCAACATTCCTAAAAAAACTTACTACAAATCTCTTGCTTTATACTTAATCAGCTCAGGGAAAATGTGTATCCCGCCTCTTTGGAAGGACACTAACCCCCCAACTATTCTTCATTGGTTTAAACGTATAAATAAAGTAGCAGCCATGGAAGAATTGATCCATCAAGCTAATGACACTCCTAATTCCTTTAAAAAAAATGGGCTTGTTGGAACCACTTTCAAAACTCAACTGAATTCAAACAATTGATATCCCAGTGACATTTACATTTTTTTTTTTATTATTATCAGGTACCATATCTATACTTTTCCATTATACTGGTTAAAACAATATTGCAAGTATTACTGTAGGTGTTTCCTGTCTGTTTCTTTTGCCCTACTCATATACTTCAGCCTACATTTTTCCGATCCTGGGTACTCGGATGAACCTCATATACTTTTTGTTGGAACTATTTATACAATGTGTTTAGATTACACTGCTTAATATATGTAGGTATGGGTGTTCAATACACCTCATACTTTCATTTAATGTCTACTAGCTTAAGTTTTATCTATTCTTATCTCTTATACGCTTTTTATATACATTATATGATTGTTATTGAACATCTTTGCAACAATTATACTTTCATGTTATTCCATGTAACTTTGTATTATTGTATACTTCCTGTTTCATACAATAAACTTTATTGCAAAAAAAAAAAATGACATGGGGGTCCCCCTAAATTCCATACCAGGCCCTTCAGGTCTGGTATGGTTATTAAGGGGAACCCCGGCCAAATTTTTTTTTAAAAATGGCGTGGGGTCCCCCTCAAAATCTATACCAGACCCTTCAGCTCTGGTATGGATTTTAAGGGGAACCCCGCACCAAAATTTTTTTAAAAAATGGCGTGGGGTCCCCCTAAAAATCCATACCAGACCCTTATCTGAGCACGCAACCTGGCAGGCTGCAGGAAAAGAGGGGGGGAGGAGAGAGCGGCCCCCCTCCTGAATCGTACCAGGCCACATGCCCTCAACATTGTGAGGGTGCTTTGGGGTAGCCCCCCAAAACACCTTGTCCCCATGTTGATGAGGACAAGGACCTCATCCCCACAACCCTGGCCGGTGGTTGTGGGGGTCTGCAGGCGAGGGGCTTATCGGAATCTGGAAGCCCCCTTTAACAAGGGGACCCCCAGATCCCAGCCCTCCCCCCTGTGTGAAATGCTAAGGGGATACCTACCATTTCACTAAAAAAGTGTCAAAAATGTTAAAAATGACAAGAGACAGTTTTCTGACAATTCCTTTATTTAAATGCTTCTTCTTTCTTCTATCTTCTTTCTTCTATCTTCCTTCGGTTTCTTCCTCCATCTTCTCCTTCTTCTGGTTCACCCGTTATGTAACCCCGCCCCCTTCTGACATCACAGGGAATGCCACAGGGAAGTCCCGTCAAGTCCCTGTGCGTTAGAGGGGGCGGGGTCACCGGGTGGCTCCGCCCCCATTATTTAAGAACCATCAGAAGAGGAGAAGCGTCACACAACGGGAGCCTCCCTCCATGCCATCATGGATGCGGAGTGGCCTGAAAAGAAGAAGACAAGAAGATGAAGAGAAGAAGATGAAGAGAGAAGCGTCACACAGCGGGAGCCTCCCTCCATGCCATCATGGATGCGGAGCGGCCCATTGAGAAGAAGGGAAGAAGACGCTGACGCCGCGGAGGAAGATGCCGGACGAGAACACTGGAGGAAGCACCAGAAGAACCAGAAGAAGAAGAGGACGGAGGAAGAAACCGAAGGAAGATAGAAGATTTAAGAAAGAAGATAGAAGAAAGAAGAAGCATTTAAATAAAGGAATTGTCAAAAACTGTCTCTTGTCATTTTTAACATTTTTTACACATTTTTAGTGAAATGGTAGGGGTACTTTTGTACCCCCTTACCATTTCACACAGGGGGGAGGGCCGGGATCTGGGGGTCTCCTTGTTAAAGGGGGCTTCCAGATTCCGATAAGCCCCCCGCCTGCAGACCCCCACAACCACCAGCCAGGGTTGTGGGGATGAGGCCCTTGTCCTCATCAACATGGGGACAAGGTGTTTTGGGGGCTACCCCAAAGCGCCCTCCCAATGTTGAGGGCATGTGGCCTGGTACGGTTCAGGAGGGGGGGCACTCTCTCGTCCCCTCCTCTTTTCCTGCGGCCTGCCAGGTTGCGTGCTCAGATAAGGGTCTGGTATGGATTTTTGGGGGGACCCCACGCCGTTTTTTTTTTTTTATTTTGTCACGGGGTTCCCCTTAAAATCCATACCAGACTTGAAGGGTCTGGTATAGATTTTGAGGGGGACCCCACGCCATTTTTTTTTTATATTTTGCCCCGGGTTCCCCTTAATATCCATACCAGACCTGAAGGGCCTGGTATGGAATTTAGGGGGACCCCCACGTAATTTTTTTTTCAATTTTGGTTCGGGGTTCCCCTGTGGGGAATTCCCATGCCGTTTTTATCAATGAACTGTTATGTGTATTGTCGGACCGGCAATTCATTAATAGCCATGAGTGGTTTAAATGATTTTTTTTCCTTTGAAATGTCATTTTGCTGTCAGACTGTTCTAAACACGGGAAACATGCGCCCCTTTACAGGCATACTATAGACACCCCCAGGTACGAAATTTAAAGGGATATTACACTTTTATTGTTTCACTTTAAGCATTATTAAAATCACTGCTCCCGAAAAAACGTCCGCTTTTAAAACTTTTTTTTGCATTAATCCATGTCCCCTGGGGCAGGACCCAGGTCCCCAAACACTTTTTATTACAATACCATGAATATAAGCCTTTAAAATTAGCACTTTTGATTTCTCCCATAGACTTTTAAAGGGTGTTCCTTGGCATTCGAATTTGCTGTGAACACCCCAAATTGTTTGCTGTTCGGCGATCTGGCGAACAGCCGATGTTCGAGTCGAACATGAGTTCAACTCGAACTCGAAGCTCATCCCTACCTGTAGGTAAAAAAGAGAACCAGAACCTTCACTAACTGGAAGAGTAGCTTTGATAATAATGTTGGCAGTGCCTCCACCCAGCACAGGGCCTCTATGAACAGAAGAGATTCCCTTCCTGGGAAATTAACCAGTAATCTAATCAAAGTAATTTGGAGCAGAGGGACTACTGTAACCAGAATATATCATTAACCATAAGTATATACTGTAGATGCACACCAGTATGAAATAATACAAGCTTTATATAAGAAAAAATGAATAATGGTACAAACATTTAATGTACAAACAAGTGTTATCAGCAAAGGGCCCAGCCTGAGACCTGATGAAATTGTGCACATATACTCGGGTATTTATAGTTATTATTACAGCTACCGCCAGATGAATGTTGTAGCAAAGTTACAGGGGCTCCTGAGGATGATCATGATGTGGCATCCTACATTGTGTCGGAGACCTGAAGATAAGACAGTGATGGGGAGATCCTCCAACTGTTGTCCAACCAGCCTGGAATGCAGCTTCTGGAATGCAGCTAGTCAGGAAGCTGTGGTGTGCCACTAGGACTCAGTCAGCCTATCTGCTCTGTGCTTTAGTCCCTCCCCAGTAGTCTCTTATCTAACAAGCAACCAGACCTCTAACTACCAGAAGTGACAGTCAAATGACTACCCTGGTTCTAGACTATTCTGGTTATCAAGCCCTTATCTAAAGCTAGCTCTAAAATCTGAGACCAGAAGGGACAGGATTAACTAAAATAAAAGAAGCTGCATATAAATAAAAAAACAAGAGCTGCATATAAACTCTATTGCAATAAACAGGTTCACCTACTAATATACTGAAAGATGACCACTACATACATATAGTAGCACAGACCTAGCTATTTGGTATTGTGAATGTGAGATAACAACGATGAATATAGATAACTACATTTAAACAACTAGGCCACAGGAACAATAACCTAATAGTCTCTGAGTCTGGTCTGGATAAAATACAGTATTACAGTATTGTGGCTCCTGTACGTGGACATGAGGTGTCAGCTCCTCTACCTCATTCCACTTTTTCCTTCTGGAGTTTTTCAAAGCCAGCCTCTAGGAGACAGGAGGTGTTAATACATAATTATACATATTATGTTATATTGGCATCTAACAGTAGAGGGCAGCAGACCTTACAATATAAATCTCTATTTTATGCATTTTATTATAAGTTACACCCATGACACAGGGTTCACCAAGATTAATGGATTTCCATTTACTTGTTGGCTGAATAATGAAATAGAAAATATATATATGCAATATTTCATATTTTCCTGACTAGTACATGTTCGGCTACAGCAGCAATGTCAGTCTGAGGAGAGGGTACTGTTAGACTAACAGATTTAGGTAGACTTTACTAACAAATTAATGCTGAATGCCAGCTAACATTCTATAAGCAGTTACAATAAAAAAAAAATATTTGTGATAAATGTTTTACTTAAATGTATAAAAGCTGACCATTGTAAGCACTTTTAGTTCAGACGGAACACTGGCTGTTAGAACATTTGTCTGAAGGGTATTAAGACAAATGTGACAGCTTCTGGCTGTCAATGATAGCTAAAGCAGCAGCAGCTTATCAACCATTACCATCACTCGGCCCGTTCACTTACTGTATTTGGCTTGGAATCCCTGGTCATGGTAGCAGATGAGTGGGGAATGGTCACATCATTGCCTAAATATTCCCACATGGCCATATTTGGACAATGATTCACCACTCTGCCAGCTTTTAATGGTTGCTAATGAAGAAGCTGCTGCTTGAAGCCACTGCATCCTTACCAACCAATGACTTCACCTGGCCCATTCACTTACATGGCCGGATATCCCTGGGTACAGTACCTGCCCGCGAGAATGTGTCTCCAGCGTGATCCCATCGCACTGGTTCTCGGCGACAGGATACTGTACATCTTGTGCTGGCTGCAATAGGAAAAACATGAATTCCCCTCCAAGAGCATATCAGGCCCTTAGGTGTGGTATGGATTCTAAGGGGAACCCCCTACGCCGAAAAAACGGCGTGGGGGTCCCCCCCAAAATTCATACCAGACCCTTATCCGAGCAGGCAGCCCGGCTGGTCAAGAAAGGGGGTGGGGATGAGCAAGCGCCCCCCCCTGAACTGTACCAGGCCGCATGCCCTCAACATGGGAGGGGTGGGTGCTTTGGGGAAGAGGGGCGCCCTGCAGCCCCCCCACCCTAAAGCACCTTGTCTCCATGTTGATGAGTCAAAAAAATATATTTGCAAAGAAAAAAAATTACAAAGTTTAAATTTCCAACAGATAAATTTGTCAGCTTGTTTAACCGCTTCAGCCCCAGAAGATTTTACCCCCCTCTTGACCAGAGCACTTTTTGCAATTTGGGACTGCGTCGTTTTAACTGACAATTGCACGGTCATGCGATGTTGCACCCAAACAAAATTGATGTCCTTTTTTTCCCACAAATAGAGCTTTCTTTTGGTGGTATTTGAACGCCTCTGCAGTTTTCATTTTTTGCGTTATAAACAAAAAAAGAGTGACAATTTTGAAAAAAACGCATTTTTTTTTTACTTTTTGCTATAATAAATATCCCCCAAAAATATATAAAAAAACTATTTTTTTTCCTCAGTTTAGGCCAATATGTATTCTTCTACATATTTTTGGTAAAAAAAAAATCGCAATAAGCGTATATTGATTGGTTTGCGCAAAAGTCTACAAAATAGGGGATAGTTTTACCGCATTTTTATTATTAATTTTATTTTTTTAATAGTAATGGTGGCGAACTGCAATTTTTATCGGGACTGCGACATTATGGTGGACACATCGGACAATTTTGACACATTTTTGGGACCATTGGGATTAATACAGCGATCAATGCTATAAAAACGCATTGATTACTGTAAAAATGTCACTGGCAGTGAAGGGGTTAACACTATGGGGTGATCAAGGGATTAATGTGTTGCCTAGTATGTGTTCTAACTGAAAGGGGGGGACTGTGCAGGGGAGATGACAGATTGCTGTTCATACTCTGTATGAACAGACAATCTGTCTGTTCTCCCCTCAGAGAACTGGAAACTGTGTGTTTACACACACAGATCCCGGTTCTCCGTGTGTCAGTGGCAATCGCGGGAGCCCGGTGGTGATCATGACCGCCGGGCACACGCATCAGCTCAGGGGGCGAGCGGGGGGAGCATGCCCCCTAGTGGCCACAGGGTGAAGCAACGTTACATAACATTGTTTCGCCCAGCTGTGCCATTCTGCCGCAGTACAACTGCGGCGGCTGGTCGGCAAGTGGTTAAAAAAACAAAAAACAGCATATACAGGCTCCTTCAAAGTTCCCCAGTACATAACAGATCCTTATAGGTCTGCTATGTATTTTGGGGGACCTTTAGGGTCTGTGTGTCATTTTATCTTTATTTGTATTTATTTTTTTTTATTCTATTTTTTGACAACCCTTTGCCTATTACTCAGAAAATGAGCATTTTGAATTTGAGAGATTCAGCTCCCATCGATTTATATGGGGTTCAAATTCAGCGTCCAAACTTTTTTGAGATCCACCAAACCCTGCTTGAATGGAACTTAGGACATTTCAGCTCATCACTGGAAAGCACCTCTGTCATTGTTAAATGGTTTGTCTTAACCCTCTAGTTCTACTTTGTCTGGACAGCTTAGTCTGTTAAAGGAAGTTGGACAATAACATACTTACTGGCTGGGTCATCAGGAGAAAATAAAGAAAAAAGCCTAAGAAAAAAAGAAAACAAATGCAGCCACCACATCTAAAAATTGGAAAGATGACATTTCATAATTTTATGTTTTTGAGTGTAATATGACTGTAACTTTCTGACAAATGATATCCCCATCCTTGATTCTATTTTTAAAAGAAAAAAACAGCGCACAGACCCCAAAGGTGCCCCAAAATACATAGCAGACCCCTCCTAAGGGTCTGTTATGTATTGTGGCAGAACTTTGGATGCATCATGTGTTGTGTCCTGGTTGCTGCCTCACCAGTACAGTGTCACTAGCGCCAGTGTAAGTCAGTACCAGTAACCTGATTGCCAGCTACACCAGTACAGTGTCAACTTGTACCATTGGTAGCTAGAACGATTGTACTTCTTGCCAACCAGTACCAGTGCAAGGTCATCAGGTACCAATATGGACCACTGCCACAAATGTCCAAAAAATGTACGCTAAAGAGAAAGCCTTTCTGAATATGACTCATGAGAACAGCAGGAAGGAGACCTCAGATTCTGAGAGTGAACCCCTGAAAAGCAGCAGTTCATTATGGGCACCTCTGATTCAGAGCATGAAGGATTCTCTGCCAGGGCTGTGTTTTGGCCTAGGCCGACAAGGCCTAGGCCTAGGGCGGCACTTTGCGGGGGGCGGCAAAATAGGCCGCCCCCCCGCATGAGAGAAAGCCCCCCCACCCGTCTGACTGATTTCCGGCTCCCGCTGCCGCCTCCCGCACACTTGCAGCCCACGGCGGCCGGCTTTCTGTAGCGGCGCCGCTGTGTATGGGCGTGCTTGGCAGAGGGTGGGGGCGTGTATCTCACGCCCCCTACTCTCTGACAAGCACTCCCATACACCGTGGCGCCGCTACAGAAAGCCGGCTGCCGTGGGCTGCAAGTGTGCGGGAGGTGGGAGCCGGGAATCAGTCAGACGGATGGGGGGCTTTCTCTCATGCGGGGGGGCGGCGTGTGTCACTCGCGCCCCCCATAAGCAATAGGTGACAGGTGGAGCCTTAAGCTCTGCCTACCCTCCCCTGCACTGCTTTCCTGCAGTGAATCGTCTCCTCGGCCCTGGGGCTGTGACGTCAGGAGGAGAGAGAGGAGCACGAGGGAAACCCCCAGGACAGCAGGTACAATGATTTAATAAAGTATATCAGTATTATGGGCACTGGCAGCATTTGATGGGCACAGTGGCAGCATTTGATGGGCACAGTGGCTGCATTTGATGGGCACAGTGGCTGCGTTTGAGGGCACAGTGGCTGCGTTTGAGGGCACAGTGGCTGCGTTTGATGGCACAGTGGCTGCGTTTGATGGGCACAATGGCTATGTTTGATGGCACAATGGCTACGTTTGATGGGGCACAGTGGCTGCGTTTGATGGGGCACAGTGGCTGCGTTTGATGGGGCACAGTGGCTGCGTTAGATGGGGCACAGTGGCTGCATTTGATGGGCACAGTGACTGCGTTTGATGGGTACAGTGGCTGCGTTTGAGGGCACAGTGGCTGCATTTGATGGGCACAGTGGCCGCATTTGATGGGCACAGTGGCTGCATTTGATGGGCACAGTGGCTGCATTTGATGGGCACAGTGGCTGCATTTGATGGGCACAGTGGCTGCATTTGATGGGCACAGTGACTGCGTTTGATGGGGCACAGTGACTACATTTGATAGCACAGTGGCAGCATTTGATGGGCACAGTGACTGCGTTTGAGGGCACAGTGGCTGCATTTGATGGGCACAGTGGCTGCAATTGATGGGCACAGTGGCTGCAATTGATGTGCACAGAGGCTGCAATTGATGGGCACAGTGGCTGCGCTTGATGGGCACAGTGGCTGCGCTTGATGGGCACAGTGGCTGCATTTGATGGGCACAGTGGCTGCATTTGATGGGCACAGTGGCTGCATTTGATGGGCACAGTGGCTGCATTTGATGGGCACAGTGACTGCATTTGATGAGCACAGTGGCTGCATTTAATGGGCACAGTGACTGCGTTTGATGGGGCACAGTGGCTGCATTTGATAGCACAGTGGCAGCATTTGATTGGCACAGTGGCTGCGTTTGAGGGCACAGTGGCTGCATTTGATGGGCACAGTGGCTGCGTTTGATGGGCACAGTGACTGCGTTTGATGGGGTACAGTGAGACCCCCCCCCCCCGTGATAGCATTAAAACTCAGCAGCTAAAAATACTGTAGCTGCTGACTTTTAATATTAGGACACTTACCTGTCCAGGGATCCAGCGATGTCGACACCTCAGCCAATTTTCGGATTGGCTCTCGGGTTTTGCCACTATCATTCATGGTAAGGGAAACCGACCGGTTCCCTACTGCACATGTGCAAAGCGCGCTGCACTTTCTGAATGGCCCAGTGGAGGAAGGAGGAGGGGGGGCAAACTTCAGAGGGGACAGCGCAGGAAGTGGGGAAGGGTACCTGTCAGAAACAGGTACCCGTTCCCCCCTGAAAGGTGCCAAATGAGCCTAAAGAGGAAGGGGTGTTGTTTACAGATGATAGGGTGGGTCTTAAACAGGAAGGGGTGTGGCCTCGGCAGGATGGGGTGGGTCGTATTTAAATTAGGGGGGTGCATGCGTTTAGTCAGGCCTAGGGCAGCACAAAACCTTAATACACCACTGTTCTCTGCTAAAATATTTAGGTGTACTATGTTGCCAGGCACTGAAAATCCATTACAGGCAGGAAAGCACCAATAGCACGGTAAATCCTAATGAAGTGGCAAGCACCGGCAGTGTGGTATATCCTGTTAAAGTGGCAAGCATTAGTAGTTCAGTACTTCCTGGTGAAATGGCAAGCAGAAGGAGTAAGGTGCCAGAGGCACTTTCAAAACATTTTCACTACTAGGGTTGCATCTAATCAAACTGATCTTGGATTGATCTTGGACCTGCCATGGTCCATGCTTTGATAAGGGATGTTGTCTCTTGTGATATCAATAAAAGAGATTAAAAAAATAAAGATACAGTGTGAAAAAAAACAAATCCACCAGTTCTTGCTGCAGGAATCTGGTAGCCGCAGCTACCTGGCCACGGTAGAGCCTGCTACCCTACAGTTTACAACCCTACCAGTTATTCAGGTGAGAACTGATTTTTCTTTCCAATTTAATGTTATATTTATTTTTTCATTTACCAAACAATTATTACATTTCATTGTGGAACAATGTAACCTAAATTCCCAACAGTTCATTGGCAGCAATCCAAAATTTATTTTGTGCCCAACCATTTGAGAGGAAGTTTATTACTCTTTTTGAATTTGAAACCTTTCTCGATCTTAAGTTAAACTTAGGAATTGCAAAAAAATTAACTGCAGTTCTACCCACACCTAACTGCAGGGCCACACACCTAATTCACCATATATAATTATTTAGTCTTTAGTTAGGGCCAAGACATGCTATCAAATAATAATGAGTTTTTTATATACTTCTATGACACTGAGGATTCCCTGTTCTCTCCTCAAAGTGACTCTGCATATGGCTCCAAAAAAATTTCTGAATAATGTTTTGAAATGTATACCCCCCAAAAAATATGTGCATTGATGAGTCCCTCATTTTTTCACTGGCAGACCTATCATTAATAAGTATCTCCACAGTAAATGTGTCAGGAATGGGGTGTGAAGATATATAAACTTTGTGAGAGGGCAAAAGGGTACACATATGACTTCTGCGTAGAGAGGAAGAGATAGCTATCTGGAGCCCTGTGAATGCCCATGTTATAAATCTCTCTATTCCATCAGTGAGACCACCTCTATGTGGACAATTTCTATTCTAGTGAGACACTTTTTCAGACATATTTTTCTCCAGCAAACTGTAACTTGTGGTACAATATGACCAAATAGCAAAGGCTTTCTGCAAAGACTTGTTAACAGAAAGCTAAAAATGAGTGGGGGGTCAGCAAGTTTGAACAGTGATGAACATTTGGTAATAAAATGGAGGCATAAGTAGTGTTTTTTTCATCCATCCACCAAGATACCTCAGTACAAAAGGAGAGGTCTGGTCTGATCCAAAAACCTCTTTATGTTTATTAACCACTTGCCAAACGTGTGTTAGCCGAATCATGGCTACAGCACGGCTGGCTAGTTCTGGGATGCCATCATATGACGGGATGCAGTGATCGCACCCGCCGCGCTCACTGGAGGACACCGCTCATTACAGTTTGAGGTAAAGAGCCAATCAGCGCAGTCACAACAGTACCCACCAGTGCTGACAATCAGTGCCCCACCAGTGCTGACAATCAGTGACTATCAGTGCCTCCTCATCAGTGTCACATCAGTGCCGCCTACCAGTGCCCATACGTGCTGCCTACCAGTACCCAACAGTACCGCCTATCAGTGCCTATCAGTGCCGCCTATCAGTGCAGCCTCATCAGTGCCTCCTCATCAGTGCCCACCAGTGACGCCTCATCAGTACCCATCAATGACCATCAGTGCTGCCTCATCAGTGCTTTTCAGTGCATCCTATCAGTGCACATCTATGATGCCCATCTGTGATGCTTTGCCATAGACTTCTATTATATCCTGCAGGTGTGGTTCACTTTCTAAAAGCGCAGCAAAACTCCTGCATTCTGAAAGTGCACCAAACTCGCAGGATATTATATAAGTTTATGGCTAAGCGCAGTAAACCCGCAGGAAAGCTGCAGGCACGCTGCCCTGCACCCTCAGTTTGGGGAAACCGTAGCACATCAGTGTGAAAGCAGCCCTATACTATTATGCCCAGTGAATTGCTTCACACTGACTTGAAGATCTAATCTTTCATGTTACATTCTCTTAAATCATCTTAGTCAAAAATTCCTTTTAGTGAGCAGTCAGGTGCCTCTAATATGATCTTGTTTGACTTCACTATTCTCTCTGTTAATTTGATTGCATAATAAACACTTAGTAGTTGCTTCACACCTGACTCAAAAGTTTTTTCCAATGATGATAGAACTCTGGAGAAATAGCCAATTATTTTTTCATTATTTTCTTTTATTTGAGACAAAGTTACTGAGATTGCATTTTCAGACGCATGAGTTTTCAAAACAAAAGGGGCTTCAGTATAAATCTCTACTGTATTTGATGCTGGAGCATTCTGCAAATCATTTGTCAACACTTCAAAGGCATTTTTCTCATTTGGACCCCAACAGGATACTTGCTGAAAAAAGTCTTTATTCAGCAAGTATCTTGTTGGCTCTAGTGTGTGACCATTTCTTCTTCCTCTTTATGCTATGGACGGTGGTGAGCCGGGGTCTGTACCTGGAGCTGGATACACCTGAACGTTGCCTCAAGTGGTGTGTGTGCTTCTTATTTGGTTTATATTAACTTTATTCCTCAAAAGATTATATAATCGTTTTACTCTCTCAGTGAAATCGTGTATGAACTCTCTGCAATGATTTATTTTATTCCAAAATCGATGCAATGCCTTATGAGTTGTTGGAATTGGAATTGACGTAATAGCTTAAACTGTTTCTTGCAATAATAGTCTCTTTCCTTGACTAATTTGTATGTGAAGGTATTTCAGCTGACTTTTCATCAGCTGAACTTTTTCTGTGTTTAATTTTACTCAGACAAAAGAGCAATATGTTCATCAATATTCTGCGTACTTAGTATAATTGTATCCACATACTGACAAATGCATTCTGGCCTTGAGAACTTTGATAGTATTTTTGCTATAGACTCTTGAACTACACCATCACTGATACCTAGACCATTTACTAGTTTCAGTGCACTTTCAAGTGCACTTGCAGTGCAAAGTGGATTTGCCTTTCGTAAATAGCCCCCATAGTTCTCTTTCTGATATGTAAAAACAAACCTTGTACTGACAACCTGGAAGAATGACTTTTAGCAACTTACAGTACAATGAACACCTTGGCCTTGGTATTCAAATGTAACTCGATGTTAGAATTAATAGGAACAACTGCTTTGTTATTTGTGATGTTTATTCAGTGTCCTGAAGTCAAAAGATAAAGAATATGATTATCAGCTTTTTTGATAGGCCAAATACAGTTATTTACCACTGGCTGTGCTTATTTTAAAATTCTAAGTTCTATTTCTCTATTCCTGTAAAACTCCTGACTCCCAAGACACCCTATACCAGAGATACTAGATATGCCCATCCTCCAGCTAGGTACATTACTCCAGAAATATCTCTGGCTAAGTCTTAACTGAAGAACTTGACACTATCACTTGCTCAAGACCATCCACATATTTTAATATTAACTATGATTAATCATAAAAAAACAAATCTTTTGCAAGCTTGCAAAAAAATCAAATAATTCCTATAAATGCCGAATTATGAATTTAGAATGATATTCTATAGGGGCCGGAGTGCAGACAAATAGTCTGAGACACTAGAGAGCAGGGTTCCTTCTCCCCAGAAGGGTTGCTGTGAGGCAGATCATCCACTAAACAGCTGTTCTAGGAGTCCTCAAAGATCAAAGGCACAGATGGACTTTATTCAAAGCTAACTGCAGAACCAAACCACAAGGGATCTGGTCCTGGGAGGCACCATCTCACTCATCGGGTTGTGTTTGGAGGAAGCTGGAAGGAAGCAGCTGTCCTGGGAATGTGGTAATAGTAACCATTGTTGATCCCTGAGACTGTTTGCAGGACACAGCTCTGGATACAGATAGTTGCGCACTGGCACAGGGTAACCAGATGCCCAAAGACTTGCCCCATGGTCTTCAGCTGTGGGCTCTTGGACTGTTCACTATTAGCCAATACTCCTGCTGAAAAAACTGTCCTCTGTTTACTATGTGTCCTCTGTTCACTTGTAGTATCCCATGCCCCAATCCCTAGCCCGTTCCAAGTTTTACCAGCAATAAAGCACAACAAGAAAGTCCATAGACCCCAGATGAGTATAGGTTAATATAAGTTTGTATCTAATAAATCTAGTCTCTGGTTATTCAAGAAATGTGAAATGCTAATCAGCAGTTGACATCCATGTGACTTCCCACTTGAATCAAATGGTAGAGGGCACCCCTCAGATGTCATCAGAAGAATAATATGTTCAAACAAACATTGAAAAACTAAAAACTTTGGGTAAAAAATACAGAGAGCATATTCATACAATGCATTGTGATGGCCACTTGACCCAAATGTTCTGCACTGAGCTGGCCAAATATCCTTGACGGGGATTCAGAGAGTTAAAGGGCACCCACTACCAAGGTACTAAAATCTATGGCAGGAGGTAGCATGCAATGCACACGATTGCGGCCAATGCCAAGCACACAAGCTACAGCAGCTGCAAGCAAGATGGGGCCACAACACAGAAGTACAGCATAACCCAGGCTCACATATTACTGCAAATGACAGAGTTTCCAGGGTTGGTACACACTCTTCTTTACCTGCCAGTAAAAGCTTCCTTGGCCACAAGTCCCCTGCTTTCACTGCTTCCCTGGTTGATAAAACTGTGGAAGATATATTTTTATCCCAGCATGATATCTGGCCTAAGAACCCTAATCCCCCTGACCCAGAAGCATACTCTACACAGTATGACCTACCTGCTGGATAGCCAAGCAATATTTGCTAATATATCAGCTTTGCTGAGTAAAGAACTTGTCAAAATGTTTAAACAAGTTAACTTTGACATCAAAGAGGACATTAAGGGGGAGATTTACTAAAACTGGTGCACACAGAAGCTGGTGCAGTTGGTCAAAGTAACTGATAAGCTTCTAATTTAAGCTTGTTCAATTAAGCTTTGAAAATTAAACCTAGAAGCTGACTGGTTACGATGCACAGCTGCACCAGACTCTGTGTTAACCAGTTTTAGTAAATCTCCCCTTAAGGATCTTGGCATATGAATTGAAGCCATAAAAAGCAAAGCTGACTCCACTGTTGCTCAAATCAATCAGAATACAAATTGGATCCATGATCTCCAATAACAACTGGACTCTACCCAAGTGTGATGATCTAGAATATATATCAAAATGCTATTATTTTCTGATCTGAGGCTTACTAGAGTTTATAATGGATGTTGAAAATGCAGTGGTGTCACTAGGGTTGGTGTCACTTGGTGTGGTAAAATATGGTGTTAACCCCCCCACCCACGGCACTGAGCAGGCTAGTGTCCCCCGTCCCCCCATCCCCCCCCCCCCCAGGCACAGTGCTCTGTCCTGCAGCTGCAGAGTGACAGCAGGAGCTGGACAGGGCAGTAGACACTCTCTCCTGTCTAGGGGCTGCCACACGGTCATGGTGGGCACCCCAAACTTAGACCTGTAAATAATGTGGTCAATGCCAGTGCGCAAATCCATCGCGGCCTAATATCACTTCTTACTTGGTGTCCTCCATGCCCAGACTGGGACAAAAAAATAGGCTGGAGTATTTTAGACTGAGCAGCCCAGTGTAATCCCCCAAGTGTAAATCCCCCACACTGTAATCCTCCCAGTGTAATTCCTCCCAGTGTAACAGTGTTATCTCCCCATTGTGAAACCCCTGCAGTGCATTTACCCCTGTGTAAATCCCCCAGTGTACTCTCAAGTTTAATCCCCCATAGTGTAATCCCCCTAGTGTAATTCCCCCAAGTCCATTTCCCCCCATGTGTACTCCTCTGTGTAAATCCCCCCAGTGTACCGCCCCAAAGTACTCCCCCTCAGTGTAATCCCCTATCATATAAATCCCCCAGCATAATCCACCATTGCACTCCCCCCATGTAAATACCCCCATTGTAATCCCCTGCAGGGCAATCTTCCCAGTCTAAATCCCCTTAGTGACCCACCCCAGTAATCTCCCCCATTGTACTCCCTCCTGCGCCAGCATAATCCCCATCATTGTACTCCCCTATGTAACCCCCCAGTTTAATCCCCCCAGTGTAATCTTCTGCAGTGTAACACCCTCCCATCATAAATCTCCTTCGATGTTAATCCCCCGATGTAATCTCTGCAGTGTAGATCTGCCCAATTTGACTATGCTCAGTGTAAATCTTCCTCCCTACATTTACAGACTTCAGGTCAGCGCAGCTCTGTCCACACAGATGTCCCTGCTCCCAGGGGAAGGAGGAAGAGGAGGGAGCCACAGTGCCCCTCTCAATGCAGCACCCGCTGCCAGTCCGAGCCTGGTGCCACCCCTCTGGCGAGTGTCAGCCAGGTGCAGACCGCACCCCTTACACCCCCATAGCAATGCCACAGTGAAAATGCTCTATAAACTTTTCTTAAGGACATTATTCCTGACATCCCTGAACAATGGCTAGAACAGTCTCTCTCAACTAGGGTTCCATCAGAGGTTTCTAGAGGTTTCTAGAGAAATGTGCATTTTCTGCCTCTCATATAAGTTCCCTTTGCCACCACTGATCTTTTCAGCTATCTATAAAGGGGAGAATATTCCCAGTGACCACAAATATAAGGAACATTCTTCCCAGTGACTGTCATACCAATGTACTGTGAGCTGTAGTTATGGTAATTATTAGCAGGGGTTCCCTGGAATCAGATAATTATTTCAAGGGTTCCTCCATGTTAAAATGGTTGAGAAAGGCTGGGCTAGAACATAACACTGCACATTGATTCCTACAGTCTGCTCACCTGGAAGGGATTTCCAGGGATATTATAGTCAGATTTTGTTATTACAGAGTAAACAAATTGGTCAAGAGGAAATTGCCAAAGACCAGCACTCTATCTATGTGGGAGCACCCTGTGGAAATTTTTATGTCCTTTTCTCCTCCTGCTATTCAGAAGAAGTGGATTCTGAAACCCTTATCCAGGCATTGTCCAAAAAATATACTGTAGATGGGCCTTTCCACTTTTGCCTCATCTTCTCCTATAACACACCTCCACACATAAAGAACAAGATCTGGGTTCCCCCTCACCCCCTGCTCTATTTCTGAGATGAGCCAGACCTCACAAGTTGCTAGACACCCCTCCACCAAAAACTTCTGATCATTTTAGTTTAATCAGCTCATATATTTGAAGTATCCCTTATATTGTGAAAGTCAACAATTCTGTCATACTGTATATGCTTTTTTTCCACATATTGACATACTGAACTGAAAATGTTTTCTACAGTACTGTACGTGAGACTTCTAAACAAGGGACACCTCTGAGGCTTGGCTCTTGAAAACTGACAGGACGGGCGCATGTGCGGCAGCCTGAGGTGAAGGTAATGTTACCTTAGAGCTCCGCTCCTTGGGAGTTTTCATCGGAGGACTACAGGTCCCAGTGAACCAGCAAGTATCCCAAAACTGCAGAAAATCCTACTTAATACTGTCAGCTTCACTGACAATGGTCTTGAGAGCTCCTAAAACGAAAATTAAAGCAGGAAAAACGAAGGAAACGGCACACAGGCTGGCGGCTGGAATGGCGGCGGCATCCTCTCCCCCACAGCACAGCGGTGAATACACTAAAAAATCTTTACCTCACAGTCAGCACAGCAGTGAATACACTGGAAAATCTTTACCTCACAGTCAGCACAGCGGTGAATACACTGAAAAATCTTTACCTCACAGTCAGCACAGCGGTGAATACACTGGAAAATCTTTACCTCACAGTCAGCACAGCAGTGAATACACTGGAAAATCTTTACCTCACAGTCAGCACAGCGGTGAATACACTGAAAAATCTTTACCTCACAGTCAGCACAGCGGTGAATACACTAAAAAATCTTTACCTCACAGTCAGAAGACACAGGCTGCTAACGGTGAGTCTGAGTCTGAATATGAATACTGTGAATTACAAGCTGCTACACAGTCTGACATCTTCAAAAAATTTGAAAGTATGCTTCAGAAAGCCCTCAAACAGACTTCTGATCATATAACTGACAAACTGACTAAAGAAATTAGAGAACTAGGTCAGAGAACAGCTGACTTAGAACTGAGGGTTGATGAAATGATAATTTTACACAGAACTACATGTCTGACATGAAGGTACTAAAAGAGGAAAACCTTACATTACAAAATCGTTTAGAGGACCAAGAGAACAGAGATCATCGATCGAATCTGCGAATCAGGGGAATCCCTGAATCTGTTCTAGACCTGCAGGCTAATATCACGGCGCTCTTTCAAGAATTATTACCTGGAACCCCTATTGACAGGTTCGAAATGGATAGAGTGCATAGAGCGTTAGCCCCACGCAAAATAAATGGTCCCCCGAGGGATATTATAGCTAAATTGCACTTTTACAGAACCAAAGAACAGATACTAACAGCTGCCAGAGGGAGAGAATCTCTTAGCTTCCAGGGCAATACCTATCAACTCTTCACAGATTTGTCCCCACTAACGGTTGCAAAAAGACTTGCACTTAAACCTCAACTCCAGGTACTCCAGAGAAATCAAATTTCCTATCAATGTGGATTTCCTTTTTGTCTCAGATTTACTCATTTGGAAACAAAATATGTTTGTCGCTCTTCAGAGGACTTGAAGTCAGCCCTATTTGATATGGGCCTAGCCGAAGCAATCTTACCAAATGACCAGTCTCATAGGCGCTAAGCTTTTCGTTCTACACAGCAAAACAAAGACCCAAAACCCAGCTATTCCACATCTTCCCATCAAAATTTTAACAAGCGAGGTTGATATGAACATTCACCACCAAACAATGAGGATTCAATGGACTGACAATCTAAGCCAGACTAGTTATTTGTCCTTGCTACTTTTTTCCAGCACAGTATGCTGACAGAGTTAATAAACTGGCCATATTTATGACTAAAATGAGTTATGGCTACATACTACTGTTATGTTACAAAAATATTTTTTTTTTTTTTTTTTTTTTATATTAACTTTTTTCAGTTTTTTTTTCCTCTCAAGTTTTTGAACTTTATTTTTTCTTTTTTTTGTAACAATTTAAGCAAAATTTTTCCATGATAGTAATGGAATAGTTCCTGTGGTCCTCCGATGTTATACATCCCTTAGGAATTTCTTGTTGCCCTTTATTCCACCTAAGGACTCCTACCATTGTTATGGGGGTCTCTATTGGTGGTCCCGGACCCTCTCAGGGAGTTCTAAAAACTCTCCTGAGATGCTCCTACACCCTATTATTTAGCCTTTATATACTGCTAAATTGTCTTCATATTAGGTTTGTTCGATTCTCCTCTCCTTTTTTCTTTTTCTATTCTATTGCTTCTTTCTTTAATCTTTGCTATTCCTCCTGACTCTCGGGTTGGTGATCCTGGCTCTCGGTGAGTACTCTGCTTGTTATGCTATAATATTCGCATTCGTTGTTTTATGGCTCCTATAAATATCTTGTCATTAAATGTACAGGGGTTTAATACTCCACATAAGCGAACCAAGGCTTTACGCTCTTTTGCTATGAAAAAAGCTAATATTATATGTTTGCAGGAAACGCATTTTACTGACAAAGTTTATCCCAAATTTCTTTCATCATCATATCCACAATTCTATACTGCTTCAGCTACGGTTAAACAGCGCGGAACTCTCATTGGTTTTCACCTTTCCACTCCGTTTAACCTTGTATCCAAAATAACAGACCCTGAAGGACGATATGTTCTCCTAACAGGATTTATTTCTGATAATCCTATTACTATTGTGTCTTATTATGCCCCTAACAAACGCCCAACTGCTTTCTTATCCCACCTTTTTCAACTTATAGAAGTACATAAGTTTGGTACTGTTGTTATTTGTGGGGATTCTAATGCTACTATTTTCCCGTTCTTAGATAAATCTCCCCCTGGACCTACCAAAACTCAATAAACCTAACTTTTCAACATCTACTCACCACTCATAGCCTGGTAGATACTTGGTGAGAGATGAACCCTATTAGTAGGCGCTTCACTCATTATTCTTATCCGCATAACTCTTTTTTACGAATAGATCATATTCTAATCCCGTCAAGTATGCTACCAGAAATCATATCATCCAAAATCATTCCTTTTCCATGGACAGACCACTGCGCAGTATTCATTACCATTGCTTCCACAATTCCTAGATCACACGATACCACTTGGTGTATAAACGATTCAATTCTGACCCACCCTTCTCATCGTGTTGAGATTGAAAAAGCACTTTCTGATCACCTAAAATCCAATGATACAGACAATGTCTCTGCTATTACATTATGGGAGGCGCACAAGGTAGTCATTAGGGGTAGACTGATACAACAAGCAACTAACCGTAGCCTCCCTGGCGGTATTCCCGAGTGTGGCTCGGGGTTAAAATTCAGTACCATTAGCGGTAACCCCGAGTCACACTCGGGATCGCATTGCAGGATCCTGGGGCGGCTTTACTTACCTTGTCCCCGGGATCCTGCGATGTCCCCCGCAGTGTCCGAGGGCTCCGTCCTCCTCCGAAGCCTCTCCGTGCCAGGCTCCGTTCCCTGCGAGCGGCGCGACGCACGGGGGCGGAGCCTTGCGGCAAATTCAAAAAAATGTCAAAATCATAACACATACAGTACTGTAATCTTACAAATTACAGTACTGTATGAAATGATTTCACATCCCTTTTGTCCCCAGTGCTCTGGCCCATGCCCTGCATGCAGTTTTACATGATATACACTGTTCTTTCTGCCTGGAAACTGGAGATTGTCCATAGCAACCAAAAAGTGTCCCTTTACGTCAAAAGTGGCTTTAGACCAGCTAGAAAACAGCGATAGTAAATTAGAACACTTGCAGAATTGAGCGATAGTGAATTGTGGGGAAATTTATTTTATTACTATTTTTTTTAATTTTTTTTAATTATTTATTTTTATTTATTATATTATAATTTATGTTTTTGTGTTTCAAACTTTATCATACCCGGGATATCTACTAGACTCTGGTTTGGACAGATTTAAGTGTGTTATTGTTAAGATTTACAGACCTACAATATAAAACGCCAAATTTCCATGCAAAATAATTGTACCGCTTTCAGCACCTAAAATCCGAAAGAATCATACCGCCAGGGAGGTTAAAAGAGAACGCAAACTGTTGTTTGCAAAACTTGAATCTACCTTTAATGACTGTCATCAAACTTTTCAAACCTCCCCGAATGCTACCAACAGTACCAAACTAGAAAAAGCCCGCCTGGATCTAGGTCTTTTTCTTACTGATACCGCAGATAAACTTATAAGTGAACGCCAGCATGTTCAATATCGCAGGGCAAATAAACCTGATACACCTATGGCCAGAATTTTAAAAAATTCACAACATATACATACGCCTATCAGATTGAAAGTATCCCGGGAATCTTACACTAGTAACCCAGTGAAAATACTTGAAATTTTTCGCTCTAAGTTATCTAAACTATATTCTTCTGCCTCAAATTTTGATAAAACTAAAGCAGACACACTGTTCTCCAATATCACGCTTCCTAACCTTGATCAACAACAGAAAAATCTTCTTGAATGTCCAATTACAGATACTGAAGTCCTTAACGCAATAAAATCTTTAAAATTACGTAAAAGACCAGGCCCAGATGGATTTTCGGCAACATATTATAGAAAATTTGCATCAATCTTAACACCTGTCTTAACTAAAGCCTTCAATTCGATCCTTAAAGGTAACTCATTTAGAACAGAGACTCTCACCTCTATAATAGCAATGATCCCCAAACCACATTCTGACTCCACCTCCTGGACTAATTATCGTCCTATATCCCTCCTAAATCTCGATATAAAATTAATTGCTAAAATTTTGGCCACTAGACTGAATAATATTATTGGCCTACTAATCCATAAAGACCAAACAGGCTTTATGCCTAAACGCCAAGCTGGAGATAATATCAGGAGAGCACTCTTACTTATTAATGCGGCTAAAACTAGACAAATCCCAGCTTGCCTTGTATCCTTAGACATAAGGAAAGCATTCGATTCGGTTACGTGGCCTTATATGGAATATGTCCTTGGTAAATGGGGATTTGGAAACAATTTTTTAACCTGGGTCTCATCCTTATACAATAATTCTAGAGCATATATCAAATATGCAGGCTATAAGTCAACAATGATTGATATCAAAAGAGGCACTAGACAAGGATGCCCTCTTTCCCCTCTACTTTTTGCCCTAATAATAGAACCCCTGGCACACCTTATTAGAACCAATCCTGACATTAAAGGTATCGAACTAGGTGGTTATCACCATAAACTATGTCTCTTTGCGGATGACATTCTTATATTTTTGTCTCATCCCCATATATCCACCCCTAACCTACTAAAAACACTAGATAATTTTGCCCAAATATCAGGACTACATGTTAATCCAACAAAATCAAATGCATTAAATATTTCCTTATCTCAATTAGAACTTCAGCAGTCACAAACTTCCTTACCCTTTACTTGGGTTCCAAAGCTGCTTCCATACCTAGGAATAAAACTCACAATCTCTCTTAAAGACCTTTTTGCGGCAAATTACTTACCCCTCCTTAAACAAACTTCCGGCTTCCTGAAACAGTGGGCTCTTCTATCATTGTCATGGTTGGGAAGGATTAATGCAGTAAAGATGTCAATCCTGCCGAAATTCTTATATTTATTTAGGGTACTCCCTATTTCTTTACCATCTTACTTTCTTAGACTTACTCAACGTAGAGTTATGTCCTTCATTTGGGGTACCACCAAACCTCGTATACCTAAATCTACGCTTTACCTTAATAAATTGAGTGGTGGTTTGGGATTGCCCAACTTTTCCTCCTATTTCTACGCTGCACAGCTAGCACTTATACCCAAGTATCATACTTCTGTAGAAGCTCCCCTATGGGTAGCTATTGAATCAGTGGAAAGTGACCCTATCTCAGTGGCAAATATGTTTTGGCTCTGTCCTGCTGATAGAATATATCTTTCTAATCCTATCATGAAACAGACCCTAGCAGTATGGGATAAATGTAAATTTGCACATAATCTTCAATCAACACATAATCCCTTGCTTTCATTTCTTAATAATCCAGCCTTTTATCCTGCCTGGAAATTCCCAAAATCATTCTCTGCAAGGACCTCTACGAACCTGACTCGTTTATACAATCTTTCCTCGACTAAAGCTATTTATACATTTCCTGTACTATGTGAAACCTTTGGGTTACCTAAAACTGAAATATTTCGATATTTACAAATTAAAAATTTTTATGAACCACTTCTTTTTTTTTTATTTTTTAAATTCTTTATTTATCATTTTTTATGAATAACAATACAAAACCCCTCGGGGATAAATCTTCAAACATAACCATTTTAAATTCTTATAACCAGTTATCCCCTCCCTCCCCCCCCCCCCCCACCTCTCCTTCCCCCTCCCCTCAGGCCCGTGCTCAGCGAGAAGATAATGTTTACCCAATTGTGTAATTTTGCTGTTTATTTATGCTGGGCCTACAATCTCCTTCAGATAATCCCAGGTCCCTTTAAACTTAATCCAGGCTGCCCATTTCTTCATGAACCACTTCTTAGTACAGGCTCAACTCTTAATCAAATGACTCAATTTGAGCGGATTTGTATAAGTGATCCACACATTAGAGGACTTATCTCAATATTATATTTCCAACTTAATATGATATCTAGTGAGTTTCTACCCTCATACACAACTAAATGGGCACAAGATATGAATCGAGTGTTTAATAAACAAGATTGGTCGAATATATGGTCAGCCACCAAAACTTCCTCTCCAAATTGTTTTGCTGTAGAAACTAATTACAAGGTTCTAGCACGCTGGTACCTAGTACCAGCTAGAATAGCTAAATTTGTCCCCACATATTCACCTAATTGCTTTAGAGGATGTGACACAACAGGAACACATTTTCACATATGGTGTCAATGCCCTGTAGTTGAAGAATTCTGGAAGAATATATTTCTTATGGCTTCTAAAGCCCTGGAAATCACGATTCCTCCAGATCCTGCAACGGCACTCCTAAACCTTAAACCCACAATACTCACCCATACTCAATTCCAATTGTTTATCCAACTTAGCACTGCAGCTAAACAAATGATTGCCAAGGCGTGGAAGTCCCAAAATCTAATTCTTGCTGAAGCTAAACACAGAATGAACAGAGCACTTTTATACGCCAAGGTGACAGCTATTGAAGAAAATAAAATAAATAAATTTCGCAAAATTTGGCAACCATGGGTTAAAAACTACCTCCCTACAGATTTTGACCAATCTCTGTTGTTACCACACTAAGATATATATCATATTATTACTGAAATATATATTATATTTGTATACCTAATGAGAGCTGGATCATCATCCCGGGAAACTCTCTTTTTTTTTTCCTCTCTTCTTTCCTTCTTTCCATCTTTATCTCTCCTCCCTCTCCTTTTCTTTTATTATTTCCTAAAATATTCCTATGGATACTTAGTCTAATAACTTGATTTATTTCTCTAATCTTACATCTAGAATCCCAACTAGTGTATAGTAAATATGGTTGTAAGGTATCTCTAAAATTACTTTATTTTATTAACTTATTTATTTATCTTTTTTATCATACTGCAAAGATCTTCTGATGATTGATATGTATCCATGTATTGTATCATTTTATTTCTTCTTCTGTGAAAACTCAATAAATATATTTAACAAGAAAACTGACAGGACAGGGGAGTTTATCTGCAGATCTTTACCACATAGCGCAGAGAAACCACATTAATTGAGTTATGGATTTAACATTATGCTTCAAACCTGGCTTTTGGACATTATTATTACAAAAGAGCCAACTGTTTTGTGTGTTTGGTTGTTCAGACGAATGCTCTGACTTCAGTTCATCTGGCCCCCCTTTTCATCAGGAGCCGGAAATAATATATAGAAGTGGTATTCTACCACTTCTATAAATTACAGCTTCCCACTGTCCCTGGTTCCTGTTTAAGACACGGCTGCAAGCATCCCAAGGAACCACTAATACCAAGGGGATGTCAGTGAAATCACTGCCCAAATATAGTCACTGGCCCTCTTTTAATTAAAAGGGGCTTCCAGAATCAGAAAATCTCCCCACCTGCAGACCCCCACAACAACTGGGCAAGAGTTGTGGGAAAGTGGACCATGTCCATATGGGGACAAGGCGCTTTGCTAGGAAGGTCCCCTCAGTCACCGCTTATGTTGAGGGCATGTAATCTGGTATAGTTCAAGAGAGGGGGCACACTCTTCCCACCCCTCTTTCCTGGCCAGCTAGGCTGCATGCTCAAATTAACCACTTGTCAACCCACCGCAGTACATATACTGCGGCAGGGTGGCCTGTACAGGCACTGTAATGTACCTGTATGTCATAGCTTTCTTCTGGGTTCAGGGGGCACACAAGCACCCGTTCTGCTGTGATTGAAAACAATTGGGATTAGTCAGCACATCCTAGCCAATGATTCATGGCTGAGACCTGCTGATCAGCTGTGTCCAATCACAGCCCAGAGCCCTGTTTTGACAATCAACACAGGGCTCTGTATAGAGGGAATAATCTCTCTGTTTTGTATCACTGCAAAGCAGAGCTAAGAAGCAAAGAGATGTTTAGTAAAAAGCAGCACACATTACACACATTCACATATGCATAACGTGACCTGTCAGTAACCAGGTCAAACTACTCTTTCCCCACACTAGGGTACAAATGCGCCAAGCCATGTGACTTCATACAACAGAAGTCTATACAAGTCACAATGAAATCATAAAAAAGTAGTGCAGGGACCTTTTTCAAAGTTGCTGCAACATGAGTCGTGGCAATTTGAACGGTTCCATTGCCGACAATGGGGTAAAACTTGCCATGCATTTTGGAACTGTCAAATCACATGACAAGTCACACTGGTATGAACAGGAGCCCTCGGGTGACGTTTGCTGAAACTGGAATTGACACGGGAGCCACAGCCCCGCTGTCTCCATTACAAGCCGTGTGTTTGTGTGCACACGGCTTGTACATACTGCCCATATGCCTAGAATTTAGAAGACACATGTAACATCAGGGGTACTAGAGGGAATAAGGAGGAACATTGGAATGGAGCCTGGTTTTGTACCCCAGTGTGGGAAAGTATAGCTTGACCTGGTTACTGACAGGTCACGTTTTGAGGTGAGCGCATATGTGAATGGTGGTGGGAGTCACCTTTCATAATATAAGGATTGATATGAAAGGATGGACTATAATTTATGAACTACAGTGGGTGAAGAAAAACATATGCCTAGAATTTAGAAGACACATGTAACATCAGGGGTACTAGAGGGAATAAGGAGGAACATTGGAATGGAGCCTGGTTTTGTACCCCAGTGTGGGAAAGTATAGCTTGACCTGGTTACTGACAGGTCACGTTTTGAGGTGAGCGCATATGTGAATGGTGGTGGGAGTCACCTTTCATAATATAAGGATTGATATGAAAGGGTGGACTATAATTTATGAACTACAGTGGGTGAAGAAAAATCACCTCTTTCATTTAGTTTGGAGTGACATCCTGTTCCAGGGAGGGGCTGTGTTGTACCAAATACCTTTCACTTCTTAATAATAGACTTCACTGTGCTTCTAGGCATTGATAAAGCCTTTGAAATGTTTTTGTATCCATCTCCTGACTTGTGCCTGTTCACAACTTTATCCCAGAGATCTTTTGACAGTGCCTTGCCACCCAAAGTTGATTGTTTTCTTCAGTTGCACTACCAGGGACTGAAATGCTCCAGGAAAGCTCTTTTCATGCTGAGCTAATCAAAATGATCACAGCTGATCACAGTTGAAAGTCAAATGACTTTGTGTGACATTGAAGAGGTGATTAAGCACACCTGTTTAAGTTTGCAAGTGATTTTTAGGAGGGAGTAATCCATTTTCAAACTCAGTGATTCTGTTTTTTATTTTTTTCTGACATGCTGGATGTTTTTCACTTGGAAGTTGCACTGAGTAAATACAGCTGAATAAAACAAAAACTGTGTCTGTCTTCATTTCAGACTGCAAAGCAACAAAATGTGATTATTTTAAAGGGGGGGGGGGGGGGGTGATTATTTTCTATACCCATTGTATTTATCACTGTATGGAAGAAGATTATATGAAGATAATTTTTTTATGTACCCAGTCACTGTATTAACTAAACGTCATAGGTTATAGAGATTACACGTGTGCAATTTCATTTTATTATTATTATTATATGTATTTGTATGTTTATTAACTGCTCTCTTCAGCAGGGGTAGGAGCAACAAAACCTTTTTATTTTTGTTATCTAGGGACTAGGGATGAGCTTCGTGTTTGAGTCAAACCCATGTTCAACTCGAATATCGTCTGTTCGCCCGTTCGCCGAATTGCGAACGATATGGGCCGTTCGCACCAAATTCGTGTGGCGCGTCATGGCCCATAATTCACTGCGGCATCGCAGTGCATTGCTGGCTGATGATTGGCCAAGCATGCACTATGACCCGCATGCTCAGCCAATCACAGCGCCATCTAAACAGAGAGCCGTAATTGACCAAAGCCAAGGAGGCTTTGGCCAATTATGGCTCAGGGTATTTAGTACACGCCCCACACTATATAAGGCCGCCTGCACGGCGGCCCTGTGTAGTGTGTGTTCCGGCGTTGAAAGAGAGATAGATAGATAGAGAGACAGTGTCATTTGATTTAAGTTAGATAGTTTAGGCAGGACAGTCAGTGAGTTAGCTGCACTTACAGTGTATTGTGTATATATATGCATCCCAGGTGTTGTATATGTATATATATATATATATATATATATATATATATATATATATATATATATATACAGTATATATATATATATATATATATATATATATATATATATATATATATATATATATATATATAAATACACTGTATTCAGTTTAGCTAGATTCGTTCCTGTTATCTTGCTACTGACAGGCAGGTTTGTGTTGTTACAGTATTTACAGCTACCTGAAGAAAATTGCTGGTGTTCTTTTGACCCTTTTAGTACCACAGTCAGGCAGCTAGACTATTTACAGTTAGTGTAGTGCGGCCTCCTCACAGTGTTCAGTTAAAGCTACAAGTTAGTTTAGTGAGACCTCTGCACAGTGTTCAGCTAAAGCTACAAGTTAGTGTAGTGCGTCCTCTGAACAGCATTCAGCTAAAGCTACAAGTTAGTGTAGTTCACAGTGTTCAACTAAAGCTACAAGTTAGTGTAGTGCGTCCTCCTCACAGTGTTCAGCTAAAGTTACAAGTTAGTGTAGTGCGTCATCCTCACAGTGTTCAGCTAAAATTACAAGTTAGTGTAGTGCGACCTCTGCACAGTGTTCAGCTAAAGCTACAAGTTAGTGTAGTGCACCCTCCTCACAGTGTTCAGCTAAAACTACAAGTTAGTGTAGTGCGACCTCTGCACAGTGTTCAGCTAAATAAGCTTCAAGTTAGTGTAGTGCGTCCTCCTCACAGTGTTCAGTTAAAGCTACAAGTTAGTTTAGTGAGACCTCTACACAGTGTTCAGCTAAAGCTACAAGTTAGTGTAGTGTGTCCTCTGAACAGTGTTCAGCTAAAGCTACAAGTTAGTGTAGTGCACAGTGTTCAGTTAAAGCTACAAGTTAGTGTAGTGCGTCCTTCTCACAGGCATGTGATTGACCACCAGATGACAGATGGAAAAATAAAGGGGAAGGGATCTGAGGCCGCTTACCAGATTTATTATAAAATCGAGCATATAACTAGTCAGCAGAAAAGATGAAAGGAATACCAAGGTGCAGCAAACCGCATGAAAGTCCTGCTTACCAGACAGCAGGCTCTATAATGGCTTAATGGATTGATTTATTCACAGAACCGGCTTCCTGGCATAGGGCTGCAGGGATCCATTAGGCCATCCATAACTCGGGCTCCGCAGTGCACAATAGTAGTGTCAATAAAAGCCTGACGTCTGATGTACCAGCCGGCGCACGATCAGACAAACCCGTCCTTCCGGGAAACGATCATGCCTCTTACTAGATAGCTTGGAATGTCTACTTTCCAAAAAGGGGTCATTTGGGGGGTATTTGGTCAATCACATGCCTCTTTGGTTTCATCTCTGGTAAGCGGCTTTTTTGGATGGATTTCTGCACTAGCTCTTCACACATGAGATTTTTCACTATTTTGCATGGTTGATGTCACTCACTTAAAAAAAATTTTTTGTGCCTATGGCACTGGATATTATTTGAATTATATGATTTATCACTGGTGGAGTGTCACATTTATTTTTACATAAAATCTTAAACAATACCTATTTATGTCAGTATTACGCTATGTTATCCTAAAAAAATTTTTTTTGGGTACAACCTTCGTGGATCCGATCCGATCTGTGAGTGAAATTTGTCCAGGACGTATCCAGATAGGTTCCCCAAAGGCCCAGGCTGGGTTCATAGCCACCTGTCTTATTTGGCTTGCTATCTGGTAAGCATTCCATCTAACAGGAAGTGTGATATCTGAACTTTTACCATCAGCTATTGATCATTGAAAACAACATTTTCAGGGATTTTTTTCACCATTCAATTTGTGTTCACCTTAATTTTGTGTCGGACATTTAATCACAAGGACTATTTCACAATTTATTTGATTGATCATTTTCTATGCGCAGCTTTTTTTATATATTTATTTAGCTAAAGCTACCTGTAGAAGGTTGGTGGTGTTTTCCTGATCCTATCACTACCGCAGGCAGCTAAATAAGCTTCAAGTTAGTTTTTTGCGAGCTCTGCACAGTGTTCAGCTAAAGCTACCTGTAGAAGGTTGGTGGTGTTTTCCTGATCCTATCACTACCGCAGGCAGCTAAATAAGCTACAAGTTAGTGTAGTGCGTTCTCCTCACAGTGTTCAGCTAAAGCTACAAGTTAATGTAGTACGTTCTCCTCACAGTGTTCACCTAAAGCTACGAGTTAGTGTAGTGCACAGTGTTCAGCTAAAGCTACAAGTTAGTGTAGTGCGTCGTCTGAACTGTGTTCAGCTAAAGCTACAAGTTAGTGTAGTGCGTCCTCCTCACAGTGTTCTGCTAAAACTACAAGTTAGTGTAGTGCGACCTCTGCACAGTGTTTAGCTAAAGCTACCTGTAGAAGTTTGGTGGTGTTTTCCTGATCCTATCACTACCGCAGGCAGCTAAATAAGCTACAAGTTAGTTTTTTGCGAGCTCTGCACAGTGTTCAGCAAACGCTACCTGTAGAAGGTTGGTGGTGTTTTCCTGATTCTATCACTACCGCAGGCAGCTAAATTATTTACACGTTAGTGTAGTGCGACCTCTGCACAGTGTTCAGCTAAAGCTACCTGTAGAAGGTTGGTGGTGTTCTCATACTACAGGCAGGCAGTTGATTTTGCTAGCTGCAGTATCAGTATATATATATATATATATATATATATATATATATATATATATATATATATATATATCCCAGCTTAGTGCAGCTACAGGCCATTAGTATGTCTGGAAGGCCAACAAGGAGAGGCAGATAGTCACAAGCCAATAAAAGAGGGCAAGCGGGCTTTGTGTCTAGAGGCAACAGTGCTGGTCATGGAGACGGTGCATCCTCATCAGCACATGGCCGTTGGACACGCTTGGCCTTTTTTTCGGCAGCTGGCCGTGTTGAGCCGCAACATGTGGAAGACTTGGTCGAGTGGATGACCAAGCCATCCTCATCCTCCTCATCCTCTCTCACTAATGCTCAGGGTACTTTGTCTGGCAAAGCAGCTGCCAACGCGGCCTCTTCCCTCGGCTGAATGGCATCAGTGACTCCTTCCCTAGCCCCACCATGTCCTCCTGAGAGTCCCTCGAACTGTTTGGCTACAGTGTTGGGTACATGCTCCAGGAGGATGCCCAGCGTTTAGAAGGCTCTGATGATGACACTGAGTTAGATGAAGGCAGTAACGTGAGCACGGACAGAGGAGGTGCCCAAGAAGGACAGCAATCTGGCAGTCATGCTCCCCCTGCTTCAGCATACTGCCAGGTTTGCTGAGGAGTGATGAGGAGGGAGGGGATGATGAGGTCACTGACTCAACGTGGGTGCCTGATAGTAGAGAGGAGGAGGAGGAGGCACATCACCAATGAGGCAGGATACCCTCCAGGGGCCAGCCTAAGGACAGCACACTGACTGCATCACATTGCAAAGCTCCACCTGTGCAGGGCACTGCTGTTTCTGCGTGTTATTCTAAAAGTTCTTTGGTGTGGGCCTTTTTTGAGATGAGTGCATCAGATCGCATCGCTGCTATTTGCAACATATGTCTCAAGCGTATCTCGTGTGGCCAAAACATCTCCCGCTTGGGCACCACATGCTTGACCAGACATATGTTGACCTGCCATGCAGTTCGTTGGCAAGTGTATCTAAAAGACCCACACCAAAGAACAAAGAGGACCTCTCCTTGCTCCTCATCAGCTGAGATCTCCAACCCCACTATACCTTCAGTCCTCTCTGAGATCTGCACTGAGAGGAATGAAGGTGTAGAATTAGGTGTGTCACAGCCAAGTACTTGTTGGCAATCTGCTTTCGGTACACCAACGTCAGATTGTACCAGCAAATTTCCCTGCCCCAGCTACTGCACCGCCGAAAGAAGTTCGCTCCCGGCCATCCACATGCCCAGCGGTTGAATGCTAGCTTGGCAAAATTGCTAGCACTTCAACTGCTACCATTTCAGTTGGTAGACTCTGCCCCCTTCCATGAGTTTGTGGAATGTGCGGTTACTCAGTGGCAGGTACCCAAACGCCACTTTTTCTCACAGAAGGCGATTCTGGCTCTCTACCAGCATGTGGAAGGCAATGTCTTGGCCTCGCTGGACAGGGCGGTCAGCGGTAAGGTGCATATTACCGCTGACTCATGGTCCAGCAGGCATTGACAGGGACGTTACCTAAGTTTCAAGGTGCATTGGGTCACTCTGCTGGCAGCTGGGAAGGATGCAGGACAAGGTGCAGTAGTGTTGGAGGTTGTTCCACCACCACGCCTCCAAAATGCCACTATTAATGATTGTGACACACCTCTCTCCTCCACCCCCTCCTCTTCTTCTTCCTCCATGGCCTCTTCCTGTGCTTTGTCCTTGGAACCAGCGGTGGTCCGTAGGCATTCAAGGGGCTACGCAAGTATGCAGGCCAAAAGATGCCATGCGGTGCTTGAGCTGGTGTGCTTGGGGGACAGGAGTCACACTGGGGCAGAGGTTCTGTCAGCTCTGTAGGGGCAGGTTCAGAGGTGGTTGACGCCACTCCAACTTAGGGCAGGAATGGTGGTTTGCGAAAATGGCACCAACCTCCTCTCCGCCCTCCGACAGGGACAACTGACCCATGTGCCCTGTTTGGCTCACGTCCTTAACTTGGTGGTGCAGCAGTTCTTGGGCAGATAACCGGGCTTAAAGGATGTCCTGAGGCAGGCCAGGAAAGTCTGTGTGCATTTCCACCGGTCATATAATGCCAGTGCTCGGCTGGCAGACCTCCAAAAGGAGTTTAACCTGCCCAAGAACCGCCTAATCTGTGACATGCCCACCAGGTGGAACTCAACGTTGGCCATGCTGCAGTGGCTGCACACACAGCAGAGAGCCGTCAATGAGTACCTGTGCGAATATGGCACCAGGACAGGGTCAGGGGAGCTTGTTTTATTTTCCCCACGCCAGTGGGCCATGATTAGGGATGCTGGAGGCTTTGTAACCGATCACAGGGTGTGTCTGTCCACTGACTCGGTCGATCGACTGACCTTCATAAAAATGAATCAGTCTTGGATCACCACCAGCTACCAAGCACCTGATGCTGATGTAACCGAATAATTTTTTTTTGAAATGTCAGATCCCTTCAAAGACTGCCTATGCTGATGCTGAGTGACTATCCTCTTATGCTGAGCAATTATCCTCTTCCTCCTCAATGATCATGCTGATAGCTTGTAAGAACATTTTTGGTTCTGGGCGCCGCCACCAGTGCCTAAGGCCCAATTTTTAAGCCCCTTTTTAACAGGGGCATGTAATTACAATTTTTGATGCAATACTTTGCAGCAGGGCTCGTTCCTGCGTTCCAACTAGAGTATCTGTGAGGGGTTGCAGTGTTGTGGCACCAGCACCAGTGCCTAAGGCCCAATTTTTTTAGCCCCTGTTTAACAGGGGCATGTAATTACAATTTTTGATGCAATTCTTTTGCAGCAGGGCTCGTTCCTGCGTTCCAACTAGAGTATCTGTGAGGGGTTGCAGTGTTGTGGCACCAGCACAAGTGCCTAAGGCCCAATTTTTCAGCCTCTGTTCAACAGGGACATGTAATTAGAATTCTTGATCTAATATTTCACAGCAGGGCCCGTTTCTGCGCCCACCAAGATTAACTGTGTGGACTTACAGTGTTGTGGCACCAGCACCACCACCATCACCAAAGGGCCAATTTTTCAGTCCCTGTTCAACAGGGGCATGTAATTAGAATTCTTGATCTAATATTTCACAGCAGGGCCCATTCCAGCGCCCACCAAGAGTAACTGTGAGGACTTACAGTGTTGTGGCACCAGCACCACCACCACCATCACCAAAGGTCCAATTTTTCTGGCCCTGTTCAACAGGGGCATGTAAATACAATTCTTGATCTAATATTTCACAGCAGGGCCCTGTGAGGGCTTACAGTGTTGAGGCCACAACAACACCTAAGGCCCAAATTTCTGCTGAGTATATAGGGCAGGCCCCTACTTTCAAACATCCAACTTACAAACGACTCCTACTTGCAAACGGAAGGAGACAACAGGAAGTGAGATGAAATCTACCCCATAGGAAGGGAAATTCTCTTCTGTAAGAGTTAATATGGGAAAAACTTTTCTCCTTTCCACTGATGCTTTATCACCAATCCTTGTTTCACTAAAAACTCCAAATTTTCAAAAAACATTTGTCATTGGGACAAAAAGTGAAGTTAAATCTTCTGAAGAGGAGCACAGACAGCAAAACAAATGTCACAGGGGTGATAACCCTTCCCTATGTTTTCCAAAAAGCTTAAAAACAGATTTTTTGGCTGGAGCTACACTTTAAAAATGTACAAGTTCAAAATTACAAACAGATTCTACTTAACAACAAACCTACAGTCCCTGTTTTGTTTGCACCACCTGTATACTGCTGTTCAGAGTATATAGGGCCTGGGGGCCCCACGCCTTTCCTTTTTTTAATTTGGGTGCGGGGTTCCCCTTAATATCCATACAGGACCCAAAGGGCCTGGTAATGGACTGGAGGGTACCCATGCCGTTTGTCTCACTGATTTTCATCCATATTGCCAGGACCCGTCATTAAATTAAAGCCGCGAGCAGTTTTAAATGACTTTTTTTCCTATAAAAATATGATTTTGTGCAGGGACTGCTCTAAGCACGGAAACCCGCGCCACTTTACAGGCATACTATAGACACCCCCCCCCAGGTATGATATTTAAAGGAATATTTCACTTTTTTTTTTTTTTACTTTAAGCATCGTTAAAATCACTGCTCCCGAAAAAACGGCCGTTTTTAAAAGTTTTTTTTGCATTGATACATATCCCCTGGGGCAGGAACCGGGTCCCCAAACCCTTTTTAGGACAATACCATGAAAATTAGCCTTTAAAATGAGCACTTTTGATTTCGAACGTTTGAGTCCCATAGATGTCAATGGGGCTCTAACGTTCGTGCAAATTTTTGGTCCGTTCGCAGGTTCTGGTGCGAACTGAACTGGGGGGTGTTCAGCTCATCCCTACTAGGGATTGTGGAAACATGATTATCAGACACAGATTCAAAATTTAACATGTCCACCCTCGTTTCATCGTTATCATCCTGGCAGATGGCAGCAGATCTTTATCAAGTTGTTTTGGTACATTTTTCCATTCAGCCTTCCTTCAATGATATGACGTTTGCCAGTATCGTATGCTGAAAAACAGCCCCACACCATGATGTTCCCACCTCCAAAATTCACTGTTGGTATGGTGTTTTTGGGGTGATGTGCAGTGCCATTTGACCTCCAAACATGGTGTGTATTATGGCATCCAAAGAGTTCAATTGTGGTCTCATCTGACCACACTATATTCTCACAGTATTTCACAGGCTTGTCTAAATGTTGTGCAGAAAACTTTAAACAATCTTCAACATGTTTTTTCTTCAACAATGGAGTCTTGCATGGTGAGTGTGCATACAGGCCATGGCGGTTGAGTGCATTACTTATTGTTTTCTTTGAAACAATTGTACCTGCTAATTCCAGGTTTTTCTGAAGCTCTCCACAAGTTGCCCTTGGCTCTTGATTAACTCTTCTGATAATTCTTTTCACTCCTCTGTCAGAAGTCTTGCGAGGAGCACTTGGTTGTGACCGGTTTATGGTGAAATGATGGTCTTTGCACTTTTGAATTATGGCCCCAACAGTGCTCACTGGAACATTCAGAAGTTTAGAAATCCTTCTGTAACCAATGCCATCAGTACGTTATGCAACAATAAAACTGCAAAGGTCTTGAGAGAGCTCTTTGCTTTTACCCATCATGAGATGTTTCTTGTGTGACACCTTTATAATGAGACACCTTTTTTTAGGCCATCAGTTCAGACTGAATTAGCTGATAATAATTTGCACTGACAAGGGTCAGTATTGTTTTCTAATTACTAATAGATTTCAGTTGGTGTCTTGGCTTCCATGCCTTTTTGCACCTCCCTTTCTTTATGTGTTCAATACTTTTTCCCTGTGTCATTCCATTTTATTACACATAACTTACCGTATTTTCCGCACTATAAGGCGCACCTAAAAGCCTTGTATTTTCCTCCAAATCGGCCGTGCGCCTAATAATCGGGTACGCCTTATATGTGTACTGAGTTTCAAAATCATTTCCCGCTCTGCCACAGGGACGTACTCTGGCAGCGATAAACCAACCACTCCATTTTGAAGGAGATCTACAATCTAAACAAATCCATCAAACCCCTTTTACACCTGGGCACTAGCACACTTTTGATGCGCTCTGAGACTCCGCTTGGAGCTACATCACGTGGGTTTCTACTCCAGTGCTACATGGCTGGTATGTGTGTCGCTGTGTGAGCGGAGCGCCCCGATCTCAGTGAGACTACTGACTATCCCCGCACGGACCTGGAAGTCATTCGTCCCTTCACATGAACTGTATCTCCAGCACAGTGTGGCCGGTGTTTCTCCTACCTGTGAGCTGGGTGATCTACTTTTGGTGATACCGCTGATCATTCCTGCAAGGACCAGTAAATTTTACTTACTACTTTGGCATTGTCTGCAGATACCAGACATTAAAGCAAGCTTTCATTGAAGCCCATATACACGGGCCTGGGTAAGGGTAGGGCATTTACCCCCCATGGCTTTTGTTTGCTTGTTTTTTTGTAGACCGTATGTTTTAGCGTGCGCCTTATAATGCAATGCGCCTTATGTATGGTCAAGTACAGAAATAGTACCCGTAATTGAGACTGCGCCTTATAATCCGGTGCGCCTTATGGTGCGGAAAATATGGTAATTTCTGAACGTATTTGTTTTGGTTTCTTTGTATGGTTGGATTGCATGGGTTGTTACCGACGTGGTGAAAATTACATGTCAATAGCATCTTTAGAAATATATTTACCTAGAAAAATGGTAATACATGGTTCAATACTTATTTTACCCAACGTATACAATCATTTGTAGACACTATAAATTTCACACAAGCCAAATAATATCCACTTATTTGATTTCATGTGACTGCGCAATTGTCAGTTAACCACTTTAGCCCTGGAAGGATTTACCCCCTTAATGACCAGGCCATTTTTTTGCGATTCAGCGATGGGCCGCTTTAACTGACAATTGCGCGTCATCCGACGTTGTACTCAAACAAAATTGATGTCCTTTTTTTCCCACAAATATAGTTTTCTTTTGGTGGTATTTGATCACTTCTGCTTTTTCATTTTCTTGCGCTATAAACAAAAAAAGACCGTCAATTTTGAAAAAAAAACCAATATTTTTTACTTTTTATAAATATAATAGGTAGTCTTGCGAGCAACTTGAATACAATCTGTGTAATATATGCAAGCAGCAAGTAACACACTCCCATTATACATGTGCAAATAAAACTCAAAACAAATAATGCTGCGCTAGTGATAATAAATGTATCCAACCACTTGTGTCTCAATTCTACTGTGCCAATATGAGTGCCATCATAATAACATGTGAATAAACAATAATATAATACAATAATATAAAACATTAATGTATATTTCTTCTTATAATAATATAAATTCTGTGCTTAAGTGCAATTAAATAGTTAATGAATGAATGTCAGAAAAAAGTTTTAAAGCAGGGGTCCACCTATCTATCGTTTTTTTTTTTTTGAGTTCATTCACAAACTTTTCTTCTCAGCATTACATACTCACATATTGTGTGTAATATGTCCGCCTGTGTCAGATTTCGTCGGAAAGAATAACTTATATTATTCACTGCAGGCGGTTTCCATCTTCATTGTGGGCATTTGAAGCCCACAAGCATTTATTTCCTGGATGTGGTGAATGCTGTGCTCCCAGCATTCACCGCTCGTTCCTGTACATGCTCAGTGGCATCCTGGGAAGCCTGAGACTAGCTCCCAGGAGTCTGGGAGAGGCTAGAAACACGCCTACTCCCACGGGAGGAGAACCAGGAAGTGCAAAGAAGAATAGAAAAATAAAAGGTAATTACGGCGATTTAAATTTTTTTAAACGGCATGTCAGCATCTAGGCAAGGAAGAGAATACATACAGATATTGTTCAAAATTTGGGTGGAACCCCGCTTTAACTTGTTGAGTCTTCACAAATCCTCAAAAATCCGTGCTTTGTATAAATTCACCTCAGTGCTCTCCCATAAGAAATGCGCTCACCTCACAGAGTGTGACCTCACGCATAAAGTGGTTGTAAACCTAGTGGTTGTAAATCAGGTTTACCTATAGGTACTGGAAATATCTCCTAAACCTCCACGATCCGGTGTGACTAAAAAGCTTTGGTCAAATAAAGCTTTTTAGTCACCCCGGACTAATGCCGCATACACACGGTCGGACTTTCTAGAAAGCTAGGTCCGACGTACTTGCCGCCAGACTTCCGGCGGACTACCGCCGGACTTTCTGAACGGCCGGACTTGCCTACACACGGCCGGACTTTCCGGAATCCGGTCTTCCCGAAGGACTTCCGCCGGACTTTCAGAATGAACGGACTTTCCCACACATGGACAAGTCCGTTCATTTTGAACGTGACTTGGGTACGACGGGACTAGAAAAGGAATTCAATCTCGCCGCTTTTTTTGGCGAGATTGAAACCTTGCGAGCCCCGTCGCAGGCCCTTAGGTCTGGTATGGAACTTTAAGGGGAACCCCCTACGCCGAAAAACCGGCGTGGGGGTCCCCCCAAAATCCATACCAGACCCCGATCCGAGCACGCAGCCCGGCCGGTCAGGAAAGGGGGTGGGGACGAACGAGCGCCCCCCTCCCTCCTGAACCGTACCAGGCCGCATGCCCTCAACATGGGGGGGTGCTTTGGGGGAGGGGGCGCCTTGCGGTGCCCCCCCACCACAAAGCACCTTGTCCCCATGTTGATGAGGACAAGGGCCTCTTCCCGACAACCCTGGCCGTTGGTTGTCGGGGTCTGCGGGCGGGGGGCTTATCGGAATCCGGGAGCCCCCTATAATAAGAGGGCCCCCAGATCCCGGCCCCCCCACCCTATGTGAATGAGTATGGGGTACATGGTACCCCTACCCATTCACCTAGGTAAAAAGTGTCAATAATAAAACACAACACAGGTTTTTAAAATAATTTATTAAACAGCTCCGGGGGGGGTCTTCTTCCGTCTTCGGGGGTCCCTCTGGTTCATCTTCTCCCGGCGTCCGGTTGGTTCTTCTCCGCTCTCCGGCCTCTTCTCCCGGTGTCCCAGGTCTTCGGCCGGCCCCTCCGCTGTCTTTAGGTAGCTCTATTGCCAGCGGAGGTCCGGACTTCTTGGCTTCTTGGCTTCTTGGCTTCTTGGCTTCTTGTGTTCTCTTCTCTTCCCCCAGATGTTGACACGACGCTCTCTCCGGCTGGACTGTTCTCTGAGGGCTGCGTTGTGACTTATATAGGCGGAGACCACGCCCCCTAAAACGTCACAGTCCCAGCATGCCCAGGGACTGTGACATCATATGGGGGCGGGGTCTCCGCCTATATAAGTCACAACGCAGCCCTCAGAGACCAGTCCAGCCGGAGAGAGCGTCGTGTCAACATCTGGGGGAAGAGAAGAGAAGAGAACACAAGAAGCCAAGAAGCCAAGAAGCCCAGAAGTCCGGACCTCCGCTGGCAATAGAGCTACCTGAAGACAGCGGAGGGGCCGGCCGAAGGGACACCGGGAGAAGAGGCCGGAGAGCGGAGAAGAACCAACCGGACGCCGGGAGAAGATGAACCAGAGGGACCCCCGAAGACGGAAGAAGACCCCCCCCGGAGCTGTTTAATAAATTATTTTAAAAACCTGTGTTGTGTTTTATTATTGACACTTTTTACCTAGGTGAATGGGTAGGGGTACCATGTACCCCATACTCATTCACATAGGGTGGGGGGGCCGGGATCTGGGGGCCCTCTTATTATAGGGGGCTCCCGGATTCCGATAAGCCCCCCGCCCGCAGACCCCGACAACCAACGGCCAGGGTTGTCGGGAAGAGGCCCTTGTCCTCATCAACATGGGGACAAGGTGCTTTGTGGTGGGGGGGCACCGCAAGGCGCCCCCTCCCCCAAAGCACCCCCCCATGTTGAGGGCATGCGGCCTGGTACGGTTCAGGAGGGGGGGCGCTCGTTCGTCCCCACCCCCTTTCCTGACCGCCCGGGCTGCGTGCTCGGATCGGGGTCTGGTATGGATTTTGGGGGGACCCCCACGCCGGTTTTTCGGCGTAGGGGGTTCTCCTTAAAGTTCCATACCAGACCTAAGGGCCTGGGATGCCCCCCGCGCTCGCCGCAATGGGAAAATTAGTTTTTCCTATTGCAGCGAGCGCGAGATGCAGTAACCTGCTCCTCCGTCGTATCTGGTCCTTCGGACTAGCATACAGACAAACGGGCTTTCCGTCAGGAACTGAGTCCGGCGGAGGTACGACGTAAAGATTTGAAGCAGGCTTCAAATCTAAAGTACGTCGGATTTCCGCCCGAAACGGTCCGTCGGAAGTCCGATGGAGACCACACACGGTCGGATTGTCCGCCGGACTTGGTCCGGCGGCGTCCGTCGGTCTTTTGCAGGTGAAAAGTCCGACCGTGTGTACGCGGCATAACAGATCATGCTTTCCTCCTGGTTGCTCCATTGGTGTACCTCCATTATGACTTGAAATATATGAGACAGAAAGAGCGGGGGGCGTCGCCAAGCAGCGGACCGAGATGGCTGCTTGATCCTGCAGCTCCGCTCCACAAAGGGACATCGCAACCCACAGTGGCCACAGGAATGGGTGAAATACACCCTAACCAGAGGCGCTGACACTCCTGACCCTCGGGGAGACAGGAAGAGGAAAATACAAGTGGCGGATCGGGACCGCTGTGTGCTCGAAAGCCCCGCTCCACACTGCCACTGGGCAGCTTGCAGCCGCACCACTGACGGGTCACACGTACCCCGGCATATAGCGCCGTTACTCTGGAACAGGAGGGCAGAGACAGAATGAGGGAGACACACTTTATCCCATGCCGTCTCACTGAGTTTTTTCCCCCTGCTTCTTCCTCACAGGAATCCCAAAATGGCGCCGACAGGGACACAGAGCCGCTGACACAACGCTCTCCACTCAGTTCAAACCAGGGAATGGAAGGAACAGAGCCTGAAGCACTGAATATGGACTCCTCTCCCTCTCAGTCCTCTGACAGAGGTAAGCGACCTCCACCTACACCAAACCAATCCCCTGATAAGGCTCCTCAATATAAAAAACAACTGTGCTCTCCTCCCCCACAACCCCATTTTGTGGAAGACGCTCAGAAATCACTAGCAGCTCTCCCCACAAGTGATTAGCCCGCATTTGAACATACACTAAAGTTCATGCTGCTCTCTCTCCACAAAGACATCCAAAAGGAACTCTGCTCTTCTATCTCCTAGCTTAATATGCATGTGAATCACATTGAGGAACGTGCTGACATAGCTGAAAAACAGATCTCTGACGCTAAAACTCTAACACTAAAGCATATAATGATATGTTGTCTGCATCTGAGAAACAAACACAAGAGCTCCAAAAATGTACAATTAAATTGGCGGACCTTGAGGATCGGTCCCGCCGTAACAACATAAAATTTTGCTTTATACCCGAAAGTGTTAAACCTGCTGACCTGCATACATACCTACAACATCTGTTTCTAAAACTCCTCCCACATCTCACCACACCTGATCTCACAATAGATCATGCCCACAGGCTTCCTAAGCCAACCTACCTACCTAATGACGTACCTCAAGATGTACTGGCACGTATACATTTTTACCACATCAAGGATCAGGTCCTCAGAGCAGCCAGAGCCGCAGTGTCCCTCCCAGCTCCTTACGCAGGGATCTTCCTGTATGCCGACATATCTGTGGCCACTGCCCAACACAGGAAAGAATTTGCCCCAGTTACCTCTGTCCTCCGGGACCACAACATCCCCTATAAGTGGGGTTTACCGGCTAAGCTCATAGTGACCCATCAAGATCACACTGCCACATTCAACTCCCCTAAAGATGGCATAAAAAGTCTTCTCAACTGGGGCCTCATAAATGCTCCACCACTCTCCTCTCCACGCAGCCTGTCCTACCAGCAATGCTCGGAGCCACGATCTGCCAAACAGCGTACATCATAATGTACTCTTTCTTGTCTCACTGATCGGTAGCTCTATAAGCCAGGAGTAACCTGTTTTCTGTTAATTAGCCACATAAATGTCCCAGTGGCGGTTCATCGTTACTCTCACTACTTGCCACCTCTGTTTTGTATAGGGTGCTTCACACACCTACAAGTTCTAATATAATAATAATTGTTATAACTGTATACACGGTTAATAAGTTATCAATTGTATCTGTATTTCTTTTCGACTATTTCTTGTTTTTCTTGTTAGGGGAAAACCTTGTACTTTCATTTACATCTTTCTCCTCATCATATGTGTATTGGACTCGGGGTATCATAAGGTATAATCTTATTCTACATTCCTAGACTCCCCCCTAAACACTCCCCATGGCTTACACTAGAACCTTAATTAACGTGAATGGTCTTAATTTACCTTTCAAATGTAATTTACCATGGAAAGAGGCCTATCCCTACAAATAGACATAAAATGTGTCCAAGAAACACACTTCCCGGCTAGACACCCACCAAAATGCTCCCCACAAACAATTCACCCAATATTTCTTTGCTAATGCTCCTAAAAAGAAGGCTGGGGTCACGATAGCTGTCAGAGCTTCTGTTGCCTTCAAGCTTGAACACATTGAAATTGATCCCGATGGGCACTATGTCTGCCACTGTTATTGGTTGTTACAACACGATAGCCAACATTTACTCTCCCAACAAGCGTCAGAATCGTTTTTACAAAGATCTCATGCACAAAATACAACCCCTTAGAAGATCCCACCTAATTATCTGTGGAGATTTTAATGACATTGCTGATAGCTCCCTAGACACTACAAACACCTCTAAAAGACGCTCCTCTGCTCTGTCCTCTTTTAAAGACAGGGAAAATCTATACGATCCGTGGAGATACCATCACGACAAGGAAAAAGATTATACCTTTTACTCCAGCGCTCAAAGAACTTACTCAATAATCGATCTGTTCTTAACTGATTCGGCCACTTTACAATCTCGAACACCAAAATTGGCTTAATAACTTGGTCAGATCACGCGCCAATCAGTATAAAAGTTTTCACTACCCCCACTATGCTACTTGGGAAAATCTGGAGGCTAAATACCTCACTTATAGCTCGATCCCCATACAAAGAGCAGATTTCTTTAAAAAAGGTTTCAATCTCAGAAGCAAACAAAGACTCTGTGGGCAATCCCTATGTTCTCTGGAATGCTCACAAGACCTTTTTAAGAGGGACACTGATAAAAATAGAAACTCACGAGAAAAAATTATCTAAAAGATCACCCAACTTCTACACCAGATTAAATCCCTAGAGCTAACCAACAAATCAAACCCCTCCCAGCAAATTGCTGTTAGTTTAAAAGCACTATGTCAGGACCTTGGAGAAACTTTACACCACAACTTTGACTTCTACCTCAAACGGCTTAAAATGACCGGGTATGCCCAAGCCAACAAACCCGACTCCCTCTTAGCCAGACAATACAAACATCAACAGACAAAATCTAAAATCCCATATATTTTAAATGACACAGGCAAGAAACTAACTAACTCTAAAGATATTGCAAACCAATTTGCAACCTTCTACTCCACACTATATAACCTTAACATCTCTGACACCCTGACATCCCTGGACCCTATAGAAATCCAACAATTCTTGCACAAGCTCCAACTACCCACAATATCGCAAGACTCCCTGGACCAAATATCGACCCCCTTCACATTACAGGAAGTACAAACAGCCATCACTTCCCTTCCTCTCCACAAGGCCCCTGGCCCTGATGGATTTGCAAATGAGTATTACAAGATATACTCTTCTCAAATTTCTTCCTATCTATACAATTCATTTAACCACACGGCAGATACCTGAACTATCTCTAGGGAATCTTTAGAAGCACTAATAACAACCATCCCCAAACCAGTTAAAACCCCCGACTCCCCTGCCAATTTTCGACCCATATCCCTCCTGAACACAGACACGAAAATATTTGCAAAATTGATAGCAACTCGACTCTCATCCATCATTCCTTTGCTGGTGCATAACGATCAGGTGGGATTTGTGGCTGGCAGACAGGCCTCAGATGGCACCAGACGCTATATTGATTTGATACAATGGGCGGAACATCATAGAACGCCTTCTCTGCTTCTTTCTTTGGATGCAGAGAAGGCGTTCGACGAGTTCATTGGCAGTACCTGACAGCTGTGTTACACAAATTTGGTTTCCAGGGGACCATACTCAACTCCATCCTCAGTCTCTATAACAATCCCAGTGCCAGGGTTTGGACCAAAGGAATGACATCTTACCCCTTCAGTATCTCAAATGGCACCAGACAGGGGTGCCCTTTATCACCTCCAATATTTGCTTTGGTAATGGAGCCTCTTGCCCAGGGCATCCGAGCATCCCTCTCAATATCGGGCATTCAAATTGGCGATGTTACACACAAAATAGGCCTCTAGCCTGACGACTTAATAATATCGGTGACTAAACCCCCTGAATCATTACCGGCATTACGAAAACTCCTAGATAGCTTCAGCCGCATTTCCCTGTATAAGATTAATTACAGTAAATATTCCATGCTTGGCATCTCCTTATCGCAATCAACTAAAGAATTGATCTCGGCTAACAACCTTTTCTCGTGGGCTCCTAATTCAATTATGAATTACCCTGGTATTCAACTAACCTCTCCCTTCACAAGACTTCTCCATGTAAACCTACAAGCCTTACTATCTAAACTTTCTCATATATCGCAAGGCCTTCAGAAGACTGCTGCTTCTTGGGCAGGCCGAATGGCTCTGACAAAAATGTTTATGATACCACATGTACTATATCTATTTAGATCAATACCTGTGCCTACCCTTACATCGCAAAACTTCAAGCCATATTCAACACTTGCATCTGGAAAAACAATTGCCCTCGAATTCACCGCAAACTATTATGCACACCAACTACATTTGCCGGACTGGGCGTCCCCAACATTAGAGCCTATTATAAAGCAGCCATACTGGATCAAGCTAAAGTGTGGTGGACCCGACCAACCGACCTGGCTCCAAATCGAGAGTGCAGCCTTGACAACGTCCCTAAAAAATCTACTCAGCGCCATTCTCCTACACATGCAACCACCTAGATCCTTTCTAGACACTGTTACAGCTACAACTCGAGTATGGAAAGCAACTCATCAAAAATCCAATGGCGTTCCACCTGCACTGCTCTCCTACCTCCCCCTTACTACAACTTCTTATCCCAAATATGTCTTTTACCTCATGGATTGAAGGTGGCCTCAATGCTCTCTGCGCTTTACAGAAACTCAGTACTCAAATCATTTGAACAACTATGTCAGTCATATCCACTCAGACCCCAGCAATTCTACATGTACCTTCAACTACGGTCTGCACTTCATAGGCTGCAGTTTTCTTGTGATATTGTCACCTTGAATCTCATTCACTTCTACACCACTGCACGACCATCCACCAAAGGTATATCAAACATATACAGACTCCTACTGAGCCCCCTTCTCCGCAGTAAATCTTCTTCCATGTGTCGCTGAGAGCAATGGATAAACCAAACCTATACCATGGAACAATGGCACCTGGCCCTAAACTCCACTTCTAAAGCCTTGTGTTGTATCTCCCATTGGGAAACAGCACATAAAATTTTCCACAACTGGTAACTGACCCCATCTAAACTAGCCCACATATACCCAGCAGCCTCCCCCACCTGCTGGAGGCAGTGTGGTCACCATGGGTCAATGTTACATGTCATGGGTCAATGTTACATGGTGGAGCTGCCCTGCCCTGAAGACATTCTTGTCGGACATAACAACATTCATCACCTCCTCTATGGGCTTCTTTCTCTAACTCCTCAGATGGTGTTACTCAGCATGGACTCTCACCTCTGGCCTTCTAATTTTAATATCCTAATTACACATATCTTCATTTCCG